>NC_064577.1:24642200-25267200 GCF_937001465.1 Orcinus orca | reverse complement strand
CCCCTGAAATCATCATCTGAGGTTCTGACCTCTTGCCTGATGCCCCCAACCTCTTCTCCTCCAAGGTAAATCTGCATCCTCTATCCCTTTTAAAAACTCATATGGATCGTCTTGGTTTAAAATTTTCACATCCCTGAATTTAAAAATTAGTCTGTTCTAAAAGTTACAATGGTAAAACCTACCACATCCACTCGGATGGGCCGTGTTCTTCAGTTCAGTTAACTTATGTTATTGAGGACCCACCAATAGCCTAAAAGTTCAGAATTCAGTTAACTGGATCTGACTGTGTACATCTTAGCTCTTACCCCACCAAAGGAAAAGGCAACACTTGAAGGCCAAATTACATTGTAATCCTCAGAAGTTGTACTTCTGTTTTAAGAAATGATGTACATTGGTGGCAAAGAATGTATTGGGGAAAAAAGACTTTTCAAACTCTGGCTCTCTGCAGTGTTCAGATTTGAGGCTTTGGTCCCAAGATTTTGATTTTCCAGTCGGACCTTCCTTACAGTCCAAATACCATGCAGAGGCATTCTGGAGAATGGCAGGGAAGTGAGCAAAGCCAGAAGAAGTCACTTCAAAGGCCTGCAGAGGTCAATGATAGAGAAAACTGCGAGCTGCAGAGCGCACACGGTTACCAGGAGAGTATTGGGCATTTTGCCATTCTGGAGGCAGAGGGAGAAACGGACCCCAGCAGATCTGCCCTGCAAAACTCTAGGTTGGCCACCTTAGCTCTGGGTCCAGATGACAGAGGAGTTCCTTTGAAAGTTGACTAGAAAAAAACCATGCCCTCTTTTCATTGCAGAATGATTTTTATATCAGCAGTTCTCTACAGTATAAAAGTCATCATGCTTACGGTCACACGTGCGCGCGCACACACACACAGACAGTCTGTGAATGACAGCGTGATGTTGCACCTAAATCCTCCAATTAAGCCAATCCAGTGACACTGAAAATGCTACCAGATTAAGTTCAGAAGAAGAGCAAAACCTTTAAGAACTCTGATGCATTTTTTTCATCAACTTGTTCCATATCCCTGCCCTCTCTCCTCATTTTTCTCCCTAGGCCTGTAGTTTAAATGAGAAGCTTTCTTTCTTTATATACAAAAAAAGAGGGGGATATGTTTAGGGAAAAGGCAGTTTGTTGGCAGGAACCATCAAAATTTGTATAATCCCAAGACCAGTCTTTGCATAACCTCCTTTCTGTGCCCAGAAACATGTAAAAGAAATGAAACTTCTGGGAGAGTCCAGTCTGCAGTGAATAAATGAAGCCCCGCTCCCTGGGAGTTAGCAGAGATGGTGGAGAGAAGGGACGAGAATAGGTTTGCTACTAAGAGAGTGTCAGGAGAGGATGGACGAAGTTTTAAGACTTGGGAAAGTGTGAAGAAAGGCTCTTTGTTTCTCCTACTTCATCTTCCTCTTTTATTTCTCCTTTTCCATTGCATTGGGTTGGGGAGAACAGTGTAACAATTTAATGATTTAGATGTTATAGTCTGGAAAGTTATTACTCAGAAAATATTATATTTTTATAAAGTTTGTCCAGGGAAAAAGATAAGGATCACCTCACAGCTGAAGCTGAACCTAAAATAGTGTTTAACTTTTTGTTTGTTTGTTTGCGGTACGCGGGCCTCTCACTGTCGTGGCCTCTCCTGTTGCGGAGCACAGGCTCCGGACGCGCAGGCTCAGAGGCCATGGCTCACGGGCCCAGCCGCTCTGCGGCATGTGGGATCCTCCTGGACTGGGGCACGAACCCACGTCCCCTGCATCGGCAGGCGGACTCCCAACCACTGCGCCACCAGCTAAGCCCCCTGAAGGTTTAATAATGAAATCTGACAAGCGTTTCGTCGAGCCTGATCCTCCATCTTCTAACCCCAGGATCGAAGTGACAGAAGGAAAGTTCTTCTGAATCACAAAAAGGAATTTTGTTGTAACATTTAAAAAGTTTTATTCTCTTTTCCTTTTATCTGTTCCTCCAACTTGGACTTCTTTGTTAAATACAGTTTGTTTTAGATCATAATTTGTATATATATATATCAATATATATTTATTTTTAAAATCATCGTCATCATTGTTAATGCCTGAGGAACTGTTTGGTAGATCTGTAACTGAGACATGCTTTTTAGCAAATACGTGCCCTGGTGGTCTTGTTTTGGTATTCATAAATATTACAGCCAGACTTTTAATGGACGTTCTAAATGAAAGTAGAACTCAACTGCTAAAATTTAATTTTCTGTGTAAAATAAAAGAAGTAGTAAGAGACTAAAACATTGGCTGGGGCTTGGGGTTCGTTTGGGGAGCTCCCATAGGCTATATATCACCCTGTGTGGCTTTCATTTTCTTGGCGCAAATTGATTTAATGTGCAACATTATTAGATTAATCAAGTCCCTTTGGAAGACGTAATCTTGCCAAAGAGATTTTGTTTAACTCTGCTCCACTCTGAACTTTGCAGTAGTTTTTGATCATTAAGAGGAGAACGGGAAAATAGCTAGGTTATCTCCAACAATGACCCATCTTCTTAGTGAAGATATTTTTATCCACCGTTGCCCACAAAAAGATGAAACCTTTCAAAAGCCATGCCTCGTGAACTCAAGTACGGATTCATTGCTTTTTTTTTTGTTTTCTAGATTGGATTTTATTTCTGTATATTCTATAATAATACAGTTGAAAATCTTGCCCACTTTCACACTCAATAACTTTAACAATCAATTCCCCTTAAAATTTTGGCCTAGGAGAACATCAGTATATCCAGACAAATGTGCGTGTGTGTGTGTGTGTGTGTGTGTATAACGGAAAGAGAAATCTGTATAACCTATTATTCCCTGTTTGCCTTGAAAGAGAGTAACCCAAGGGCAAACTCTGTTTTTGTTTCTTGCAAACATCCGAAGGTGTGGTGCCTTAGAGTACACTGCCTGTGCACTGCTACATTTAAAATGGACAACCAGCAAGGACCTGTACAGCACAGGGAACTCTGTCCAGTACTCTGTAATAACCTAAATGGGAGAAGAATTTGAAAAAGAATAGATACATGCATACGTATAACTGAATCACTCAGCTGTACACCTGAAACTAACACAACATTGTAAATCAACTCGACTCCAATATAAAATAAAAGTTAAAAAAAAAAAGTGCACTGTCTGGGTTGAGATCTCAGCCCCTCCGCGTACTAGCTGAGTGCCCTCAGGCAAGTTATTCAATGCCTGTGTGCTTCAGTTTGTTTGTAAAAACGAAGTAATACGATTACCTACTTTGTTGGAAGTTATGAGAATGTTACTAAATATTAAAGTTATGTTAAAGTTAATGTAGGCACAATACTTAAAAGAACACCCCACACATTGTAAGATTATTATTATCATAGGACTTTATTTTGTTGATTTTTCAAGATCTCTCCTTTTTTTGAATGTACTATTTAAATATATTTTAATATTGTAGGCTGTCTTAAACTTACCCTGAATGCAGATTACCTGCATTATTTTAACAAATAACAAGTATTCATCTATTCTATCAATAAAATGACAGTGTATATTTAGTAGATAAAATGTGGAATTATAGAAAATCATACAAAAGAAATTAAATAAAAATCACCTATAATTCTCTTGCTCAATAACAGATACTTGAAGGTCAAAATGCAGCACAGTGCTGAAGAGCTTAAGACCCTGAGCCTTCCCTCTGCCTCTTACCCAGAAGGAAGGTATTTCTCATTCCTTTGTTCTTCAAAATATAGGCTCAGGATTTCGCGTTTTCCCTCAGTTGTCCAGGCTTCCCACTGATCTTTTTAAAGAGCTACCAAAATTGCTTTTGACAGAGGCGGACAAGAACGTATCTTTTGTGGACATTTCTGGCGTTTTTATCCTCATCCTTACTAGGTAGATAACATTTCCTAGACTCCAAATGTCAACATGCATTTTTAGTGTGCTGTACCTGGAAAATGTTGATAAAACAAGCATAGTCCTGGTATGCTTACTACAGGAACAGTTATATGACAATCATATGCGATTAGGGCTCTGATAGAGCTGGATGCAGCAGGAAAAGATGTGCATGGAAGATCCCTTAAGATCTCAAAGCCTGCTTCACAGACGTTGCTGATGCCTAGGTTGCTCCTTGAAGGGTGTTGCATTAGCTAGGGCATATGCAGTGTGCTAACCACTGCTGCAGACCTGAGTGGCTCAACATATTAAAAGCGTATTTGTCATTCCTGCCAAGTCCAGCACGATGTTCCTGGTCAGGTGGCCCTCCTGGATAGCTCTTCTCCAGGTGGTAAGCCAGGGAGCCACACTCCCTCCGTTAGGAGATATGTTGTCTTCTGGGATTCGAGGGCTTCCGCGGGGTCTTCTGTATCTAATTGGCAAATGGGCATCTAGAGAAATTGTGGAGGATGATAAGAGAGGTTTAGTAGGGCCAGCCTTGAAAGTAGTGATCATCGGTTCTGCCTACATTGCCCTGGCCAGAACTCAGTCACAAGGAGATATGGCTTAGCTGGGTGCACGTGAAATGAAGGAAGTGACGTGATACATGTTAGCAGAGTCTCTGCCACAGAGGTAGAGTTTTCTATACAAACAAAGACAATGTGGGTTATTGTAAATGGAATTATATATTTTCAACTTAATTCTCAATTTAAGGAGTAAAAGCTTAGGCTCAAGATGGAAACAAAGATGTGGATGCTCCTATAGTGAATTGACACATACTTGACATTTCTAGGGTTTGGGTTTGATTTCTTCTTTATACGTTTATCTGTCTGGAATTCATTTTTTAAAAGATTTTCCTTTCTGGAAAGGAATTTGAGGCCACTTTCTCAGAACCAAGTATGCTGGTGCATTTTCTATACGATCCCAAGTTTGTGGATTCTCTGAAATTTATATGGAAAGTCCTCTGGGTTTAGTGCTAGGTAGAATACAGAGTTGGTGTTACCTAAGCAAACGATGAATCAACCTATTGATTAAGTGTCTAGGAGAGCACATAGTAAAGGAAATGAGAGAAAGACAGAAAAGAACACTACATCTGTAAATTTCTGGGGCTATAAAGATGCATTAAAAGTTGTCCACCCATTAAAGGGCTTTTATTTTAGATGATACTCCTATATTCCAAATTTCAGTAAATTAAATAAAAACTTCAGAGTAACATTAAAGTCTGTAATTATTCAGAGTTGACATGCGAAGCCTGCCTCTTACTTTCAAATGTAATTGTTCCTTGCAAATATTGCATAAGGGATATAGAAGTCTGTATATATAATCTATTTTTCCTTTTCCTGGATGACAGAGAATGTAATTCATGATCTAAGGAACAAGTGAAAAGTCTAGCTGTCTTTTTTCTGGCCTCTTGGGATAAAGTCAAGGTCTTTAACATTGCTTTCATGAAGGGTGGTGTTATGTTTTTTGAGGTGAGGCATGGGAGGAGGTGGCGGGAGGTTAATATTTCAAAAAGGTAGCAATTACCTGATAACAGAAAGCAGCGTGGACTGTGTCTTGTTACCGCTCATTTCAGAGGTGCCACGCCTGCCGTGGACGTCACCGTCATTACGGCTTCAATCAGCTGAGGTCACCTCGGTTCATGGGTCTTGTGCGTTGGTAGCCCTTCTCCTTATTACTTGCCAAACAAACCTTTTTATTTTTGCACACGTTTATGTTGATTTTGTGGTTTCTGAAATTGGGTTCTGGCTCCTGGAGGCCCGAGTTTCCACAGCAACTGGAGGCCTTATCGGCTACTGGTTCTTGGCAGGCAGACAACTAGGTCTTTCAGTTTACTTTGGATTTTTTTTTTTTTTTTTTGCTTTTTTAAAAAACTTTTTCTTCTCCCCTATTTTTCCTACACCCTGTCATTTAGGCATCACATAATTAATTGCGTACATCCTGTGCCACATGCAATTGCCACGGCTTTGAAGTCCCAATAGATCATTTTATAGAGCAGTGGGTGCCACTTTAAAAGAGAAAAATTAATGAAGGCTTTTGGCGCCAGGGCAGAGCCGTGGCGATTTTAGCATATCCTTCTCCAGGTATGATAAAGAAACCCGGGCACCTTCTGTTTCTCTTTCTGCATTTCCTTTCCAAACTGGCCTTTTCGATATATAGGAAAGACCTCGGGACTGGGTTTGTTATTTTTTTCTCTGGAGCTAATTCCTTTTCCAAAACCAGCATGAACTGCCTCATTTGGTGCTGAGGTGAAGGTTGCTTTATTTCTTTCAAATTGGAAAAAAAAAAAAAAAAAAAGGTCTGCTTTAGCGTCACGTCATTTGGAGGCTGCTACTGGTCCAGCGGGAGCGAAAAAACAACAGACAAATGAGAAAAGGAAAAAAAAAAAACTGACCCTCTTATTTAGATGCCGTTAAAGTTTATCAACAATAAGTGAGCTCATCACCTTCTTAATGTTTAAAAAAACAATAAATGTAATCATTTGCTTCAGTGAAAAGACCAAATTTGTTGGAATATGCTCTCAGAATCTTTATGAAAAGGATACGCTCACTTTGGAGAGAAGAAATGTGTAGAAATTAGGAAATTTTTTTCAGAGTTTAATTAGTTTTCACTTTGATTTATAGAGAGAAAATGTGTGAATATATATCATTGGCAGTTTTGGTCTCTTCTTAGAGGAGACACACCCAAACAATGATTAAGTGAGCCCCGTTTTCTTCACAAAGAAAATGTTGCTTGATTCTTTTCTGTTATAAATAAAAGTTCAATGTTGGTAGAATTTAATCTTCAGTAGTTCTGTATCTTAGCGTTCATCTTCTTTTCCTGTTAGCATCTTTGAACTTTTTTGATCTTTCCGTTTCATGCTATGCCCCATGCACTCACATCCTCCTATGAGGGTGATTCTATAGGTGGAATCTCTCCGTTACCTGAAATTCTTCCAAACATTTTCCTCATTCAGACTTACTTGCCTACTGTCCCATTGCCTCAGGGAATTTATTCTTGCTGCCAGAGCAAATATGAAAAACGAATTCTTACTTTATTAGTGTTTGGCTTTGAATCGTATGACTTAGACTTGAGCTCAAACCTTTTTAGAAAAGACCTTTGTGGCCAATTTTTCTGAAGAGCCACACCTTCAATCCACCCCTCAAACCCCGTCTATTCTTATGATCGCTTTCATTATGTTTATATCATTTTAGGTATTTATTTATGTACTTATGTAATGATTTTTTTTTTAGTTGGGTAGCTGATTTACTCTTTATTACTTCTATAAAATAGAGAGTAGTTCATTGATTCAATTATTTAGGAAATGTTCA
This sequence comes from Orcinus orca, assembly GCF_937001465.1. Lineage (NCBI taxonomy): Eukaryota > Metazoa > Chordata > Mammalia > Artiodactyla > Delphinidae > Orcinus > Orcinus orca. The sequence goes on along the minus strand of NC_064577.1, from coordinate 25,259,990 downwards.
GAGTCCCGACTGTATATCAGGCAATGCAAAATGTCCCTGGGAATGTGATAACGAATAAAGTGACCATAACCTCTTGCCATCAGATTGTCTGTTTTCTAAGATAGAAAACTGTGGGAGAATAAAGGTGAGTCAGAACATTATCAAGGCAATGATAATATGGTTTAGTAAGTGCAATGGCATAATGTCTGCAAAGTGTTATAGAATGCTGGAGTCTTTGAGGGTCAGGAAAAGCTTGAAGGAGAATATGATACCTAAGCAGAAACAGGAAATGCAAATAATAGTTACTCAGATAGGATTTGGGGAAGGACTTTCAGAGAGAGGGAAAAGCATTTCTAAAGCCCCAAACCTAGACAGGATATTCGGGGACCACTTCAGTTAGTTCTGAATGGCTATCACAGAGTGTGGGAAAGAATGGTAATAAATGTGGCAGTGAGTTATATAGTGAAGGTCCTTTGATGCCGTGCTAAGGGGACTGGACCCATTGAATCTGTTAAGCATGGGAAAGACATGATCAGATTTTTATTTTGTAGATTAATTAACAAAGGCTGACCTGAAGGAAGAAAATTCTAGCAGCATGAAAAACAGTGAGGGATGTAGGAAAGTCATCGAGGAGAGCCAAGATGATGGTAAGAATCAGCTAACAAAGTGGATGTGGGGAAGGAAGGAAGTGTATACAGGCAGGAATGATTTAGGAGGCCCTCATTAGATATGACTTAATGGTCCTGGTTAGATATGAGACAACAGGGACTCTTATGGCCTAGAGGCCTGGTTAGATGGTGTCTACTCTGTTTCCATTAGGAGATTCTTTCAAGAATCATATTAGATAATATATACTAAAACTGTTTCTTTTAAATCAAACACAATATTAAAATATAAGGAAAAAAGTTATGGGACTTTGTATGCAGTGAGACTGCCACCTTGTTAATGAGAGAAAATATCCTGATGCTTGAGAGCTGGGAAGCAGGTGTGACATTTGAAAAGGCCGTTTTGTTATGAAGACATGTACACATGACCTTTCTCAATCACATATAGATACTTGATTCCTAAGTAATGTGCAAAACAGTTGCTTAATTGCGTTTTAATCTTCAGCCTTATTCCATCACTCAGCAGGGGGAGGGTCAGGGTAGTGTAAAAATTTAGTAGCAGATTTTATACCACACTGGATAGCAAGCTTATCGGGAAAAAGACATGGATTTGAATTTAGGTGACTAAGTAATTTACTATTCAAACTGAACGGTTTGAAAGTGAGAAGGTCTGCTAATAATCGTATCACCAGACAGACACGATTGTATTGTGTCTGTGTATATGTATTGTGATACATAATCCTCCTAGTGGGAGCTCTTCATAGCGTATACAGTGGAATATCGTTGTTAAGTTGCTTAATACGTGTGATGGTTAATTTTACATGCCCAGATATTTGGTGAAACATTATTTCTGGGTGTGTGTTTGTAACGGTGTTTCTAGATGAGGTTAACATTTGAACTGTTAGACTGAAGGAGCAGATTGCTCTTGCCCCTGTGGGTGGACCTCATCCAATCCATTAAGGTCTAAACAGAATAAAAGGCGGCGTAAGAAAGAATTCTCTCTCTCTGCCTGACTGACTTTAAACTGGGGGACTGATCTTCATCTGCCTTTGGACTCGACTTGGACTTGGAGTGGAACTTATACCATCAGCTCACCTGTTTCTCAGGCCTTGGGACTCAAGTAGGAACCATGCCCTGGGCTCTCCTGGGTCTAGAGTTCTCAGCCTTCGTAATCACAAGAACTAATTCCTCATGATAAATCTCTTTCTCTACGTCTTATTGTTTCTGTTTCTCTGAAGAACCCTAACTAATACAACATCCTACCTGGTACCTAGTAAGTACTCAGTAAGTGTTACATGAATCAAAAGAGCTGCCACAAATGTCTGCATCTCTGTTGGATAAAATCCTAGAAGTGGACTTACTGTGCCACAGTAGGTGTATATTTGATTTTTTAGAAACTGATAAGAGAGTTTCTAAAATAATTACACCATTTTAAATTCCAGCAGCACCCCATGAAATTTTCAGGTTCTGCATATTCTTGCCACACTTGATTTTGTCAGTCTTTTAAATTTAGCAGTTCTGATGGATGTACAGTAATACCTAATGCTGTTTTAATTTGCATTTCCCTGGTGTTGATCACTTTTATATGTTTATTTGTTATTCCCATAACTTCTGAGTAAAAACCATTGGCTTTGGAATGAAATACATTAGGATAAACACTCTGCCTTTAATTTTCTCAATAAAGCAGACATAGTACTTGTATCTATCTCATAGCTTTTGTGTCAGAATTAAATTCATCTAGTAAGTGTAAAATATCTCGTAGAGTGCCTGACACATGGGAATGATCCAGTAAATACTAGCTCTTATGATTATTAAACCAGGAACCAAGGACAAAACATATTTAAGCAGTGGGAATACCACTAAACAGGGACCCCATGTAGATAATTTCTGGGGAAGATGCTAGTGACTTGCATTTACTCTTTATTTCCAGAAGTAGCAAATAAGAGCATGAGCTTTTTTTTTTTTTTTTAAGATGTTGGGGGTAGGAGTTTTTATTAATTAATTTATTTATTTTTGCTGTGTTGGGTCTTCGTTTCCGTGCGAGGGCTTTCTCTAATTGCGGCAAGCGGGGGCCACTCTTCATCGCGGTGCGCGGGCCTCTCACTATCGCGGCGTCTCTTGTTGCGGAGCACAGGCTCCAGACGCGCAGGCTCAGTAGCTGTGGCTCACGGGCCTAGTTGCTCCGCGGCATGTGGGATCCTCCCAGACCAGGGCTCGAACCCGTGTCCCCTGCTTAGCAGGCAGACTCTCAACCGCTGCGCCACCAGGGAAGCCCAGGAGCATGAGCTTTGAAAGTCAGGCAAACTACCCTTGCTTTACAAGCATCACTACTTCCTGGTTATCCTTGCGGAAAGTACTTAACCAAACTACTTAACTTTAGTTTTTCTTCTATATACAATGCGGAAAATGATAGAATCTAGCCCATGAGGAAGTGAGAATCAGATGAGGTAATCCATATAAAGCACTTAGAAAAGGGCTTGTCTTTTGGGAACTGTAGTAAACATTTATTGCATGCTGACTGCTGTGAGCCAGCGCTGTGCCGGGCGTCAGGGACACACGAACAGGATGGCATGAACTTCATACACGTGAGTAATCCTTTTTTATTCACTTTTATTGCAGTATAGCTGCTTTACAATGTTGTGTTACTTTCTGCTGTGCAGGAAAGTGAACCAGTTATACGTGTACACACATGCCCTCTGTTTTGGATTTCTTTCCCATTTAGGTCACCACAGAGCACTGAGTAGAGTTCCCTGTGCTATACAGTGGGTCCTCGTTAGTTATCTGCTTTATACATAGTAGTGTATATATTTCAATCCCAATCTCCCAATTCATCCCACCCCCTTCTTCCCCACTTGGTATCCATACATTTGTTCTCTACGTCTGTGACTCTATTTCTGCTTTGCCAATAAGTTCACCAGTACCATTTTTCTAGATTCCACACATAAGCAGTATTATAAGATATTTGTTTTTCTCTTTCTGACTTACTTCACTCTGTATGACAATCTCTGGGTCCATCCACATCTCTGCAAATGGCACTATTGCATTCCTTTTCATGGCTGAGTAGTATTCCACTGCGTACCCACACCACATCTTCTTTGTCCATCTTCCCTGCCTCTTGCTCCCTATGTCCAAATCCAGGAACCCACCTCCATCTCCATTGCTTCCTCCTTGACCCCAACCTCCATTTTATCTCACTGGACCGCTCTAACAACCTGAAAATGTACCTGGCTTCTTCCACTCTTGGACCCCAACATTTCATGCCCCTACTTAGCTCTCTCCAGTGGCTTTCTGTCGCACTTGGCCTAAAACCCAAATTCCTTACCTTGGTTCAAAAGGACCTCCAGGATCTGGACCTTGACCCCCTTTTCAATTCCATCTTATTCTGTTATCCCTTTTAATTATCCCTTATTCTATTATCTATGTTCTACCCACACTGGCCTTCTTTTTGTTTCTTAAACACCTAAACTCATTTCAGACTCGGGACCTGCATTCTTTCTTCAGCCTGGAGCTCCCTTTCCTGAAATTCTCACCTGGCTGATCCTCTGCCTTAACCACACCTCCTCAGAAAGACCATCCCCAAATAACTGATGTCAAGTGTTCGTCCCTCTCAGTCCCTTGCCTCTCCCTCACCCATCACCTCAGTCACTCTAAATCCCAGCACCCTATTTTATTTTTCTCAACACTCGTCATTATCTGGAATGGTCATATTTATTTATTTGCTTATTAGTTTGCTGCCTCTCTCCCTTCATTAGAAATATAAGACCCTCAGGAAATGACGTTTTCTCATATATTCAGTGCTGTAACTTCAGCAAGTAACATACAGTAGTGTCTAACCCTGAGAGACACAAAATTTATGTGTTTATTATTTATTTGTTTATGTATTTATGTCACATTTATATATTAATTATAAATAATTATATATTATATAATATATAAATACATGTATATTATATGTAAATTATATATTATCAATATAAATCATAAATTATATATATATATAATTAAAGCTGTAAATATATATGGCACAGAACTCTCTAAAAGACTTATCTACTTAACAGCACAAAATAAATAATTTTAACTTCTAATGGAAATCAACAGCTTGAGAACTATGGTCCCTATTTGGAAGTATTTAGTATGTAGATGCCCTAATAATTATAGCAGTGGGCTGATCTTGTCCTTCTGACTAAGTAAATCAATGCAGCACATCTCTATCTTATATAATAGGTATCCTCATTAAGTGGTTCTCAAATTTAAATTATGTTTTGTTTGTTCATCCTAAACTTGAGAAGAAAGAGTAAAAAGAATATATGTTCAATCGTTGGCACCTTTCTTACCAGGAGCCTAGTCTGTGGTTTTGTTACACACTGGCTCTTGGTAGAAAGACAAGATTTGGAGCATGGATGTGGATGCAGAACCATGGCTAGCTTCTGTGTATTAGAATTCTGAATGTGTTTATTCTGCTCAAAGGCAACTAATGTATATTGAGAGAGGGAAAAGAAAATCCTGCACTATTTTTCAAGCATGTGATATGTGCCTAGGATGATGCTAGATTTTTCATATCAATTTTTCTTATCCTTCCAACAACCTCAGAGTTAGATTGTATCATCTTCTTTACATTGATGCTCAGAGACATTAAACTACTTACCCAGGTGGACAACACTAAAAGGCAGAAGAGCTAATAGTAAAGCTAATATCTATATGGTGTTCAATTTTCTGCTCCTGCCACTACACTGAGTGCTTTTTTCATCTAAGGCCTGTATGACACAGAAACAAGGGAACAGATCATGCCCCAAGACAGCTTAGTGATGCTTCTTCCCATAACTTTGGCAAAAGCCATCAAGTCAAAAGTCAAGCGCTGAGTACATGTGAGCTACTTGCCTCTACCAGATGCGTCAGGGTGGTGTGTGTTTGTGTACACACATACTTGTACGTTTATGAACTTCCCAACCACTAAGTAAGATCAGTAGTACAAGAAGCATCAATGGAATTCGATGTTATTAACCATGGCATATGGACGTTTAGCACGTGGCCATATGTTTCTCGCAAAATGTAAGTTATAATCTGAGCATTATAACTAAACAACACACATCACTGCAATAATTTCTTCCCAGCAACAGTTCATATCCCATTTCTTTCTCAGAGGGTCTGCTTTTATTTCCATTTCTACCCCAGGATCACTTGTCTCTAGCAACACCTCTCTTTTCTTCAAACAAAATCTGGAAATATGGGGTGTTGTCCTGAGGCTGAAATATTCCATATTTTTCTTCCATGAAACCCTGCTTGGCAGCAGTCAGTGATTGTCTCTCTTTTCCAACTCTAGCCTTGAGCCAGGATCAAAATATTCATGAATAGTTCACAAATAATTAAATTCTTTACGTTTTGTTCTTCTTCACAGGAACAAAGTAATTTTGGTCTGCTTATGGGTCAGATTATCCGTAAAGGTTATGATTTAAGCAGCCTCTTTTTCAGATGTGATCCCTTTGAAAGTGCGGGCTGATAGGACCCTAAGCAGCACGGGGTCTGTGTTTTCTCTGTAAATAAAAGCCTCCAAAATTTCCTCAAGTCAGCCCTTGTTTGCCACACGGAGAGATTGATGACAAACCACATTATTTTCCCCTTAATGTAACAGTTCACAGTCACACATGCACTTTCTCAAAACATTGATTTACTTCTCATCTGAAGCTTATGACAAGCTTATGATCTCTTTAAAGAGTGCAACTTCCACACAGGAAAACTATCAGTGTAAAATATTCCTAATTTTCAAATTTTCCAAAAAGGAGAAAGTTTTCAAAATAAAAATTCACTATTTTACTATTTTGCTTTAGTAAAAGCAAAGATAACATAGATGGTCAACTATCTACCTGAATATATACCATTATACTCACAGATCTTTGTATTGTGCCTCTTCAAAGTCACACATAGAGAAAAACAAAAGCAAGGACAGAAAGTTTAAAAGATAAATGCAATTTTGTTTATATTCTCAAAGAAACAGCTTTTTATTGATCTTTGCTGTCGTTTCCTTCATTTCTTTTTCATTTATTTCTGATCTGATCTTTATGATTTCTTTCCTTCTGCTAGCTTTGGGGTTTTTTTTGTTCTTCTTCCTCTAATTGCTTTAGGTGTAAGGTTAGGTTGTTTATTTGAGATGTTTCTTGTTTCTTAAGGTAGGCTTGTATAGCTATAAACTTCCCTCTTAGAACTGCTTTTGCTGCATCCCATAGGTTGTGGGTTGTTGTTTTTTCATTGTCATTTGTTTCTAGGTTTTTTTTTTATTTCTCCTTTGATTTCTTCAGTGATCTCTTGGTTATTAAGTAGTGTGTTGTTTAGCCTGCATGTGTTTGTATTTCTTACAGATTTTTTCCTGTAATTGATATCTAGTCTCATAACATTGTGGTTGGAAAACATACTTGATACAATTTCAATTTTCTTAAATTTATCAAGGCTTGATTTGTGACTCGAGATATGATCTATCCTGGAGAATGTTCCATGAGCACTTGAGAAGAATGTGTATTCTGTTGTTTGGGGATAGAATGTCCTATAAATATCAATTAAGTCCATCTTGTTTAATGTGTCATTTAAAGCTTGTGTTTCCTTATTTATTTTCATTTTGGATGATCTGTCCATTCGTGAAAGTGGGGTGTTAAAGTCCCCTACTATGACTGTGTTACTGTCGATTTCCCCTTTTATGGCTGTTAGTATTTGCCTTATGTATTGAGGTGCTCCTGTGTTGGGTGCATGAATATTTACAATTGTTATATCTTCTTCTTGGATTGATCCCTTGATCATTATGTAGTGTCCTTCTTTATCTCTTGATAAACCATTAGCCAGACTAATCAAGAAAAAAAGGGAGAAGACTCAAATCAATAGAATTAGAAATGAAAAAGGAGAAGTAACAACGGACACTGCAGAAATACAAAGGATCATGAGAGATTACAATACAAGCAACTATATGCCAATAAAATGGACAACCTGGAAGAAATGGACAAATTCTTAGAAATGCACAACCTTCCGAGACTGAACCAGGAAGAAATAGAAAATATGAACAGACCAATCACAAGCACTGAAATTGAAACTGTGATTAAAAATCTTCCAACAAACAAAAGCCCAGGACCAGATGGCTTCACAGGCGAATTCTATCAAACATTTAGAGAGGAGCTAACACCGTTCCTTCTCAAACTCTTCCAAAATATGGCAGAGGGAGGAATACTCCCAAACTCATTCTAGGAGGCCACCATCACTCTGATGCCAAAACCAGACAAAGATGTCACAAAGAAAGAAAACTACAGGCCAATATCACTGATGAACATAGATGCAAAAATCCTCAACAAAATACTAGCAAACAGAATCCAACAGCACATTAAAAGGATCATACATTATGATCAAGTGGGGTTTATCCCAGGAATGCAAGGATTCTTCAATATATGCAAATCAATCAATGTGGTACACCATATTAAGAAATTGAAGGAGAAAAACCATATGATCATCTCAATAGATGCAGAGAAAGCTTTCGACAAAATTCAACACCCATTTATGATAAAAACCCTCCAGAAAGTAGGCATGGAGGGAACTTTCCTCAACATAATAAAGGCCATATATGACAAACCCACAGCCAACATCGGCCTCAATGGTGAAAAACTGAAACCATTTCCACTAAGACAGGAACAAGACAAGGTTGCCCACTCTCACCACTGTTATTCAACATAGTTTTGGAAGTTTCAGCCACAGCAATCAGAGAAGAAAAAGAAATAAAAGGAATCCAAATTGGCAAAGAAGTAAAGCTGTCACTGCTTGCAGATGACATGATACTATACATAAAGAATCCTAAAAATGCTACCAGAAAGCTACTAGAGCTAATCAATGAATTTGGTAAAATACCATGATACAAAATTACTGCACAGAAAACTCTTGCATTCCTATACACTAATGATGAAGAATCTGAAAGAGAAATTAAGAAAACACTCCCATTTACCATGGCAACAGAAAGAATAAAATATCTAGGAATAAACCTACCTACGGAGACAAAAGACTTGTATGCAGAAAGTTATCAGACACTGATGAAAGAAATTAAAGATGATACAAATAGATGGAGAGATATACCATGTTCTTGGATTGGAAGAATCAACATTGTGAAAATGACTCTACTACCCAAAGCAATCTACAGATTCAATGCAGTCCCTATCAAACTACCACTGGCATTTTTCACAGAACTAGAACAAAAAATTTCACAATCTGTATGGAGACACAGAAGACCTCAAATAGCCAAAGCAATCTTGAGAAGGAGAAACGGAGCTGGAGGAATCAGGCTCCCTGACTTCAGACTATACTACAAAGCTACAGTAATCAAGACAGTATGGTACTGGCACAAAAACAGAAATATAGATCAATGGAACAGGATAGAAAGCCCAGAGATAAACCCACGCACATATGGTCACCTTATCTTTGATAAAGGAGGCAAGAATATACAGTGGAGAAAAGACAGCCTCTTCAATAAGTGGTGCTGGGAAAACTGGACAGCTACATGTAAAAGTATGAGATTAGATCACTCCCTAACACCATACACAAAAATAAACTCAAAATGGATTAAAGACCTAAATGTAAGGCCAGACACCATCAAACTCTTCAGAAGAAAACATAGGCAGACCACTCTGTGACATAAATCACAGCAAGGTCCTTTTTGATGCACCTCCTAGAGAAATGGATATAAAAGCAAAAATAAATAAATGGGACCTAATAAAACTTAAAAGCTTTTTGCACAACAAAGGAAACCACAAACAAGATGAAAAGACAACCCTCAGAATGGGAGAAAATATATGCAAATGAAGCAACTGACAAAGGATTAATCTCCAAAACAAACAAGCAACTCAGGCAGCTCAATATCAAAAAAACAAACAACCCAATCCAAAAATGGGCAGAAGACCTAAATAGACATTTCTCCAAAGAAGATATACAGATTGCCAACAAACACATGAAAGGATGTTCAACATCACTAATCATCAGAGAAATGCAAATCAAAACTACAATGAGATATCATCTCACACCAGTCAGAATGGCCATCATCAAAAAATCTACAAACAATAAATGCTGGAGAGGGTTTGGAGAAAAGGGAAGCCTCCTGCACTGTTGGTGGGAATGTAAATTGATACAGCCACTATGGAGAACAGTATGGAGGTTCCTTAAAAAACTAAAAATAGAACTACCATACGACCCAGCAATCCCGCTACTGGACGTATACCCTGAGAAAACCATAATTCAAAAGAGTCATGTACCAAAATGCTCATTGCAGCTCTATTTACAATAGCCAGGATATGGAAGCAACCTAAGTGTCCATCACCAGATGAATGTATAAAGAAGATGTGGCACATATATTCAATGGTATATTACTCAGCCATAAAAAGGAATGAAACTGAGTTATTTGTAGAGAGGTGGATGGACCTAGAGACTGTCATACAGAGTGAAGTAAGCCAGAAAGAGAAAAACAAATACCATATGCTAACACATATATATGGAATCTAAAAAATAAAAATAAAAAAAAGAGAATGGGCAGAAGAACCTAGGGGCAAAACGGGAATAAAGATGCAGACCTACTAGAGCATGGACTTGAGGATACAGGGAGGGGGAAGGGTAAGCTTCGACAAAGTGAGAGAGTGGCATGGACATATATACACTACCAAACGTAAAATAGATAGCTAGTGGGAAGTAGCCGCATAGCACAGGGAGATCAGCTCGGTGCTTTGTGACCACCTAGAGGGGTGGGATAGGGAGGGTGGGAGGGAGGGAGATGCAAGAGGGAAGAGATATGAGGACATCTGTATATGTATAACTGATTCACTTTGTTATAAAGCAGAAACTGACACACCATTGTAAAGCAATTATACTCTAATAAAGATGTTAAAAAAAGATAAATGCAAATATGTAGATAGTTACATTCAAAAGAATATATAATCATAAAATTTAAAATATCAAGTTTGAAAGGGACCTATGTCTCCTCTTGTATAACAAGGTTTTAATTTGTGATGTGAGACATGAACAGCTGCTAATAGCATGCTCTGCTTTGGGAACCACTTCTGTGTTTATGAAAATGACATGCGTTTTTATCAGGTCGTTAAAACTTTACCCAACCTGCATATTCACAGACTCAACCAATACTTTTACTGATCGATAAACTATAAACAAAGTAAAATTTTAAAACTGCTGTCTAGGGTCCCTTTATCTTTTCTTTTCTATGTTTCTGAAATTAAATTATTAGTCCTGGGAAGTTAGGGAATTAGGGTTCTGGTGATACCTCTCTTGTAAGAGTTACCTTTGGAGCAAAATATAGACTTGAAGGTACTTCCTACCCCAAATATGTCCCCCACTGTCCGGCAAAGATTTCCCAAATTTCTGCTCTTTTGCACTGTCCTTTTGAGTTAAGGCATTGTCACCAAAAGCTGAAGAGGTAACAGAATAGTTCATAATATCCTATCTTAGATTGCTTTTTTTAGATTAGTTAAATCTAAGGAACGAAGAACATTTCTCTAATATAAAAACTTAATACAGGAGAAAGATACTCTGATTAGGGAATAGATGATTCTGCAGCTGGAAAAAGCCTCAAAGTCCGATAGCTAATGGGGCCAGGATATGCATATACAGTCAGCCCTCCGTGTCCACAGATGTGAAACCCAAGCATGCAGAGGGCCGACTGTACTCCGCCATATTATTTAAGGGACTTGAGCATCCGCAGATCGGGAGTCCACGGGGATCCTGGAACCAATCCTCTGCAGATATCAAGGGATGATTGTAGATGGAGATGATGCAGATGTAGATGTAGACATAGACATAGACACAGATATATAGATGAAGACGTGAGATGGGGTGGTGGTGGATGAGTGCTGGATGATGGTGAGAAAACGACAGAGATTGACAATTTTAGCAACTTCTTCCCAGCAAGGACTCTGAAAGGGATCTAGAAATTTTAAAACTGCATTTACGTACTTTGTTCACCTGCCCAATCTATTAGGTGGATAAAGGTTAGGCCTTTACTATAAAAACAGATCACATTTTTATGTTATACTGGACTGTACCTATTATGAGTGGGTTAGAAATATTTCCCTGTGGTCTATTACTTTTTTTTAAAATTCAAAATGAGTATTTCACAGAATACCTTTTCCTGCAATATGAAAAAAAATTAACTCCAAGATTTACAGAACCTCTTGCTTCGGATTTTCTTAAAATGTACCAAGATTTTGAATTTGTTGAGAAAAATGCTAACTGTTCCACAGAAAACTAAAGATAAAGTCTGATGTCCAAGAAAATGTATTCTATTTTCCACAAAGCTGTGCTTTTGTTGAAATATACTCATGGGTTAGAAATAAGGTCATACATTTTAGAGACTCGCTGCCTGTATTTGAATTCTGAATTCACCATTGACCAGCAGTGTTATAGTGGGCAAGGGATGGTATCCCCATGTGCCTCAGTTTCCTTCTGTGTAGAGGGGGATAATGATAATTCCTATTTCGTAGGAACCACTATTATGATGAACTGAATTGATGTTTATAAACTGTTTGCCATAGTCTGTGCCACATAGTAAGGGCTATTTAAATGTTTGTTGAAAAAATGGCATCATCTTCTAGGTCCCCAGGGATAGAAACTAAAAACCTGATAATTCCTCTAGACTCTTCTCTCTAGATTTTCCTCTGTTTATAATCACCCTGATAGTTACCTTCTCTTCTCCATTTCACTTCTACTGCACTAGTTCAGACTCCATCTTTTCTCACCTGTAGCATAAAATCATCTTCTAACAGATCTGTCTGTCTTCAGCTTCAACCATACCAATCTTTTTTTATTTTTTTAAAGCTCTTTTTTAAAAATAAATAAATTTATTTATTTATTTATGGCTACGTTGGGTCTTTGTTGCTGCGCACGGGCTTTCTCTAGTTGCGGCGAGTGGGACTGCTCTTCGTTGCAGTGCACGGGCTTCTCATTGCCACGGCTTCTCTTGTTGAGGAGCACGGGCTCTAGGTGTGCCGGCTTCACTAGTTGTGGCACATGGCCTCAGTAGTTGTGGCTCTTGGGCTCTAGAGTGCAGGCTCAGCAGTTGTGGTGCACGGGCTCAGTTGCTCCGCGGCATGTGGGATCTTCCCGGATCAGCGATCGAACCCATGTCCCCTGCATTGGCAGGTGGATTCTTAACCACTGTGCCACCAGGGAAGTCCACCCATACCAATCTTGAACAGTTCTGTCACTAGTGTCATCTTTCTACAAGAAATATCTAACTAAATCTCTTGCAATTATCAATACTTTTGCATTAGTCGACTTCCCCTTGCCTTCCCCATGTGACACAGTGGCTTTGGGGCTGTTCCTTCAAATAAGACTTTTGGGCTGAAGGAGAGCCCCTCCCCCTATGCTCATGACCCATACAACGAAAACTGCCACCCTCTCAAATAGCAGGACTTTTATACCCCTTTTCTCATTCTTGGGATGAGTGGGGACGGCATTGACTGGTGAGCTGATGACAATAATCGATGCCTGTACAGTCACTTCCTCTCAGCCTGCAGGCCAAATTCATTCTCTTTTACCCCGTGATTAAGCATCCTAGGGTCCTATATTACTCAGGGTTCTCCAGAGAAACAGAACCAACAGATATAAAAAGAGATTTATCATGAGTATTTGGCTCACATGATTCTGGAGGTTGAGAAACCCTCTGATCCCTTGTCTGGAAACTGAGGAAAACCAAGGATGTAAGTCCCAGTCCAAGGAAAGCCAGTGTCCCACCCAAGAGGACAAGCAGGTAGGGCATGAATACCCCCGTGCTCTGCTTTTTGTTCTACTCAGGCCCTCAGTGGATTGAGTGATTCTCACTCACACTGGGGAGGGCCGCCCACTTTACCAAGTCCACCACCAAATGCTGATCTCTGGAAACACCCTCACAGACATGCGAGAAATAACGTTTAATCTGGGCACCCCTTGGTGCAGTCAGATTGATGCATAAAATTAACCACCCCAGGTCCCTCTGGGGACAATTTCACTCTCCTCTAACTGCTCCACTGGTGCACAGGCGCATTTAATTCACAGGGAAAGATGCAATCAACTTACATTGGCTTCCAGTCTAGGCTGATTTCTGCAGTCCAACCTTAACGGTAATAGAACTGATATTTAGACTTCTGTCTGATCTCTGAATCTATTTTTCAATCTGTTTATAATCCAAAAGGAGTGGTATGTGGGATGATTAATTGGCCATCCCCAGAAAGTCAATATTAATGATATATCCCAACTAATTTATAAGAACTTTTGTTTCCCAAAGAAATTACAGCAGGGACTCCTGTTTACTATTTCAAGCTGATTGCAAATCTTGCAAATCCAAGATTTCTCCCTCAACCTTAGCACTGTTGACATTTTGCGCTGCATAACTATTTGCTGTGTGAGGCTCTCCTGTGTGTTGTGAGATGTTCAGTAGCGCCCTTAGCCTCTGCCCGGTAGATGCCAGTAGCATTCCTCTAGAGGTGACTACCAAAAATGTCTCCAGACATTGCCAAGTGTCCCTTTGAGGGTAAAATTGCACTGGTAAAGTACCCTTGCTTTAGTCTAAGTACGTAGAAAATAAAAAGGAGTAGGGAAGATGTGGCAGTGGCAGAAATATGGAGACATACAGGATCTCTTAGGTAATAGAATCATTTTGATGTCTGTAGACTTAGACCACACAGGAGAGTAACTTGAATTTCCCCTGCAGTCACGGAGAGCATATTTCATCTCCAGGTTAGGAAAGGAACAACAGGTGGCCTATCGTTCCTGGAGATCACCTTATGAATCATGTTCATTCATGGATCCTTAACCTCAACCTTCTTAATAAATGCTTTCTTTAAACCGGGTAATCCCAGAATCATCCATTACTGAATAACCTTGGTAAGTTTATTTAAGGTTTATCCATAAAATAGGTATGGTCATAGTTACCAACATCAAATGACTTTTGTGGGGTTAAAAACCATAATACAGGTAGAGCCCTCCACTAAGTACTTGGCACATGTGAATCATTCAATATCTGTAGTTACTCCTACTAGTGTGTGGACAGCTACCCACACGTGTGGGTCCAGAGAGCTAACAGTGATGAGCGGATGTCTGTCCCTTTAAGAATAATTGTAGCACCCAACACCCAGTAGCCACATGAATTTTGGCCAAAAGAAATATTTAGGCTTCACTTCTAAACCAAGGGTTTCCACAGAAAGGCATCATACATGCTGCCAGTATCTTTATCTTGCTTTTACTGGGGAGGCTGACACACCCAAAAGCAGTGTCTGAACTGAAGTGTATAACGATTCTGTCTAAACCCGTGGTTCTCAGACCTGACTTTGCTCCCCGCCCCCAGTGCCTCTGAGTATGTGACATTGTCTGAGAATGTTTCTGGTTGACACAACTGTTTGGGGGATGGAGGTGGGGCGGGGATGCTACTAGCATCTAGTAGATAGAAACCAAGGATTCCACCAAACATTTTTAAGTGTACCGGACATCCCCGCGGCAAAGAACGATCGGACCCAAAACGTGAGCAGTTCTTAGGCCGAGAAACCTTCGTCTATTGATGTGAATTTCCCAGCACCAATCAATAGTCTTCAGGAAGTCATATCATGAATACTCATCACTTGCCATTACGTGTTTGTCATCCTCACTTAGGTTTCATTCGTGATACACTGTGAATAGCAAGTTACCAGCTAGATGGTCAGTCATGTTTGGCTACTTAGGACCTTCAGGAACAGCTTTTCTTTTGAATAATTTTTTAAAGTTATTTTGTCCAGTTTATTGAGAATTTAAGGAATGGATTAATAGTGTGTAGGCCCAGAGCGTATTTCAGTCCAAAAACTCATGCTTGGTTTTTTTTCCTGAAATGGTTTTTTGACCAATGTTCTCAGATGTTTGAGGCCAATGTTGTAAGCTGAGCCTGCAGACTTTTAAAAGTAGTGTGCGTATAATTGAACATGTTTCAAAAACTGAAACCCTCTGTTGCCCACTGAGGTTTAATCTGGGATCCCACCTGCAAACCATCTTGTTTTTGTGGGAGAGTCTTACAGGAATGGTGATGGGACAGAGTTCCTACTAAAACTTCCTGGGGAACCAAAGGAAGGGAAGGTCTGTGTTGTGCTTTTTTTTTTTTCATTGTTTCCCTGAAATGAAGGGAGACTAAAAAGCAATAAAGCAAAAGGCATTTCCTACAGGTAGCCTTAAATCATTCAACACGGAGGTCTTCGGGGAGCTACCCGGTTCCTCTTTCCTTTCCAAAATGAGCTTTCTGGCTAAATGCGCCTCATCCAGCCCTGAGTGTCTTCACCTGGCTCTCCAAGCGCTTTTTATCCAGACCTGTCCCAGCACAACAGTATCCTCACTTCTTCAGAAATGGGTCTTGACCCATGCATCACATTCAAAGACTTTTTCAATTGCTCCCTGGTGGCAGAGGCTGAGGGCTCTGTTTTGCTTGTGATAATGTGCTAATCTCCAAGACCCAACATAAATTCTCTTCTTGCATTGTCATTTGTCAAAGTCGCAATATGGGGCTGGAAAAAAAGGAAGAGGGAGGGGGTGGGGAGAGTAGAGTAATGACAGAAAGAAAACTTGGCCTTCGGTTTGTTTTCCCTCGTGCAGAACCTTCCCCTCCCTTCTTAATCTGTAAAACATCTGACAGAGAGGGCACTGCAAACACAAATAAATAAATACTTCTCCATGACTCTCCCCTTATGGTTTTTTGTTGGGTCAACATTTTAGACAGATAGTTAAATCTAAGAAGTAATAAAGATAATTTACACACAAGTCCCAACATTGATGCTTGAAGCTTTGTGAACCTGTCTTTTACACGTTTTCACCACGTGTTCCAGAAATAGCTGAGAGTCATGTGGTTATGCGTGGAGACTCCACCAGCAGCCATCCAACAAACTGCGTGTCACAGACAAGGCTCCAGCCCTGGTGCTTTCCTTATGATGCGCTTTTAAAGTTTCGCTGGGTGTGCTACAGCAAAGATGCTGAGGTCAATAGTACTAAACAAGGTGCTGTTTTCTCCCATCAGTGTTAACTCAGAGGAAAAGTACAAGTGTGAAACGTGTGCTGTTGTTTTAAGAGCTTTATTAAGGCATAACTTACGTACCATAAAATTCACTCATTGTAAGTGTACAATTCGATGATTTTTAGTTAATTTACCAAGTGGTGGAAGCATCACTACAATCCAATTTTAGAACGTTTGTGTCATTTGCGTAAGATCCCTGGTGCCCTTTTGCGGTCACTCCCCCTTCCCAAGACCGGTCCCTGGCAACCACTAACCTACTCTCCGTTTCTGTAGATTGCATTTCCTGCATATTTCGTAGCAATGGAGTCATACACTCTCTAGTCTTCTGCGTCTGGCTTCTTTCAGTTAGCATAATGATTTTGAGGCTGGCCTGTGCTGTGCGTCTCAGTTCTCCATTCCTTTTTTATTAACAGAGAGTACTGCATTGTAACACCACATTTGGCTTATCTCCTCATCAATGGACGGGCATTTGGGATAAAATTGTTTTGGAAAATTAGCAATGGCAGCGTGTCAACATGATATTAAATTAGAGACCTTGTTTAAAGAAGAACATGTTAAGCTGCTGAAGCAAAAATTGTTCACCGCAGTGGCCAGCAAACCCTTACCCCAGTTTTTTGTCTATGGGTGGAGGCTTCTCAGAATATACACTTCCAAGAAACTGAAAATACTTATTATAGTCCAGTGTGCATTGAAAACTAAGGAAGTTGCCAGTCTTAGCTCATGGCAAAATATCATGGGTACGACCAACGTCTGTTTGGCAAATTTCATGCGACGCATTTTCCCTCACTACCCGTTCAACACTCTTCTGCGAGTTCTAGGGGTACTAACTGGGTAGAAGAACAGAGGGTTTGAAAGTCCTAATCCAGTTTGCAACCAACCTAATGGAATTTAGGAGGCTGTATACTTAAGACATCAGTTTTAGCAAACTTAACGAGTTAGTTCAGTATGTGAGTAATAAAAAGCCAGACAGAACGTTTGTAATTTATTCTGACAGCAAACATTACAGTGATAAAAACAGTTTACCTAGATTCCCAAGACAGAACCTCCAATAGGCTAAAAGTGACTATTGTAGATATTGACATTTTTGTTATTAACATTACTTCTGCTGTTGTGACCAGTACATGCCAAGGACTCTGCTTGGTGATTTACATGCATTTTTATACTTCTCATCAAATTATCTTGATTTATGGATGAGAAAACTAAACAAGGTTCAGACGGGAGGTATTAAGTCAATTCCCCAATGTGATATGATTAGTAAGGGAAGGCACTGGAATTTAAATATATATCTGTTGGGCTCCAAAGATACGTTTCTTTTCTTATGCTCCCAGAAAGACTAAAAGACTAAAAGACTAAAGGAAGACATTTCTAACATTGAGAAGCATGCAACACTGAAAGACAGTATGCCTTCTAAATTTTGCAAACCAAATAATTAACTTAATGGGCTGTATTGGCATAAGAAATATCTTTTAACTGGGATGACGATGAGTCTGTAACTACAGGAAGTTGCTTCTGGAAAGATGATTGCATGTTTCTCTTAAATTTATAGAACCAGTGGGCTATCAGTTGCATCCTTTTCCATTCTTACTCAATGGAAAGTCCTTTAATGTCAAAATGACATCAGGTGTTTGAGTCCAAAGAAAAAGAATCAAACCCAGTTGGACTGTATGCCGAAAAGACAGGAATATAAATTACCCTGATGCCATGACCCTTGGAATAAGTCCTGATTCAAATCCCCGATGTTCCTGCTACCACATATGTTAATTACTGTTTGCAGAAACATTGAGAAAGTGAGCCTAGATACCTAGATGTTGCCACTGCAAAGAGAGATTTGCCAGGATTACCTCTGTTACCGTTTGATATGGAGTTTTGTTAAGGGTAGAAAAGTAGAAAGAAATACCTTCTATCTAATTTGGTCTCTATAAGCTCTTTTCACCCTCACCAGGGTTGAATAGTTTTTTTGCAGTACAGAAATTTAGTCTGATTGAAAACAATTTTTTTTATCACTGGTCCAATTCAGTAATAATATACCACTGATTGTAAAGTGTCGCTTTGTTTTGCTAAAGAAATATGTGAAGCTGCTCTTTAAATCTTTTCCTATGTCTTCTCCTTAAGTACTGTTGAATGCATCATATTACCACATTGAAAACCCAGTTTGTAAAACATAATTTCATTTAAACCATTAAATGGACGGTTTTGTAACTCATGTTGGCAATACTGGAGCTTCCAATAATGAATAAAAGGCGGCACAAAACTTCGACCTCAGCTAAACTAGGCATTAAACATCTCTCTAGCAGGATCCTTTGTTACATTTTGTCATTCGATATATGGCTGTTACGCACATAAATGTGATATTTAATGTCGGTTAGTTCCTCTCTGTTGAGGAA
Source organism: Orcinus orca (assembly GCF_937001465.1). Lineage (NCBI taxonomy): Eukaryota > Metazoa > Chordata > Mammalia > Artiodactyla > Delphinidae > Orcinus > Orcinus orca. Next base: position 25,241,004 of record NC_064577.1, on the reverse strand, counting down.
ATACAGTTCTATTTTCAAATGCTTAACAACCACAGATGCTTTATCACCAGAGCCGAGCACGTGGTATCTTAAATCATGGCGTGAAATCAAGCCCCTTCTATGGTGGCTTGCCATGCATCAGCCTGGCTGGTACCACTCCTGCCTTTGGCATCATTTTTCGGTGGCCAGTGTATCAATTAGATTTTACCTCAGGTAACTCTTCAAAAGAAAAAGCCTAAATCATTTTAATGAGATGGGCGACATCTTGGGGGGAAAAAATAACAAAATTAAAGTTGATTTTAACCTGCAATGAAAAATAAGCCATGGGGTGTTTCCATGTGAAATTTTGGACGTCGTACAATGGATGGAGGGAAAGCAACCAAAACCAGGGGAGGGAAAGGGGAGGAGGGAGCAGGAAAGTTTGCTTGAGTCATTTTCGGCCAAAGTCTGCTTCTAAGTAAAGGTTCATGGAATGGGTTTAGAATTTCATAATGCTGCTGACAATTAGCTACACTTGGTGTCAGGCATTTGAGAAGGAAAACCTTAGAAAGAATTCTTGCTTTTTATTCCTTCGGCCTATCTCAAAGGTCAAGTCATCATGTTGACAATGTTTGAAAAAAAATGTCACTTCCCATTTCTTTTTTTTTTTTTTTCTGTCCTAATAAATAAATAAATCATTTTCTCTGTGGCAAGGAGCCTAAAGAGAGAGGCAGGGCTCCAGTGCTCAGGTCTGAGATACTATTTTAGTGGTGATTTTAAAAAATAACTTTTCTTTCAAAAAAGAGAAATAGAAACAAAGAGTGTTGGGGGGGGGAGAGGAAAAGGAAAAAAGTAAGAAAAAAGAGGGAAAGAGAGAGAGGGAAAAGAAGAAATAAAAGGGAGGAAGGAAGAAAGCTAGGAAAGAACAAAATGTGGAAAATGAAACAACACCGATACTGTTCTAAACTGATAGGTTTTGCTTGTGTTTGTTTTTTCTCTTTCACTTTGATTGCTATGTGAGTTAGGAGGAAAAGTCTAAGAAATTATTCTTCTTTCCTTCATGTAGAATACAGAATAAGGTATCTTCTGTCAAATGACTCATTTGTAAAATGCAGAAGAAGAGAATGCAGTCGAAAGAGAGCACTTGCTGAGCTAGTTTTGCAATCAATAAGTGAAGATTTTAGGTCCTCTGGGGTCCAAGCAATTCAACTTTGGAAGATGAAAGACTAGGCTTTAACTCATACTACAAGGGGAATTACTCTTTTCTAATTTCTTTTATTACATTTTATTTGTACTTTTATGATAGAACTTTCTATTGATGAATTAGCATGTCTTAAAATGCTTGTTATAAAAAGTTCTTGGTGAAAATGAAAAGAGATTTGTCTGTTCTCACGCTTCCCATAAACTACTCATGGAGGGAAGCTCCTTCGGCTTTTGCTTCACGACTCATAAACTTGGCAACAGAACTGGGAGTCTATGCTTGCACACAAGTTTTAACATTTTCTCTCCCACAACCTTACAGGTGGTGTTTTGGGGTATCTTTCCTCTGGTTCTCATTTTGGTTCTTCTCCGAAGTGAGTCTGAACTTTAATTTCCTTAACTTCTGGCCCCATGGTATAAAAATGACATTCATAATAAGGATTTTCCAGACTGACCCTTGGCTCGTATCATTGAAGGGCATGCTTTGCTCTTCACCTGGGAACTATATTTTCTTCGTGTGCAGAAGTATGGAATAATTCTGACTACATCTTTAAAATTCAGCTGGCATCTGCAATAACCCATAGAGAAGCCTTCTAATTTGGAGGGCTGATACGATCATGAATCTACCAGATATCCTGTCCTTGGTTTCGGTCTTTCTTGAATGATTAGCATGGAGACCTTTTGCCTTAGCATCCCATCTGTTCTTACTGCTGATTCCCCACTGAAGTCAAGCCTAATGAAGAATGGCTCTCCGAAGGTTCATAAGTTTGATTTGCATAGCCATTCAAAGTTTGAATATCCATCACAATTTCTCTGGCCTAGAAATCAGGTTAGAAATGCCATGAGGCCATGTCCTCGTGGGAGATTTCTTTGAATCTGTCTCTCTCTCTTTTTATTTCCCTCTTTCTTCAGACCAGCTGGAAACAAGGATGCTCTCTTATTTCTCCTTTTTTTGTTTGGTTGTAGTTATCATGCTGTAATGACCACTGTTTAAAACTTTACCTTGATCTTAAATGTGTTAGTTCTCTAAATGCTGTCAAATATTGACCTTGCGAATCATTTCAGGTCAGTTTTATTTTACTCATTTGTGTATGTACGTTTACTTATGTACATGACTTATGTACATTTACTCATGTACATAAGTCATGGAAAAAGAGACGCTAGAAACGGGCAAATCATCTCTAAGCGGAGCACGCATGGGCTCTGACTTATGTATATCATAAACTCAAGACAACCAGCCAACATTTTACATATACAAGAAGAGACAAATTATCATATTTCCAAATGAAATTATGTCCCGAAGCTTCACCAGTTCGCCAGTGCTCGAGTTGGACTTACTGGCATGTTTATACGGGCTGTGGGCTAAGGTGGCTCTTGCTTTGTCAAATGGCCAAATAAAAATAATCTGCAAAATTTCTTTACCAGCATTTACAATTCTCCTTTGGGCCTTCCATTTATTATTGTAGTTCCAAGAAATATATTGTAATATTTATACATGTACAAATTAACATATACCACATGATAAAACGTCCTCAGTATGCCTTTTATGCTGCTCTATGAGATGTAAAAGTTGACACTATAAATAAAAACTAAAATGAATCATTTTTAACAGATATGCTTCTATTATAAAGTATGACTAATAAGAAGAAGGTAGATTTGGAATCAAATATTTTATCACACTGCTTTACTTAGTTATTTATTTTAATTTTACTTAGATCTAGGAGATGTAGAAATCTACACTTCTTTACTATTTACTATAGTAGCAAAATCATCTAATGTTGGGGAAAATTATTTTGAAATTATATACGCTATTATATTGATATAAGTAAAACTAAAATTAGTTAAAATGTGATAGAAAAGTATTGGCTTTACCTTTTTCTTGGAGACATAAATACATAAATTTAGCTTATCAACAAAGACCCTTATACCTAAATAACCAATTAGCTTAGGAAATACAATCAGAAGAGCAAGCCATGAGTTTGCTAGGTTTTCAAGACCTTGATTAGGTGTATATGCTGAACTAGGGTTCATCCTGAGAAGTCAAACCAAAATTATTGCAAGTACTTTGATGACTGACTCATTAGTTTATAAACTTAGGGGCTCTGATTTCCCATGAGAGTTCCAGCCACCTATTATTTGGAACTGAGATAGGTCATTTCACTTATTTTTTGCTTTTGCTTTCTTATGCCTCAACTGAAAACAAGAGTCCGGCTGACGGTTTTTCAGGAAACCTCTCCATATTTAGTGTTTTAAATTGGTGAGTGATTTTCTCCCACATGGTATTATTTTAAGGCTTAGGGAGCAAATCGGAAGTTCGTTGTGGTTCAACAGAGGTGAAATTTGAGCATTATCGTGTTAAACATTAACTACAATTTCCAAAAGCAATCTTTACTCTAATATATACTTTTTGATTAAAAATAGTGCTAAAATGTCAGTTCTGATATTCTGATTATAGTTAAAATTAAAATAGTTCTAGAAGATGAAAACAAATTCATCAGAAAAACACTCTTTCAAATACATAGAAAGAATTCAATTTCCCTAAATGGATAAACAAACCAAAACAAGGTCTTGCATTCAAAACTCCGTTCTTGTCTTGACTTTTGTTTTGCTACTCACTCCAAGCATCACCACTGCAGAATGATTTTCAAATCAACTTGTCTTCACATATCAAAATAGGGACCTGTCCTTTTGCCCTTGATTGATACTTAGTTTTGAAGGATGAGTGCTCCAAGTCTTAGGATAGCCTCCTTCGTAGGGCCCGAGATGAAAGAAAGGAAGTAAGTACACGGGAAATTGCCCTGAGGATGTCCTTGTCTGGTTCCAGACAAAAGCACATATTCTGTTTATTTTCTTAAGAGTAATTTGCTTAAACAAATTATATAAATGTACTGAATTACATGTTTACATAGTAAATTAAATAATAATACTACTCAAATTCCAAGTTAAGATGCTAATTGCAGCTTCCAAAATATACTTTAAAATAATTATTTTCTCTATCTAATAATTATTATCAGATTACCTGGTGCATACTCTACCTCATATAACAGGAAAAGTGAAACTTAGGTATGACTAATCAAAGAAAGAAGAAACGATCATATCCAAATAACCCTTTTAAGTTTATAACACAAGGACATTTTCCTTCTGATGGTAGTACCTTAAACTGATGCAAGTTCAAATATTGTTTTTATGAGCTATGGTTTTATTTTGGAATCATCTCCATGAAAATTATTAACTCTCTTTAAAGTCCTTTATGTAATAGTTTGCATTTATAGTCATTGCAATTTGATAAACACTAACAGTACAAAATAAATAAACCATAAGGACTCGTATTTCAGAGAAAAACACTGAATTGAAGTAAGGAGATATTTGTATAAAAGCTAGATACAGGGACCTAATGTTTGTATTTGGGTTCTGAAATAGTGTTATATCTTAAACAGCCTATTGGTTAAAGACTGCCAGTATTCCTTTGAATACTATGGTATTCCTTCCCCTTGCCCTAAAAGACACAGCTCAGAGTTCCCATGTGGTAATATCTTCTCAAATAAATGGCTTTATTTAATGAAAAGTTTCTTTAGAAATAAATTATAAGATGTATTTGTCTATATGCTATTTACTTATAATCATTTAAAGTTACAGCTCAAATCTAAAAGAGCAATTATTTTTTTAATTCACTATTTTATCAGCATATGTCATTCTGCGTGATAAATAAAAGCTAGACTTTGTTGACCGTGAAAAAATCCTCCTCTGTGTCCATGGTGCATATTACTTTTTCAGCTTTATAGACACATGTTTTATTTTAAACACTCCCAGCATTTGAGTGGCCAGCACTCCACAAACAAAATGACTAAATATCAAATTGCCTTTTGTCATGCATGAAACCTACGAGCTCATTTTGGTGCCAGAGATACCTGAGCAACTGTACCACATATGGGAAGGAAGAAGCCTAGACACACTTTCAACATCCTGACAGGATCCTGATGAACTGGGAACGGGCCCTAGGAAAAGAGTGAAGACAGAAAAATAGTTCCCCATGGAAGAAGTTAAGAATTTCTCTAATAGCAGAATGAGTGAGCAAATCAAGAGAACCACAGCTCTGCTACTGTTTAAAAGACTCTAGTTAACAATGTAAACATTTCAGGGAAAGAACCATTTATTTCCTCTATTATCCTAGTGGGTGAAAGTTGTAGTTTGGTGCAGTGAACAAGAGTCCTTTCACACATCTCAATTCTTCCTTGTATGTAATGTCTCTCAATCTATTCAAGGCATTTACTATATTTTTTTTCTGGGAATAAAGTGAATGAAGAAATACATTGTTAAATACTTTCTGTAATGATTCTTAGAAAATTCCAACTCAAAAAAAAGTGGAATATCTTCTTTCTTGGCAGTAATTTTTTGAAATGTCACTGACAGGAGGATGAAAGAAGGGGATGTCCGTGTTACATGTTTGAAAGAAGAAAGAAGAGGTCTTTTATCTTTGAGTTCTGGATACCAGATTCAGCTTATAATTTTATTAAAACCAAGAAGTCATGGAATACCTAAAGCAATGATGCCCTGTTGTTTAATGGGTGGTCCCTAAATCTGGTAATTAGCAGACATGAGTTAAGGGTCCAGTTCAGATACTAACAAGCTAAAAGACTTAAAGTTGTTGAATCTATTTAAGCATCATTGTTAACGAAATAAACATGATCTCTTTCAGAGATGGAGTGAAAATAATATAAAATAACAAACAGAAATATATTTTGAAAAGTTAAAACTTTAATTGAGCTCTCCAGTTAGTAACCTGTTCTTTACATGAGGTTATATAGTTTTCAAATAAAGAATGTTTGCAAACTTGGGGGGAAAAAATCCATAAGTTTTTTTACTTCTCTCATTTTTATAAAGTAGAGACAAAGTTTTTCCCAAATTGGGTTAATTTCACTACCATTTGCTGCAAGACACCTAAATTCATACTCTGAACACATGGTATGTTGCACAATAAATTTTTAGACTGCAGAATATTAAAATAAAATCCATACATTTATTCAACCATATTTATAAACCAAAGGATTGCAAGGTATAATAATAAAAATAAGGAAAAAAAACAAAGAAAAATAAGAAAAAAAACAAAGTTGTAATCCATTTATCCCACTGGCCCCATCTAGTCCAGCCAATGATTATAGCAGATGTGAATTAAATATAGATATATTTGCAATTAGACTGAAAGACAACATTCACCATATCTGAACATGGACCTGCCAGCTTCGTAAATGTTAATGCCATAATAGTCTGGATTATGCAGTCACCGTTGCTGTAATAACATTCGTTTGCTGTCAGCGCTCCTGTGTTAAAACAAATTAGCTAGATGATTAATGAATATCAAAAACAGCATGTGGATTCTCTGTGCTAAAGTCCTACCCAGTGTGAAATCCACTGGCCTCCAAGTTAGTGAGATAATTTCTGGGTCAAGTAATGCTCCTATGGACTTCAGAAGCATGTGGGAAAATGTTTCCAACCGCTGGATTGCATTTGGTTGCAGGACAGAGTATGCTCCTTGCTCCATAACAGATGGAAGCCAGAGTTGAGGGTATTTGTTTTTGTTCCTGTTCCTTGTTTTAGGACAAAATAGAAGGAGGTTATTTCATTTAAAAAAATGAACCAATTTGACCCAGAGTAAGAAGTGTGAAGAGCAAAGAACTGTAATCTTATAGACTGATTTTCAAACAAAGTATATTCTGGGCTTTGGTAAGAGCTAGAGATCACAGATGTCTTACCCCACTTCCACTTGCTAAAAAGCAAAACTGCTCTAATTTTCTTCTTTGTAACCAATAAATATCCAGAGGTATAATATAAAAATGCAAATAAAATTAACCTTCATAAGACTGTAAGGTCACATTTATTAAGATGCAAAACAAAATCCAAACGCATATATAGTACATACTGTTTTATATTTATAAAACTTTGTATATGTACACATATATATGTATACTTATATTTACGTAAATTTGTTACAAATTGTGTGTATGCATACACACACAGTTTGAAAGGCATTATCTGTTATCACAGGAAATAGCAAAAACTTATAAATATACTCACACTCAATAATTCTGCTATTTTAAACTGATTCTCAAGAAAGTATTTAACAGAGGTAATAAAATGCCACATTAAGATGTTCCTACCCAAACTAATTATAGGAGCAAAGATGGGAAACAAGCCAGCATTCAAACTTAAAGGGAATGTTTACTAAACTATATTGAATCAATGTGGTTAAATGTACCACTTTTATGGTGAAATCTTACAATGATGAATGATGAAAATTATAAAGACATTATAAAATGATTGCAATATAATATATATGAAAAAAAGGAATGCAGAGAAAATTACTTGAATTTCAACCATGTAAAACATACACATATGTTTAAATTTAAATTGTATGTAAATTTAAATTAATCGTAAAAAAAAGTGGTTGAATACTTTTATCTCCTTTTATGATTTATTTTAAGTAAATTATTTATTATAATAGTAATTTATTCTGTGGTATAATATGAGTGTCTAATTTTCTTAACAAAGAGTTTATTACCAACTGACCAAGTATTGTTTATTGAATAATTGCGAACTTCCATTGAATATGAATATTTAGTTAGAGAAGTTAGATTTTTTTTTTAATTATTGTAGTTTTTGGACAATTTCCACATTATTATGTTTCTCTCCCAAATGGTCTAAATGTTCAGATAATTTTATATTAACTTTGGCAACTTAAAAATATCGTTATCATTTGAATAGGAATTTTACTTAATTTACAAATGAATTTGAAAAGATTTCATCTTTTGTATTTTGAGTTTTTCCATCCAAGGAAATAGTACTGTCTCCTAATTCAGTATCTTTTTTCTGGTCCTTCAATGATGCTTTATTTATTTTTTTACATAGTTTTAATAATTTTCTTAAGCTTACTCTTAAGATAGTATGAATTTTGCTCATGCAAATATATATTTTTACGTTTTCTGACTATTGCTAATATATTAGAAACCTATTGAGTTTTGAATTATTAAATTATACCATATCTATTTTGAGCTCTATTATTAAATCAATTCTATTTTCCCCCAGTAGATAGTCACAAAAATGTCAGATGATTAGAATATCACCATATTTTTGTTTTAGGGGTCATTGTATTGATTAAAATTTCCACATTGAAAATATGTCAGTTATCTTATGTGTTTTCTATTTTAACTTTTAAAATTTTTGAAATAATTAAATTTACAAAAAGTTGTAAAACTAATTCCCCCAATATCCCATATGTCCTTCACTTAGCTTCCCCAAATACTATCTTAAAGAACCACAATACAATGATCAAAACCAGGAAATTAAGTACAGTTCTACCAAGTGATCTACAAGCCTTATTCAAATGTGTCATCTTCCCACCATTGTCCTTTTTTAGGGTCAGGATGCAGTTCGAGATCGCACAGTGCATTTAATTGTTTTGTTTCCTCAGTCTTTTTCATTGGGGGCAGTTTCTCAGTCTTTGCTTTTCATGACCTTGACACTTTTGAAGTATAGTTGCTAGATCTATTGTAGAATGTTCCTCTTTAGGTTTGTGTGATATTTTCTCATGATTAGAATGAAGTTATACATATTGGGGCCAGAATATCGCAGAAAGTGATGTTGTGTCCTCCTTACTGTAGCACATGAGGCCATACATGAGGTCTGTGTGTCTTATTACTGGTGATGTTCACTTTGATCATGGGGTTAAGATTGCCCATCATCTTTCTCCACTGTAACTACTGTATTTCCTTTTATAACTAGTAAGTATACTGTGGATAAATAATTTGAGACTATGCAAATATCCTATTTCTCACCATACCTTTTGCCTACTAATTTTAGCATCCACGGGTGACGTTTGCTTGCAACAACTGTTAATGCGTGTTCTTGCCAACTGCTGATTTTGTATGTCCACCACTCCTGTGCTTACTAATTGAAATTCTGTGTGCTTCAAGAGCTTCTCCTTTTCCCTCATTTGTTTATGCATTCAATTACTTACATTGACCGGGACTCAGTTATTTCACGGGTTATAATCTGTCACTATTACTCTTTATTTTGTTGTTCAAATTGTCCCAGATTTGATCACTGGGGGCTTCTTCCTTTGACACGTTTCCAACAATTTTTTAACACTCCTTTTCTTTCTGGCACAACAATCTTGTTACCCCGGACTCATCTTGTATTTTCCCTGCCCCAGCACCTTCTCCAAGGAATCTTGGTTCATTTTATTTGAAAATGATATTTAAAACCCAAGATCTGGGACCCTTAATGTGATCACTGCTAGAGATACAATTGTTTCAAGGCCCTCTCAATGGATGGAGCTAGGAAATACGTGTATGTGCATGCACGTTTGTCCATCTATCTGTATTTATTAAACAATGAGTTTATACTCCTCTGATTCCAGTCTTACCCACGAGGCTCATTCTAGTCTTCCCACTTTCCTTATTTATAACTCCTTTCTCCAGCAATGTGAAACCTGGCTCTCATTTTCCACAGTATATTTACTCATTCTCTCAATTCCGGGATACACATAAAATGGCTTTAGTATTGCTAATTTATTTTCTAACTAGAGTATAATATTTGTGTGACTTATTTTGGCTTTAGCCTTATAGTACAAGTATTTAGCCTCACAGTACAGTAAAATGCTTTTGACCAATTTACTTAAGTTCAATTTTTCTCCCCCAGCCCATTCAATTTGGTTGTGTTATTCATTAGTAATGCAGTTGGGTTCATTTATCACTATTTGTATTCCATTCGGGGTTTTTCCTTAAAAATCTGTTTGAGTTTGTTGGTTTGTTGTATACGTACACACAAAACAAGCAAACTCAGAAGCCTCATTTTTTCTTATCTCTAATGCTGTCTTCCCAGGCCCCAGAGGTTCCACCCCGTTTTCACCGATCCTCTTTAGATGATCAGTACCGTTAGTTTCCGGCTTATTCTTCATGGATTTCTTTTTCTCAAATGTGAAGATGCATAAGTATTTTTTATATCCCCTTCTTTCTTTTATGAACATACGTAGAAAAATTTATTCATGTTTTTCATGTAACAGTATATCCCAGAAATCACTCCATCTTAGTACATGATAGCGATCTTCCTTATCATTTTTTACAGTTGCATAGTATTCCATTGTGTGACTGTGCCATCATTCATTTACCTGCTTTCTTAAATAGAGTCATTTCCTTTGTTTCCAGCATCTTGCAATTACAAATAATGATGCATGAATAATTTTATTTTTGTGTATTTTCATACTGTCGAAGATGGATCTTCAAGACAAATTTCTCTAAGTGAGATTCCTGGGTTAAAAAGGAAGTGCATGGGTAGTTTTGACAGGTATTGCTGAATTTCCCTCTGGAAGGTTTGTGGGAGGTTACACATCCACAGTCAATGTAGGAGAGGGCCTATTTTCCCTCATCCTCACTAAACAGAATTTTTTCACTTTTCACAAATCTAAGGGAAAGATGATGTCAGTGTTTTTTCAAATATGTGTTTCACAAATTATGAAAGAGATTAAACATCTTTTCATATGTTATAGGCCATTTTAAAATCTGTGTGTGTGTGTGTGTGTGTGTGTGTGTATACACCATAAATTTTAATAATAGTGGTGATATTTGTCTCCAGATTTACCCTGCTGATTTTAGTGTGAGTGCCTCCATTGCTTTTGATCTCTTAGTTTTGAGGAAAATGTTCTTTATCATGGTAAGGAAATATCATATATTTCTATAATTTTATAAAATAAGGAATGAATTTAGATTTCATCAAATGAGACCTTTTATCATCTTATAAATATACTTATGGACATAATAAAATGTAGTATATTCATAATTTCCTTTTAAATAACTCTTTCATCTTAACTGTATTACATTATTTATCAATTAAAATTGTCGATTTAGTTAGATTTACTTTGTTTTGCTCCATTTTGATTAGACTTTTCTTGGGAGAACTTGGCCGTAAGTTTACTACGAGCAAAATGGCTGTAGCAAAGCACAGAATGAACATTCAATTCTGTTTTTTGTTTTTAATTCCTTTTTCCAAGTTATAGGAAACAAAAATGACTAGAGTAAGTCCCCTACGTACAAACCTTCAGGTTGCGAACTTTCAAAGATGCAAACGAGCGTTCGCATGTCCAATCACGTAAGTTAGTTCACGTGTCTGGCGTACATTGTCACGTGCGTGCAGCCTCTACAAGTGGTTGCGCCTTTGTGTACTTTCTTGTACAGGACTGTATAGAGTACACAGTAGTACAGTATCTTTATTTCAAGCCCAGGATGTCTGGAAGCAGTAGTAAAAAAGCAGCAATGATGTAGCTGGTACCGCTAAGAAGCGCCAAGAATTGGAGCCCCACAGAAGGGATGAAGAGAGACAAGAGGAAGAAGAAGTAACGGAGGAAGCAAAGAGATTCACGACGCAGGAAATGGCAAGGGGGTTTTCTTTATCTGAGGAGGCACTGCCAGTTTTTGAGGCACAGGACCCAAACGTAGAACGGTACACGAAGGTTGCAGCAGCCATTCAGAATGCAACCCAGTGCTACCGGGTCATCTACGACGAGAAAAAAAAGAGCTACTACACAGACATCACTGGATCATTTTTTCAAGAGGGTAGACAGAATCGAATCCAGCAAGGAACCAGAACCTATGCCGTCAACGTCAGGCGCGAGTGAAATTGCACTTGCCCTCCGTCTCCTGTTGCTGGCGCTCCTTCAGCTCTACCCTCTCCCACCTCCTCTCCCTCCTCCAGTCAGTAACTCTTCCTGCCTGTTCACTCCGTGCCAGCCCCTGTATGCCAGCTGTTGTCCTGTACGACTGTACTTTTCAAGGTACTATAAGAAGAATTGTGTTAGTTGGGAACCCAGGGTAACTTTGTTGGACTTGTGAACAAATTGGACTTACGAACGCACTCTCAGAACGGAACTCGTTAGTATGTAGGGAACTTACTGTATATGAATGCGTTTGTGTTTGCACGTATGTGTATGAAGATGCACATGCGTACGTATTCATGCTCACTCCCTAACGATATGTGCCATACTGAACCCATACTTTAGCTGTGTCAGCATTAGCTAACACTACTATTAAACATATCATATAGCTTGTTCCAACAAATTATTTTATACCCAGTTTTCCAGTCAAATTAACCAAATAAGAGGAGGCAATGAATAGTTTTACTTTGTACTTAGGTTTTTTGATCTATTATAGAATCCTGGGAACTTAATAGATCAGAGAAAGACATAGCTATACACATTTTCCATTCCTGGATTGCCTTTCTTTTCAATTTTTATTTGTTCTTGTAAGGTCAGTGCCTGTTCATTGTAGGAAATGAGACCCTCCCAATGCCATTGTAACATCACCTTCCTAGCTGTTGCCCTGGTAACAACACTTTAGTGCCCATTACATGTCAATGATATCTGAGCTAAAATCTCAGTGGTGTCACAAATGAAAGCAAATAAAAGGACATGTGTATTTTCTCTGCTAATGAAATAGCCTAAATACTTAGACCCTTTCATCACAGTATGTCACCACTAATAGACCGAACGTATGCACATGTCCGGCTGTTCTTTTACATTTTCTTCTTTATTGTATTTTACTTTTTAAACATCTACCTTTTACTGCTTCCTAGATCACATACCTGAACGGAATCAGAGCAAAAGCCAACCACAAGTAACTGGCATCTGTAATCAAAATATACCTCTAGAGTTTTCATGTTTGTTTTTCTATCTGTACACATGTGGTCTATAGACTTGTGGTATTTAAAAATGTATATGGGTGAAATACCTACCTCGATATCTTTTACAAAAATTTCCCTTTATTCTACAGAATGCGTTGAGTTGTATACATGGGTCAATCTGTTAGCATAGATCACTTCGCCTTGTCCATATGCACGTATTGCAAAAGAAAGTGAAACATATTTAAACCATAAAAAAGTCATCAACAATAGGCAACATCTTAGATAGGAATCAGGTCTCGTTATTAACTGAATCATGGGAAGTGAGTAATTCCTCACTCCTATAGTTCTCTCACTGTCAGATCCTTACAGAGTGTTTGGGAACAAGAAATATTCATTTTAGTGAAGACAACCAGTATTTCCGCAGTCATAGCATACTACGATGGTTTGAATGATGCCACCGTATCCATATCTTAGGGAGAAAGTAAGACGTAGGCCACTTGTTTAAATAGTTAATGCAATACAACCAATATCAATGTATCTCTTTGGCTTAGGGAAAAAAGTTCCTGTAGGTCTTCTTTCAAAGTGTGAAGCATGAAGAGAAAAACAGTCTCCCTAAGATGATAAGATAAAAGTTATATTTAGTAGGTTGTACTGTATTTGAAATGCCCTATTCTCCCCTCTCCCATTTCACTTGAAGCTAGGAGATACATAATTTTCTGTTTTTATTAATCTAACACTGGTTAATACACGCTTTGTGAAGTACAAGCCTCTGGTTCCTTCTAAGTGATTATGGGAGGTAAAGAAATCTTTGGCCAAATGTTAGTTTCCGTTATAGGAAAGCTTTAAATCTCAAGTCCATTAAAATGTCCACTGACATGTTTGGCGGATCTCAAACCAAATTGTTTCTCCTACTTTATCTTAAAGAGTACCCATCCAGAATTATGTATAGGAGCATACACACACACACACACACACACACACACACACACACACACACACACACACACACACTCTCTCTCTCTCTCTCTCCCTCTCTCTCTCTCTCTCTCTCTCTCTCTCTCTCTCTCTCTCTCTCTCTACCCTACATCTCGGAGATGCTCCACCTTTCATGTTCTTTCTACCGGAAGGCATTTGGAGTTCACCTGGCCCCTTAGACTTTCTCTGTTCTCGTTTCCCACCCCTCTCACCAGCTCACTCATGAGTTGAAGACACCACACAAATCTTGGGAGAATCGTATGTGTGTGTTCCAGATTTGATATGATTTTGCTGGCGTTCTTATTCCATCAACCAGGAGACATTTATTCTGACAAATATTTACTACCACTCTCCAATTTTAAGTCTGCACAATTTTCTTACCATTCAAATTTGTATCTTTGAAAATATTATTTGCCTTTATTTTAATTTAGATAAGCAAAAAGTATGCATCCTACCAAGAGTGACATACCAAGGAGGTATAAAGGAAAAGCTAATGACATTTTCCTCTTACTTCCCTCTTTTTGCGTGCCATCTCTTTTAGTAGCCTATGCTACCCATAATTTTGTCTACATATATTTCCTTAAGAATGGGTGATTTAGAGTGACTTTCGAACTTTTTCAAAAATTAATTACTTTTTTAACCCAGAAAACTTAAAGTTGCCAAAGAAAAGGAGGATTTGAGAGGATTTTATTCTAACTAAACTTAAAGATCAAAATAAAACTTTAAGAAAGATTCAAAATATTGCTGCATTTCTATTGAGTAAATATCTTATTGAAACATTTGATAATATAAATAGGAATTTGAAGGAATTTGGGATTTAGCCATGAGCTAAATGAGTGAGTAGACAAAAGTCTGTGAATAGGGTTTATCCCTGTTACTTGAGTTTGTTACTTTGCACAGCACTTTATCTCCGTGTTTACAATTTCTTTGTTGCCAAAATAGAGAGCAGGACAAGATCAATCCATGGCCTTTTCCAACACTAAAACCCTATGATACTGTAATTCACTTTTAGTCCATATAGAATACTATAAATACTGCTTATCCAAGTGACATAGTAAACACTGATATAAATTGGCTTAATCCCTGGCTTTAGGAATACAATTAGTCCATCACAACATATTAGACAACTAGATTTTTATAATTTATGTGAATGTACCAATATAACCTGGTTTTATTTTAGAGTGAATGTTAGTCAAAGCTCTATGCCATCAGGTAAGGAAAGTTCCTATCCTAAGAGAAAAGCTGGATTAAAAGGCAAAGCACCGTTTTATTTGTACTATTTATTATTTTTATTTGTACTTTTCCCACATGACACCCAAGAAACTCACTTTTCCTCTTCCATTCTGTTTCCTTGCCCCTGCCTAGCCTCTACTAAATTCAGAAACGTCTATAGCTGTGTGCTTGCTCTGGAAGGGTCATTTCTTTTTGAGTAGAAACGATTTCCCATTTATTATTCCCCCCTCAGTGACTTACATATAGATGATACTCATCGAATGTATTTTGAATGGAAAATTTTCTTATATTATCTACTATGTTTTTAAATCTCATTAGATTAGTATTATTACCTTAATGTTGAGATGAAGAACCTGTGTCTTGGAAAGATTAGGACCTTTGATCAAGGTCACGCAGCCATCAAGTGGTAGAGCCTTGAACTTGGGCTCTCGACACCTCACCACATAACCTTTAGAGATGCAGGGTCTGACAGTCCTCCCTTCTCGTTGTGCACAGACTAAACTTTACATTCTTCTGCTGAAAACACCAGAACTTCAGTGCAGGACTCACTCAACACACATATGGAACAGAAGCAGATTTGTTTGAATATTAGTCTTTCAGTCTATCCAGAAGCACCATGCTGTAGCTAAAAAGAGAGTTATCAAAAGTTGCTTATGATATTTCTAGTAATAGGTGCCTTTTTAATCAAATGTGTTTTTATTGAATTCTTTTGTGTGCATTGAATAGCCTTAGGGCAGCTTTTCAATATAGTTAGCTTTTTGGTGTTAGAACAGTATGTTTTAACAGAGGACAATTTGGAAAATTTTATTAAAACAAAGTGGTACAAGACTGGAGATTGAGGAGAAGCAGGTTGCAAGGTGGTGGTAGAAAGGGATCCCCTTGCTCCATCATTTATTTTCATTTGTTTTAATCTTTGTTTCTCATCACAGAGTCTAGAATTATAGTGCTCTGAGGGCCAATGCTAAGGAAATAGAAGGAAATGGAAGTTCATTGTGTCAGTGACACACATTGCCCCCCTCACCAGGAGAGGAAGGGGAATCCGAGAAACCTCAGGACAATTAAAATTTGATTTCCATATCCTTACTGACAACGTGCTATTTACCTGCTGTGGGATTTGAGCCTCTTGCCATATCACAGTTGCTCCAGAAAGGGACTGGGTCAGATGTAAGCAGTTTAGTCATGAGTTTACATGGGTAGCTACTTGGCTATTCATGGTCGGTGCTCTGTCATTCTGAATAATGGAAAAGCTTGCATTATATAGTAAGGTGAATAGAAGAACTTGGATGCTCTAGGTAGTAAAAAGAGGCTGGATTTTTTTTTTTTTTTTTGGCATTTATTGGGTTAACTGATTTTTTTTCCCTTAACGTACACTGAGTAGTTATAGAATATAAAAAGCTCCTTTTCATATCCCTTCAGCGTGTACCGGGACTCCACATATAGAATACCCCCTCCCCCGCAAAAAAAATTCAGACGGTGCCAAAATCTACATTTTCATTTGGCGAACTAGTTAAATCTATTCATAATCTGGGGCCTGAATCAAATTTCAGAGCCGACTAGACTGCTTGGGCTCCTGGTTTTTGTTGCTCGACCTGTCTCCGACTGAATTTAGCTATGATGTTACATCTCTAGCTGTAGAAAATCTCTAATAAGGGTGGCCTGTTTTTCTTTGCCATTGAAGGGTTCATACACAAGATTCAGCATTTCCGAGCAGGGGCCCTTTTGGAGCCACCATGGAGCATTTTGGGGAAAGAAACTCCTTGTTTCTTTAACTTTCCCCCCCTTCTTTCTCAGAATGTTCACTTTAATAGCTCTAGCGCCACATAAAACGCATGTACTCTCTAGTGAACAAACTGTGCAGAGAACATTGTCAAGAATCAAGAGAGAAGGCATGAAGATCTCAGGGATTAGTTGTAAAAACACATGCGATTTCTCTACTTGCAGCACAGGGAGAGCATTTGAAGGAAGGGCAGGGGCAGGATGGGTGCCCAGTTACCTGGGATGAAGGTTACTTTCTTCTAGAGAACTATTCAGAAAAAGAAAGAAGGAGAAGCTAGTGGTGAGAAAAGAGAAGATTGGAAGGCAATTGCCAGAAAACAATGTAGTTGGAGACTTAGTTGACATGAGAAAATGATGATTGGATTGTTAAACGGTAGGACGTGACCATAGAACTCAGTTTGCTATGGACAGTCCAGGTATAACTATTGTTATCCTGTCTGGCTTATAAATGAGTTGATAGATCATATTCTCACCCTATACATTGTTTTTCTTAGGAAACCCATGGTAAGTGTTTTAATGCATTTTTATTAAGTTATAGGAGATATTGGCCCAATTTTTTTTCTTCTCCCAAACAGCAGGAAGTTTTGTTATTCCATGAAAGCATTAAAAGTATGCCACACCCCTATTTACTTAAATACTACTGTGGAATTTTGTTATAACCATATTAGAATAGCTATTGGAAATCAAGAAGTAGATCAGGAGTTGGCAAGATAGTAAATATTTTGGTGTCTGTGGGTCACAGAGTCTCTGTTACAATTATGAACTCTGCCAATGTAGTTCGTGAAAGCAGCCACAGACAACATGTAAACAGAGAGGCATGGCTGCGTTGCAATAAAACCTTATTTACAGGAAAGATGACAGGCCACATTTGGCCTGTGGACAAGAGATTGCCTCTCTCTGATTTAGAAGAACATTTATAGTCATAAGACTGTGGTGAGAATATGTTGATAAATAAAAAGGAAGGCTACAATAAGATGGTAATATCGTTAATACATTTATGTATTAAAAAACTAAATGACAGCCAGCAGTCTAAGATGTTAAGAGGTTGTACAATCACTGGTCTTTTAGGTAGTGCCGACGTGTACTCCTATGATTTTCTTAAGTTTTCTGGGGTTTTGCACTGAGTGTTATTTTCCTCTTATACTAAGGAAAAAGGAAAAGAAAGAAGAAGCACAGGACCCCAGGTCATGATGTCACTGTTAAGTGTGTGTTGACCTATTTCTACAGCGTGTTCTTATGCTTCAATGCACAAGAATTAAACTGCCTGGGCTGGGATTTGGGCTCCAGTACTAACCAGCTGGGCACTTGGACCGCATTATTTAACTGCTTCTCATCTTAGCTTCTGCTTCTGTCTATAGAGATAATCAGGCACAATGACCCCGCGTGGTGTTCCTGGAGCCTGAGCTGCTGTAAAGGTCTTAGAACCACATCTTGCCCATATTCAGCAAATGCAATTCTTTTTATGACCCGTAGAAGATAAGAATACCCGATATTCCTCTCACTGAAGGTTTGGAAGTTTCTCTGAGAAAATTTGGTAAAGGTTTTGATTTTCTCAATGGATAATTAGTAAAGAAACACAAAATAAGTATTGTTATTTGTTGATATTATTACTATCTCCAGTGCCATAAAGTTTGCCTGGCAATAACACTGAAGGAGAAACAACCCACCAAAAAAGCGACAACTCCGTTTCCTATTTGCCACATAATGACATAAATCTTAAGTGGGTAAACCTTGAAGGAAGACCTCTCTGGAGTCTAAATATTACACCTTTTGCAGGATTTTAACATTATTACACTTTTAAAAGATGCTTCCTAAATTCTACTTTACAGCAAACCTCTGACCTTTGTAGGAATCAGAGCCTATGCGAGACTTCTCATATCTACTCCCATGTATGCAGGGCCTGGCATCTCACACTGTGAATGTAGAAGCTGGAAAAGGGCACAGTTTTCCCCCTTAAATAGCCACAGGTTACAACTAGAAAGGCTACTAAGAATTAACTCCAGAAATAGCTTTCGTATTTTGATTAACAAATTTTTCTCCTTGAGTTTTCTCTATAAATATTATCCAAGAAAATGCATTAACACCTCCAAAAGTGGAAGTAGTCAACATTTTCTGCTGTATCCAAAGAATGAGAGTCCAGTGCAGAACTCAGGCGACAGAAGATGCTGGGGGGAGGCGTGAACGGAGTTGGGGGAAAGTAGGCTCCCATTATCTGAGGCTGAAATTTCTATGGTAGGGAAAACTTTATAGAAAGGATTTTTTAACTTTTTATATTTTTAAAACAATCATCCTTTTTCTTTTCCCATTTTTTATGATTAAGGGTTGGTTTTTTTTTAGCCTCCTCTCACCATATTCATATTTAATATTAATAACAGTTAATATTTCCCATATTAACTCATTTTGTTATATATTTTTTCCTCTTAAAATGCAAGTACTTTGGTGTGAATCCTTTAGTTAAGCCAAAGCCCAAAGGCTATAGTAAAAGCATGAAAAATTCTCCCTGCCAATAAAATTTAAGCCAATTCTCTATTAATTAGATATCCTTTCTGCTCTTTCCATTCTCAGCCACATTCCCACTTTCCATTCAATTGTAATTTTCTTCCTCTTTCACATCCTAGTTGAAAATCTTTTCGGCTTTTACTTTTTAAAAATCATCACTCTGACCATAAAATGTCTGTTTCTTGCATCAGATGAAGAAGGTAATGGTTTGTGTCTGTCGTGATCATAATTGTTTCTCTTGTATCCATTGCCTGTTACATTACACATTACAGGTGCTCAATAAATGTTTATTAGATTACCTAAAACATAACCTTTTACAACTCATTCTGACTTAATAATGGTTAGGAAATATTATTTAGGCCAGCTCTGTTGTGAAAGACAAAATGACCATCAGTTGCTATAGATACCTCAATTAATTTAACCATGAAGATTTTATGACAAAAAATAAATAAGCAAACAATAAAACATACGTTGAAAAAATTAATCCCAATTATGCCTTTTTTTCCTAACTAAGTGTGGTCAGTGGTCACTTCCCAATCCCTTTTTCTTTTAATAAAAGGGCTGCCAGGTCTGCTAATACCCCAGTGTAACTGTAAAGATGATTGGTATCAGAGGATTTACATCATGTTTCCTCTTGTCCATTTATGCCTGACAGACAGAAATTTCAAAGAAATAATTTGCATGTCATGAAAACATAGGTACGCCATTTTCCTGAAAAGTTCTTTTCCAAAAGTCCACTTGTTTCATCTGGATTTTAAGGATATCCAACAGGGCTAAGAAAAGGAGAGAAGAATATGTATCTGTAGCTGTTATTATTTTTCAGTAACTCTTCAGTTCTCTTCTTGTAAAATATAAAGGAGGACAGAGGACATGGGAGTAATACTACATTTCACCATTGCTATACCTTTCATGGTCCAGATCCAACATCACTATTTGGTGAAGCATTACTTAATTGCTTTAACTCCTTTCTCTGCTTACCTAGTACCCAGCCTTCATCCTGCAGTTACCGTTATTTGAACGATATTATAACTCTTTGTATTGAAGCCTATCTCTTGTACCTGAACCTAAGTTCTGTGAGGGCAGAACTCATAGAACTCATCTTCTACCCGGGGCACTTAGAAAAGCTCTCGGTGAATCTCGGGTGAATAAATTCATCTGTGTACATCATATGTGTAGAATAGGCTTCAGACATATTGAATGATTTAAGAAAGTATCAGTTGAACCAGATACAGCTTCCCTTGCTATTACTAGGAACATCTCTGCTCCTCACAGAAAGTAGCAAATACATTGTGGGGTTTTTTCAGTAAATTTTTCATTTATTTTTGGCAGCATTGGGTCTTTGTTGCTGTGCGCGGGCTCTCTCTAGCTGCGGTGAGCAGGGGCTACTCTTCGTTGCGGTGCGCATGCTTCTCATTGCGGTGGCTTCTCTTGTTGCAGAGCACGGGCTCTAGGCGCGCGGGCTTCAGTAGTTGTGGCTCGCGGGCTCTAGAGCGCAGGCTCAGGAGTTGTGGCGCACGGGCTTAGTTGCTCCGTGGCATGTGGGATCTTCCCGGACCAGGGCTCGAACCCGTGTTTCCTGCATTGGCAGGCGGATTCTTAACCACTGCGCCACCAGGGAAGCCCTACGTTGTGTTTTGATGCATTGCCACGTGCCCACGAGAACCTCACTTCACTTTTAAGGTCTATGTGTCTGAGGGTGGGCCACTGTCACATTCTGCCCACTCCCACTGACTCTGTGCCATGGCCAATGTGGTCCCAAAGACCCTGCAACTCTGGTGGCAACTTTTCTCACCCGAAGAGGTCAAGCACACCAGCCCACGAGCAGAGTCTTCTCCGCTTTTTGTCCTTATGGTGTTGATACAACACAGCTCCAATCTAGAAGACAAGAAAGGCCCACCGTCCAAATGCAATTTTTACTAATTTAAGCGCATTTAACCCAGGGAGAAAGCCAAGTGGCTGGGTTGGTTGGGGTCATTTATTCTGCCAAGTTTGGGTGGGTTTGCACTAGTTGAGCATTTAGTGCCAGCCCTGATCATTATGGGCTGGCACAGAAAATTAAGCTACCACACCTTTAATGAAAACTTAATTCCCTTATTTTGACAGAGTTCCCATTTCCAGTGATTCACAGTTTACATTCAGACGTTTCTCCTACAGGCGTTTGCCAAAGGCCTTGACTGGCAGCTAAGCACTGGATTCGTTAGACGCTAGAATGAGAAACATCCAGACCGTCTTTACAGGCTCTGTAAGCAAGAGTTAGACCTGGGATAGCCAGTGTCAGAAGCACGCAGGGTCCCCTCCAGTCACATGCCCCGCAGCCTCTCAACTTTTCATTACTGTTGCGTTTTGAAGATTCAGGCCCCAGGCCTTTAAACAGAGAGGGGTTACTTGGAGAAAACACTCTCATGAGAATGAAAGAGAGGTAGTTTGTTTCATGGCTCTGTAAATGACAAAGGATTTTGGTTTTGGTGTTTAAAGGCTGGTGGGGTTGAGGAAATTATCTCAGCTTCTCATTTAGTTTATGAGGGAAAGACAGTGATGGGTAACGTGATTTCTAGGTACAAGCGGTGTGCAAAGTGTTTTCAGAACTTGCTTTAATCCTTAAAATTTGTTCAGGGTCAGGCAGCTCTTAAGGATTAAAACTGGGACTGAGATTTCTCTGGTTCCAAAACTCATGCTTTTAAACACTACTCCAGGGATCGGCAAACTTTACTGTAGAGGGCCAAATAGTATTTTAGGGTTTGCCGGTTAGATGGTCTCTGTTGCAAATGCATGCTTCTGCTGTTATAAGGCATAGAAGCTGCCAGAGACAGTATGCAAATGAATAAGAGCGGCTGGTCCAACAAAACTTTGAGAAAATGAGTAGGAGGCCAGATTTGGGCCATGGACCGTAGTTTGCGGACCCTTGTCCTGCTCTATACTCTAAACTTGAGTTTTAAATAATGTTTCCTTTCATGCTTTCAGCAACTTCTGGAGGACTGGATACTAACAGGTTGTATATGGGTCTCTTTTCACTCTCCTTTCATCCATTTATTAAACATATGTTGATTTTACTAATTTAGAAATGTTTATGAATCCCTTGATCTTTCCCTTCCCCCCTCATTTCGTGTTCTTTCTTATTTCAGCCATTCTTTCTTTCTGAAGACTATCTCAGAAATTCTATTATTTTGCCCAAATGCTCCCCAGATTCCAGATGATGAAAAGTTTTTTTCCTTCCTTCTAGATGAACTCACTGTTAGCTCAAGACATTAGGTGACCTTCTTTTGACATGAAGCACTCTGTCCCCCTCCCTCTCTGTTCAGGTTGTATATAACCAGCAGTCTGGGAATCTGTAATGGATCTTCCAGGAGGCAACTCTGATGAAAATGTCACCTTTCTAAACAAAGACAGTTGTCAGAACGTCCTTTCAGAAATCCAGATTATTCACTGAGAACATCATGCTGTTTTCAGTTCTTCAACAGTAAGGGGGCATTGCCGCCTGGTGGAAAAAATACTGAGGGGGTTAGATGGCCACCTGGGGAAACCACAGATAAGCACATTTACATAGCCTGGAAGATTTTACCTTGGTGATGTCATTGCAATGCCTAGTGGTCTGAAAGCTGACCTCCTTCCCAGTTCAGAAGCTAAAACAAGTAAATGAAAGTAAAACTGTTAACAATTGTGTTTGAATAGATCTAGGTGATCTATTTTTAGAATAAAACGACTTGAAATGCCATGGTATTCCTAATTGTTAACGCTCCACTGGACCCATTTCTTCCCCATTTATAGAATTGTCCACTCTTTTTCTATTATTTTCTGTTACTTCCTCTAAATGGACTTTTTTTTGTTTCTATTTTTCAGTAATGCTCAGGTCTTCTGCGGCCTCTTAACTTTAACCTAATAGGTCTTTGAGCAACTTTTAATTTTTATTCTTCACTGGCCAGCCTGGATCTGCTGCCCCTAAATTTTATCTGCCTATTCACCATCACATACTCTGAAATCTCCCTTCCATTTCCCATCACATTCCTAGATCTGCAATCAAACATGTTAAGTTTGACTTACTCAAATGACCCTCCCCAGTCCTCATGCTTGTTGGCTCTCTATGACCTCAACTCCATCCTTGAAATTCTTCCTTCATGGTTTCCAGCTATGCAGTTTCCTAATTCTGCCCTTTCTGCTCTCATTCTGCTATTATCCTTGTTTCTGTCTTTGCATAATATTACCGCTTTTCCTTCCTTCCTTCCTTTCTTTCTTCCTCTCTTTCTTTCTTTCTTTCTTTCTTTCATTCTTTCTTCTTTCTTTCTTCCTTTCTTTCTCTCTTTCTCTCTCTCTTTCCTTCCTTCCTCCCTCCCTCTCTCTCTTCCTTCCTTCCTTCCTTTCTTTCTCTTTCTTTCTTTCTTTCTTTGCTTTCTTTCTTTCTTTTCTTTCTTTTTCTTTCTTTCTTTTTTCTTTCTTCCTTCCTTCCTTCCTTCCTTCCTTCCTTCTTTCTTTCTTTCTTTCTTTCTTTCTTTCTTTCTTTCTTTCTTTCTTTCTTTCTTTCTTTCTTTCTTTCTTTCTTTCTTTCTTTCTTTCTTTCTTTCTTTCTTTTCTCTCTCTCTCTCTCTCTCTTATCTCTGAGTATGAAAGCCAACAATTGTATCATCAGTCTTCTTCTCTTTACAGCGTCACTTTCCAGATCCATTCATTCACTTGCATGGCTTCAACTGTTGTTCTTCAGAGCATCTGCCTTCCCAGGCCTGTACCCAACCCATGCCCTTGTCTTACTTTCTTACTTTTTCAGAGATTATCCTAAATCTAACATCTCCTTATATCAGCTGAAACCCACTCTGGACAAAATTGAAAGGAACATATTTCTTAACATCATAATTACATTTCTTGATTCCTCCTTTTAAAGGAAAGCACGCTTTCCCTAGTATTCAGTATTAGACATTTTAGAGCCATTCAGAAACAATTCCGCTGTTTTACTGTTCTGGTCCAGTCTGTCATCATGGCTCTCTTTGCTTCTTTCGACATGTTTATCTTGAGTGTAAACTTCAGGAGTAGAAAAGCTTCAATTCTTTTGTTCCCCATTGTCTCCCAGCACCTAGCACAGGGCCTGGCATATCATACACATTTAGTAAATATTTGTTCATAAATAAATGAAATAATGTTCACAAACCTTTCTCTTTTCCATTCCAAGTGCCAGGATCCGTGTCATATCCTTTTTACTTTAACCCAGGACTCCAGAAGCCTCTTAGATTATAGCCCTGCAATTTGACTGTTGATCAAAATCACCTTGGTGGTTCATTAAATGGCCAGTGTCTTGGGTCCCATTTCCAGATATCATGATTCACTGGACACCAGAAGTTAAATGAGCACACGCTTCATTCAGAGTCCTGGCTTTCCTCATTCTCTTCTGTTCTATTTTATTATATATTATAGACTTCTTTCTTTTTTATAAATTTATTTATTTATTTATTTTTGGCTGTGTTGGGTCTTCGTTGCGGTGCATGGGCTTCTCATTGCAGTGGCTTCTCTTGTTGTGGAGCATGGGCTCTAGGCACATGGGCTTCAGTAGTTGCAGCATGCGGGCTCAGTAGTTGTGACTCGTGGGCTCTAGAGCGCAGGCTCAGTAGTTGTGGCGCACGGGCTTCGTTGCTCTGCGGCATGTGGGATCTTCCTGGACCAGGGCTCGAACCCGTGTCCCCTGCAGTGGCAGGAGGATTCTTAACCTCTGCGCCACCAGGGAAGTCCTATATTGTAGACTTCTATCCAAATTGTAACAAATTCTATTGTAGCCAGATCTAAATTTATACCCAATCCCCTTCTTAGGCTTCATCCTTGTTAGTTTTCGTTTTTCAAACAAATTAGATGCATGTCAAGGGCAGAATTAAGAGATCAGATTTCAGATTTCCGTCTTCATTTCCTATCTCCTTAATCTATTAAATCATATCTATATCATGTGGTTCCTGTGAGGATCAAATCAGATACTTTTTATAAAATTGACTTGTAAATGAAAACACTTGGTCCATGTCAGTTGTTTTGGTATATTCTGTTTCTACTGTAATTATAACAATATTAGCCACAAACTAGTCAGTCAATGGCCACATCCTTACAACATTATAAATTCAGTGGACTGCGTCTCTGGAACAGTATATAAGATATACTGTTTCCAAAATATTAATTAGTTTATAAGTTCTTTATGGGAAATCACATGTAGACCATTATCTGTGTTTGGGATTTTATTTCTTGCCTTTGAAAGAATAAATGTGTAGTTCAGACTTAAGAGAAAAGAAGCTGATGAAGCAGATATTAGTTTGTCTTTATATAAAATCAGGTTCTTACTCAGGAGGGAACTTATTGCTCAGTTGAGGAAGGAACAGTAAGTGCTCTTCCCTGTATGAAGTAAGGGTCTTAGAAAAAACACGGACATCACACTATATTCTCAGATATTAACTAGGTTGCTGTATTTCAAAATCCATAGAGGCCACATGGCTTTTTCGTCACTATATTCCCAAAGCTGGGAATATAGCAGAAGCTTGATAAACACTTATTACTTAAGAAGCCCAATCTTCTATTATGGAACCTTAATCCCATGAAAATATTCTTTTTGATGTCTTGTTTTCTATCCTCGTTCTTCTCCAGGGCTAGCTATTCCCTATTTTTTTCCTTAATCACATGATCTCATTGCCAGGTAACACTTTATAGTTGCAAAGTGGACAGTTAATAATAATGAACTTACGGGACTTCCCTGACTGTCCAGTGGTTAAGACACCGCTCTTCCACTTTAGGGGGCATGCGTTCCATCCCTGGTTGGGGAACTAAGATCCCACGTGCTATGCAGTGTGTCCAAAACATAGAAAAAATAATAATAATGAACATAAGCTGGCTGCATAGCCTCACCTGGAGTCACTTTTTTTTTTTTTTTCCTGAACCTTCTAGTGGTTGGAGGTTGCCATGTGACCTAATTTTCACCAATGAGATTTTCAAGTAGCTGAAGTTGCGGCTGGCACAAATTGTTGTTCCAATATTTGTTGAATGAATAAAAAAAAACGAATGAAATAGGGAAAAATAAGTTATGTGTGTAACTTCTGCCTCTCCTAAAAAGACTGCTGCCTGTGCCCTCCCTGGCACATGGGCGAGTCTGTGCTCCAGCTTTGGGCACGCCGATGACCACAGAACTCTAGGGCAAGGGCTTGCCAACTTTTTCTCTAAGGGGTCAGATAATAAATATTTCAGACTCGGTAGTCATGAGGTCGCTGAAATACTCAGCTCTGCCCTTGCAGCCTCAAAACAGCCATAGATAACACAGACGCAAACGGATGTGTTTGTGTTCCAGTGAAACTTTATATACAGAAACAGACAGTAGGTTGTGTTTGAGCTTTGAGTTGCAGTTTGCCTGCTCTAGGGGATCGTGGGGAACAAGACAGGAAGCAAATGGAGAGCTTGAAGGGTGTCATGCAGCTGAGCTACCCCAGCAACTGAATTGCTCAACTCAGGGCAGGAATATGGGAAAGAAATAAATTTCTTCTTTAAACCGTTATATTTTGAGGGTTTTGTTACAGCAAAGCTAATTAGCTGGTGCAAACAAAATATAATAAAATGAATTGCTAACTGAATTTACTGTCATTGTTGTTCTAGTTATTGTAATTATCATTATTATTATTATATTAAGTCTCTAATGACCCTGGGATAAATTGTCTATGATTAAACACCAGAAGTAGCCAAAAGGGGAAAAATAGCTATTATAATGTTCGGTAAACTCACTTCATTTAATCATCATAACACTCAGAGGAATAGGGGCATATAATTCCGTCTTGGCAAATGAAAAATGAAAGGATGATATAGATTCAGTGTCTTGCCCAAGGTCACAGAACAAAAAGTGGTGAGATTAGGATGGAAGGTCAGTTACATCTGATTCCGTACCCTTTGCTCACCATGCCTTCTGCTGGGATAGCTCTGATACCATTTTGTTTGCATACCTACATTTATTAATATATCCAGGCCTACTATAGACTAGAAGGGAAACCCATCTCACAAATGCTCTTTATGTTAGCCAGGTGCTTACAAAGTCTCCATAATAATATATAAAACAATCCTTTCTTTGGGATTCATGTCTTGGTATCAACTTGCTAGAAGGTTCACAAGAAGAGATGGTCCCTTGAGTGATTGTTCTACCCTTGCACTGCCCAGTGTGGTGGTCACCGGCCACATATGGCTACTCAAGTTACATGAAATTAATTAAATAAAACACTCGGTTTCACCCCAAAATTGCTCAGCCACATTGAATGTGCTCACCAGCCACTGGTGGCTAATGACCGCTACTTGGGACAGTGTGGATTATAGGATATTGCCCATTGCAGAAAGTTCTACTGGACGGTACTCTCTCCTTTTCTACTAGATTTGACATTTTTAGTTTCTTTGCAAATTCAAGCTCTTAGTAGTTCTTGACCTTTGGTGTCCCCATAGAGCTATCCCATTAGCATCACCCAGAGGAAGCTGCCCCTACTTCCAGGTTCCGTTATTTAGCTCCCCATGGACCCCTCCTTCTTTTTCCTTTTCCTTTTTGCCCCCCACTCTTATGGCCCTTTTGCCACTTCTGTGCTGGTTGTCATGCCTTCAGCACTAATTGCTTCCCAGCAGGATGGAGCCAGAGTCACCAATGGCGTAAAAGTCAAAAGAAGGAAAAAAGAAAAGAGACAGTGTGTGGAATCTGCCCTCAAAGTGTGGAATCTGCAAACCAACTGAATTTTCACACTGTCTGTATGAACAATCCCCTAAGTTATTATGCTAAAAGAATGTTTGCATCTCTTCACTCTCCCTGCTGGAACCCAGAAGGAAGGGAGAGTGTGGAAAACCTTCTGGCACCTCCATTTTTAATAGTATATGTTTGTGTACATGTTTGTGTGTGTGTGTGTATGTGTGTGTGTGTGTGTGTGTATTTTCCTGCCCTACAGAGGGTGTGAAAGCCCCACTTAACAGCAAACACCTACCTGCCATACCTGGTCACCCGCCTATTGTTTGAAAAGCTACAGTAGGTGAACCAAAAGTGTGTCTTAATCCAACGCTTTGGTTGAGGTTGAGTTCACTTTTATTACGAGAACACAGTCTTCAGAGTTTATGAAAGTAGAAGCTCATGGGGGAAAAAAATAGCTGTTTAAACAGGCTGAACAACAATGACGGCTCTGGTGGAATGCATAATCGTGGACTAAACTTGAGTCTGTATTTCTGTCTGCATCACAGTGAGAAGGACCAAAGGGCGATACGAATTGCTTGGCTTCTGTGAAAGATGTGAATTGATGAGCTTCTCTTTCCAAGGGTGTTTTATTAGGGAAGCACAGAGGGCCAACCTGGGATCAATACCTGGGTCCCTACTACCCATCTCTCATCATCAGGAATAGACATTCCAAAGATAGAGACACACACAGAGATCTTACAGTTATTTGTCACTGAATTTGTTAGTAGAACGATACATTTTCAGAAAATTAGCCCCCTATTAGAAAACTTGGGACTTTTTAAATGTTCGTCAAAAAAGGAGGGATTTGGGGGAAACTGCACCCTCTTGTTTATGTCAAAATGTGGTCCAAGGGGTGCTTTGTGATTGGGATGTTTAATGAAATAATTGTTATTTGCCTTCCGGAGTGAGAATTTACTTTCTTTGACCCTCCTTTGGAGCTCTTCGTTTTAAGATAAGCTCAAATATTGACAGAACTGGAACTGAGATTAAAGGACATATAAAGTGCATTAGTGTTACAGCAAAGGAAGAAGAAAGAAAGACCAAGGGGCCTCTCCCACAGTAAATAAAAGCGACAGAGATTCTTAAGAAAACACTGCTGAATTTCACTCCTGTGTATGATGAAACGGGTTAAGTTTACAGTGGTCTGAAGGACAGGATGGATTCTTCACCTTGACACCCCCAGGAACAAACCGCAGTATTACCAGAGCTCCTTTTTATATTCATTTTGGCCATTTTCTTTTCGGTGTGTATCATAATCTGACGCATAATGAAAACCAGCTGTTGCCCCTCAGAGGCAAGCCACCAAGTACTCTAAAAGCTGGGTAGCAGGGAATCCACAGCCCAGCCTGGGGTCTCGCTTGTTCCGTCACTTAAAGAAAGATGGAGTTTGATGGGAAGGAGCAGAGGAAAAAAGATTACTCTGTCGATGCCCTTGTTATCAGAGAATGAATTATCCATGTGCACCATATATAACCTAAGGCTTCCAATTTTTCTCAGTTGAGGGCTGAATCCTCCATTAGCCAATTTGTAAATTTATCCCAATCTGGCCAAAAAAAAAAAAAAAAAAGAGAGAGAAAGAAAGAAAAGTGTGTCCTATTTGTGATATAAGCAGGATTTAGGATTCAAACTGATGACTACTTATTGACGGGGTAAATAGAGAATTACTGGTTCCCAGTTAATATAAATTATTATGTTTAATGTAAGGGAAGGACAGAGCAAAGAGGAGTTCCCATTTCCCCTTGTAAAATATTTACCATTCAGGTCCTCACCAGTTCCACCAGTCAGATGTTTACTGACAGAGGTCAGGAGCGAGATGAGACACGTGCCGTTCATGATGGTGTATGGTCCAGGCTGGCCAGATCGAAGTCTCCGCCCCTAAATTTTACTCTTCATTTAACACCCTGGCTCTCTGTGTTCGTGGAAAAAAACAATCACTGAAGAATTTTCTGCCAACCAATGAGTTATTAAACAGAAATTATATGTTTTATAAAGGCTCTTGACAAACCTGTGCATGTAGTTTTGAGGCCCTTGAGATGCTATGATGTGGCTCATTTGGAAAGCTACTTTTGTTACTCACTTGAATCACACTGACTTTCCAAAACACATTCATAT
The DNA here is from genome assembly GCF_937001465.1 of Orcinus orca. Taxonomy (NCBI): domain Eukaryota; kingdom Metazoa; phylum Chordata; class Mammalia; order Artiodactyla; family Delphinidae; genus Orcinus; species Orcinus orca. The sequence continues at coordinate 25,210,892 of NC_064577.1, read as the reverse complement.
TATCTTTAACGGCAGCTTGAAATTCAGCAGAGATAGGTGATATCTCTTTAAACATTGCTCATTTTTAGACCATTTTAACCATTCTCAGTACAAAGGTAGCGCTCGTCTTAGAGTTTAGGGTACACCTTTCTCCAAGGAGTATACATCAGATAATTTACCCTTTGAGTTCGGATGTGGTCCTGATGTTTCCTGTTGATTCCTTCTGATGGATGAGAGTGAGGCTGGTGGGGTGTGGCGAGGGGAAGAATAGGGAATCTTTCAGGTAGAGTGGGACCCCTAAAGGGCAGAAAGGGAGATGTTAAGTGTCCCACACCATGCTTTTCATTCATTTCATTCAGCCTCCGTTTTGATATTCAGTTTACGTCTAAAGTTTTCTGTCTGTATCTGTCCAAAAGAAGCAAACGCGTGCTGTTTGTTGCAACAGGGTTTACACGTCTGACATGACTCAGCTTTCAACACTTGCTAAAGATTTGTGAGTAGGACTCCTGCCCTCTGTCTGGCTTCTACAAGCAATACAGACCTGAGTCAACTTCCTAATGAAACTCACCAAAACACCTAACTAGAATTCATCTATTCCTTTGAGGAGTATCAACAAAACCTGTTGGAAAGAATATATCAGTTCTGCTACTTCTGCTATGGTCCGTGAGAGCTTTCCTCCTGGACATTTCTCTTCTGCTTTAATGTTTTCAACTGCAGCCATGTGCTAAACAGAGAAAATCCATTCTCAGGACTTTCTGGGATCTGGGTCAAATGTCCCTTGGTTGTCATTCTAATCTTAAGGTCCTTTAAACAAAAGAGCTTTGTCTCAAAACATGGATCAGTTATTTCCTAAATTAGGTGAATAGCTTACCTAAGCTGAGACAGGAAGCCACTTTATTAATGGATTCAGGACAAATCCACAACATTAAAACACTTGATATCGCTCATAAATACGAAAGGGAAATAAATCTGGCTGAGAACAAGAAAAATGCCTAGGTCCAATCTCTCTTAAATTCCTTAAAGTTAGAAAAAAAGAAATCTTTCCTGATGCCTCAGATTTTCACAGAGTTCTACAACTTTTCTTTATCCCTTACCTTATTTTCATTAAAAACCTATATTTTAAACACACCATGCTCTACTTACTTTCATTTCACAATAGTTGTTTGGAGGAATCGTTTTAAAACAATCACTAGAACTCAGGAATGAAAAATGGAAATATACCTTAGCAGGAATTTTTTTCATGGTCTACACTTTTGGTTTCAGCGTGGATTGTACTTCCACCGAGGGTGTTAGCCTGGTTATTCCAGGAACTCTGGGAAGGACTGAAAAGAGACAGAGTTCCCGTACCACTAGCAGAGTGACTCTCTACGTGCATCTCTGTGCATGTCCCCAGATTCACAGCTGCTTCAGGAACACTGGGAAGGACTGTAAAGAGACAGAGGTCCCGTATCACTAGCAGAGTGACTCTGAACATGCATCTCTATGCGTGTCCCCAGATTCACAGCTGCTTCAGACAAGAATTTCCAAAAGAATAAAAAAAGAAAAATGATTCTGTGGAGGACAGTCTTCTGGTTTTCTGACCAAGGATAATTCCTATACGGGGCACTGGAGTATCTCCCAAAGTGTATTTGTCAGTCCCCTTGCATGAGAATCTTTTCTTTAAAGAACTTACTTTGCTCATGTCCTACCTTAGAACCCCTGAATCTTTAAGAGAGGCCAGGAAATCTGTACTTTTAAGTAACTCCCTAAATGATTATTACGCATGCTAAATTTTGAGAGCCACTGGAATTGCATAAACTATACCAAACACAATTTTAATCAAAGGCTTAAAGCATTAAAAAGAAAGCTTAATAAATGTGGTTATTTCAAAACAAACAAGAGATGGTATAACCACATTAAACCATAATCTAGAACCAGTAAGAGATTAGTACTCAGTATAAAGACCGATAAGTCAGTTTAAAAAGGGTACTACTACTAATATCCACTATTTTCAAATGTTTTATTTCTGGTATTGATGCGTGCACGCGCGCACACACATATATTTTAAATCTAAAGCCAATTTAGAAAAGAAAAAAAAAACTTTCTAAATCTGAGTAGTGAGATTTAGGTGTAAGCTGGTGTGTCATAATATTTGTGTACATTTCTCTATTTTTTGTTTTCGTTTTTAGTTTTTCTTTAAAATATATACATAAGATCATATTAGAATGCTTAGGCACTTCTATTAAAAAGTAACCTTGCTTTTCTTTTCTACTTCACCTCATCGGCACTATTTCTTACCTACCTACAAACACACACACACATACACACACACTACGCTACACACACATTTGTGTGTATATGTGTGTATGTGTGAATATGTGTGTATGTGTGAATATGTGTATATGTTATATTATGGTAATCCTCCCAAGTTATGTCCACACAAAAACCTGCGCAAAGATGTTTATAGTGGCTTTATTCATATTTGCCAAAACTTGGAAGGAACCAAGAAGTCCTTCAATAGATGATGGGATGAATAAAGTACAGTATATACAGACAATGGAATATCATTCAGCACTAATAAGAAATGAGGTATCCAGCCATTCAAAGACATGGAGGAACCTTAAATGCATATTATACTTAGGGAACGAAGCCAATCGGAAAAGGCTACATACTGTATGTTTCCAACTTGTATGACATTCTGGGGAAGTCAAAATTGTGGTGACAAAAAGATTGGTGGTTACCAGGAGCTAGGGAAGGGGAGATGAATAGATAGAGCACAGGGACTTTCAGGGCAGTGAAACTATTCGCTATGATTATAATGATGTATATAGGTCATTCTAATTTTGTCCATACTCACAGAATGTACAACGCCAAGCATGAACTGTAATGTAAGCTCTGGGCTTTGAGTGATTATGATATGTCAATGCAGGTTCATCCTTGGCAAAAAAATATACCCTATCCTGATGAGTGATATTGATAACGGAGATGTTAAGCATGTGTGGGGCAGTGTATATGGAAAATCTCTGTGCCTGCTTCTTAATTTTGTTGTAAACAAAAGTGCTCTCAAAAAATTGTCTTAAAAGAAAAAGAACCGGGCTTCCCTGGTGGCGCAGTGGTTGAGAGTCCGCCTGCCGATGCAGGAGACACAGGTTCATGCCCAGGTCCGGGAGGATCCCACATGCCACGGAGCGGCTGGGCCCGTGAGCCATGGCCACTGAGCCTGCGCGTCCGGAGCCTGTGCTCCGCAACGGGAGAAGCCACAACAGTGAGAGGCCCGCGTACCGCAAAAAAAAAAAAAAAAAAGAACCCAGGCTCAAAAGTTTAAGTGACTTAACAGAGATCAACAGATGGAGAATTGAAACTTGGTTGGTTTGACACCCTAACCTGTTTTTAACCTCCACACTGGAATCATTAGTGTTATTACATCACTACCTAAAACATAAAAATACATATAGAAATATGGTTAAGAGGACATGCAGTGAGTCTGAGATGGATTAAGATATATATTAGGAAGGAAGACAGACAGACAGAGACAGAGGAAGACAGAGATTGATTTTCAACCCAAACTCCTTATTTAGTATTTCTTCCATGAAAGGAGTAAGCTAATACCTTTTTCAGAAAAAATTGTAAACATGACCCTGCACAACACTGATTCATTTAAAGTCAAGCTTAGCAACGAATCTGGCCTCAGGTTCTTCCTGCCTGTTCTCAGAGCTCCATTTGCTCTTCCGAAAATTTCTTCCAACAGCTGAACGCTGAATTTTTATCTCACTTCCATTTTTCTCACTTTTGAAATGTCTTTTTGTTCTTTAATCTTGTAGCCCATCATGGTTTAGAAATTATCCCCTGAAGACATTAACCCATGGAGACTTCCTCACTTTTAAATAATATCTAGTATCTGTGTACATCTTAAGGGCTCACAGAATGCTCTCTTCAGAACTACTTCCCAGCTCACAGAGCCCAACTCTGTCACAACCATCCATCCTTCTTATCCTTTCCTATTAGTCGTTCTTTGCTTTTGAGTCTGATCACTGAATCCTATTATGGAAATTACTGGCTACTTTGAATGTCTTAATCCCTGGGGGCTGGTCGGCCCCTCCCGACATCCAACAGGAAGGAGAAAGGAACAAAGAAGAAAGAAATCTGAGAGCCTCTACGTTTCTTCACCTCTCTTTGGGATACTACGGATGTATCACTTTGCAGGCAAAGCCCAAAGGCTCCAGGTCCCTGTTAGCCTTGCCAGGGCTGTCAGTTCAGTGGACTGTGTACACCCGCATCAGAGTTTAGCTAACAACAGCCCGAATCTGTGTCGTGCTGAAGGAAGGAGGGCTTTTCTGTGGTGCTATTTTCCAAATACTTTTTGTATCTAATGTGAGACAACGATTTGAGATAAGCACTCAGCAGCTTCGCTACTTACTCTTCAAAGATCGGAAACAATTATCTAAAGGAGACACTGCCTCACTGTTGCTGTGTATTCAAAACTCAGGTCAGGTGTGTTAGGTTTGCATACGGCCTAGGAGTTGCAGTAGATTGCCGCAAAGGTGATGAAAGATGGTCCAAGTTCCCACAGGAGGTGAACCCGCATGGAGAACTAGGTTCACAGCGCAGCCGTTCGCAGAACTCATCAGACTTGTGTGGTCCCTGCTCCTTGCGGCTTTATTTTTAACCCTGTTATGCAAGGTTGGCTTCTTAATTAGGCTCCTTAAAAGATAGGATTTATTTAAGGACACACATGAACCAGAACTACAGAGGCAACTGGCCGTCTCTTCTCACGGCGGGATGATTCTTCTGTCTCATATCTCAGTCCCTGCTGGTGGGCCTACCCCTTCTTTCTCTTAATAGCAACGGGCTGATCATTTCCATCTCTTCTAACCAAATCACAGAAAAGGCTAACCTTCCTGTTTTCCCTGCTTACCATTCCCCATTTGGTCAGTTCTCCTTTACAGTGGGACTGTCTCCTGGACTCTCCTGAGGCCAGATGACTCTTTTCTTGGTATGGCCAGTAGCCAGCCCTGTGCAATTGAAAAAGGCAAATTTAATAACAAAAGGCCTGATACCTTTTCTATAAAACATAAAAATTAAAAAATAAAAAAAAGAATCAGATGCTGCTGCTCTAAACATTTCACGTGCCTGATTGGATTTTTCTCTCCGTTCACCTTTCCCACTTTCCCACTCCAACTGAACCTATTCAGAATCACGGTGGAAACGTCTAGTTATTTAACTTTATCCTCCTTCCCCCAGTCCTTCTGACCGCCCCCCCACCCCGAAGCTTAGTTAGTTTGGCTGTGCTCCCAGCTGTGGACCAGTGACAGGCATTTCAAACACGCTATCCCCAGAAGCCTCCATTTATTTCATCCCTCACTTCCTCGAGTCTCCTATTTCAATTTGCTGACAAAACAGAATCCCTCCATTATAAAACCTTTCTGTATTTCACCTCTCCATCTCAGAATTTCTTTCTTAGACCAAGCAGGCTTTTCTAGTTCTTTTTCTTGTTTGTTTTTCTTGTTGTTATTTAAAATATATATATATATATATATACACACACACACACACACACACACACACACACGTAGACCCTTACTGTTTTTCAAAACCAACTTTTAACCTGGGCTTATTTCTTCTTGTTCTATTAATTCCACATCACACTTCATTCTATTACCTAGTATTAGAATTTCCACATACTTGTCTCTTTTGTTTTATAATTAGTCTCCAGACTTCTGCTCAGTATATACATGTGTTCTCATGCAACCAAATCCTGAAGAGAAAAAACAAAATAAGCCTCCCCCAAGCTTGCTTCCTTCTCAAACCACCGTCTCATGCTCTTCCCTCCCTCCATTGCTAAAAATCTAAGAAGTGTAGCTTACACTCACTTTTTCTGCTCTTTCACATGTTACCTTTGTCCATAACCTGCTCCAACCTGTTTTGACCACTTTGGAGAAAGCATTCTCTAAGCAGACACAAGGATGTCCAATGTGCCACAATCTCAGTGCTCTCTAATCAGTTCTCAAGCATCCCAAACGTTCTATAATAGTAATATTTAATGCATTTCATGATGTTCTACATCCATATCCACTACTGCATTTAATTCTCACATTGGTATTGCTCCCATTTTATAAACGAAGAAACTATGGCTCCAAGATGTAAAATGATTTGCACAAGTACCAAATGATAATAAGCTTGACAAAGCTTGTCTCAGCCCTGTTCTTTTGATCCCACTGGCATATGAAGCAACTGTATTTCCTACGACACAATATTTTTGGGTCATCCTCCACAGGTCATCGTCTCTATTACATTAATTGGCTCCTTCAATTTACATTTCTATGTAGGTTTCTACTGAAGTTTCCGTACCTGGTTCTCTCTCCTCCTCCCTTCACACCTGCTACCTGAGAAACATATCTATGCATATTGCTAACACTTTCCTGTGGCCCTCTCCCAAATTACATTTTGAGCCCTGGCATTTCTAACAAGGTCCAGATTTTATATCAATATTTCAGCTTCCACCTAAACATCTCTCTATGGATGGCTTACTGGCACCATAACTTCAATATATCTACAATCAAATGCATGATCTCGCCTACGAACAAACAACAGAAATGAACAAAAGTGTACTTTTCCCCTAGGCTCCTTTTTCTTGGTTAACTATATTATTATTTATTTTATCGTTCAATCTATCCCACTGGAAGTCCAAGTCATCTTGAACTTTCCTTTCTCTCAATGCCTTATTCTCAAAACCTATGATTTCCAGATTTCCAATTCTGAAGTTTTTCTAGAATGTCTTATTTCTACTCATATGACCACCGTCCTAGTGCAGGTACACATTACTTCTTATACAGGTTATTCAGATCCTTACTGAAAAATGGCTTTGCATTCATCCCTTTCCCCACCCCCAGAAGAATCTGTCACCTGACCCGATCTTGCCACCTCTCTGTTTAAATATCTTGGATACTATCTATGATTTATATACGCGAGATCACATTCCTTTCCTAACCTGTCATTCTATCTGACCACAACATAACTTTTTAGAATCATGTCCCATTAGATCTTACTATGTGAGTGCACTTTTGCCAAACTAGACAACTTGAAACGCTGAACAAAAACATTCACTTGCTCACTTCTGGAATTCTGCTGATACTTCAGCTCGGGAGCTCTTCATCTCCACTTATAAAATCCTCCCCACCCACTCAATACTCGTTTTTATACTACTTCTAACTTCAGTGCTACTAAAAATAACCAGGACTGAGGACTGCTTGACCCTCCTCTCACAGATACAAAAAAATTGATTCTAGGACTATCAATGTGCCTCAGAACCATTGCAGTTTGGGAATCGGTACATATAACCTGTTTGAGGATAGAAAGGACAAGAATTTCCATTTAGAAGACAAGGGCAGCTACCTACCTGAAAGCAATCTTTCCCCCTTACCAGGTCTTGTGAAACATACAGTTCTCCATCTTCCCGTAGTGCGCTTATTATTGCCAAAAGACTTTCTGATTCCCCAGCCCCTGATAAGAGCTTTCATCTCTTGGATTACAAAGAGCTTTCAGTTCTAAGATTTTGACCTCATCCTTGTTCCCCTCCACTGAGGTTTTACGGAATTCTGGAAATTATCCAAAACAGTTAATAATGTTTTGGTCTTTAAACAGCATTCTCAAAAACGTGACCCAGTGGACTGGGGCCAACAGCGTTGTCTCCCAAAATTCATGTCCACCTGGAACTCTAGAATGTGACCTGACTTGAAAATGAGGTCTTTGCAGATGTGATTTGTTGAGATGAGGTCATACTGGATTGCAGTGGGCCCTAATTCCAATGGCTGGTGTCCTTAGAGGAAGGCCACGTGAGACACAGACACACACAAAAGCATGCCATGTGAAGACAGAGGCGGAGATCTGAGTGGGAAGTCTAAACGCCAGGGAACACTAAGAGTTGATACCAGAAGCTAGGAGAGAGAGGCATGGAGGAGATTCTTCCTGCTGACAACTCGATTTCAGACTTCTAGCCTCCAGAACTGAGGGAATAAATTTTTGTTGTCTTTGAACCACCCAGTTTGCAGTATTCTGTTATAGCAGCCCTAGGAAACTAGTCCATTCAGTCAACCCTTGGGATCAGAAAGCTGCCATCTAGCTTAGATCAGCATACATCTTCTGCACCTTTGTTTGGGTTCTTCTCTTCAGTAGTTCCTGCTACATCCCAGAAAGTCACAGCCATGTCTCCTTTGTGACAGACGCCTTTCCTACCCTGCTCCACCCTGCCCCCCACCATCTCCCCACAGGACTCTTCTCTCCTCTGTCAGCATGACCCCCAAACTCTTCAAGGGGGAATGTGTATCTGAAGCTTTTGTGAGATTCAGTTGGGACATCAAAAGCCAACTCCTTTATCATCTAATCCCTCTGGTCAGAACACAAGTTTTCTGCCCGTTGTATCAATAACTTTACAGCACCCTCTGCCTCTGTTATACCCGCCTCTGTTATACTCCGTTGAAGCAAGTTTCACAAAATTTTTACCTCCCTCCTACAATTGATTAAAACTCTTAAAGGCAGGCACCAGCTTTCACCCCCGTTTGTCCACAGTACAGTGCCTTTGGTGTTAAGTCAGTTCAATACCCGTCTATTTCCAGCCCACGCTATAGCAAGTACGTTTCAAAGTACCTCGTGCGTGTTTGGTCAACAAGCCTTGGATCAAAATGAGTGATACCTGAAGCTTTCCTTTTCTTCATTTTAGCCTGTTGAAAAATAAGCCCAGACCTTCCTCTGCTTTAGCTTACCTCCCCTTCTGGTTAAATTATTTGATATCAGACACCACTGACATCCCTTCTTTTTCTTTGAAACAGGAAATAACCCCGAGAATACATTAATCTAAACCCACTACACTTCTACATCTCAAAAACCAGAGGGCAGAGGAAGCTGGAGAGAGGCCAGAAGGGACCAACTTTATTCCCTCATCCTGTATTGTAACCCCCATGTCTAATCTTCCCCACCCTACCAGGTGGTTTAAGAATTTTATCCTTTCTTCAGAATGGAAAAGGAAGTGGGGGGCTGGAATTAGGTGTATACAAACTGTTGAAAAGGCTTTCTGTGCACTTTGAGGGCTGAGCTAGAGTATCATTTGTATAGAGCAGCCCAAGCCTCTAATTTGAGAATGAAGGTCTGCACTCATTCTCTGGCATGATTCCTATCAGCAGAATCACTGAAGCCAAGGCTAAGAAATAAATAACTAATCTCTCCACGCGGGGAGGCTGGTAAACAATGCAAATCCTGACTTCTGCCAAGAGGAAGAAGCGTATAAACCAGGCAACTGCCGAATGCATTGCCAAAGGGGGAGGCTTCCACATTAATCACTAAAGCTTTCAAAAGACTAAACGAGATCCAAGAGCAGAGTCGCAGATGCAGAGTCGCAAGGGACAGTGGCACAGAACTTGACCTCTAAGCACCATGGTATCGGATCAGTGGTTCTGATGTTTTCATTTACATCAGATTCCCTCAAGGACCTTCTGAGTTTATCAGATCACCAGACCCTATCCCAGACACTGTATCAGAGCCTCCAGTGCTGGAACGCAGAGCTGTGACTTCCTAAGCTGCCCCAGTGAACAGGTGCATTTATGCCCGAGGTGGAAGAAACACTGAATACTTCTTCCTGGCCCAGACCCCTTCCCCAGTTACTAAATGTTGACCTTAGGCCAATTTCTTACTGAATCCAATTCTCTCAGCTCTAAAAAGGAGATAATAATAGCACCTTATCATAGATCTATTAGGAGGATAGTGCATGTAAAGGGCCAGGCAGCATGCCTGTCACACAGTAAGTGCTTAATAAATGCCTGTGCTAATTATTACTCCTGCAAGAGACGCTACTTACCCAGTAGAGAGTTGCAGATACCAAATGCCCCTCCACACTTTAGTCAGAAATTCTACATGATTAATTCTCATTGTAAAGCTCGATTGCTGTATCAGCCATTTCCTGAAAGAGATTTAAAAAATGACTCTATTATCAATATTACGTTTATTTGTTAAAATACTCTGAGTGTTTGATCCTCAGGAAGCTATCATCATCAATGATTTTATGAGTGTACTGAGAGTCATTTTCAGGTGCAGAGCAAGAGAAAAGTAAATAGGAATGCTTCTCCGCTGTTCAAAGATGAAGGTTCTGAGATCAAAGAGCCTGAGTGATGTGACCACATCCCTAGAGATAGTGCCAAACGCCACCTTGCTGATAAGGTTGCTGCAGGTGCCTTACACCTGAGTTCCTCTCTGAATGCCTGCTCCAGCTCTCTGCTGACAAGAAACATTTTGAGGTGTCCAAGAATTATTTGATGACCCTGATAGTCATTGTTTCTTTAGTGACTGAAGTCTACACCTGTCACACTCAGGTTTTTGTCTCTTTTCTTTAAATCAGGAAACCTTGCTTTTCCCAGAGGCTCCTGAATAAGAAATTAGAATAATAAAAATGGAGAGACTTCTAAAAAAGGCTGCTACCTGCACTGTGTAACTCCAGAACGCCTCAGCTACTGAAACAGAGCCTGCTGGGTTGCCTGGAGTGGGAGATCCCACACACACACACACACACACACACACACACACACACAATGAACCCATCCCCACCCGCTTCCTCTCCTATGGTTTTTTATCAACCTATTGGCTAGGATTTGGCAATGGAACTGTAGAAAGCTATATCATTTAGAAATAACATACATTTGCTTGTAATTTCTAAATTTTCACACCAGCTACAAGTCAGTGCAGCACTTTGCTTCCTGTTAGAGCTTTAACAAAGCAACTTACTGCCATCCTTTGATAAGAGTATGTTTTACAGACTGCACAACTTTGTCAGGTCTGAATGTCACAGATTCCAGATCTAAGAAGGTTTTTAAAAGTAGTTGAACTGTGCAATATTCTCCCTGCCCCCCGAAATGTTTTATGTCTTCCTAGTAACTACTTTGTTGTGCTTTATTTTTAGTTACTGTCAATTTGATTAAAGTTACGTTCCATGGCAAACATATAGCAATCCAAAATAAGAAGAGGCTTATTAAATGTATTTCTTTGAATATCATACCTCATGCCTCAAAAACCAATACTGGAATTTCGCTGTCACACTTATGTTCGTGGGACCTGTATAACTTGCCTTTTACCATGAGTTATTTTATCAAGAAAAAAAAAAATCATTGTCTGACCATGAGTAGGGACATATGTTGATATTTTATTAATTTAAATACCTAATATGTAATATTTAAATATATCATTTTATTGGGGGAAATTCTGTAAGACTATATTAAAATATGGGATTATCCCAAAGGAAAATGAATAAAAAGTATTGATCGCCTGATGTCTCTAGAAATTATCCAAAGCAGTGCTAGTCAATAGATATACAGTGCAAGCCACATATGTCATTTTTAAGTGTTCTGGTAGCCACATTTTAAAAAAAGTAAAAAGAAACAGGCAAAATTAAGTTTAATAATGTTTTATTTAACCCAATATATTCAAAAGGTTATCACTTAAACATTTAACCAATATAAAAAGTCGCTAATGAATGATATTACATTCTTATTTTTTTATCATGTCTTCAAAATCTGGAGTGTATTTTACAGAATGGCTCACTTTGGACTCGCCAAGTTTCAGGTGCTTAATGACCACACTTGGCTAGCGGCTCCTGTATTGGGTAGTGGAGATCTAAAGAATTTTTAAAAAAGGAAAAAATAAGAAAGCCAGGGGAAAAGTCAAATGATGACAAGACCTAAAGATAGATGATGATAGGTGATAGATAGATAGATAGATAGATAGATAGATAGATTATGGATATAGGACACATTTATGACCTTATTTTTAAGTCTAAAAGAACAAGACACAGAGCGAATACATTTATGATATTAGAACACTAATCTATGAAATACAACTTTTCTTAAATTGGATAAAAGACACATTTTTCTATGATTTACTATTCTTTAAAAGAATTCTCTTCCCTGCCATCATTAGCATGGGTTTGTAGATCTAAATGGAAGAGCAGTGTAGACACAATGACAGGTATTACTTGAGAATGTGCTTTGGCCTCCACACTTTGTTCAGAGCTGTGAAAACTTCAAAAACATTAGACGTGTTTGCTGTGCACTAAGTATGGTGTATCAGAAGGAGCCGGCTAGGTCTGGATTTCAGTTTGCATGGTCAGTGACTACCCTGTCGGTCTGAATTTCACTGATTTCTGTAAAATAGATGTAATGATCCCAGCCTCATAGGGTATGGTGCTGTGAATGAGACCAGATACCTAGTACAGTGCCTGATTCACAGCAGTGATTCAGAGACGAGCTCCCTTTTACCTCCTTGACTCTATTCCATAGTAAGTTAGAGTCTACTTGGTGAAAGGTAGAGAATGTGTCCAAAATAATTCTCAGGCAAGGCAAGACAGCCTTTAATGAAAAGCTTGATTGTGTGAAGCACAATTTCAGAACCACAGAAAGTTAGGGAATGAGGATTAAAGACTACTTGCAGGAAACGGGATGTGACCTTGCTTTCATCATCAGGAAGATCTAGATGCGGAGGAAGAAAATCGCAGACAGGAAGACGTAAGGCAATGGTTCCGACGTAGTGTATGCAGTGGAGTGACCAACTAAGCATGGTTTTTTGGAACTGAGGAGGTCCCCGGGATGCACGACTTTCAGTGCTAAAACCAGGACAAACTGGGATGGTCGGTCACTCTAGCACAAGATAAAGAAAAGTAAGAAATTCTGAAGGCACACTTTTATGAGTTACGACCTCACTAAATGAGACTTCGAGCTAGAATTTTCGATGCTTCTTTCAAAAAACTAGTTTTCACACCAAAACCTGGAAAGAGAAAAAGAACAGCCAATAGAGGGGAAAACGAGGGCGAAAGCTACAGACACCCTCTCTAGAGCCAAATAACTCAGCCTTTATCTTGTCTGAATTCATTGCCTTTCTATTTATGGATTAACTATGAGACCTCTAGCCAATATCTCCTAAGTCAGAAGCTTATCTATTAGCTCCCTAGATCCCATTGGCAGAAACACTATGCTAAATCTATAACCAATACACTTTTCATGTTAGACTTGACAGAATATAAGTGTCATTTTAAGTCTTCACGGGAGGAAGAAGAAAAACAGCGCTTCGGAAACTCAGTCAATGAGAGTCTCCGTGAAAAAGACTATGGATCGTATTCTACCTGGTTAAGGGAAAAGGAAGAAACACCTTAATTACACTAATGCCTTACATTTTTTTCATATAATTACAAGTCTAAAGTTTTTCTTTGCTGCTAATTTTGTATGAAACGTATTCGTGCTAAATATTCCCTTACCGTACACCTAGAGATGTTTATTTACACAGATGCAGGGTATTTGAATTTAGGGGGAGGGGGTCATTGAAGCCAGAACCCAAGGCCAGCCCCTCTCCAACAGTAATTTGTGGTTTTTCCTACATTTAGTGGTCACAAAGGAGCCTTAGACTCTGTTGGTCAAGACCAATACTGCACCGTTATTTTATATGAAATTTTAGAAAAAAGAATCCTCACCCTCATAACCCAATAAATATTTTAGCTCACTTTAGAGGTGAGTCTAGTGGTGGTGAGGAAGGGGTGGAGGGAATCTGGTGTCACATAAATGAGGCCAAATTCCCACAGAAGGGAACCGCTTGTCCAGTTTCTTTATCTTAGCCATGAAAACAAACTTGTGTCTGGGTGTAAAATAAGGTAGTAATAAAATAAATTAGGCAACGAGCCAAGTTTAGAATCGATTTCCTTTCTGTCTTATTCCATGAAAATCTCTACATGAAAACACTTAAGCAAAAACAAAATACCCACTTATCTACACAATATGTAATTTATATAATGAAATATATGGGAGTATGTACAAACAGAAATGTTCATGCAGGTGCTGTTCATATTGAGAATCATAAAAAAGAGGGAAATATTCGTCAAGAATAAGGGAATGAGCTGGGAAATGTAGAATTTCAGGATGTTTGAAGGTATCATTTAAAAGATAGCCTTGTGATTAGGCCTTTCATACATTTTTTTTCACTCTCCTCCACCACTAGCTGAACATCGTAAACAAATAAAGAAAGAAGAAAAAAGTCTTAAAACAATATTAGTTTGCATTCCGACTGAAAAGGAACACAGGAAAAATGACGCAGAAAATAAATCCAGATAGGCAAAAAACCTCTTGCACATGATGTGGGGAAAGAAAAATGACATTTCATTGGGATGGTAACTTGGTCAAGGACTTGATCATCAAGTTTGCTATTTTCCTCCTAAAATTTTAGCTCTAGAGCACAGTTTTCAATGAATGTTTGGGTAGAAAAGCAATAGCGAGTTTAATTTCATATACAACCTAAAATATCTATGATTTTTAAGTGTTTTCTGTGGAATCTCAGTAGAGAAAACAGCAGCTTTGGGAGTTAGTATGACTATGACAATGATTTATCAAAACTTTGTTTTGAGGTTGATATAATCAGTACGATGTTTTAGCCTCCTTTCAAGAAATTGTGTGTTTTGTCCCATGGCCCAAGCATTCAGGAACTGCATGGCTAATTTTATGGCTGAAGTAATCATATTCCATTTCACTTATATGCTTTCAATGTACAGAAAAAAAAATATTTCCAAGGTTCTGCCACTAACTCTTTCCCCTCAGCTAAGAAGTGAAAATAGTATATTGTTATAATTGGCACTCTGTGGTGGCTTATTTAGAGCTCATAATATTAATTGGACTTGATTAAAATACAAGTCTTCCTGAACTGGAGATTCTGTTGGAGTTGGGGTTACAGAAAGATTAAAGAGTTATACAAATTCAAATCTGTGATATACCAGGATGAAAGTTTCTAAAGACTTCTAAAATATTTAAAACTAGAGATATTAAAAACCTATACTCTTTACCCTCAACTACATCTCATATATAGGAGATGAAAACCTCTACATGAAAATATTTAAACAAAAACCCACTTATCTACACAATGAATAATTTATATCATGAAATATATGTGAGTATCTACAAACAGAAACGTATTATATATATGACAAATGTATCATATATATGATACATACAATTGCTTGGTGGAAAAGAGGGTATACTTTTTTTTTTTTTAGAAGATGTTGGGGATAGGAGTTTATTAATTAATTTATTTATTTTGGCTGCGTTGGGTCTTCGTTTCTGTGCAAGGGCTTTCTCTAGTTGTGGCGAGCGGGGGCCGCTCTTCATCGCGGTGCGCGGGCCTCTCACTATCGCGGCCTCTCTTGTTGCAGAGCACAGGCTCCAGACGCGCAGGCTCAGTAGTTGTGGCTCACGGGCCCAGTTGCTCCGCGGCATGTGGGATCTTCCCAGACCAGGGCTCGAACCTGTGTGCCCTGCTTAGCAGGCAGACTCTCAACCACTGCACCACCAGGGAAACCCAGGGTATACTTTTTGATAGCTCAAAATGACAGAGATAAAATATTTAAGTGTTGATAGTATAAAAGTCTTTATAAAATAGAAAAGGTGTATCCTGACTGTACATTGATAATATTTAGCAACATTCAAATGAGCCTTTAATTTCATATATGTTTCTATATCATCTTCCTGCTTCATACCAATGTTACTGTTTTGAAGACTTTTGGAATCCTAGATTGGTGTGGGCCTGGGACGGCTTTGGGACTTGACTTCTGACCCAATTAATACCCTTCCCTGCCCCCTTGTGGTTTGCCAGTCCAGGTAAAAGCCATCAACGCTGTAGTCATGGGGCTTTGTTCACAGGGAACTTCATTGCAGCTTTCCCATAAATTTTCGCTCCTTAATACACACTGACATATGTTTCAGCAGTGGAGCAAGTAGAGTCCAGAAACATGGCCACTCGTATATGGAATCTTGAAATATGACAAGATGACCTGACCAATTGCTGGGAAAAGGAGGAATTAGCAATAAATAGCACTAAGCAATTGGTTTGCCATCGGAAAATAATGAAACTATTTTACACCATATATAAAAAGTAGTTGCAGAAGGATTAAAGATCTAAATGTAGACTTCCATTCCAGTAACAATAGGCTACGTTGTTGAGACCAAAGCCCTTGCTAAAAGCAGATGTAGAATGAATAGCTTTTATACTACTAATACTTTTTGTGTTAAAGAGAATCACGTTATAGTGATAAAAGTTTCAAGTCACCAGAAAAAAGTAACAATTCTAAATGTATATGGACTAAATGACATGGCTTTGAGATACATTAAGCCAAAATAAAACTAGCTAAAGAGAAAGGACAAATTCCTGACTATAATGGGAGGTGACTGCATCTCTCTCCTGGTAACAGCTAGCTCATGAAGACAATAATATCAGAAAGAACAGGGTGAGATATGAACAATACAATATACAAATCTGACTTGATAAACACATGTAGACTACAGCAGTAAATAACTGGAGAATTATTTTTCAGCACCCAAGAATCAATCGTAAATATTGACTAAAAGATATTACCTTGGAATTGGTAGGACTGTATTAAAATAGTTTCTATTCATCAGATAACCCCATTAAAATAGGGAACAGGAAATCCACAGAGTTAGAGAAGATATTTGTAATACATAGAGTTGACAAAGGATTTATATACAGAATATGTAAAAATTCATATAAATCAATAAGAAAAAGAGATAGACAGCTCCATAAAAAAATGGGCCAGAAGAATTGAATAGACAGCTCACTAAAGAAATCATTCACATGGCCAATAAACATATGGAAAGGTGCTCACTAGTCCTCAGGGTGCCGTAAAACTCAACCACAAGGAGATGAAACTATCCACCTGAAGGAATGGCTAAAATGGAAAAGAGAGAAAATACCAAGTATATTGCAAGGATGTGGAGGGAACTATATTCTCACAGGCACTGGTGGAGGTGTAAATCAGTACAACTATTTTGGAAAATTATTTGGTGCAGCTAGTAAAGCTGAATGTATGCATGTTCTATATACCCCCAAATTGCACTCCTGGATGTACACTCCACAGAACTGTGCACATGTATTAAAAAACAAACAAACATATATCAGCATGCCCTTAGTGTCATTATTGATAACGACCAAAAACCGGGAACTATTAAAATGCAGTTGAATGAATAAATAAATTGGTGTAAATTCATTAAATGGAAGCAGTTTACAACTGTGCATAACAATATGATGAATTTCACAAGCATAATGAAAGAAGTGAAAAAAGACTCAAAGAGTCCATTCTGTATGATTTATTTATAGAAAGCTCAAAAACAGGCAAAACGAAAATATTCTGTTAGAACAGTGATTCTTTTTGTGGGGTGGTAACTGGCAGAAAGAGGGGTGATTCTAGGAAACTGATAATGTTCTTGTTTTTCATTTGCGTCTCGGTCTCATGGGTGTATTGAGTTTGTGCAAATGCATCATGATAAACATTTGTTTTTCTGAATGTATATTATAATATATACATTAATGTATACATTATTAAAATATTGCTTACAATTACATAAACAATTGGAATACTAAGGAATAAATCTAAAAAAGGGAGCAATATCTCTGAGAAAAAAATATAAAATGTTACGGAGAAATTTTAAGAAAACCTAAATAAACGAACATAGTGATAAATAACGTTCATGGATTGAAATCTTAATACTGTAAAGACTTCAACTCCTCAAACTGATCTCTACATTTAGTGCAATCCCAACAAAAATTCCAATTTTTTTCCTTTTGATAGACCTTGACAAGTAGATTTTAGAATTTACATGAAAGTGCACAAATCATAAATAGACAAGAATTCTAATAAAGGACAATGTGGGAGAACTTTCTCTTCCTGATATCAGACCATACTACAAAGCTATAGTAATTCATCAATGTGGAATTTGCACAGAGATAAATAATATATAGATAAATGCAGAAGTATTTGATAGCTCAATAGACCATATATGTGTGTGTGTGTGTGTATACACACACACACACACACTTAATATATGACAGAGGTAACACTGCACAATTAAGATAGTACACACTTAAAATACTTTATTAATTATATTATTCTTTTTTATTTTCAATTTCAGAATTTCAGAAATATTGCAATATTAAGTATTTTCCCAAATAGCCTTCACCCAGATTCTGTAAATGTTAACATTTTCACACACACACACACACACACACACAGTAAAATACACACAAAGGGATGACAATATGACTGTGTTCATATAAATTTCAAAGACAGATGAAACTAAATTCTGTTGCTTACAGAAACATACATAGGTGATAAAACAATGAAGAAAAAAGGGAAATAATTATTACACAAGCCAGGATGAGTTGAAGATGACATTCTTTTTCTTTATTATATTTATTTAGTTAGATGTGATTTACGTTATTGCACATTTTATTCATTTTTCTGTGGATAGTACATTTCACAATAAAATGGAAAAAAAAACCACATTTAAACCAGGAAGAATAGAACTTTTAAAAAAAGTAACTGTTTTGGGAATTCCCTGGCGGTCCAGTGGTTAGGATTCTGTGCTTGTGAGTCTGTTTCTGTTTTGTAAATAAATTCGTTTGTATCATTTTTTTAGATTCCACATATAAGTGATATCGTATGATAGTTGTCTTTTTCTGACTTATTTTACTTAGTATGATAATCTCTAGATCCATCCATCTTGCTGCAAATGGCATTACTTCATTCTTTTTTATGGTTGAGTAATACTCCATTGTATATATGTACCACAACTTCTTTATCCATTCTTCTGTCCGTGCACATTTGTGATTTTAAATGCCACCCATATGCTATGAATGCCCACATTTACATTTCTAGCCCAGGATGTTCCACTGAACCTCAGACAGCTGCTCAACATCTGCATTTGGATGTCTAATAGACTGAACTAGTGAGATTTCTCCAATAGCTACCCATTTTCCGTCTCAGGCAAATAACAGATACAGTCTCCAAATATCTTGCTGTCGTTCCTGAGTCCCCACTTTGTTTCACACTCCATGTCCAATCTGTCACTCTATCCTGTTTGCATTATCTCTCTCTCTCTCTAATATTTTCTTAGATTATTGAAGTAGATTCCTAATGGCTCTCCTTGCTTCTTCTTAGACTCCTTGAAAGTCTAATCTCAATACTGCAACCTGTAGGATGTTTCTAAAACTTAAAACAGATGGTGCCCCCCCTCTGCCTGAAACCTTCCCATGGCTTCACATTTCACTCAGGAGACAAAATCTTAAGCAGCCTACTAAGTACTCTGTGGTCTAGTCTCTAACCTCACTTCCCACTTCCTCACTCAAGTAGAGCCATACAGATATAGACCTCACTACTGCTCGTGGGATGGGCACGCTCCCACCTCAGGACCTTTGAACTTCTTCCTCCCTGGCCTGAAAATACTCTTCTCGCACATTTCTGAGTGGCTGATTTCCTTGCCTCCTTTGTTTAAATGTCAACTTCTCAGTGAGGCACCTTATTTTAAAATTGCAAGTCCCCACTTCCAGCACTCCCAGTCTCCCATTCCTTATTCTATTTTGTCCCCTAACACTTAGTATAACACACTATCATTTACTAATGCAATTTTAATCTTTTTATACTTGAAGAAATGTGTCTGTTTTGTTTACTAACGTTTCACCGGCTCTGAGAAGAGTGTTCTACATATAGCAGATGTTCATGATATATTTGTTCAATGAATTAATTGTATTGCTTCATGTAAACTACAAGCGTTTTAAGAGTCTGGAGAAGAGAGAGACAAGTATAAGCCAGGGGAGTTAGAAGTCTGAACATACACAACTCCTGCTTGTATTTCATGTGCCATATGTGGTTGAGATCAAGCAGAAAGAAAAACACCCACATTGGATGGAGGTATGGAAAACAGAGTTTAGAAGAGACACTTTCTCCCTTCAGAATAAAAGTCATGGTTTCTAGATGGTCCCTCATCAGCAGCTTGGGGTATAAAATAAGGACCTTTCCTTCCCGTTTTTGCAGGGGATGGTCTATGATTCCAATCTCCCATCAAACTTTTCTTGAAGAATTATTTTCCTTCCTAAGGTCCTTTTCCCATGGTAAGTCAAAGACTATGAAGTGATTAGCTGGGGTTGGGACTTCTGTTTATCTATTCATACCTGGGATTTTTTCCCTTCTACAATAATAGCATCTTACTCTTTGGCTAGGCGTATAGTTCTCTGAAATAATTACTACAATTACATTCTCCCTTGGAACTAGATGCAGTGATTAAGTCCTAACCAATGGAATATAAGGGCAATAGTATGTGTGACTTCTAGGAGAAATAATGGTGTCCAGGAGGCATCATTAAGGGGTAGAAGGGGGTGCCCTTCTGCTTCCTTTTTTATCTTCATGCTGTATGGAATGCAAAATGATGTCTGGGGCTTGAGAAGTATCTTGGATCACAAGCTGATAGTTAGTTATGAAGAATGGCAGAACCATACAATAGAAAAAGCTCAAGTCTTCAATAGCTCAGACGCTGGCACGCCAGCCCCAGGCTGTTCACCTGTGCTTTTACGTGAACAAGAAAGAAGCCTCTATGTTGTTTAACCCACTGAGAGTTGGGTTTTCTGCCGTCTGCTATCACTTTTTTTTTTTTTTTTTTTTTTTTTTTGCGGTACGCGGGCCTCTCACTGCTGTGGCCTCTCCCGTTGCAGAGCACAGGCTCCGGACGCGCAGGCTCAGCGGCCATGGCTCACGGGCCCAGCCGCTCCACGGCACATGGGATCTTCCCGGACCAGGGCACAAACCCGTGTCCCCTGCATCGGCGGGCGGACTCTCAACCACTGCGCCACCAGGGAAGCCCTGCTATCAAATTGAATCCTAAAACACTCTCACTAAAAGTTCCAGTTTTCCTAAAGATGAAACCTCTTCTCTCAAATGTCATATAAAAATATAATAGAACCAGTAAGTCAGTTACCAACCAAGCTGAATGAACACTGACCTTGCAGTTGGAGCAAAGTCCTGGAAACCCTCTGCTGTGCTAGTCATTAACCCTCTGATTGATAGATCTTGGAGAGGGCAAGGTGATCCTAAGAGAGTGGCTAGATTTCCAGGAACTTGGAGAAGGGGCTCTTTATCAACGAGTATGGGGAGTGTTTCAATATGTTAGCACATCTCAGTGTCAACTGCCTCTTCTCGTGATAAAAGTACTGTAAGAGTGAAGTGGGGATCCAGCTCCTTGACTTTGATCTACATGATTCAGGTAGGAAGAAAAACACCCACATTGGGTGGAGGTGTGAAAAATAGAATACTCCGGTATTCAGGATGGAGGACGTGAACATAGGCAAAATCAATTATAAAACCCCATGCTAATCAATTTCAGGGTCAGTAAATATTATAAAACCTAGGCATTTGTTGTCACTATTAAAGAAGCAGGGTCTGTGGCTCTCAGGATCTGCTTCTGTAGTGACATGAGCTTAGGGCTGCTGAGGTCACAAGTAGCTTGAAAATGGACCAGCACAGAAGAGGTGCTGTTAAGTGCTGGGATTATCGGTGCCAGTAACCTTCTGTGTCCTGAATTCAGCCATACTTGAAACAAGGAGCTATCTATAGACTTTTCATTATTACTGAATAGTAATTTCCTCCTTTCCTCTTCATCAAGATTGGGTTGATTTTTTTTCATCTATAACTAAAAGACTCCCATTTGATACAATGAACAAGAATTGCAATCTGCAGATGCATCAGAAAAGAGCATTCTAGACAAAGAACAGAATGGGCACAGACACAGAAATGTGGGCATTTATTCTGGAAAAGGGAGTTAATCTTGTATAATCATTTGAAAATTATTTGACCTTCTGAAAGGTTGGATAAGTGATTGCCTACACTCATTCACCTATTCATTCTGAGGGGTTACAAAGGAAGGGCCTGGAAAACCAGAACATCTAGGTTCAGATCAATAGCTGTCACTTAATTCCACTTAACCTCAATTTTCCTGCCCTTTGAAGGAGATATAACAATAGGGGCAAACTCATTAGGGTTTTGTGATGGTTATATGAGTGAATACATGTAGGGAAGTTAAAATAGTCCATGGAACATTGTAAGCACTGAGTATATGAAACAATTATAATCGCTTTATCCATTCTATGAAGTGCAGAGCCCCGTGCTTAGAAGGGTCCCATGTTTGGTTTAATGTTCTGCTGTGGCCATCTTGAAATTCATGATAAGTTTTGGACAAGAGGTCCACGTTTTCATTTTCCAGTGGGCCCCACCATTTAGTCAGCCTGTCCCTGGCAAGATGTTCCTTTGCATCATGGTTGAATGGTCAAAGCAGGGACCTGTGGAGCTGGAATCACCAGGTCTAAACACCAGTTCTAATTAAAAAAATCCATGACCTCCCATAAAACATTCAGCCTGTTCCTCTGCTATCCATTTTGACTTCGTAGTGGCTCTGCTATCTGCTCCTTTCCATTTATTTAATTCATAGCTTCATCATCAATTTCAGACTGAAATTTTTCCGTGGTCTTTTCATTTATCTTGCTGTCCTGAATTTTTCCTGACTCAATTTCCTTTTCAAACTGCTACCTTGTGTCCAGCATTAACTGAAAGAAAATAGATCCATATCAAGGTGCCTCATAATAAAATTTTAGGACACCGAAAAAAAAAAAGAGAGAGAGAGTGAAAGAAAAAAAAGAAAACATCTTAAAAGTTTTAGAAAAAAAAAAAAAAACAGATAAGGCACAGGCAAAAATAAGCCATGAATGGGATTATGGGGAGCAAGAGTACAGAGGAAACATGTCTTCAAAGTTAAACAAAAAAATCCCAAACTATAGAATCCTAGCCAAACCATCAGGAGGTGTAATAGTAGAATCGAGATATTTTCAGACCTGCCAACTTGCAAAAAATTACCTGCCATACATCTTTTTTTTCAGGAAGCTCCTGGCATCATTCTCCAAGGGAGTAATCCATAAAAGAGGAACTTGTAGGATTTATGGTAGGGAAGAAGTGAGGACAACTCCCATGCGGTTGGGGAAGAGGAGTTCTTAGGAAGATAGTCAGCGTATCAGACCTAAACAATACCTCCCTCAGGCTGAGACAGTGGGAAAAAGACGCCCCAAAATACACAAACATATACACATACACACATCCCGAACTCATAGACTATCTAATGTGGGACTCATATACTGAGAGAAGTTTTATGGTTCTTTTTTGGAAATCTTTGAAGCCAAGTAAGTTATGGTTCCGTAAGACAAAATGCAAAGGAAAACAAAACAGACGCAACTATCATGAGAACATAAAAATGTACAAAACAGAATGACACGCAGTCTTAAAGTACTGGGCGGCTCAGCTATAAACAAAATATGCCTAGTCACAAAAAGAGGTGCACTGAATATTAATTCAACCAAAAAATCGGGGGAGCAGAAGGGGGGATGGAGAAGGGCCCGCCCACGCCTGTGTGTGTTGAGCAATGAGCACCCGAATTAATTCCCCATCAGCTATAGAGCAAAGTGAAAATACAATGTGTAAGATTTTTTTTTTTTTTGCGGTGCGCGGGCCTCTCACTGTTGTGGCCTCTCCTGTTGCGGAGCACAGGCTCCGGTCGCGCAGGCTCAGCGGCCATGGTTCATGGGCCCAGCTGCTCCGCGGCCTGTGGGATCTTCCCAGACCAGGGCACGAACCCGTGTCCCCTGCATCGGCAGGCGGACTCTCAACCACTGCGCCACCAGGGAAGCCCAAGATTTTTTAATATTAAAGATAGATATATAGGCATCTGCCTTAGAAATATGAAGATCAGTACCATTAGAAACAGCTACAGTGGCTTTCACCAGTGAGAAGGAATTATCCGTGAGGACCAGTGGAGTAAGAAACAGCTGTCTTTCATTATGAAGTCATCTAGGACTATGCAACTTTCTAGAAACGTTTTATTGTGGATTATCACATACATACAGAAGACTGCGTAAAACGTATTTGGACGGTTTAACACTATAATAAAGCAAACATCTGCGTGACCCTACCTAGATGGAAAAATAGAACAGTGCCAGCCCCTAGGACACCCCCCCCCCAACATGCCCTCTCTGAGCAAAACCTCCTCCCAACCCGACCCCAACAGGTAACGCTCTCCTGACTTTTGTGGTAATAGATTTTGCATTTATTTATATTTGTATCACTTATGCATGCATCCCTCAACAATATAGTTGAGCTTTTCGTGGTTTTGACTGTTTGAATTTTTGAATATGTATATAATCCACTTAAATGAAATTTAAATTTTTAAATGCAATATTTTGCCTGTACAAGTACAGAAACTGTATTAATACACCCTCCACTATAAAGAATTATTGAGTACACTGGCTTTCCCAAATTGATATTTTCATAAGAAAAATGTATTATTACTCATTTCTCCCAGACGCTTGTAAATGTACATTTACCTTGGAACCGCACGTAACACCTACAGATCTGTACAAGGAGTACTTGTATTTCTATACAATTAATGACCAAAGTATGTTTTTAATATCGTGAGCTAAAAAGTATATTAAAATGTGATTTTCACAGTAATTTCAGTGATCATTCATGACTAACAGGAAAAGACGATTCTAAGACCCGAAGGAAGAATGATGGCAAGGACAAGTCACCTTTAGAAAAGAAAGAAAATTTAGTATTTGGGCCCATACTACAAATCTGGCATTTTCGAACAGTGGTTTCTATCCAGGGCGAGTATCAGAGTTGATTGACTTTGGAGGTTTCAAAATAATCCCAGTAAAAAGCATCCTTTTCACCAGAGAGGGTAAATTAGAGTTTCAGAGATAGGGAGATGGTAGCAAGCGTATATATTTTAACAAACAAACAGTGAGCGTCCATGACAATGTCAACCAGCTCTTCAGGCCATGTGGATCTTAACATGTTCGTTCCTCATCCCGATATACTATCCCCGAGCAGAAGTGGTTTATTAACAAAGAGAAGACACTCCCAACATCTCACTTGACCCATGAGATCCATGGTCTTCTTTTCTCAACTGTGTAAATAATGGTCCCCATTTTCAAACTTGTGGGAATCTGCTCTGTCCATTTCCGACTCTGGCCCTGCTGCCTGCACTGGGTGGCCGGGTACAGTTATTATAAGGCGAACCAGCTCCTTGCTACCACTTCTCCACCTAGCCCAGAATTATTCTTTGGAACTTATTCTGGGCTGTGGAACAAAACATAACAAGACAGGGTCCTGCCATCAGCAGAGGCCAGAGATGTAGAGAGAGAACCAGTTTGGCTACATCAAGGGTGAGTCCTCCCTCTGTTGCTAGAGAGGAGCTTCATCTCGTGGTCAGAGCAGAAGCTGGGCGCCATGACTCATAGAACCTTTCCCTGACTCTGCTCTGACTCACTTTGTGACCTTGGACAAGTCCCTCTACCGCTCTGGGCTTCACTGTCCCCCCACCATCTAGTCCTTCTGGTCTCCCTGAGACTTCAAGCATTTGCATTTGCAAAGTATTTAAACCCTTCAGGAGAACCGTTTCAGAAGAAATATTGGTTCTGGAATTCAAGGGAATTATCTGAGTCAGGCTTTCCAAATAGAGGTACTAAGTCACTGTTAACCTGTGTTTGTTCATTTTTCTTTCCTTTTTCCATCTTGAGTTCTATCGACTTTAGCTTCACCTGTCAGTGCTGCTTATGGCCGCTTGGCCGCTTACTTAAGGCACCCTGTTGGTCAGGCTATATCTGAAATCTGCTCAGAAACCTCTGTGACCTTCTCATTGTCTGTCAAGCTGGGATTCAAGTACTTCCATGATTAGATCCCAACCCACCTTCCCTGTCTCGTGTCCTCCATTCCTCACACATATTTTGTGACATAGGTGAACTGATCACCTAGCTGTTTCTCAAGTAAGTACCACCTCCTGAGGGTAAAGACCTTGTTTTCTTTGATCTCGTGGTCTGGGATCAAACTCAGTGCCTCCTCCATTGTCATTGCTCAGCAGACGTTGGGTGAATGAGTAAATAAATGAATGAATGAATAAATGGATGAATTCTGTTTCTTCCTCCCAAAATGTCTTTAAAATATAAACACTGCCCATGTTTTATGGCCCATCTCAAATGACATCCTCTACAGAGCCTTCCTGGACTCTCCCCGTGAGAAATGGCCTTCCCTCCTTTACACCATTCTATCTGCTCTAATGACATAATACCATGTATTGGATTTACATGTATATATCATAGCCCTCATATCAAAGTCCCTTGAAGGGAAAGGATATAAGTGTTTCTCAACTCAGCTTTCACTCAGTAGCATTTTAGTAATTACTCTTTGCACTGAGTGTATGTGTGAACACACATGCCTTGGAAGTTCTGTAGCCCCTCTTTTTTCACAATTATTCTTCACCTCTCGCTATCTCCTATAATTTGGGAGCTCTGAAATTCAGCCAACATCTTCCTCTTCTACAAAATAGGGAAGTAGGACCAAAGGATCCATCTGCAACTTGAGATTCTGTTATCTAGGCACAGATTTCTTTAGGTAAAGATTGCCGGAATGAAGAAATGTAATTAAAATGTATTACGAAAACCATAATGAGCTTTTGGCTTCTTATATTGCCTGGTATTTTTGTTTTCTTGTAAGTCATTAAGAAAATTATATTTTTCATAGATTTTTCGCATTTGGCAATTTGTTTGCTAATTTTCTGGGCTGAAGTGTCTCCAAACAAAATTAAATAATAAAAATCACAGCTCCCAAAAAGACCTTAGAAGTTATATACTCTGATCTTTTCATATGACAGAGGGGGATACTGAGGTTATGGAATAGAAATTGGTTTGCTCCAAACAACATAAAGCTGGATAAGAAATCCCAGCAAAGGATCTCATTCTTCTGGATAAGCAAGCAAAACAAACCACAAGATTCATCAGCTTCCTTCTTCCTGATGACATGCCCAAGATCCTTTTTGTTTTCTCCTCCATACCACCCCATCCACACTTTTTAAATAATTTTGGAGATTAAAAATTAGTCTTTTGGTTTCAGCAGCAATCCTAAGGGTGCCTAAAGCATATGGTCCAAGTTTTCTTCATATTAGATACATATTCATTATGGAAAGCATTGTCAGATGGAGTCAGGGACCATTTTCCAGCTCCAGCTGAAAAACTGGGCAATAAATGAGAAAAGCAACAGTGTGAGTTTTGACTTTCTTGGAAAGCTCGCCACGTCTCAGGCCAGATTTGCATCCTTTGTAACGCCACAAGGGAATTCCCAGAAGACTTATATTTTCTTTCCTTGACAAATGTCTCAAATTAAAGAGCAACAAAGGAAAATGGTTGAAGCACCAAGGGTGTGCTATTTTAAGAGATTGAACTCTGTCTTTGGCTCTTTTGAGCTGAATTGTTCACAGTTCTCTACAGGGAGAACATTTGTCGATCAATTTGTATCACATTAGGGCCCCGAGGGCACTGCTAGCGAGCTCATCTATTTATTTGAGGTTTAGTAGTGAAATAGATGGATTTTCTCCCCACCCTTACCCATTTTTTTTAAAAGTCCCAGCTGTCTTTTATTGTTCCCCATGGTAGGTGATCCTCTTAAGGGAAGCTTGGTAGAGAAGGTGGAGCCCCTGGTGTTGATGTATGCTTACATCAATCATGTCTGCGGAAGATAGAGTCTTGTAGGCAATTCATACAGCAGATTGAAGACAATCAAATGGCAGGCTTACTAACCCTTAAGACTAGAGCATTGGCAAAGATGTCTTTTTCTCCCCCCAGAGTAAGGAGCATTGATATTTTTACTCACTGCTGTAATAGACTCTGATTTGAATTGAGGTTACTACATCTGAAACACTAAAGTTCTTATGAAGCACTTTCTGCAAAGGGTCCTGTTGTCTACACGTGCAAGAATGGTGACACATTTCATTTCAGCTTCCATTCTGTGTTCATTTCTCCTTTTTTGCAAGTGTTGAAAGGTTGCTGAATCTGAATGCAAAGATGTTTTCTGAATGTAAACTCTAACAAATTCAGAAAGGCGTTGAGAGGAATAGTGCAGATATTTAAAATTGGATGCATGATAAATACTGATCTGATACCAGGGATGACACATGAAGTACTTAAATCTAAGATGTTCTTTGTATCAAGATTTTTTTTCTAACTTTCAAGAGACTTTACTCATTTGCCTTCATATTCAGCATATAGAATGAGAAAGGCCCAGTACCTTCTTGGCCGGTTTTTGATCGAACGTTATTTCTCATCCCCAGTTCCACACATCAGCCGAGTTAAGATAATCTAATTAAAATGAGGCTGATATTGACCTTTTTATACTACTTAGTATTTAAAATAAGGCTAATAAACACCACTGTCTCCGCTCCCTGTGTCCCACAACCCCTTTTCCTCTCCCCCCACTCAAAAAATACCAACAGTGATGTGAATTAGCCAATATACAAAAATAAAAATGGCAGACTTTTATAACATTATATGGGAGACACATGTCAAAGAATTTCCTATCATGAATTCCAATAATCCTCACATTTCTACAATCTCACGCTGTTGTGAACAGTTGATAAAAATGAGAGAGGTCCAGATAATTTGGTACAGATAATGAGACGTGACTTGTCAAGCAGCTTGGCCAAAGTCAAAGAGGTTACAAGCAGGAGAGTGAAATTTGAATCCAGACCCTTGGTCTTCACCATCCATGATGCTAACACTAGGTTCTGCTTCCCTCCTGGTGATAACGGAGTTCAGATACTTTGTTATCCTTTTCTAAGTACGTTAGAGATAATCACCGCTGCATTCTTGAAGAAACTGACAGATTACTTTAGGAATAACAGGATATTAGGCTTCATAGACTAGACTCAAAGGTATTTTTAAGTTTAGTTTTGATAGCACAGGTCAGTACCTGACTGGGAGATGTTATATCAAATTTAAAAAGTCCTAATCATGGGGAAATTACAAGCTAGGAAGAGAACAGCTCAATATTAGTAACAAAATATAAAATGGTAATATGGATAGTAGGTAATGACAATATTCTCTAATAACCGCACATGTATTTTTATTATTGTTTTCCACAAAACTATAATTTTGATGATATATTCTTTAATAACTGCAAGTCGAATTCTTGTTCCCTCAAAAAATGTTATGCCTATAATGTATGCTTTCTAAGAATTTAGTCCATGCTACTTTTAGCAAAAGAAAAAGTTTTAAAAAACACAGTAGTTTGGAGCAGATCCTATGATACCTTCTATATAGTGAAAGCTTCAAATAGTCTCCTATTTTAAATGATAATAAATCAACTCAGATTGAGACGAATATTTATTATATTTGGAATTAACAATAATAAAACCAGAAATTGCCTTCTGCAACATCCAGAGTGGAATTTAATGGAAACAAAATGATCCTGTGAAGTTTGATTTTCTACTTAAGACATTGTCATATTTTTGGAACCAAGGTCTCCCTAAGATTACATTACTTGAAAAGTTGAAATAACTGCATTCAAGTGTAAATCAGACTATTTTTGCTGGAGCTAATATCACCACCGTGGCCTAGTTTTACCTCTGTAGCCTTTTTTAAAACACACTTAAGAACAGTCTGCTTAAATTTAAGAGGGAAGAGAGGAATTTCTTCTCTCTGCCTAAATCTGAAAACAAACTCACTTGCAGTAAGAAAGACGGGACTTCCGCACATTAGAAGTTTCCTTCAAAACAGGGAGAAATCGTTTTTACATCAACTGCATTCTTCATTTTCGCAGAGTAATTACAAAAGAAAGAAAGAACAATGAAATACCATAGGAATTTTACCAAATGAACAGCCTTTGTATATTCAAAATATACCTTAAAAATTTTTTTAAATGAACATATTGATTTCCCCATTTCAGTTTTTCATGGGATCCTTTTAAAAACCAAACACGTGGGTCATCGCTGCTGATGGAGAGCCTTAACTCCCTCTGGTGTTTGACAGCCTCCATGTAACAGAAGACACTTAGATTTGGTATTTACTGAGACACTGTACTCTGCAAAATGGGACCAAAAGACAAACCTCAAACTGTAGTGGTTGCTTAACTCCTGAAACAACATACCTGGGCTATATTTGGAGAAGTCTGTGTAGACAAAACCCTGTGCACTTGGGAAGGGGGTGGGTAGGAGGAGTGCAGCCCTGTTACCTGGTTTCACTGTCCACAGTGATCATGTGACCTGAGTGATTGCCCTTGATTCCCTTGCAGTGTAGCGCTCCAGGGCAGTGCGTTTGCTTTCAAAGTGGGATGAAGAATCCAGAATAACGCAGCTCCCCTGTGACTTTTTCCCTCTTCCATCTCTGCTCTGACATTTTTTTTAAAACTTCCCCAGTTGAGGTGACCTTCATGAGAGCTGTGCCTGGGCCTTAACTTGAAATTCTCGACTTCATCTGTGATGTGATTATGAGCGGCTCTGCACCCTTTGAGCAGAGCATTGTGAAGGATATTCAGCCAGGG
Source organism: Orcinus orca (assembly GCF_937001465.1). Taxonomy (NCBI): domain Eukaryota; kingdom Metazoa; phylum Chordata; class Mammalia; order Artiodactyla; family Delphinidae; genus Orcinus; species Orcinus orca. The sequence continues at coordinate 25,180,675 of NC_064577.1, read as the reverse complement.
TGTGTGTGTGTGTATGAGTGTGCATGTGTGTGTGTGAGCATGCCTGCTGGGGCAATGGTGGAGTCAAACAACTTGGGATGGGAAACTGTAGGAATGTGAATGATAACAGCATTGGGTGTGGTGTGAAATAAATTATTTTAATGTATTTAATGTTAGATAAATGTCACAGACTATAGATTTCATTTAAAACAATTTCTGGGCCTTACAGCTCAAATATTTCTCAAATGCGTGTCTTTCTTTTCATGCCACTTTCCAAGTCCTAGAACACGTCCCAACATCAGTCACTTTGAGTACTGCAGCCGTCTCTAGTCTGGCTTCCAGCTTCCTCCATCCAATCCATCTTCCACGTGGCTGTTAGAGTATTCTCCTCAGACGAAACTCTGGCCATGACTTGCCGCTGCTCGAAAACCCTCCAAGGGCATCCTGTTACCAGAAGGAACAGAACCCAGACTCCTTGTGACCTGGCCTCTTCTCACTTTGGCATCCTTCTGCCATCTTGCTTCTCCCTGCCTACAGTTCTTTTTGAGTAATAGCAAGTCACTTGTAAATTGCCCAGATATGTGCCCCATTCTTTTCCATTCTTCATGCCATGCCATGTGTGTCTTCTGCTTCAGATTCTCTGGAATGTAATAAAACCATCAACCTCTCCTTTCTCAACCTCTCCATTAAAAGTGTGATGGTTAGCCAGCTCCCTCAGCAAATATTTTCTGACGCTGGAGCTGACTGTCACTCATCTGTGCTTCCATAGGACACTGTCTATAATTTATCATAGCATCAAACACATCGGATTAAAATTAGCAGATGTGTATATATGTATGTATGTTATATATATGTGTGTGTATAATATACACATTGGGTTGGCCAACCCAGTAGAATATATATACTACTATATATATACACACATATATGAAATCTCATCATGATACAGTAATCTTCTCAGAGGGGAACCATTTCCCAGGACCTAGCATTTACATCTGCAGGGCCTACTAACTGGTCCATCAAAGGCATTGCATACATGTCTGGGAAGAAGTTTCTGTACCACGGAGAGCCCCACTTACCCTTTTACATTTGGTGGATGTGTCTCCAGCTTAAGGAACACTTCATGTCAGATCTCCCCGCAGGGACCACTTAAAGTTTACTTTTGCTCTAGGCTAAAAACAATATGTTTGAGGAAAAACAATAACATGACTTCCATCCTTGAAATTTTCATTTGGCTAAACTTTATAGTTTCCAGACCGTTTCTGAATGACTGCAACAGTCACTAAACAAAGATGTGTTTTTATATAACAATTCTGGCGATTGCAGCAGACTCTGCAGTTGCAGAGGACTATAGATGTGGGGCTAAAAGCAGAATGGAAGCTAACATTCACAGCAGGAGGAAAATTATCAAATTCATGAGTCGGTTCAACTGCAGTTGAAATACATGTCTCTCAAGACTGTCCTTTCCAGAAAGAAATCGTTATGATTCTGATTCTAATTGACTCTTGAAGGATGATCATTTATTATTTTAAGTAAGACCTTATGTCTTGAAGGTAGTTTAGGACATAAAAATGCTGACTTAGTACAGTTCCCTGCTGTGAAAAGCAAAATATGTGAAATTCAAACGGGAGGTCACCATTTTATCCCAAGCACAATAACTTGGATGTAAGCAAACATAGAAAATTAACTTTGGCAGCATGATAATAAATAAGACCTGTTAGTGAATTGACTGGGTTTCTCCGGCTGCCGACTTGAACCTCAGTGTAGTCTGTAATTGTAACACATCTGTCCATTTTATCTGGGATTATAGTAGTCTGGTTTAGTCAATAAATATACACAGAACATTTGCTTCATGCCAGACTCTCCGCTAAGTGTTTAACATACGTATGTGAAAGGCGTAGGCAAGGACTTGGAGGATTTCACATTTTAGTGGAAAAGGCACATGATTCATTCACTAATGGAAATGCAGTGTTATAAAGGATAATGATGCAAAAGGTAGTATAAAAAAAAAAAAAACAGAAAAGAGAAATTGAATTCAGCGTGGAAGTCCCAGGAGGGCATTCTGGAGAAGATGCTTCTGCATTTGAATCCAGTAAACTGGTAGAAATGAAGCAGAGAAAGTAGCAGGAGATTCCAGAAGGAGGCAGTGGAGGCACAAAATGCTGAGAGGCCCCTTAGAGTAGGGTTCATTCAAGAAACTTCAGTTGATTCAGTATGGCTCAAACATTGAATGTTTTATAAGGGAGGAGGAGGAGATGAGCTCCTAGAAGTACGCAGATACCAAATGATGGGCGTATGTGGAGGTCCCACCTACTCGCTTCAGCTCTGTCATGCCTGGGGAACAACAAAAAGATTGCAAGTGAGAAGATAACAGGATCACCTTTGCAGTTTATAACAGTAGGATGGAGTGACACCTTAATCAGATTTAAATTAGAGGCGGGAGACGATCGCATTGTTCCAGGGAAGAAATGGTGAAGACCTGAAATAAAACATTGATGCAGAGAAGGAACTAGATACGAGAGCCATTTAGAAGTAGAAGCCACAGACCTTAGGGCCTGATGGTACATGAAATGCTGATAGTGAGGAGGAAAGTGTCTCCGATTTCTGTCTTAGGAGACTTGCTGGGTAGGAGGAATGCCATTTCCTCAAGATCAGGAATTAAAAAAGAGTTCGATTTGAAGAGGGAGGGGAAGTAAGAAAGGTTGAATTTTAGACAGTTTGAATTTGGGTGACTTTGGGGGCTTTCAATCAGCCATGTTAGTAGAGAATATATACAGTCGTTTAAAGCTTGAGATGAGAGCGTGGGCAGCATGGGTGTAGTAATCATTCTAGAAAGGCAGACAGAATAAAACAGGAGACTTTAACCAGGTAGGAGGAAGGGAGAAAAAGCTCAAAATTGTCTAGTTCCGAAAAGGGCTCAAGTGCCAAGGGAAAGGAAAATGTTCATTGGAGTAAAACAATAGGTCATTGTTGAATCGAAAAGAGAAAATTTAACTCGCTTGTAGTGGATGAACCCAAGATAGAAGGGTTGAGAAGCGAATTGGAGGTGAGAAATTGGTAACCAGTGGAGACGATTCTTTCAAGACCCATTGATGTGAGGGAAACACGATTAAAAGTTCAACAAGTTTTGATGCTGTTTTGAGACATGCTTAAATGGCAGGGGAAGGACCCTCTAGAAAGGAAGAGGATCTATAGGCCAGGTGTTTGAGGGGTTTGGATCCATAACAGAGAAAGAGAAGTTACACTTGGAGAGGAGACATTTCATCTGATATAAGTCATGTTTTTACATAGAGGTGAATGGCAATTTGAGGCTGGTCCCACCTGGTGGCTTCTATTTCTTCAGTGAAGTAGGGAGAGAAATCATTGGCTGAGATAAGGGTAGAGATGATGAGACAGGTGAACTGGAAGAAGCAGAGGTGAATTGGGGGAACACATCGCTGAGCAAAGAGGATTGGCTGTTAGTACAACTGAGGCTTCAGCCCCCTGCCCTATCGTTCAGCCCTCCTTTCCCCTCCTCCCTTCTCCATTCCTCTCCTTGTCCTTTGGTCCTTTTAGAGGCAAAGTAAGAACAACAATAACAGCGAAGCAATTTCCAGGTCCTCACATGGACCATCTTAACCTCTCCAAGATGTTTGACTATGGTCAATATAAGCAGCAACCTGGCAAGGTCTTTAAACTACATGAAATCCAGTCCTGCATTACTAAATTCTTAGAGGCCACCTTCTCCTTTGGTCCATTTGGTAGAGGATGGGGGTACTAATAGAGTTCAAAGAAGTTACATTTTTAAATTAAAGCTATAGAAGAAGTTCTTATAAATAAAATGCTAACCTCATCCTGTCATTACTATCTTCTATTTCAGTTTTATCCAAGAATCCATGAAAATGTCGTGCAAGAATTGTTCTACATGTGAAACATACTTTTATGTTTAAAATTTTAGAAAATATATGATAAAAATTGCATGCACTTATCAATTGTGTCTTAGATAAATAAACCAAGGTTCAGTATCTAAAGCCAATTCCCGTTCTAATTTTACTTCTGGATGGATTTGTTTTATTTTAAAGATTTTTTCGTAAACATATTCCAATTCCGATAGTACATTAAATTTATTATAACAATAAGTATATCATATATATATATGCATACACAGACATACATATTAAATGTTTCATAATACATTTTATTTAAATATCATACTCAAAGAAACTAAACCATTAAAAAAAACATTACAGGCTTGGGTTATTCATTTATTTTTTAAGTTTTGGAATGGGGGGAATTGGTCTGGGAGAGACAGACGGAGACAATATAGGGATTTTTGAATTTATAAACGTAAAGATTGTGGGTTAATCATAGTTTTATAAATTGAAACACATTTAACCTTAAAAGAGACTGGGTTACATTAAAAGTATACTACTGTGAATTTTTAAGTAGGTCATTCTGTCTACCCATGAATTAAGTTTATCTTTCAAAATATATAGTGCTCAGAGTGGGTTATAACTTCATGACCAGCTGAAGGTTACTTGTGACTATTTATTCAATTATTTTTCAAGTGACAGCAATCTGCCTGCATCTGCATTAAACTTTGGTATGGAAGACTTGACCGCTACTCAAATACAAGACAAGGATGATGTGAAAACAAGGAACGTTGTTAATATCAGCTGTGCGTTAACGTTGTTAATATGCAGCAGGATGTAAGATTTTGGGCTTTGTCTGTCATCCACTCTCCCTTGGAACGCCTGACACATTTATCAGAATCTCAAGATTGAACTCATATCCCAAACTCTTCTCTCTACTCTCCAGAACCCCCGCCCCCCAAAGGGTGATCTAATACACTAAGACTCCTTTTGGTGTCTCATTTTCCATCTACGCCTAACAAGTGTTTTAACTTTAGTGTCACATCGACTTTTTTTTCCTCCGTAAATTACCCTGCAAGTACGCATACACTCTGTTGGCCATTCACATCCAAGAAACACGCCCTGAGGAAGAGCCAGTTTCAGCAAAGCTGCCACCTAAAGAGACAGGACCACTGTTCAATGGCTTCCGTGCTTCAGGCACTCTGCTTTCCCCATGCCAGTGGGAGCGAGTACAGCCTTGACGAGGCAGAGGAAAAGAATCCGGAAGATCCAGGGATGGAATTAATCGACCATGCAGATGTACCAGAACTTCCAGGAACTAAAGGGATAAGCCAGGGCTTTCCAACAAGAAAACACTGAGAAATAATGTATAAGAGAGTTGGAGATGTATCAAAGGAAAATTATTCCTTCTGTATTTCACCATGGACGTAAGAATTATGAAACCTGGCTTCAAGATAGCCCTCCAGATATTCATATGACACTGGGTACTTGGCTTCCTTGTGTCCCGTTTTCTCTATCACTAAAAGGAAGAAATTGTATTAATTGACCTCTGGTTATAGTTTTGTCTCTATTATTTAAATTGCAGACATCTTTAAATATAAGTTCAAGCATATTTTTAAATGTCAGTGGAAATGTGTCTAGTGATAAGTATAAAAGTTACACACTAAATACTGTTTGAATAGTTACCTGCTCTATCTGCAGTTACAGTTATCTGCAGTTATCTTCACACTTTACTGTCCCTTTATATGTCCTTATCCCCCCTTTATCTCTGTAAGTAGTTTTTTCTTTCAAGTGTCTCTGTGAGCGAACCATCTGTGAAGTTTTCTTCCCGGGAGGATCTTGATGGATTAGAACATATAACGATAAACAAACATAGTATAAAAATGTATAATAATAAAAATAATATTACATATAATATATAAGTATACTCAATATGCATATGTATTTATGTATTTAACCCTATAAAGAATGTGCTTTTAGAGCCAGCATTTTAGGGTCAAGAAAATTGATACATAGAAATGTTAAATAATTTTCCAAAAGTCACACTAGGCTCTATTTGGCAAAGTCAGTAGCCAATACTATAACCTAAATGTTTTTTCTCACTCCAGAGACCCTCAGAGCCACCTATTTCCTTATGAGGAAAACCTCTGGTCACCTCTGTTAATGCTCATAATTTTTGATTATTTCTATACCATCCCCATCATCCTATTAATCTGATATGATATGAATGTTATAATATCATTCATACTATTCATATTATATATCACACATTCAATATCATTCATGTTATACTTTTCTAAGAACTTTCTAGACTTTCTGGGCTTAGTAAACTGGACTATTGCTAACTAGTTGTTAGGTTGTTAGGGTGCCTACTGTCAATGGCAATGAACATTGGGTAAAAATAATAATAAAACTTGGTAACCTTTATCTTTGCCACTAGCCCAGCCAAGCAGGACTGGCTATAGAGTTGGATTTTTTTTTTTTTTTTCAGCTCTTCCTCCTTGCTTAGCGCACATGGGCTTGGCATTTATTTTTCCTCTCAGTGGGAACATCAGAGCTGTGGGTGGCCTCTCTTGAAACCTCCTGTTTAAAATGTACTTGAGGAGGAAGCATGGTGCTTTCTCAACGAAAAAGAGAACATCTGTTCTTTTCCATAGAGAATCAAAATATAGTGAGATTGGACCCAGGGCGAGTTCATTTGCCCCCTCTACCTCTTGGACTCACCAAGCCTATTTTTTTTCCCCAACTAATGGTCCCCAAGCAGAGAGGGACGCAGATTCTCCATCCTATAAATCATATGCTCTTCCTGCCAGAAGGAGACACTTCGACATCGCATCATCAATTATCGGTCGGTGAGATTGTTTCTTGACTGTTTGGGATTTCCAAAGGAAATAAGGAACGGTCTTAGTTATCTGTCTTTCCCTCTATCCTCCTTTTCTAAGAGTTCCTCTTCTGCCCCAGTTTAATTCTTCTTGCTGTGCTCTGGGACATTTCTCTCCTCACACCTCTCTCTGCTATGTCTTCTCAGTCTTGAAACAACAGTGCCCACTTCCTTCTCAGACCATTTCCTTCATCTAAACAAAAACACACATCCCATGAAAATTGGGGATTTTTTTACTTTTGTTCTTTGGCCGTGCCCCATGGCTTGTCTGGGATCTTAGCTCCCAGACCAGGGATCAAACCCCGGCCCTCAGCAGTGAGAGCACTAAGTCCTAACAACTGGACGCCAGGGAAGTCCCTAAAATTCTTTTTAAAAATGAAGGAAATCGTGTCTGCAACTACTCCCACCTGTCACCATCTTTCTGTCTCGCAAAACCCTTTGAATGATGGTTATTCACCCTGTGCATTGATTTGCCTGCCAGTCTCACTCCACACCCAGCCATCCAGCCTGATCCTGGAACCGCCACGAAATGGTTCTCACCAAATTCTAGAGTGTGCTTTTTGCCAAAAAATCTAATGGGCATTTTTCAGTTCTATTTTAAGGTGACCTTCCTCCACGATTTGATACTTTTGACCCCTCCATTCTTAAAAAGCCATCACCCCTTGAATTCTCTGGCACTCACTGATGCTTATTTCAAACCTGTCTGGTTATTCTTAGTCTTTTCCATGCACAGCTCTTCCCCACTCATCTGCTGAAAGGTAACTACTCTCCGATGTCCTGCTGAGAGCAGCTGAGTATCCTGCACTACAGAGTTCTGTGCCCAACAGCCTTCTTCACGTTTGATGGACGCCACAAACTAAAACCTTCAAAGCACATCTCCGCATGTTTCGTGTAGCAAACAGGCACTGCTTCTCCGATCCCACATTCTCAATAAACTATACCATCCTGTTTTCAGCTGCACAAAATAGAAACCCAAGGGTCCCCCTAAATCTTCCATTTCACTCATCCCCTTATCCAAATTACCTTTGGTTGATCATGTGTATTAAATGCTTTAAAATCCATTCATTGCTCTATGTCTCTTGTATTTCTGCTTTAGTTCAGGCTCAAGCTTCTCTTGAATAAACCAATAGACTTCACTTTTCTTCCTGGCTTCACCTTTATGTTCCTATACTCTACCTTCCACTGCTGTAGCCAAGGTGGTCTTTCCAAAATTAACATGTGCCCTTGGCATAAACTCAGAACACCTCGGAAAAAGTCCATCAGAGTTGTCACTCTTTTGCTTCAGCTCACAGCAGCCCTGCCCACTGTGTGCCCCAATATTCTCATATGTCTGCAGGTAGCCACACATGCATGTTCTCCCATCATCCTGTCTTTGTACCTTGTAATTTACTCTGCCCAGAATGCCCTTTCTTTATTATACTCCCCTCTTCATCCTGCTTAGAGTCTAATTGTTCGTTAAGGTAAAGATTTAAAATCTGTGAGAAGCGTTCCCTGAGCACCCAGATTGGGTTAGCTTCCTTTCGTTGAGGTCCCAGAACTTCTTACATCTCACCTCTTACAGCACATACATGTTCCGGAATAAACTTCAATCTACTTATCTAGCTGCCCTACCTCCCTGTTCATTCTTTTAGCTCTGTATCTATCAAATGTTCTATCTGTAGTACCAAGTTCAGAAGTGACTCATAGTAGTTTCCAAATATTGGTGGAGGAAATAATATGTTCAGTGAAATATGTTATGGCTGGTTTGTCTAGTCATATAGGAATAAAGTCTGGGAGGAATTTACAACCCAAGGTAAAGAGCACTTTGATCACTCACCCTGGAAGCTGCTATGAACCCTTCCCAGAAGCAATAAGATTTTTGTGGGTTTCAAGAAAGAGATATATTTCTGTTTCACACCAGATGCTCAGAGAATTTTTAAAGAATGGTTAAGCATTCTACAAAATACAGGATGCAGGCTTTAATTGTACCACCTAGGAAAATAGATTAACCCTAGCTTTGTCTCTCACATAAGTGAATACTTTTACCATAAAACAACACTTTAGTTTAGCCACTGAAATAGTGGCAATAGAATTTAGTATGTCTTTCATTCTGTTACTCCTAGGTGCATACAGTGAAACACTATACATTTCAATGTCAGAATGTGTGATAACTCCAGCATAGGTCAAACTGAAGTTTATCTTTGCTTTTGCTTTAAAAATAAATGGAATCATACAATCTGTGGTCTTTGTGACTTAGCATAAGAGTTTTCCAGGTTTATCTATGTTATAGCATGTATCGACTTTTCATTCATTTATAGTGCTGAATAATATTCCATGGCATCAATGTGCTACCCTGTATTTATCCACTCATCAGTTGATGGATATTTGAGTTATTTCCATTTTCTGGCTATTATAAATACAGCTGCTATAAAAATTCATGTACAAGTTTTTATGTGGGCATAAGGTTTCCTTTCTCTTGGGTACATACCTAGTAATGGAATTGCTGGGTCATATGGTAACTCTATGTTTAAACTTTAGAGGATCTGTCAAACATTTCACAAAGTGGCTTTACCATTTTACGTTCTTTCTAGAAGTATATAAGCATTCTGATTTCTTTACACCATCCCAAACACTTGTTATTTTTCTTTTGTTTTCTTTACAGCCACCCTTATGTGTGTAAAATCTTATCAAATTGTGATGTATAATTGTGGTTTTGATTTGCATTTCACTAATGCTTAATGACATTGAGAATCTTTTCATGTGATTATTGGCCATTTGCACATCTTCTTTGGATAAATGTCTATCAAGATCCTTTACCTATAATGATACTGAGTATCTTTTCATATGCTTTTTGGACTTTTGTATATTTTTCGGGAGAGATGTCTATTCAGATACTTTGCCCATTTTAAAATCGTGTAATTTTTTTTTTTAAATCGTGTAATTTTTTATTATTGGGTTGTAAGAATTCTTTATATATTCTAGATATAATTACCTTATCAGAGACATGGTTTGCAAATATTATCTCCCATTCTGTGAATTGTCTTTTAATTTCTTGATGGTAACCTTTGGAACATATGTTCACTTTTTTTTTTAGCATCTTTATTGGAGTATAATTGCTTTACAATGGTGTGTTAGTTTCTGCTGTATAACAAAGTGAATCAGCTATAAATATACATATATCCCCATATCTCCTCCCTCTTGGGTCTCCCTCCCACCCTCCCTATCCCATCTCTCTAGGTGGTAACAAAGCATCGAGCTGATCTCCCTGTGCTATGCAGCAGCTTCCCACTAGCTATCTGTTTTACATTTGGAAGAATATATAAATACATGCCACTCTCTCACTTCATCCCAGCTTACGCTTCCCTCTCCCCGTGTCCTCAAGTCCATTCTCTACATCTGCGTCTTTATTCCTGTCCTGCCCCTAGGTTCTTCAGACCACTTTTTTTTTTTTAGATTCCATATATATGTGTTAGCATACGGTATTTCCTTTTCTCTTTCTGACGTACTTCACTCTGTATGACAGACTCTAGGTCCACCGACCTCACTACAAATAACTCAATTTCGTTTCTTTTTATGGCTGAGTAATATTCCATTGTATATATGTACCACATCTTCTTTATCCAGTCATCTGTCAACAGACACTTAGGTTGCTTCCATGTCCTGGCTATTGTAAATAGAGCTGCAATGAACATTGGGGTACATGACTCTTTTTGAGTTATGGTTTGCTCAGGGTGTGTGCCTAGTAGTGGGATTGCTGGGTCGTACGGTAGTTCTAGTTTAAGTTTTTTAAGGAACATCCATACTGTTCTCCATAGTGGCTGTATCAATTTACATTCCCACCAACAGTGCAAGAGGGTTCCCTTTTCTCCACACCCTCTCCATCATTTATTGTTTGTAGATTTTTTGATGATGGCCATTCTGACTGGTGTGAGGTGATACCTCATTGTAGTTTTGATTTGCATTTCTCTAATGATTAGGGATGTCGAGCATCCTTTCATGTGTTTGTTGGCAATCTGTATAACTTCTTTGGAGAAATGTGTATTTAGGTCTTCTGCCCATTTTTGGATTGGGATGTTTGTTTTTTGACATTGAGCTGCATGAGATGCTTGTAAATTTTGGAGATTAATCCTTTGTCAGTTGCTTCATTTGCAAATATTTTCTCCCATTCTGAGGGTTGTCTTTCCGTCTTGTTTATGTTTCCTTTCGTTGTGGAAAAGCTTTTAAGTTTCATTAGGTCCCATTTGTTTATTTTTGTTTTTATTTCCATTTCTCTAGGAGGTGAGTCAAAAAGGATGTTGCTTTGATTTATGTCATAGAGTGGTCTGCCTATGTTTTTCTCTAAGAGTTTTATAGTGTCTGGCCTTACATTTAGGTCTTTAATCTATTTTGAGTTTATTTTTATGTATGGTGTTAGGGAGTGTTCTAATTTCATTCTTTTGCATATAGCTGTCCAGTTTTCCCAGCACCACTTGTTGAAGAGGCTGTCTTTTCCCAATTGTATATTCTTGTCTCCTTTATCAAAGATAAGGTGACCATATGTGCGTGGGTTTATCTCTGGGCTTTCTATCCTGTTCCATTGATCTATCTTTCTGTTTTTGTGCCAGTACCATACTGTCTTGATTACTGTAGCTTTGTAGTATAGTCTGAAGTCTGGGAGCCTGATTCCTCCAGCCCCAGTTTTCTTTCTCAAGATTGCTTTGTCTATTCGGGGTCTTTTGTGTTTCCATACAAATTGTGAATTTTTTTTTTCTATTTCTGTGAAAAATGCCATTGGTAGTTTGATAGGGATTGCACTGAATCTGTAGATTGCTTTGGGTAGTATAGTCATTTTCAAAATGTTGATTCTTCCAATCCAAGAACATGATATACCTCTCCGTTTGTATCATCTTTAATTTCTTTCATCAGTGTCATAGTTTGCTGCATACAGGTTTTTTGTCTCCTTAGGTAGGTTTATTCCTAGGTATTTTATTCTTTTTGTTGCAGTGGTAAATGGGAGTGTTTCCTTAATTTCTCTTTCAGCTTTTTCATCATTAGTGTATAGGAATGCAAGAGATTTCTGTGCATTAATTTTGTATTCTGCTACTTTATCAAATTCATTGATTAGCTCTAGTAGTTTTCTGATAGCATCTTTAGGATTCTCTATGTATAGTATCATGTCATCTGCAAACAGTGACAGCTTTGCTTCTTCTCTTCCAGTTTGTATTCCTTTTATTTCTTTTTCTTCTCTGATTGCTGTGGCTAAAAGTTCCAAAACAATGTTGAATAATACTGGTGAGAGTGGGCAACCTTGTCTTGTTCCTGATCTTAGAGAAAGTGGTTTTAGTTTTTCACCATTGAGGACAATGGGGGCTGTGGGTTTGTCATATATGGCCTTTATTATGTTGAGGTAAGTTCCCTCTATGCCTACTTTCTGGAGGGTTTTTATCATAAATACATGTTGAATTTTATCAAAAGCTTTTTCTGCATCTATTGAGATGATCATATGGTTTTTCTCCTTCAATTTCTTAATATGGTGTATCACATTGATTGATTTGCATATATTGAAGAATCCTTGCATTCCTGGGATAAATCCCACTTGATCATGGTGTATGATCCTTTGAAAGTGCTGTTGGATTCTGTTTGTTAGTATTTTGTTGAGGGTTTTTGCATCTATGTTCATCAGTGATATTGGCCTGTAGTTTTCTTTCTTTGTGACATCTTTGTCTGGTTTTGGTATCAGGGTGATGGTGGCCTCGAAGAATGAGTTTGAGAGTGTTCCTCCCTCTGCCATATTTTGGAAGAGGTTGAGAAGGATAGGTGTTAGCTCTTCTCTAAATGTTTGATAGAATTCTCCTGTGAAGCCATCTGGTCCTGGGCTTTTCTTTGTTGGAAGATTTTTAATCACAGTCTCCATTTCAGTGCTTGTGATTGGTCTGCTTATATTTTCTATTTCTCCCTGGTTCAGTCTTGGAAGGTTGAGCTTTTCTAAGAATTTGTCCCTTTCTTCCAGGTGGTCCATTTTATTGGCATATAGTTGCTTGTAGTAATCTCTCATAATCCTTTGTATTTCTGCAGTGTCAGTTGTTACTTATCCTTTTTCATTTCTACATCTATTGATTTGAGTCTTCTCCCTTTTTTTCTTGATAAGTCTGGCTAATGGTTTATCAATTTTTGTATCTTCTCAAAGAACCATCTTTTAGTTTTATTGATCTTTGCTATTGTTTCCTTCATTTCTTTTTCATATATTTCTGATCTGGTCTTTATGATTTCTTTCCTTCTGCTAACTTTGGGGGTTTTTTTGTTCTTCTTTCTCTAATCACTTTAGGTGTAAGGTTAGGTTGTTTATTTGAGATATTTCTTGTTTCTTGAGTTAGGCTTGTATAGCTATAAACTTCCCTCTTAGAACTGCTTATGCTGCATCCCATAGGTTTTGGGTCATCATGTTTTCATTGCCATTTGTTTCTAGGTATTTTTTAATTTCTCCTTTGATTTCTTCAGTGATCTCTTGGTTATTAAGTAGTGTATTGTTTAGCCTCCATGTGTTTGTATTTTTTACAGATTTTTTCCTTTAATAGATATCTATTCTCATAACATTATGGTCAGAAAAGATACTTGATACGATTTCAGTTTTCTTAAATTTACCAAGGCTTGATTTGTGACCCAAGATATGATCTATCCTGGAGAATGTTCCATGAGCACTTGAGAAGAAAGTGTATTCTGTTCCTTTTGGATGGAATGTCCTATAAATATCAATTAAGTCCATCTTGTTTAATGTATCATCTAAAGCTTGTGTTTCCTTATTTATTTTCATTTTGGATGTTCTGTCCATTGGCGAAAGTGGGGTGTCAAAGTCCCCTACTATGATTGTGTTACTGTCGATTTCCCCTTTTATGGCTGTTAGTATTTGCCTTGTGTATTGAGGTGCTCCTATGTGGGATGCATAAATATTTACAATTGTTATATCTTCTTCTTGGATTGATCCCTTGGTCATTATGTAATGTCCTTCTTTGTCTCTTGTAATAGTCTTTGTTTTAAAGTCTGTTCTGTCTGATATGAGAATTGCTACTCCAGCTTTATTTTGATTTCCATTTGCATGGAATATCTTTTTCCATCCCCTCACTTTCAGTCTGTATCTGTTCATAGGTCTGAAGTGGGTCTCTTGTAGACAGCATATATATGGGTCTTGTTTTTGTATCCATTCAGCCAGTCTGTGTCTTTTGGTGGGCGCATTTAATCCATTTACATTTAAGGTAATTGTCGATATGTATGTTCCTATTCCCATTTTCTTAATTGTTTTGGGTTTATTATTGTAGGTCTTTTCCTTCTGTTGTGTTTCCTGCCTAGAGAAGTTCCTTTAGCATTTGTTGTAAAGCTGGTTTGGTGGTCCTGAATTCTCTTAGCTTTTGCTTGTCTGTAAAGCTTTTAATTTCTCTGTCAAATCTGAATGAGGTCCTTGCTGGGTAGAGTAATCTTGTTTGTAGGTTTATCTCCTTAGTCACTTTAAATATGTCCTGCCACTCCCTTCTGGCTTGCAGAGTTTCTGATGAAAGATCAGCTGTTAACCTTGTGGGGATTCCCTTATGTGTTATTTTTCCCTTGCTGCTTTTAATATTTGTTCTTTGTATTTAATTTTTGATAGTTTGATTAATATGTGTCTTGGCATGTTTCTCTTTGGATTTATCCTGTATGGGACTCTCTGTGCTTCCTGGACTTGATTAACTATTTCCTTTCCCATATTAGGGAAGTTTTCAAGTATAATCTCTTCAAATATTTTCTCAGTCCCTTTCTTTTTCTCTTCATCTTCTGGGACCCCTATAGTTTGAATGTTGGTGCATTTAATGTTGTCCCAGCGGTCTCTGAGACTGTCCTCAATTCTTTTCATTCTTTTTTCTTTATTCTGCTCTGCAGTAGTTATTTCCACTATTTTATCTTCCAGGTCACTTATCCGTTCTTCTGCCTCAGTTATTCTGCTATTGATCCCTTCTAGGGAATTTTTAATTTCATTTATTGTGTTGTTCATCACTGTTTGTTTGCTCTTTAGTTCTTCTAGGTCATTGTTAAATGTTTCTTGCATTTTCTCCATTCTATTTCCAAGATTTTGGATCATCTTTACTATCAGTACTCTGAATTCTTTTTCAGGTAGACTGCCTATTTCCTCTTCATTTGTTTGGTCTGGTGGGTTTTATCTTGCTCCTTCATCTGCTGCATGTTTCTCTGTCTTCTCATTTTGTCTTAACTTACTGTGTTTGGGGTCTCTTTTTCGTAGGCTGCAGGTTTGTAGTTCCCGTTGTTTTTGGTGTCTGTCCCCAGTGGGTAAGGTTGGTTCATTGTGTTGTGTAGGCTTCCTGGTGGAGGGAACCTAGTGCCTGTGTTCTGGTGGATGAGGCTGGATCTTGTCTTTCTGGTGGGCAGGACTGCGTCCGGTGGTGTGTTTTGGGGTGTCTGTGACCTTATTATGATTTTAGGCAGCGTCTCTGCTAATGGGTGGGGTTGTGTTCCTGTCTTGCTAGTTGCGTTCTCCCGGGAAAGTTGTCCCTGGATCACGGGACCCTAGCGTTGGCGGGCTGCACAGGCTCCCTGGAAGGGGGTGTGTGGAGAGTGACCTGTGCTCGCACACAGGCTTCTTGGTGGCTGCAGCAGCAGCCTTAGTGTCCCATGCTCGTCTCTGGGGTCTGTGCTGATAGCCGCGGCTCGCGCCCGTCTCTGGAGCTCGTTGAGGCGGTTCTCTGACTCCCCTCTCCTCGCGCACTGGAAACAATGGCCTCTTGCCTCTTCGGCAGCTCCAGACTTTTCCCCGGACTCCCTCCCGGCCAGCCGTGGCGCACTAACCCCCTGCAGGCTGTGTTCACGCCGCCAACCTCAGTCCTCTCCCTGCGCTCCGACCGACCGAAGCCCGAGCCTCAGCTCCCAGCCCCGCCTGCCCCGGCGGGGGAGCAGACAAGCCGCTCGGGCTGGTGAGTGCCAGTCGGCACCGATCCTCTGTGTGGGAATCTCTCCGCTTTGTCCTCCGCATCCCTATTGCTGTGCTCTCCTCCGCGGCTCCAAAGCTTCCCGCCCGGCCAACCCCATCTCTGCCAGTGAAGGGGCTCCTTCGTGAGTGGAAAGTTTTTCTCCTTCACGGCTCCCTCCCACTGGTGCAGGTCCCGTCCCTATTCTTTTGTCTCTGTTTTTTCCTTTTTCTTTTGCCCTACCCAGGTACGTGGGGAGT
The DNA here is from genome assembly GCF_937001465.1 of Orcinus orca. Taxonomy (NCBI): domain Eukaryota; kingdom Metazoa; phylum Chordata; class Mammalia; order Artiodactyla; family Delphinidae; genus Orcinus; species Orcinus orca. The sequence goes on along the minus strand of NC_064577.1, from coordinate 25,164,798 downwards.
TTCTTGCCTTTTGGGAGGTCGGAGGTCTTCTGCCAGCGTTCAGTAGGTGTTCTGTAGGAGCTGTTCCACATGTAGACGTATTTCTGATGTATTTGTGGGGAGGAAGGTGATCTCCAGGTCTTACTCCTCCGCCATCTTGAAGGTCTCCCCCATACATTCACTTTTGACGAAGTGCAGTTTATCCTTTTTTTCCTTTCAATACAGTGGTTTTGCTGTCATATCTAAGAAAGCTTTATTAAACCCGAGTCATGAAGATTTACTCCTGGACTTTCTTCTAGGAGTTTTATGGTCTTAGCTCTTACATTTAAGCTCTTACATGTAGAGTTCGTTTTTGTGTATGGTGTGAGGAAAGTGTTCAGTTTCAGTTTTTTGCACGTGACTATCCGACTGTCCCAGCACTATTTGCTGAGAAGACTATTCTTTCTGTATTGAATTGTCTTGGCACCCTTGTGTAAAATCAAGTGACCATAAATGTGGGAGTGTATCACTGGACCCTCGATTCTCTTCCATTGATCTGTGTCTATCCTGGTATAGGCACCACACAGTTTTCATTACTCCAGCTCTGTATTGTTTAGACATTGGGAACCATGAGTCCTCCAACTTTGTTCTTTTCCTAGTTATTTTTGGCTATCCTGGGTCATTGAATTTCCATATGAATTTTAGGATCAGCTTATCATTTTCTGCAAAAAAAAAAAAAACTTTTTGGGATTTTGATAAGAATTGTATTGAATCTATAGACCACTTTGGAGCATATTGTCATTTTAACAAAATAATAAGGTTTTTGATTCATGAATTTGGGATGTTTTCCCATTTATTTAGATTTTCTTTAATTTCTTTCAGCAATATTTTTTTAGTTTTCACAGAATAAGTTTGTACTTTTGTTAAATTTATCCCTATGTATTTTATTCTTTTGGGTGCTTTTATAAATAGAATTTTCTTCATTTAATTTCAGACTTTTATTGCTAGTGTATAAAAATAAAATAGATTTTTGTATATTGATCTTATGTCTTGCAAATTGCTGAGCTCCTTTATTAGTTTCAATAGTATTTTCATGGATTCCTTAGGATTTTCTACACCCAAGCTCATGTCATCTGCAAATAGAGGTAGTTTTGCTTCTTCCTTTCCAATCTGAATGGTCTTTATTTCAATTACTTGCCTAACTACCCTGGCTTGAATTTCCAGTATAATGTTGAATAGAAGTGGTGAGAGCAAACAGCCTCATCATAATCCCAGAGTTAGGAGGAAGGCTTTCATTCTTTCACCATTAACATGATGCTAGCTGTGGTCTTTTTACAGATTATCAGTTTGAGGAAGTTACCTTTTATTCAGCATTTGTTGAGTGCTTTTTGCATAAAATGATGATGGATTTGGTCAAATATTCTTTCTGTGTTTATTGAGATGAGCATGTGTTCTTTTTTCTTTATTCTATTAGTATGCTGTATTTAATTGGTTGAAAGTCTTATGTTGACCCAACCTCACATTCCTGGGTAAATCTGACAAGTTCACGGTGTATAGTTTTTTTAATACAGTACTAGATTCAGTTTGCTAGAATTTTGTTGAGGAATTTCACGTTTAAATTTATAAAATATATTGGTCAGTAGTTTTCTTTTCTTATGATGCTTTGTCTGGTTTTGGTGTAAGGGTAAAATCAGCCTGGTGGAATGAGTTTAGAAGTGTTCTGTTCATTCTGTTTTTAGAAGAGTTTGAGCAGTATTGGTGTTAATTCTTCTTTCCATATTTGGTAGAATTCACCTATGATGCTATCTGGACCTGGGCATTTCTCTGTGGGAAGATTTTTGATTAGTAATTCAATCTCTTTACTTTTATAGGTATATTCAGATTTTCTTCTTGAGTCAATAAAATAGTTTGTGTTGTCTAAGAAATTATCCATTTCATCTAAGTTACCTAGAGTTTGTAAATTGGACCGGAAGCGTCGGAAATCATAAACTCTATGATAACTGTATTTAAGATTAAATTATTGCTAATGCTCTTTGATCAGGCATATGTAGCAACATTTGATTAAAAATGACAGTTAACAATATATATCATATAATTAACAATATAGATTTAAATAGAGATATTAAATTATTTTCAGCTAGAAAAATATGTGTTGGTTTAAGTAGTACAGCCTACCAGCCTACTTATTAAAAGAGTACGCATAGACATCTCAAGTCCCTTCTCAATCTAGGAGAGGGATATGTCAATAAACGTCCACCCACGTCTACATTAACCAGCTGTTACCTGTGCAGTGTAGCATTAGTCTCTTTTTTGCACTATAACTTAATCCTTGGTAACGTTGTCAGGTGTTTATTGAACACTTGGAAATGAAATACTCTTTAGTTACCTTTTTGAATAAATAAACAAGGTAATTAAAAAGGAGCCAAAAAGCCAGGTATCTTTGTTTGCCAACATAATGCAAATAACTCTTGTTGTCAGCCCCTTCTTTACTGTAATTTAGTCCTCAATAGACTTTCAGTCTATGAACACACCAATGGAAGCGGGGAAGAAAAGGTTCAAAGAATGGTTGTTCTTAGAGGATGCAGTTGTTGCTAGAAAGGAGAGATATGCAGGTTATTTTAAGTGTCTTTAAAAATGAGTGATGGAAAAAAGTCTAGAAGAAAAAAATTTTTCAACTTGAACTTTTAAATCTAGAGAGAATTCATTTCCAATATAAAGATTTTTATAAATTGAGACATAATTGACATATAACACTGTGTTAGCTTAAGGTGTACAATAGGTTTATTTGACACATTTATATATTGCAATATGATTACCACCATCGCATTAGCTAACACTTCTATCTGGTCAAATAATTTTTATTTCTTTTTTATGGTGAGAGTATGTAAGATCTAGTCTCTTAGCAAATTTAAAATATATAATACAGTATTGTTGACTACAGTCATAATGCTGTACATTAGTTCTCCAGAACTTATTCATCTTCTAACTGCAATTTTGTTCCCTTTGGCCAACACTCCCAAATTCTTCCCCCCACCCCCCAGTCACTGGTAACAACCCACTCTCTGTTTTAATGAGTTCAGCTTATTTAGTTCTACTATAAGTGATATTAACACTTGTATTTGTCTTTGTATGACTTATCTCACTTAGCATAGTACCCTCAAGGTCCATTCATGTTGTTGCAAATGGCGGGATTTCCTTCTTTTGCAGGGCTGAGTAATATTCCATTACATGTTCTGCATCTTGTTTATCCATTCATCCATTGATGGATGGCTATGAAATGTTCTGGGGCCATAATGACAGACCTGGTCATGAATAGATTAGAGTTCATTTCCTTGGAAGATCTGTATTGCAAGCCATTCACTTTTATGAATACCAATTGCAATTTAGTTAGAAGCAATTGAATGAGTGTTGTGTGTAAATAATTTATTCTCCTAACAATCTCATGAAGAGGGATAATTACACCTGTCTGACATACGGTAGAACTGAATCTCACCCAAGTTAGTAAGTATGGAATCTTAGAGTTCCTTAAACTAAATCCAAAGTTAGAACAAGGCAGAAAAAGTGTATTACCAAAACCAAACATTTGTCTTATTGTCTAGAATCAGGGCTTTGGAATGCAACATACAGAGAAGGACTAGTGAAATTGAATTTAAAAAGTGGTTTAATTTTCTGTATCTGTAAAAAATAGTGCAGGGGAACAATCACTTCTTAGACATGCTTCAGTAGAACTTTTTAAGATTACTTACTTCATATATTTCCATGATAAATCCTTCACAAACTTCTACTCTTTATTTTTCATAACAGTTTACCTTCAACACATCCTACAAGTGATTAAAACACATCAAGGACATGGCAGTTGAGAAGCCATAAATCTCAATTATTCAAGCTTTAAAATCCTTCTCTGTCTCTCTTCTTCTTCTCTCTCCTCCCTTAGTTTGACTGAAGGTCTGAAAAATCCAATTAACTGCCTTAACGCATCACTTGGAACGTACAGATAAAATCATTGCGTACAAATAAAATGCAATCTCAGCTGTGCACAGGGTTTTCCCATGCTTGCGGCAGGGATTAAATTCTACACTGTGTTCTGATGTTCTCAATCACTCATCTCAGGCCAAAACTTACTTCAGACTTTAACACTGTCTCCTCAGGATATGAAAAATTTCCACATTTACCAAACTATTTTCATGGAGATTTGCCTTGCATATTTGATGAGTAGAGATAGCACTCTGAATAACTTATACCCAAATACTCATAACAATAAAACAATTTTAAAGGAATAAGCACATTTTTTTAAGTTCTGTTTTTTTATTTTTTTGATGTGGACCACTTTTAAATTCTTTACTGAATTTGTTACAATATTGCTTTGTATTATGTTTTGGTTTTTTGGCTGTGAGGCATGTGGGATCTTAGCTCCCTGACCAGGGATCGAACCCGCACCCCCTGCATTGGAAGGTGGAGCCTTAACCACTGGACCACCAGGAAAGTCCCCTTAATAGCCACATTTTAGTGAATGCTTCCAATGTACTGTGTTCTGAGTAAAGACATCATCATAATTTAATTCTTCCAGTATTTCTTACAAAGTATTACTATCAGTGCCCTAGAGGAAAAAACAAACACGCACCCAAAGCAAACAACAAACACCAAACTCTGAGACCAGAGTTTGTATAAATTGCTCTAAGTTACACAAGTGCTAAGGGGAAGTCTTGAATTTAATATCAGCTGTCCTCAAATATAAAACCATTGCCATTCTTATATGTTAAATAAGTTGAAATGATATTCATTCGTTCATTCATTTATTCAACAAAACACTCGTTGAGTGCTTACTATGTGTTAGGAGTACTGTGTTAGGAACTGGGACTTCAAAACTAATAAGACCCTTGTCTTCAAGCAGCATACGGTCAAGTAGGGGAAGCTGATGAAAGAAGAATTAAGGTATTGCAACAGAAGGTCTATACGAGGTGAGGTGAGAAATCTGAGTGGGAGCTTTGAAGTCTTTTCTTTTTTTAAATTTATTTATCCATTTATTTACCTATTTTTGGCCACGTTGGGTCTTCGTTTCTGTGCGAGGGCTTTCTCCAGTTGCGGCGAGCGGGGGCCACGCTTCATCGCGGTGCGCGGGCCTCTCACTGCCGCGGCCTCTCTTGTTGCGGAGCGCAGGCTCAGTAGCTGTGTGGTCCTTTCTTTAAAATAATCAGTTCCTGAAGCCGAGCTGAAAGGTTTTCAGATCTCGAAAGCAGGTCACTCTTGGAAGAGTTATCCCCAGCTTGCAGGTACAGATGACATTTGAAGAGCAACTCACTATTCTCCAGAACCAGTTAACCCTGACCTAAAACCAGTATGCTGTGCAACTCCCATTTCACAGGCAAAGATCAGTCAGTACCCAGGAGATGAACATGAGTTTTCTCTAGGAAGACACTTTTCTTTCTCAGTTTTCCAGAGTAAGTTTCCATGAGGTGGGTGTGTTTGGGTTTAGCAGGGAAGAACTCCACGGTGCTGTGTTGTTTTAGTGGCTGGAGGATGACATAAAGTGAAAACCATAAGTTCAAAGTGTCTGGCTGTTTACGGGAATCCCACCTCCAGAGAACTGGCATTTGAGTGTGAGATGACTCATCTGTATTAACTCTTTGGATAAACACTTTCTTGTTAAGTGTAACATGGGCTATACATTTCTGGACAAAACTGTTCTCAAATTTAAATAGAATATCTGAACCAGGGTTGTTTTTTTAAGATATAATTGGGAAGAGACAAGTCACTTCAGTACATTCTTTTCGGATGCTGCCCAGGGTTTTTGGGCAAAGCCATGGACCAGAGATTTGATACCACATGTTCAACGAGAAGAGAGCTTACCAAGATTCCAGGTATTTTCCATGGTGTTACTTCATCTATGTCTTTGCAACTCCAATCGTCCAATTATCTCTGGGTCAATTTGTTAAACAGTGCATTTATTCTAAATACTAAGCAAGGCTTTCCTCTGATTCTAATTTAAAATGAGTAAGTGCCCAAGGAAGATACAATTGTAAAAATAAATCTAGGCGGAAAAGTCGTACTAAAAGAACCCCACAAACTATAATACACTCAACAGATGATGAAAGAAAGAATTTGGAGAACTAGTACATGTAATCACCTGCATCATTCTATTGCAATGGGCTTAAGAGCCAGCATTTACTTGTTTGTCATGTCTATATGAATTTAAGGCACCATGGTGGTCTTCTTTTAGTGTACCCACCTATCTATTTATTTATTTTTGGCTGCATTGGGTCTTTGTTGCTGCACACGGGCTTTCTCTAGTTGCGTCGAGCGGGGGCTACTCTTCCTTGTGGTGCACAGGCTTCTCATTGCGTTGGTCTCTCGTTGCGGAGCACAGGCTCTAGGCGCACGGGCTTCAGTAGTTGCAGCACTTGGGCTCAGTAGTTGTGGCTCATGGGCTCTAGAGTGCAGTCTCAATAGTTGCGCTGCAGGGGCTTAGTTGCTCTGCGGCATATGGGATCTTCCCGGACCAGAGCTCGAACCCTTGTCAGCTGCATTGGCAGGCGGATTCTTAACCACTCTGCCACCAGGGAAGTCCCCTATTCATTTTTTTTTAAACAGATAAATCTCTAAGGCACTGTGAGATGCTTTTGGCACCGTAAGAATTGTAACTTTTAAAAAATTGTCTCCAGAGCAGAAATTTCTGATGAGATCATAAACAAATTAAAAATTCCTTCAAACTAAGTAAGTACTTACCTACCCTCCTGTCTTAGTCCGTTCGGGCTGCTGTCATAAAATGCCATAAGTTGGGGGGCTTATCATAAACAGAGATGTATTTCTCGCGGTCTGAAGGCTGGAAGTCCAAGATCAAGATGCCAGCATGTTCAGGTTTTGGTGAGAGCCTCTTTCTGGTTCATAGTGGTCTTTTCCCTGTGTCTTCACATGGAAGAAGGAAAGAGCAAACACTAACCCCAATCACAAGGGCTCCACCCCATATGACCTAATCGTTTACCTAAGTTCCTCCTAATAGCATCACCTTGGGGTTAAGATTTCAATATATGAATTTTGGGGTGGGGGACACACATTCAGACCATATAGCACCTCCCATCTTAAGACTGAGCAAACCTGGGGTGTAAAAGGCCAGAGGAAGCAAAGACATATTTTTCATCCCTTCAGACATGTTAATGATCTTGGGAAAAATTATACAGTTAATAGTAAAATTATTTAAGCAACGACTCTCATCTAAGAAGTGTGAATATTGTGAAGTGACAGGACTTTTGCTTCTATGAGTTTAAAGAAGGGCAGTGGTTACAGCAACACTGTCTTCTTGCCAGATTGAAAGCTGTTAAATAGAAAGATTTTTGCTGAGTGCCTTTCATGAGTTTAGATATGAAACGGTGGGCCTGGAAAGGAAAATGAGGTTATGAGCTCAAAAGTTACAAAATACTGGGGCAGGTCTTTGCTTTCCCTGGGCTTGAAGTTGAGTTCCTGCCCAATCTTTTTTTTTTTTTTTTTGGCGGTACGCGGGCCTCTCACTGTTGTGGCCTCTCCCGTTGCGGAGCACAGGCTCTGGATGTGCAGGCTTAGCGGCCATGGCTCACGGGCCCAGCCGCTCCGCGGCATGTGGGATCTTCCCGGACCGGGGCACGAACCCGCGTCCCCTGCATCGGCAGGCAGACCCTCAACCACTGCGCCACCAGGGAAGCCCGTGCCCAATCCTATATAGGTCTCGAGGAGCACGAGTACCCAGCTTTATACAAGTAGGTTTTCAGGAAAACATGGGCGTACATAGGACTCAAGACCAGCTGTGGATCTGTGTTCCTCATGAAACCTTTTAACCCAAGACCTGGTATGGAACTCTCCATTGCAGGGTTCAAGTTCATACTGCAGATATCGCATTGAAACAAAATAAAAGAATAAGAAACAAAAAACCATACAGTTTACTCCTGTTATATCTCTTGCCTCTGGGATATACTTTCTTAAGCAAGTTAGACACCCTGTCATGAAGAAGAGACTCTGAAGGTCAAGGTACTAAGAAGACCACTGTGTCTTGAGCTGACCCTCCTGAAGTTGCCAGACCAGCCAAGAGGGCCTCTGGAGCAAGACTTGGTCCTTGTGACATCTGCGCCATGGGCAGCAGGCACAGCCCCAGGGGTGATGCAGCAGAGGGAGGGGCAGCTGCTCTAGAACCACTTTCAGGTGGGGTCACTGGGTTGCAAACATCGCTAGACCAACCACGATTATAGCTATAGTGCTTCATAACATTTGGTACTCTGTGTAATCTCTGTGGGATTATTCATATTTGCCCAGGAACTTAAGAGCCAGAAATGACTAAAAGGTGGCACATGAATCCTCTATTTCAAAAGCTCCAAAACCATTTCATCGACTTCACTTTTCTTCCTGCGTGTTTCTGACAGAGTTAGCAACGGCACAGTCCTGAACACGGCAAAGCTCGCCTCTGGTGTGCCCTGCTTCCCAATGCTGAGAAGCTTATAAGCCTTCCCTTTAGCCCTAGGTACCTAATTCTGGGTTACTCGCTGAATTCATGCTGCCTGGTAACATTCAAAGCTCTAGACTTTTCCAAAGTCCTCGCTCCTCGTTCCAGTATCTTAAATCTGAATATTCCATTTCTGTTTATTCTCAAAGCTTTTCCTCTGCTGAGGGATTGCTACCATATACCTTTAAGTTGTGAAAGGACTTTTGTCACTTTTAGGTATTAATATCTGTTTTCTTATTAAAATTTCTTGGGGAAAAATGCCTTAAGCACACTGTTGGTTAGAAATTTAAAGATAAGGCTTGGTGAGATTTTGGAGCAACAGAGGACTTTGGGGATCAAGAGGAGAAGTGAACTCTTAGATGATATTCAGGAATACTGGATCCATGGGTATCTCTTCCACTAAAAATGCATGCCTCTTCCTTCCCTCTCTCTCTTTCTATCTCCCTTTCTAAAGTCAATAATTTATATAACTATACTTTTATTTATTTATTTTTGGCTGCGTTGGGTCTTCGTTGCTGTGTGCGGGCTTTCTCTAGTTGTGGTGAGCGGGGGCTACTCTTTGTTGCAGTGCCCGGGCTTCTCATTGCGGTGGCTTCTCTTGTTGTGGAGCACGGGCTCTAGGCACACAGGCTTCAGTAGTTATGGCTCGCGGGCTCTAGAACACAGGCTCAGTAGTTGTGGCGCACGGGCTTAGTTGCTCCGCGGCATGTGGGATCTTCCCATACCAGGGCTCGAACCCATGTCCCCTGCATTGGCAGGCGGATTCTTAACCACTGCGCCACCAGGGAAATCCCTATAGCCATACTTTTAAACCTAGAGAATACAACACCATGTTATAGAATGTTTTCTAATGAACTTTGTTGACTGTGCAATTTAACATACATAATGATTTCAAAATTAATACTCTATGTAGAAGGAGCAGCCTAATAATCATAAATGTATCTTCATTGAACTATTTTCTTCTAGTTTAGTTTATTAAAAACATAATACCAATCAAGAAGCAAGTTTCCTTTGTGGCAATATACTTGTACACACACACACACAAAAATACAGTCAATTTTGTTTCCTGGAGACCAAGAAAATACCTATTGTGGCTCCTAAAAATAAACAGATGATAGATAGATAGTAGATAGATAGATAGATAGATAGATAGTAGATAGATAGATAGATAGATGAATCCTACCTTCTACCCAGCTAGTCATCCTAGAGACATGACATAAACAAGAATAATGTGAATTGCCATTTCACTACAAATGGGGGTGTCTCATTCTAGATCTGTTCCTGTGACACTGGTCATAGAGAAATCATAAATGAAATAAGGTGCAGCCATATATAAATCAGAAACTGAAAGATGGGCTGCTTATTCCTTCTAGTTTTTTTTTAATTCAATCATCTCTAGGATCTATAGGATTATTTTACATCTAAGAATACTGTTGTTATTCTAACCCAAAAGAACACAACATTAGTAACACATCAAAGTTACAATATTTCCTTTATCTAAACATTGTTATCATTAGTAATGATCACTGTTTACTATTATTTGGAAATCCAATTTGACTCTGAGTATATCTAATTTGCATTCCTTTATACTGACTGTTTCCCCTTTGCCATCAAAAGGAAAGACTGGATCATTTACTCTAAATTTGGATGTGAAAAATAATTTGGAAGAAAATATTTTTAAAGCTACAGGGAAACCACTTTATATCTATAATCACAGATGTTTTCCCTGAGTTTGAAATGAAAACAGTGCAGATCTAAGTGTATACCTGAAAATGCAAAAATTATTACTAGAAAAACCTATCATATCTCTCACCTAGGATAGCAGTTGGCTAAAGGTAAATATTTGTTTATTCAGTAATTTATTTTAAATCCACTGAAAAAAGGAACCTGGTTTTTAGAGCAAGTTTTTGGTTTGTTAAACAAACTCCCATCTGGCCACAAAGTTCTTTGTACCTACTTAAGTACATTCCCCCAAAAAGATGAAAAATCAGTTTTGCTTTTGCAAGTCTACCCATTTAGGGAAAACTTAGTGCAACCTAAACTAAAATGTTAAATTTTTAATTGTGAAAAAGTATTTTTATTTCTATAACAGACCCTATTGCTTTAGTTTTGGGTAACTGATATTTGAGGACACTGTCCAGGTAAGGATCAGAGACAGCACTTTGGCACTCATTCTGCCAGCAAAATCCTACATTCGTGCCTGAGAATACAGATTCTCAACCCCCAGCCTCCACAGAGGTTCTTAAATCAGTAAGAGAAAATAGTTATGTCTTCACACTGAAATACTGAAGTTTTATGGACTAATAGATTTGATTTTCCATATCAGAGAGAGAGAGACAGAGAAAGGGAGGGGTTAGGAGGGGAGGGGAGGAAAGGGGAGGGAAGAGAAAGAGATAGGGAGAGGTTTGTAGAAGGAAGGAGGGAAGGGGACGGACAGACAGAGGGAGACAGAGAAAGAAAAAGCCTCAATTTATCTGAATCATTTAAAATCACAATGGGTGTCTCATGCATATGAAAACTGGTTTGCAAAATTTAAATTACAGTATAATTCATTTCACTCCCAGGAGATGGATTTGACCACGGACCCTTGGGCTGTCACAAAAGTCCTCAGACCCTCGAGGAAGAAAAACATTTATCTTCATGTGGAGCTTTCTTTTAGAACAGTGCTTCTCAAATTGTAAGATACAGATGGACCACTGGAAAATCTTGTTAGATTGCAGGTTCTTCTTTAGTAAGAAGAGCCCTGAGATTTTTGCATTTTTTTAAAAGCTCCCAGGAGATGCTGGTTCTGCTGGTCCATGGATCACACTTTAAGTAGCAAAGGCTTTAGGAAACCATCTTCCTATAGAGGATGTACAGAAACATCAATCCTCACTAAAAAGTAGACGTCCTCTCCCCTCGTGGTGGATCTCTTCTTAGTCAAGTAGTTCATCGTGCCTCTGCTCTTTACTAACAGACTTTCTCTGACAACCACTCAGATCCGAAGAAACAAGATTGAGAAACAAGATTGAGAAACCCACCCCTTGATCCCCAAGATTCACATCTTATCACAATGACCCTCCTCTCAGCTCAGACAGCCTTCATCTTCATGTTCCTCAGGAATCTGGCTTAGAAAACAGAGAGCAGAGTCATAAAATATCAATTTACCCACCACACACAGCATCAGAAAAGCCACAGTGCACCCATGCTTCTTCACAGGTCTGGGTATAGAAAGACATCTGCTTGGTTAAACACTGGACACACTCTTTTTTTTTTTTTAATTATAATTAAAATGCATACTTATATAGACAGCAAAATTTTAATAAGACAAACTACCACACTGGATCATCCGTCAGCGGCAATAACGATTTCTCTGCATAACATAACCTACACTTAAAACTACATGCCAAAACTTTGGTTTCAGAACAGTGGAAACTTTTCTCAATTTGCCAGGAGAAGATGAACCTTCGGAAGACATTTCCATTATCAAATTCCAGAGAGGATAACTAAGGAGGACCCACCCTCACTCAAAATCTACTCTCCCGCTTTTTCCCGTCTTGAAAGGGTCTGTAAACTGCCCCTCCAATTTGCTGTGTGTTCTTCGCCTAGACATGCATTCCTATTATAGGTTAGAAAACCAGAATAAGTACAGAGTATCACCAAAGGCATCTCCTCTATAAATGATCAAAGTCGTTAGCTGTCTCCTCCCCATTTTTTCATAATACTCCTCCTGCCTAAACTACAGCAATCTCTAGGTCAAGGTTTTCAGCCTTGCTCTGAAGACTACCGATATCCTCATTAGTAGAACTGCATCATTTTGCTGGTCCACACACTCTTACCATGCTAACCATGGGCTACAAATGGCCTGTCAGGGTATCTGTCTCTTGCTGACCTGACTCAATACAAGTCTGATGGAATTCTGTGGGAAGGTAGTGGAGGGAGTAGAAAGACTGATTATGCCATCGCTTACGTTGATTTAGTAGCCAGCAGCTTAAACTGATGCTTTATCAACTCTTAAGTTCAAACCCTGGCTGGAAACTGAGTTATTCATCAAGAAGGATTAGAAAATGCAAAGGGTCCATAAATTTCACAGACTGATTCTTGTTATCTCCAGAGATTTTCCTGTCACTTAAAAATGATGTCTGGGGTACAATTTGCATCTAAAATGGCCTTGGAAAGAGGCAAGAGGCCAGCACTTCAAACTAATGAATCCTCAGGTTACAGAGAAATGCTCCCAGCCAAATAAAGTAAACCGCATTCCGCCATATTCCAATCGGACCTAGCCCAGATCGGTAGCAGCCTTGCTAGTGGACTTTAGCTTCTTTCTTCCAGGAGAAATGCTACTTTTTTTTTCATAAAATTCATATCAAGTGGAAGTAAGGGTAACATATGGAAAACAGAAAACTAGGGTGGTATATCCAGAAACTTTGGGTTCTGATTTCAGTGAAGCCACAAAATAGCTCTGTGATTGCAGACAGGTCACATCTTCTCTTTGGGCTTTCATCTTACCACTTATAAAATTAAATATTCAAGGTCCCTTCTGTACAGGTCCTGCACAAGATCTTCCCTTACTGTTACAAGGCTGTAATCGTCTATGATTTTACAAAAGAGTAAGGGCTAGTGACTTTTTTCTAATGAATTAAAATGTTCAAACATCCTTTCTACAGGGTAGAAGAATGTTCAATGTTTTTAATCTCTTAAATATATGTTCTTTAGAGTATTTCTTATCCCCCTCATTCCAACCACAGATTACTTGAAGACTAGCTCTAGTGTGACATCATATTGTGCAGATCACCCGTTCAAGGGTTGCACGTGCACGCACGCGTGTGTGTGTGTGTGTGTGTGTGTGTGTGTGGTTTTCAGATAAATTTCTCTAAGCCATATTTCTAAAAGAGGAAAGACATGTTCTATTCATTTGAGGCTATTATTTGGATAAGATTATAATAGTTTCATGCTAGAGTGTGGGTCCCAAGGTTGTACAGACTAAGATAAGAGCTCCTTTTGCTTGAGGATTCTGACAAGGGTTCATTTACAGGTGAGAAATGCTACTACCTAGGTAGATTTTCAGTGTTTGAATAGACACAATTATTAGATCAAATCTGCATGTGCAATAGCCTAATATCGCTGGAAGCTACAATATTTACATGCAAAACTTTAAGACCTTGAAGGCTGCTTCTTAATAGTAACATTTTATAAGTTACGACATTTTTATTGATTCCAGTGACTTAATTTTCATTCTGATTTTATCCTCTTTAGGGAACCAATAGAGATATCAAATATTATTGTATAAAAACCCAAAGAATTACAGAAAACGTTTATGTACCAGAGATTCTGTTGTAAGGTCATGTAAGGTCATGTTGTAAGGTCATGCGTGGCAAGGTGTCTTATTAGGCATTTTCAAGTCGCAAACAAAAGGCAGACCCAGGATAGAAGTGAAAGTGCTTTTAAAAAGAGTCAAGGAGGGCTTCCCTGGTGGCGCAGTGGTTGGGAGTCCGCCTGCCGATGCAGGGGACGCGGGTTTGTGCCCCGGTCCGGGAAGATCCCACATGCTGCGGAGCGGCTGGGCCCGTGAGCCGTGGCCTCTGAGCCTGCGTGTCCCGAGCCTGTGCTCCGCAACGGGAGAGGCCACCACGGTGAGAGGCCCGTGTACTGCAAAAAAAAAAAAAAAAAGTCAAGGAAAAGCAAAGAGGCTCAGGAATATTTTCTGCAACAAAATAGTTCTTTGGAGCACATGATTTTCTCAGTCCCTCCTTATCCATGATCCCTTAGATTGTGCACCTAGCACACCTCAAATGAAAGTAATGTATTCAGGATCATTTCACGTTTTTCCAAAGTCATGAATTTTGACCTTTTTGCCTCGCCTAATTCAAATTATCTGCCCTTATCAACTTTCCCACTAGAAGGTGTTATTTTTCTGTGACAGTTATGCCTCGTAAACTTACTGAGTTACTGTCATCACCAATTTTCATATTCATTGCATGCACTCACTTGGAAAGCGCCACATCCTTATCCACTGAAATGTCGAGTTTCGCTATGTGGTGTCAGCAAATAACACTTCATGTAAGTGACCAGCCAGTGGTCAGAGCTTTGCTGTGTTTTCACGGGTTAAAATCTCAAGTGGTCTAGTTCGTTCAAACATATGTTAGAGACGCTCATTCTCTAGCAAGAAGTTGCAGTAACTATTCTTGTAGAGAAGCAGTGTTTTTCTCGATATTTTCTGTCTTACATAATGTGTAATGCTTTTTAATTGTTTCAAATAAAGATCTGACAGTGTTCAGTTCAATGAACTCAGCAAGTTTGACATCTCAGTGTACCAAATCTACCCTTAAACGTCATTAAAATACAGTGTGAGTGTAAAGCGTAATTCTTGAGTTGAGCCTGAAGGAAGTTTTTAGTGATCCAGCCTGAAGCCATTGGTCTAAAGGGAAGCTTGATATTTTAGGGCTCACGTCTATGTTCAAAGGTCAGAAGAGGTTAATCTAAGAAAGTAGACTATGATATTCGGACAAGACTAGAGGAAACTTCAAAGTCATTTTGGACTGTTGCAGTAACATGCCTGACAATGTTTTCACTTTTACTGGAAGAAAGAAGAATTCTAGTGATGAAAGCAAGGGCCAGATAAGAAGGTAGAGTTAAAATTTCAGTGTTTCCTTAAATTTCAAAGTGTAAACAGCCGCTTGGTTCACCTACCTTCCTGTTATTCTAATATGTTATTCTAAGATAAGACGAAGCTTTAGAGCTAAGGGATAATTGTAGCATGAGGACTGAAAATGTGAGATTTTAAAACTCTTCTTGTGCCATTTAGTTTATGCTAGTCCTTTGGAAATAAAGGCCTTCCCGGTCTGTACAACGTAAGCTTCACACATTTTAGAATCTGTATTTTAAAAGAGCAGATGCTCAAAGCTCACCCCTGATTCCAATTTTTGCCCTCTCTAACAATGCCCTAACCAAAACACAGTCAGCTGAAATTTCACATCCTCTGTGTTTTCTTACCTCAGTTAAGCAGAGTTGGGAAGCCTCTCTTTCATGGCTCCCTAATGCTGTGTACACATTTCTATTACATTTTTTAAGCACGTTGCACCATAAATGTTTATGACTGTGCTTCCATGTTAGGAATCTTTCACTCAATATCCAGTTATTTGTCATTCACCAAGGATATTTTTAGACCTTTTGCATTTTAGGAAATCTGGGAAATAAAGATAACTGAAATATTATCAACAGAGCACAATAATACCTGTCAAATTATGACCACTTAGCAACAGTTTCTTGAATGACTAAAGGAAGGAAAAATGAGTGAATTCATCACTTCCACAAAAGAGCCGTGTGGACAGATGTTTCCCCAGCATAGGCAGTAGGAGACCTGGGGCATGGTAGAAAATTATACATATTTCTCAAATGATGTTGAATAAACGAAGAATAAATTATTAAGCGACTTGCAAGTCAAAGTCATATTCTTATCCTTAAATACATTTTCTTTCTTCCTTCTTTTCTTCCTTCTTTTTCTTTTCCATTGTCCTCATCGTCCGTATCATTTATGTTGGCCTCATGCTAATACCAGCCTCCTGTTACCAACAAACATTCACAGAGGACTACCAGTTTGTTCAATTAGGGTTTTTCAAATCAAGTGTATTGATGTCCTTGTCCCTGTTCTACTTTGATATGAAAAGGAAGTGTCTGGTTACCATTGTAAATTCCACTGGGTATTTGATCGCTAACACATAACACTGAACATTTTCTCTCTGACCATTTCTCCGCTCTAAAGCAGATCATTAAATTGCTCCCAGGCAGAAAGACCACGGACCAAAACAGCAGGGAACTTTTGTAATAAGACCTTGTAAATTGAAAGCCCTGGATATCTTTCCCACTGTGAGAACCCGCTGAGACTGGTTCCTTTTAACATTGCATTAATCTGCTCTTCAGACCCAGTTAATTAAAGACAGTATATCTAGGCGGACTCTCATTGCCCTGAAGAACCATAGGCATGGACACTCTTAAAAACCAGTTCTTATTTTGAAGGTATTTTTACTCTGCTGAAGCTAACTTTGGTCATGATGCAGTTTGGTTAGTTTGCCCAGATCTTCTGAAACTCAGTTTTCATATTATGAATGGAACCATGGGCCTGAAATGGCCTGTATTCATAATTCGATCCTGTGCTTGAAGTTATACATGTTTTTCACAACAAAGTCAGATGTGAGGGCCATCTAGCTGTGATTAACCAAGTCCATTTGTTAAAACCCTGCTGGTTAAAGGAAAGGCTTATAATTGCAATATCATGGCCATACAGTTACAAACTGGAGACCTGCTGGGAAATGCAGACCTTAATGTAGAGGTGTCATTAAAACCTCCGAGTCCGCGGAGGTAGTTAATCACTCAATTAGACTCTCATTATCATCTGCCCTGCATCAAAAAGGCTTCCTGCAGTCGAGGAGGGCTGTAACCAGTCACTCTGTCGGGCGATCCCCTCCTCAAATACAATGGCCACAATGGGCCTTGGAGGAGATACCAGCATGACGTGGCCTGTGTCTCTGCCGAAGCAGACGCCCAGGGAGTTTAGACAGGAGATCAAAGGCAGGGAAACAGCTGATCCCAGACTGGCTGGTGTCAGCCTGGTGTTCCCTCTGTCAAAGGCAGATGCAGACCCAGCTTATTGATTGCTGGCCTCAATATTCGGCCTGGAATGAAAGGCCTGGCCTGGGGGAAATATGCAGGAGGACCGTCTCGCTTGGGAGGCCATGGCAGCCCAGAAATGAAGCATCTGCTAGCCCTTCCTTCAGAAAAGACCTGCTTGAGGAATTCGAGGGTGAATTGGTCATTTTCTTCCACCACATAGTAACATGTCAAGGAGATAAAACCAGCAAAATCGGTACAGCTCAAGGCACAGAGCTCTGATCTGTTTAAATATTTTTCAGACGCAGAGCTGGTCTTCTTGGGGTGAGACAATTGACTGGGGGACCAAGTAACCAATGGAGGAGTCCATGAGCCAGGCAACATAGCACATAGAATGATGCTGAACATGTCACCAGTGACGTTCTCCAAAATATTTGAGACATATTAAAATAGGGGTGCTTATTGGGTCATTTGTAGAGACGTGGATGGACCTAGAGTCTGTCACACATAGTGAAGTAAGTCAGAAAGAGAAAAACAAATATTGTATATTAACGCATACATGTGCAATGTAGAAAGACGGTACAGATGAAACTATTTGCAGGGCGGGGATAGAGACGCAGACGTGTGGACACGGGGGTGGGGCGGAGAGGGTGGGATCTGCTGGGAGATTGGGATTGACATATATACACTGGCGTGTGTAAAACAGATTGCTAGTGGGAGCCTGCGGTATAGCGCAGGGAGCTCAGCTCGGTGCTGTGATGACCTAGAAGGGTGGGAAGGGGAGGGGGGAGGTCCAAGCGGGAGGGGATATATGTATACATAGAGCTGATTCACTTCGTTTTACAGCAGAAACTAACACAACATTGTAAAGCAACTATATCCCAATAAAAAATAGGGGTGCTTATATGTCCTGACATAACATTCCAACCTTTTCCCTAAAGGGTCAAAGGACTAAAATTTATAATTTAATGCATGGAGAATGGAAGGCCCCCAAAGGAAGAGTACAGGTGGATTTCTGGGTATTCAGAGTAGAATGTGCCAATTTGGCCTTTATTCATAATTAATTTTAGTAAGTCAAGTAAAAATATCATCTACTGGGCTTCCCTGGTGGCGCAGTGGTTGAGAGTCCGCCTGCCGATGCAGGGGACACGGGTTCGTGCCCCGGTCTGGGAGGATCCCACATGCCGCGGAGCGGCTGGGCCCGTGGGCCATGGCCGCTGGGCCTGCGAGTCCCGGACCTGTGCTCCGCAACGGGAGAGGCCACAGCAGTGAGAGGCCCATGTACCGCAAAAAAAAAATATATATATATATATACACATATATATATATAATCTACTGATACTGTCTTTAAATTTATTTCTCTAAACAGCCTGCAGTCCTTATTTATCCATTCAAAACTGGGTTCTTTACGTGTGCCAAATATCAAAGCCCTGTAGCAATTAAATCACAGAACTCAGTCATCAATGAATTTCATAATGTAACCTTTTTACAGGAGACTGAAAACATTTTCTCTGCTTTTTAGTATGAGTCCCTTTCCTCAGAATTTAATTGCATAACAGACTGTAAACAGGCTCAGTTGATTTTATTGTACATATTCTGCCCTTTTTAAAAATGCTGTCTTTTTTTTCAAGTATGCTTTTAACACCTGTGAATTCTTTTTCAAGCTACAAAGTTCTTTAAAATATCTGTCAAAACAAACTCTGAAGCTCATATGTATTCTTCCATTTTTCTTAGCTGTGATGTTTTTCAAAACACCATCAATATTGATATTAATCTTGATCACCTGGGTGAGGTGATGTTTGTCGGGTTTCTCCACAGTTTACTCTTTTTTCCCATTTTCCATGCTACACTCTTTGGAAGGAAGTCAGAACAGATATCCCACACTTAAGGGGTGGGATTTATAGCCCATTTCCATGATTGTGGCATGTCTAAATAAATTATTTAGAATTCTTCTGCATGGAAGATTTGGCTATTCTGCATTTATTTATCTATCTATTTACTTATTTATTTAATAAGTCATTTATATCAGTGTACACTCATGGGTATTTCTTTCATACTTTGTGATATTATCCAATATTATCAACGAGTGGGCAGTGCTTAAAAACAGTCCTTTTTGCCTTTAGTCTTAACGGTTTAACTCATTTCCAAAGTTACTTAGGTCAGTACTTTTTTTTTCTATCTTCTTGAGTAAGGTTATTTCATACATTTGGTATACAGTTTGCTTTCATCCTGAGATCACCCAGACTCCTAAATAATCTTATTAAAGATCATTCTTTGTGCTGGAAAGCTCTGTGGGTTTTGACAAATGGTTAGCGTCCTGTATCCATTATTATAATATTATACAGAATAGTTTCATTGCCATAAAAATACCCTCTGTGCTTCAACACATACTCCCACACCTTAGCAACTACTGATATGTTCACTGTCTTTTTTTTTCTATTTTTTATTGTATATTGGACTATAGTTGATTAACAATGTTGTGTTAGTTTCAGGTGTAGAGCAAGGTGATTCACTTATACATGTATCTATTCTTTTTAAAATTCTTTTTCTGTTTAGATTATTACAGAGTATTGAGCAGAGTTCCCTGTGCTATACAGTAGTTTCTTGTTGGTTATCTATTTTAAATATAGTAGTGTGTACATGTCAATCCCAAACCGCCAATATATCCCTCCCCCCTAACCTTACCCCCTGGTAACCATAGGTTCATTCTCTAAGTCTGTGAGTCTGTTTCTGTTTTGTGAATAAGTATCATTTTTTTTAGATTCCACATATAAGCTATATCATATGATATTTGTCTTTCTCTGTCTGACGTACTTCACTTAGTTCACTGTCTTTTTAGCTTTGTCATTTCTAGAACATCATATAAATGGAAACATACAGTGTGTAACCTTTACAGATTGGGATTCTTCACTTAGCAATCTACGTTTAAAAGTCATCTCTATCACAGATGTAGAGAACAAACGTATGGACAGCAAGGGGGGAAAGAGGTTGGGGGGGGTAGTGGTGGGATGAATTGGGAGATTGGGATTGACATGTATACACTAGTGTGTATAAAATAGATAACTAATAAGAACCTGCTGTATTAAAAAAAAATTCTATCTTGGGCAATTTACTTGCACCCAAATGCAAATCAAATTTTGACTTGAAAGGCTGTGTAAGAGGAAAAGGGGAGAACTACATTTGATAGAATCCTCATTACAAGAGGAAAAAAAAAAGTTATCTCTGTCTTTGTGAGGTTTGATAGCATCTCCTTTTTCATTACTGAATAGTATTCCCTTATATGGACGTATAATACCACCGAATGAAGAAACCTACTATACCCATGCATGTGCTTGTTTTATATAGAGACAAGCTTTAAGTCAGTTGGGCAATTACTTAGGAGCATGATTCCTGGACTGTAGGTTAAGATCATGTTTAGCTTTGTAAGGAATTGCCAAATTATCTTCCAAGGTGACTGCACCATTTTGCATGTCAACCAGCCATAAATGAGAGTTTCTATTGTTCTTCATCCTTACCAGCATTGGTATCATCGGTTTTTCGTTTTTTTTTTTTTTTTATAATTTTAGCCACTCTAATATGAGTGCAGTGTATCTTGTATTTTTATTTACATTTCTCTAAGGACAAATGATGCTGAGTATATTTTCAGTTATTTTCCATCTGTATATCTCTTTGGTAAGGTGTCTGCTCAGATCTTTGGCCCATTTTGGGGGGCTTTTTTTTTTTTAATAGATCTTTATTGGAGTATAATTGCTTCACAATACCGTGTTAGTTTCTGTTGCACAACAAAGCGAATCAGCCATGTGCATACCCATTTTTAAAACTGGATTGTTTCTTTTCTTACTGTTGAGAGTTCTTTGTATATTTTGCATACACATTCTTAATCAAATATGTATTTTACAAATTGAAGCCTGTCTTTAGTTTATCTTTATTCTCTTAGCAGTGTAATTCACAAAGGAGAAGTTTTTAATTTTAAGGAAATCCAATATACCATTTTTTTCTTTCTTGAACCAACCTGTTTGAATTGGACGCTAAGAATTATAAAGAATCTGTACGGTGAACTTTCTCTCCCATCAAACTTTAATTTTCAGTTGGAACAAAAAAGCAGGCATACGCTATAGATTCTGTTTCAGTGACATTTGAATTGATTGTAACAGTTGATTTATTTAAAATATGGACAAATGGCATTTCAACTATCCTACAGAAATTATTTCCAGTCACCCATTCACGTTTTCAATTTATAGCTGTCCCTGATCTGCTCTTCCCTCTTTATTCCCCTTTCAAGTGCCTTCTTTGGAAACATCTTTAAAAGTTTTTAGTGTACTTCGAGACCCCTCTAGTTGAAAACGAAAGGAAATAGAACAATACATGGCAAGGTGGGGAGACCTAAATAATATAAGCAAAGCACCTAGTACATGCCCCAGAATCTAACGAGCAGTTGTTAAATGGTGTTATCATCAATGATAATAGTTCTTAGTAACAAGCAGATTACAACAATTGAATAAAAGTCCTGACTGTGTCTATGTGTTTATTTGGCCCTAGAAGCCAGGGGTCAGTACAAGCCTCTGAGAACCGGTAGGATGGTACATGAAAGTCTGTACAGCATGACACAGTGGTTGAGACCAAAGGTTTCAGATCTAGGCTGCCTTGATCTAGGTACCGTTTATCCTACTTAGCTGGGTGACATTGGGCAAATTAATCTCGCTGCACCCCATTTTCCTTATCTATAAAATGGTTGATAATAGTACTATCTTACTTATAGGACTATTAGAGGATTAAATTAGTTAATACCTGTAAAACCCTTAGAAGAATGGCTGTCAGAGAATGCATGGTACAATTCTTGTATGAGTGTGGCATTCTAAAAGCGTAAAGTCCCTTCCTATAATTACCTTTTGCTAATATCTTGTGGCATCAGCATATATGGACCCTTTACCTTTAAAAGTCTTAATGCTCCAGTGGAGTTCGCTACTGAAAACTATCTTTCTTCCCTCCCGCTAACAGTAAGAAATACGTGGTAAATGTGGTGGTCGTGTGGGGTACAGCAGGAACACAGGCTTGTTCTGAGCCAGGGCTCCCTGCCGGAGTGTACAGGCGAGGCCCGGACGGGGGCAGCTGTTGAGGCAGTGATGTATGACGAATGACTTGTTGCTGCAATGCATCACCAGAGCCCGGCTACACTGGTGACATGTCGCAGTCATTCATCATCAGAGCAGTGCCCAGCAGTAGCAGCAGCCTGGAAACCACCCTGCCCCATAAATTTTAATACAGCCAAATAAGAGAGCTGTAATTTTCTTTTCTTCTAAATTAAAGATTGACACTCAGGAAAGGAGGGACAGAGAAGCCTTTCATAGGACCCAGTTGCTTTCCAAAGACCCCAAAGGCGTGGAGGTCCCCCACTGATGGGCACTATCACCATTGCTGCACAATGAATGAAGGAAATCCAGGTACCTTGGCTGGACTTGACCAGACTGTCCCAGTGTCTGACCAGCACAGTCTGCCCTCTGAGGTAGAGATGTCCTGTATTAATCTACGGAAAATTGTCTGAAGCAGTGGGCTGGCTTGTTATTCATCGTTTAGCTGTCATCAGCTGAGTGTGCATGAAGATTTTCTGGAATCTGTAAAGTTTTCTGGAATTTGTAAACGTGCTTGGCAGTTTGTATCTCAATGGAGGTGGGTGTCGCTAGTCCAGTGAACAAATTTAATGAGTTTAAAAAAATCAAAATAATAATTTCCTTACTAGGCTTTGGGATGCAACAGTGAGCAAAGCATTCTAATAGCCTTCATTCTAGTTGGGTTCAAGAGAAAATCCTAAAAATGAACGCAAAGTGAGTAATATAACTCCAGTTTTGATAGTACTATAAGGAAGAAGAAGGAAAAAAAAAAAACCAACAGGGTAGTGTGTTAGAGATAAGACATCCATTTTAGCTGAGGTGATCAGGAAAGGCATCACCCAAGAGGTTACTTAGGATCTGCGACTTCCATGATGGGAAGCCCAGGAAATTTCCGAGAATAAAGTGCCCTGAGCAGAGAAATAGCAAATGGAAGTCCTGAGACAGTAATCAGTATGTCAACATTGAGACAGAAGGGAAGCAGTGTAACATACGCTGCAGTGGGAACGTGGGAAGAATTGAGATTGTAGAGGTCAGATAGGTAGGCAAGTTTCAGATCATCTAGGAATTTGTAATCCACGCTGAGGTGTTTGGATAATTAGAAGGTTTCAAGCAGGGGAAGAGTGTGAGAAGGGTCACAATTTGCAAAGAATCGTTCATGTTGCTGTGTGGAGAGAACAGTGAAGTAAGGATGGAAAGGTAAGATGAGGTAACTGGAGAGACCAGTTAGAAAGTTATCAGAACAATCCAGGCAAGAGATGACTTTGACCTGGCAACACAATTTTAGCAGTGTGATGGCAAGAAGTGTTTGGATTTATAAAATATTTTGAAGGCAGAGTTGACATGCCTTACTAAAGGAGGAGCTGCTTTTCAGAAAGAAGAAAGCAGGGAAAATTCTTAGGTTCTATTTCTAAATGACATAGTAGAGGTGACATTGTTTACTGAAATGTATAAAACTTTGGAATAAGTTCATGGGGGAAAATCAATACTGTTGTTCTTTGGCCATGTTCTGTTGAGATGCCAGTTCAGTATTCTAGTGGAGCTCTCAAATAGGCAGTCTGATATATAATTCTTGAGCTCAGGAGACAGGTCTGGAGATGAAACTTGGAGAGTCTTTAGAGTACAGATAATATTTAAAAGCAGGAGAGGAATGAAGTCTCCTAAGAATTAGGTAAAGCTGAGAAAGAGGGGAAGGTTGAGGGCAGGGCTCTAGGGCTTTCTGACATTTTGAGGTCCAATATGGGAGAAGGAGCAAGTAAAAGAGAGGGGGAAAAGGTGATAGGATAAGAAAAAGTTGAAAAGAAAACTAGATGAGTGTTGTGTTGGGAAGAAATCTAGAGAACAAGAGCTTCAGGAAAGAGGGATTGGCCTGCTGTGTCAAGTGATGCTGGAAGGTGGTTTGAAGTGAATACCAAGCATTGAGCATCACCTTTCGAAAGGTTAATGTTAGTCACATTAGTATGAAGAATACCTGTGGAGTGATGGGGTTGGAAGTCCAGCTGGAATGATCTGAGACAGAATAGCAGCTGAGAAGGTAGAAACGCAGACTACAGACGACTCTTGATGACTGTTGCTAGCAAAGGGAATGGAGAAATGAAACAGTAACTGAAGGTGGGTATGGGGTGATAATAAGGTACATTTGAGTACTAATGGGAATGAACCATTAGAATGATCAAGTAGGTGAAGCAGGAGAGAAAGGAAGAAATTCCAGGAGTCAAGGGAGAATAGATCCAGAGTATATAGATGGTCTTAGAAAAAGAACAAAGGAAGTTTGTATATTTTAAAGGGAGAGAAATCACATGTGGTACAGATGGTGGTAGATTGGTAGATGTGATTGTAGTAAGATCAGGTAGTTCTTACTGGATTGCATCTGTTTTCTTTTTGAAGTATGAATCAAGTCTTCAACTAAGAACGAGGAGTGAAGATTTTGAAGATTTCAGGAAAGAGACTGTGGGGAAATGTCCTCATTGAGAGGGAAAAAAGGTGACATTAAAATGCTAAAATTGTCTAGAAATGTTGGGGCCTATTTGTGATTATGAATTTGTCACCAGTGTTACTTCAAGGAGTGTTCATATCTTTGGATCCACACGTTAAGTGGCTGAATGGGTCAACTAGGGTTAGGTATTGCTGGGCATATTTAAGGGTATATGCAGGGATTGGTTATAGACCATAGGATATAGATTGGTGAAGAAGAGAAATCAACACTTGCATGCAAAGAGATTTAATGGAAACTAAAATGTAGAGTTGCAGATGGATTGAAAGTATTGATGGATCAGTCAATTGCTGGAGTGAGTAAGTGAACGGGAGGGTTAGTAGTTAAAGGATGGTCAAAGACAGCAGTGTTTGAAATTAAGATTTTAGAATTGGTATAGTTATCGGTGATGACAAAGACTTGGGTACGCCATGTAAGCAAACAACCATATACGTGCGATGAGTGAAGAGACACTGTACAGTCTAAAGAAGTGAAAGAACTGTTAGGCTGTTGGATAATCCTCCTATATGGATATCAAAGTTGTCAAGAATGGTAACAGACAAAAAGGTGAATAAAGGATAGTAATCCAGGTGCAAAAGACCCACTGGGCTAGTCTCCTGGATTCAGTGTTCCCTACACCCAAGCCCTTGAATGACTCCTTAGGAGTATCTGGTCAACCCCACACCTGCCTAGGAGCCAGAAAATGCCTTACAGGGGGAAAACAGGAACTGGGTCTCAGATGGTTCTCCACCTGGTGTATCATTCCTGGATGATACTTATAAACTATTCCAATATGTGGAGACCCTGAAATTCAGAACCCCGGCTAGTACTGACAGAATAGAAAATAAGATCATAGTATAATGTTACCAGTATTATTTCTTTCATGATACATTTTTATAAAAATGGTACTTGTACATGGTTTTTAATTTTTAAAATAAAATTACTTGAATGCTTTTGATTTTTGTTCTTTTGCTTTTCCCCTGACCAACTGAACTAAATATATCTGAGAATCAATTCTTTCTTGCTAAGGAACACCTGCTTATTTTTCCTTAGAGGGGGGAAAATATCTATATTTCCATTATATGATTTCTACCCTTTCCCTATATAATTGCTTCTATTAAATGATAGGTTTTCCTAATTCAGATCTATGTAAAAAATTCGTAATAACAATAGACTCAGTGTTGTTAAATAATTTATTTAAATGACCTAGTAAAGAACCAAGATAAATGCTCTAAGATCCTGAAATGTGGGTGAGTCTGCTGCCTGGTTTAAAGAAATGTCTCCCTTCTATGGTATATAGGAGATACTGATTTAAAAGAGGGAGAGACAGATAGAGAGAGAGAGACAAAGAGAAATACAGAGTGAGACACAGAGACGAAGACAGAAATCAGGATGCAGTCTCAGAAAAATATGTCAAAAATATTGGAAGAAATCCCTATGCTATGGATGCAATCCCAAACATTTCTTGGGATGAAATGTTTAATAAAATGTTAATATGAAAAATGTGAATACATCCAGCTAACTGGCTGGAAAATACTCTCTGGAGCCGTAGTTTTGTCTTGTTTTTTTTTCCTTCCTGAGGCTGTACCTGTGTGGTTTCATTGAAGAGTTTCTTGAGCAGACGTTGTCGGAAATTCAGGGAAAAGGCTCCAAGGGTTTCTTAGAAATGTATTTCATGGTACGGTATCAAGGGACAGCATTTATTCTGGATGTGCTTCCACGGGAGAATTGAGATGCTGTGGGGTAATATTGGTTTTCTTCCCCCACATAGAATGTTAGTGGTCTTAAATTAATTATAAACCAAAAATTAACATGCTACCAAAAGTCAAACAGAAATATCTTAGTGTTTCTCTTCTCCTTTTCAAAATTCTAGGGGACTTGGCTCTGAACGGACTGTGCTCCCACTTATCAAAGAATCCAGTGTGTGTTAATTCTGTTCCTCACCCAAATGAGAATTTTTTTCTTGTTCTTTCCTTTCTCTGTTTGGTCTCTCCTAAAGCAACACTGCAAAAAGAAAACACACCAGATTCAAAAATCTACAAAATAAATTAATCTGCAAATAATGCTCTAGTATTCAGAGATGCAAGCTCGTATTGGAGGGGAAAGGAAAGAAGTCTACCCACCTTGACCCCCTTACAAGAAGACACTAAAATGTCAGTTTTCTCCGTTCTGTGAGGTACCCTCCATCACAGAATGGAAAGTAGAAATGTCTTGTCTTCTTTGTCACCGTTCACCGCCCTCTGTATACGCTCGTCTGTGTTCCAACGGGAGGGATAGGCTTGATCCAGCTGCCACTCCACAGTTCACACGGTCAATTAACAGTGATTTGCACTGATGGGTTAAAAAAAGGAGCGGGGGGCTTCCCTGGTGGCGCGGTGGTTGAGAGTCCGCCGGCCGATGCAGGGTACGTGGGTTCGTGCCCCGGTCCGGGAAGATCCCACATGCCGCGGAGCGGCTAGGCCCGTGAGCCATGGCCGCTGAGCCTGCGCGTCCGGAGCCTGTGCTCTGCGACAGGAGAGGCCACAACAGCGAGAGGCCCGAGTACCGCAAAAAAGTAAAAAATAAAAAAGGAGAGGGGCAAAAGATGGCACAGTTAAACTAGAGAGAGAATAATCCTCAAACTGTGTCCATTTGGCCTTTGGAGGCTCTTATCTTAACCTGATGGCAGTGATGTGATAGGTAGAATTTCTCAGTTCTTAATCTAATGATTCATGTCATGAAGTTTAATGAGGAAAAGTCATCTCATTTTGCCTTCGTTTTTAGCTTGTCTCCCCTTATTTCCATAGATGGAATTATTTGTGTCACGTCCAAAACTGACTGTTCCAAAACACCAACCTGAAGAAAAGCAACCTTTTGCACACCTGGCTCCTTCACGATTTCCCGACAAGAGATACTTATTTTGGCCTTTGAAGATTTTTCCACGTGCTAGTCTAAGCTTAAGTAAATATCCCATTTGTTTCCACAAAGTGCATAATTAACTAAATGAATGAAAATGTAACTATGAATTTAAAAGCAAAATGCACATGAATAATCTTTAATTCCACTAATTCAGTCCCAGATAATTAATAATTCCTTCATAATTCTTAACTAACAGGGGGGTCGTGTACCTTGTACATACTAGTCTTCAGAACAAAAGTCATAGCAGTGCTGGCAAAGTCTAAAAAAGGTCCAGAAAAATAAGGAAAGAAATTGAGTAGTTTTCATGTGATACAGACAAATGGTTAGGTGTATGTAGTCTAGAAAGCAGGAGACTGAGAAACAGTTATTGAGTTTTAACTCAAGAGTGGTGTGTGAATGAGTGGAGATGAGAACATACGTTTCTCTATCTTTGGACAGTTATTAGATGTACCCTAACTATTGGTTCTCTTAGTAGAGGTTGTCTCACAGAGTAAAATTGTGAGATCAGGTAAGAAACAGCCACAGAAAAACTCCTGGTGGATACATGTTTCATTTCACATATTGATTCTTTGTAAGTTTTATAACTTAAATTGTCCATGTTGCTAAAAAAAAAAGAAAAAAATTAAACCGAACAAACCAAAAAACACGAGGATCTTAAAAGGAGGGGTCCACTGTGGGGTAAAAGGGACAAGATATTTCTAGAGGGTAATTTTGCAGTATTCATCAAAGGCCTTACAAATGCTTGGTTCCGTAATCCACATTCTAGATTATATTTTTCCAGGAAATAACAGTAGTAATGCGAGTAGTAGAACACGAGCATGTTCAGAAAAGCTCCAAGTCATACTAAAAAGTGTAGCTGGTTAACTAAATCGAATAATATTCATAGTAAAATCCATGTTACAGAAAAATATTTTATGATATAGGGAAATGCTCATAACATAGAATTAATTTGAAAGATATTTTGAAACAGATTATAGAATTTGATCTATTTTTGAGGAATAGAGAGTATGTGAAGGTCACCATGAGACTCGTGCATACGTGTGTTTCCAACCACTGTTAGCGTTGATCTTTGAAAATATTATTTTAGGCAGTTTTCCCCAAAATTATATTTAAATTATGTAATTACTCTTTAATCAGAAAAAAAAATCAATAAATGCTCTATTGGGGGTGATTTTAGCATTTGGTGATTCCCTTTGTAGAAATGAGAATCGAGTTGGGCAGCAGAAAATCATAAGGAGAAATTAGCATGATTTTCTTAGATTTGGGAGCTTGCACTTGTGTCATCACAGGTATCTGACAATGTTCCAAAGCGTGGTGACCATCAGAGTTCTAAACTCTACTTTAAACTCTGCTACTTTGGTGCTCCGGCAGCCTCTATGATTGTCTTTTTTTTTTTTCTAATCAATTCCCACAGTCCCTAGAGGACTGTGCTCTTAGGCATCCTCTTAGGGACCTCCCTGTTAAACTCTACACTGTGATGACGTTCAGAGTACCCGCTGGAGAGCCTGTCCCACTAAGACTGAATACACAGCTGGCTTGTGCCCTGACAGTAAGCCTTTCCTGCATTTGCAGGTCCAGGAAGTATACTAAATCCTGCTTGTAAAATCGCCTAACCTCAGAGAAGGCTTTTCTTCCCCTGAATGCTCTTGGGTCCTCTCCTGTGAGGGCGTGCAGTGCCTGGTCATCATCGTCCTATCACAGTGTATTACAATTTCATACGCTCTGTTGTATAGCCATAAAGTGAAAATTACACAATACCTTCGTATTGTCTAAAGCGATCAAAATGTATGGGTGGAAAACAGAGGTTGAAGTTAGGAAAACAGCTTATCTTTTCTTTTTTACAGATGTTCATGTTTGACTTTTTAAGTTTTCTTCTCTTCTTTCGGCCAGAAAGTACAGCTTGCAGGGTGACGATAAAAACCCAGTAACATCCCAGTCAGATACACAGTATGGTCATGGAGTTTCGTCCCTAGAGTTCTTAGGGTAAGGAAAAATCCACACGTATACACAACAGCCCATAATGCAGCTTAAGCGACAAAACTACTGCTGACTGGTAGCTTTTCCTGTATTTACATGTCCTTGTAAGATGCAGAAAGAAAAATAAATAGATGGATTAAAAATGTCCATGCCACAACATTTAGCCATCCCTAACTGTGCCCTCGGGCTTTTCCTGCAATGGGAGGGTCCAGTATATATAATAAATAAATACACAGAGGGAAATGCCTTCCCAGGCCCCTGCTGCTACTCAGCTTACACCCCGCAGCAGAAGACTCGATTTCACTTTTATCATTATTGTAGCTGGCAGTCGTTTAGACAATTATCCAGTGCTTGTTAAGAAGCTTAATTCAATTATTTACAATGTTGACCTCCCATAACAGTTAATTCCTTAAAGTTCCCTCACGTAAGGATGGAACGCTATTTTATTTTGGGCAGGAGAGAGGGGAGAGGTGAGCAGAATAGATTTCTAGTTAGGTTATAAATGAACTGTAGAATCCCATGCTCCTGGTTCTACTTTTGCTTCCAACTGCGTTTGGAACACAGAGAAATTCAGATGAATAATATTGTTGTCAGAATTGATTTCTCTTGCTTTCCCATGAAGATGTCAGCAGGAATTCGTCTTTCCTGATTGACATGACATGTCAACGTCAAAGGGAGAAGTGAAGGAGGGTTATTCTCATTCCATGTTTTATAGAAGGAAGTTCTTCCATTTTTCTAAGGTTTGAAAATAAAACATATCTATTGGACACCTGGGCCCTCCTTAAAATGTTACGATGGCCAATGACGTGGGAAAAGCATTTTGAAATGTTGTTTTTTTGTAGCGGTCGTAATGACAGTAATTGAAAACTTTAAAAAGGTCTTCTCTCGTATTCTGCTTTATAGCAATTAGCTGAATACGGGCATAGAGTTATCTGGCTTGTTCTCTTGGCATAAATATGCCTAAGACTGGAATTAACAGCATGGTCCTGTCTTGTCCGTCCCTATCTTTCCTACTGTGAGTATTTGAAAACTTATACTCTGGATGAAAGTTTATTCTTCTTGGCCTGTCCCACCAAGACTGAATTTTTACCCCTCACTTAACAAAATGCAGAGAACTTTCAGATATATGCTGTGTGGTATTCTATTCGGTGGCTGACTTATTTTTCCTTCTGACATACCCTGGCTACCCAAATTTGCAGGCAAATTCTGCGAACATCCGAAGCTATAGAAACCTAACACATCTGCAAATGATACTGGAAAAAAAAAATGGTGCTCACTTAAAACACTAGCTTTTGTAATAATGGTAACTAATCAAAGCTGTTCTATCTACTTCAAGGCAACATTGAACTACTGCTTATTTCTTACCTTGTCTTCATCCTCTTGGTACCATGCCAGTAACCATTCGTGATCAACAAGGCTCCACTGTAAGATCTGTAGGCAGTTTGCTTTTAGAACTCAAAATTTTAATAAATGATAAGAGAAGGTAGCCTGATCAGTGATTCTACGTATGTTCCATAACTGTTTCTGTTTGTTTGTTTATTTGCTTTTGCACAGCTGGTTTTATAAGTAGTAATTCTGGGCATATTAAAGAGGTAAGAGTGTTAAATATATAAAGGCATCTTTAAAGGTACTACTCATCAATGTTTGCAAAGCTAATTATTTGACCTTTTCTTTCCCCTTCCTCCTTTATCTTCCTGAGAGGTTTGTTTTAGGGTCAGAGCTGCAAATTAGGTAGAGTCAGGTGACCTAATGAGATATTTGTAAGACTCAGTTTTCCAACAGGCTGATTTTCAGGCTTGAAGCACTAGAGAAAATACCATTGCCATGCATAAATTTATCATATATATCCTGCAGAGCATCCACAACACAGCACGAAAGAAGACTGCTGTAAATGATTGCATGTGAACGGAGAAGTCAGCCTGTGCGCTTGCAGTAGCTGCCTTCTTCCTTGGTCTCCCCGACTCCAGCCTCTTCCTGTTTCCAGCCTGGCCCACGTTCTCCTGCCAGAATAAACTTCCTGGTGTGGCGGAGAACCCAGTGTGAGCCTCAGCTCTGTCTGGGCTTGGCGTTTAAACTGATGGACGGTTACGACAAGATGTTTATCTGTAAGCGGGCTCAGGGAGCCTTTGGGAGAAAGCCATCTTGAGGGAAAAGGAGAATTAAAAAGGAAAGCTTGATCAAGTAATAAAACCCGAGTTGTCAGAGGTGAGGGATGATTCTGCGTTCATCCAGGAGCCTATGATTATTCTACTGGATTTCGAGTTTTCATGCAGAGGAAAGCTGTGGGGCTAAGCAAGGAGAAATATTATACTGAAGTTCCTGTATACCTTGAGAGCCAAACCCTCGGTAACTGGTGTGCTGCACACTGTGGGTAACACAAAGGGTAAAGGTTACTTGCCCTCATTGCTCTGCCATCCACAGGATCCAAAATGTGTTTCTACCCGTAGAATTTAGAGTGCTCTGCAGGAGAGATTTTCTCTAAGAAAGTGCTGTAAGGGATAAGGAGACACCTTGCCCTGTGCTGGTAGTTAGTGAGGCACAAGCTGACTCTGGTAGGCGGCCCGGGGCCCTCCTGTGGGGCCAGCACTATGCAAGGGATGCCCCCTGGGGACCGACAACATTTGTTTGTGGACAAGTGTGAAATGCTCCCCAAGACTGTGAGAAATACTTGAGGCAGCTGTAGTTGGAGCTGAAGTATTGAGTGAGTGTGCGGAGGGAAAGAGAGAGGGGAATTGGCCCTTTAAAAATGACAAAATATGTAAATCCTATGGAAAATGCAGACACTGCTAACATCCAAGTACCTATGACCCAGATAAAAGAGATGTTAATGTTTTGCCATATTTGCTTGAGATTCCCATTTTATACTTTTTCTGTTTAAAAAATAAAACTGTACACGTATGTCTCTTTTCCTTTCTACTTCCCCGTAGGTAATGATCATCAGGGAATTGACATATGTGAATCCATTAATGCTTTTGTTTTTGTTTTTTAATAATAGTATATGATACACAAATTTCAAAACATTTACATTTTTTAAATGCTTGATCAGTTCTTTTGTTTAAAATGTTGTATAGTATACCATCATTTGAATGAACTGTAATTTATGCATTTGAGACACTGAGATATATGCTATTATTGTTGATTTGAGCAAATTTTTACACACAAGTTCATGGTATACTTCCCATGTTCAAAATATTCCAGAAACTTCTGTTGTTTGTTTGTTTACTTTGGCCACACTGTGTGGCTTGTGGGATCTTAGTTCCCTGACCAGGGATTGAACCCAGGTCCTCAGCAGTGAGAGTGTGGTGTCCTAACCATTGGGCAACCAGGGAATTCCCCAGAAACTTCTATGTGGAAGAGAGCTCAAACCATCCAGCCTGGATTTGGCCACTTTCAGACTTCACTCCATCTTTCCTCTCCTCCTCCAAGTACAGCAGACCCTGCCCATGTCACTCAAATGGCCGTTTCATAAACTTCTCTGCTATTGTTTTTTCTAAAACCCCTTCTTCTGTCTGGGGTACCTACCTCTTCTCTCCACCCCAGACCAAAACTACTGTCCATGTGGTGAATCACAGTGCAATTTTTGAAGCCCAGATTTTCACTTTTTTTTCTATCCCCAGTTGGTTTAATCTTCCCTCCTCTGTATTTTCATGTTTCATCTCGATGATAGGATGTGTTATACCTGGCCTTCCACTTCTGTTATAACACATGTGCCTTCCCAGATTTTGATCTCTGGAACATCTCTGGATGCTTTCACAATGTAAAAATAATAAGTGAAATTAATAAGTGAAAACAGTAAAAACAAGTAAATGTTTAATTAAGTTGAGAGAAGATAACAATGAATCTGAAAGTGGTCTTCGTTTTCCTTAAAACCCATAAACCAATGACTGCATTATTCATGACATAAGCTGTCCTCCCTAGGGTTGTAAAAGGACACCAAGGGGGCCAGATGAAAGTGGATCCAGTCAAAAGCATCACAGGACACTGTTGCCAGTAAGGGACAAGGTGTGGAAGAAAACTCATTTTCTGTTACTGATCTCAGAATAGCGCGTGCACATGTTCCTGCATGTGCGCATTCCTCGGTCAAATACTTCATTGTGATTAAGAGCAATTCACCTGGTAATATACGAGGCAGTTGTAGATAGAACGGGCTTGCGTCGGGAGAAAACCCTTTTTACCAGGAGGGAAATCCTGGATTGAGAGAGGCACAGACTCAGGCACTCATCCTCGTCCGTGTTCCAGATCACAGGCATCTCTGGTAAGAGCCAAAGCCTGCTACACTGTTAGAAAGAAAATCACTCGGCTCCCCCCGTCTTTTGCGTCCAATTTATGTCCAATTTGCAGACTTTCAACAGTGCAACCTCACAGTTCATAAAATCAAACTCAGCCTGGGCTAAGTCTCCAGGTAATGGATTTAGGATCACGGGAGGTGTTACCTGCAGTTCATGATGGGTAACTTTCTTGTTAACTAAAGTCCCTTTAGCTAAATGAGTTCCAGGTTTAAGTCTCCCTTCTTTCTTTTTTTTGGCAGGGGTTTGGGGACGGGGGTGGGGTGGGCATAGAACTTTATTAGGCTGCGCGTGGAGAGCTTTTCATTGCAAAGGCAACAGAAGAAAAAAAAAAGGGATAAGCCAGTCTTTGTATAAACGGAAGGTGGTGAAAGGAAGACTGTGCATGGGGTCTGGAGGATCAACCCTTCGGCTCCACTCGGCCTACGTAGGGGCTCCAGGAGCCGGCCTGGTGCTCGCAGCGGAGCCGGACGATTTCCGCAGGTAGCTGGGCTCTGCGGGGAGAGAGAAACCGCAGAGGCAGGGGCTGGAGGGACGCAGTGTGGACATTCAGCCTCTCTTACCCACTCCTGTGCCCTTGTTCCCAGCAACGAATTCACTTTCATCCACGTGCCTTGGGGACTTCCAATCAGTAGCCCATTGTTGAAGGCAGGTCAGTTTAACATCCTAGGTGTGTCTGAGCGTGTATGTCAATGTACACACCACACTGAAACACACGCATGTGCTCACACTTCCGACTGAGGATCTGGTCCAGAAGCCTGGAGGGAAATAACCCTTCTGAGATGAGTGGTTCTTCAACTGTCAGTGTCAGGAGTGGGGTTAATTGGATGTCTGTGGTTTTAAAGCAAGTCATTTATTGAGTCACTCCACTTAGAGAGCTAATGAAATGCTCTTTAATTTGGACTTTCTGTTATTCCTTAACCCAAGACGAGCACTTCTGTATTTAATTTCTTTGAAAAATTATTTCCCCTATAAAAATCGCATGGCTGCATGTATTTCGTCACTCATCCGTATATTCACGTCTCTTAAGCTCTTCACGTGGCTTTCCTGCTCCCTGGCCTGGTGGTTTTGCCCTCTGTCTTTCTGGTTTATTCTGAAGCTTTCCTTGTCTTTTCTGATCTCTCAAAGAGTGTGGTCAGATAACCTGCTTTTAGATGAATAAGTACTATCCCTAGTCTTGGAACTTTCAGTGAAAGAGCTGAGTACTTCCCTTATTGCCCTTCTGTCCTATAGAATGAAAATGCTCTGTTACATACATTTGTTTACAAATCATAGTTTCTCCTGTCACAGGGAGATTGTTGCCATGTGGGCCAGTATTGACACTGTATACACTGTTTGTTTTGAGGCTAATAAATGATAGACAACCTATTAT
Source organism: Orcinus orca (assembly GCF_937001465.1). Classification (NCBI taxonomy): domain Eukaryota; kingdom Metazoa; phylum Chordata; class Mammalia; order Artiodactyla; family Delphinidae; genus Orcinus; species Orcinus orca. Next base: position 25,129,679 of record NC_064577.1, on the reverse strand, counting down.
GGTATTATATGTATATATATACTTATAGTTTATAGTCATAGTTATGGTTATGGTTATAGTTATAGTTATATATGAACCTTACTGTGCTTCCATTTTCTCCACTTCCACATCTGTAAAATGGATATATTTTTGATCAGGTTAGTGGATTGTTGTATAAACCTCTTATCTTTAAATAGGTGCTCAACTCATAGTGGGAATTTTTTTTTGGGGGGGGGTAGGTTTGCATGATATCATTCTCGTCCTGTGTCTCTCAACAAAGTTTAATGAGAAAGAAAACAATGATTTCTTCTTTCCAAAACTCTGCATAAACTCATTTCACCTTCTTGCTGTTGTAGAAACACTTAACACACAGATTTGAGAAAGGGCTTCAAGGAAATATGCTGGAATACTTTGGAAATGGGTGACAAAGATTCTGGACTCTCAGTCTAATTACTCAACACACATGTACATAATCATCGGGGAAAACCGTTCAAGTTCAATCAACCACAGAGTGACCTTGATGAATTGTTGGAATCGTCTCTGGCTGATGTCATTTCTCTCTCCTACCTGCTTTGCCTTTGAGGGCAGATATACTCCTTCTTGACACTCAGGTGCTCTCCCCTGCTCTCCCTGGCTTATAGGAGGTAGGTGGTGACTACCTAAGAAGAGGCCAGTTGGCTCAATGCCATGGGTCTTGTGAATCATCGTTTCATTCAAAGGAGCTACCACCGTGCAGGGCCTCAATTTCAATGTCGCAATCCATGAATTTGAGGGAGGAGAAGCTGAAGGACTAGTTGGAAAATTGAAGTCACCTTTTAGTCATGTGCCCTTGGAGACTGAACCTGCTCACTCAGAACTTGGCCTCCAGACTCGTGTCCTTTGGTTTGTGTGAGGCGTCTGGAGGGAAACCATGAGCCCACTGTGGTGTCCTGGGTGGGAAGGGTGGTTGACCTGAACCCCAAACACCTTTCCCTGCCATACGCCCCTGAGCAGCTCAGAGCTTGCCTTTACAAGCCAAGCATCAGAAAATGTCTACAGAATGAGGTTGGGACAATTATACGGTGGTAGCCGTGTTCTATTTTTAAAAAAAGATGGGGGACTCCTAGGTGTTCAGGGTTTGGCAAACAAATTTAGCAAAATATTTTTGATTTGGAAATGTAGAGGACACCCCGTCCCCAGGACACTTGTCTTTTATTTCTGTTAACAACATAAAATGAGTTTTAAAACACATTACTGCTTTTAATTCATCAAAGCTCTATTCGTTCAAAAGGACATTAGTAAGATAAATATTAGGAAGGTAGAAGCAAGTTTATCAACAGTTGGAATTAATATGATCATCTATAAAAGAAAGCAAGAGAACCAACAAAAATAATTTGAAGTAACAGGTATAAGTTGTTGGGGGCTAGTTATAAAAACAATATAGAGGGATCAATTACTTTCCTAAAAATCAAGGTTAGCCTTGAACTAAATTTGAGATTAGTCACTTACTAGCTGGGTGAATATACTCAACCTTTCTGTGTCTTTTTATTTATCTTTAAAATGCAGCCAATAATAGTTTCCGTTTCTAATAATTATTGTAAGAATAACTGATATAGCATCTATAAAACATTCAGCACCGAGCCTCCCATAGACATGCCTAATGAAATTAGTTTTAATAGGTTAAAAATGAAATTTTAAAATGATCTCATCCAAAATTGCCATTAAAATGTCAAAAAAAATTCTTAGAAAAATTTTAGGAAAAAAAATGTAGGACTGATAAGAAAAGTACTAGACTTTATTATGGGATGCTAGATGTACTTTGACTAATGAAATGATACGCTATCGTTATAAATTAGGAGGCTCAATATTATAATGATATTAGCATATACACAATCCATTGACTATTTAGTGTTTACTGTATAGCGTTAATTGTATAATGATTAATGTACGTGTGTATATCTCAATTACTATTTCTGTCAACTCAGTGAAGAAGGAATTATTGTGCTTAATTTATAAAAGAGGATATTGAGGCTTAAAGAAGGAAAAACCACAAGTTCGTACAGCTGATAATTGAGGGAATGTGAAATTGAGTAAAAGTGTATAATTTATTTCTAATTTAAGAAATTAATAGGACTTTGAAATTGCCTGAATGGTTCAAAGTTAACTGGAAAAGACAAATCCTGAGAGCAGCCAAGGGTAGTTTTCAAACAAAGAATAGCATATGTACAATTGTCTCACCAGGTATTAAAATATATTATAAAACCATGAAAGGACAGATTAATGGTACAGAATAGCATCAAGAAATAGAATCAAAAATAAATGATGTTGGCTTAGCTTTGCTTTAAAATCAGTGTCTAAGGTAAACATTTTTATGCAGATAGCTTGCATGCAGGGAATCATCTCAATGGACAGGAGAAGGCAACCGGAAAGACTGGAAGAAGGAAAGAGGCAGAGCCAATCTAGGGATGCATTATCTAGTTAATAACGCAAGTGGGAGACTGGACTTGGTCCCACTGGGGACTCTCCGAGGAGCCATGTAAAACACAGCTTCTTCATCGAGGGACAGAAGATCTGTGTATTTATCCAGTCTCCCGTCCCACACACTGGTCAGGGGTTACCCTCAGTCAAGGGTACGATTCACTTGAACTTCCAGATTTGTGCATGTGTCATAGTGGCTGAGTGGTTTCACCACGCATCCTATTCAACTGTGGCAGAACAAGTCCTGGGGCTGCAAGGGAGAGATTTCTGTTTTCGGTGGAAGCAAGTTGCAGTCAGATTTCAGTCCACTGGTGGATGCAGCAGTGACGAGAGTAGAAAATGGGCTGAAAAGATGTGGTGATGCAAGAGCAGTATTAGATATAGTGAAGTAGTTTATAGTAAAAGTGGTACTTCAGAAACACTGAGGAAATAGTGCTTTATTTGATTATAGAGTTAGGAAAACTGGTAAAAGATGAATAAAACTTAAGTTTCACGAGGTTACGTTCCAGGTGAAATAATAATTTAAATGGTAGAAAATAAAAATACTAAAGGATTAGAAGAAAATTCAGGTGAGTAGTTTTTCTTTGATCGTTTGTTTTAGTTTTTGTTTTTTAACAATCTTAGGGATGGAACAGACTTGGTAGCCATAATATTTAAGAGGAAAAACCATGGATGAAAATATTACAACTAATTTTTTAAGCTTTTAAAGTTAATCCAAAATAGATTTTGCTCTTCAAAAGTTGCTTTTCTTCTCCAACTAAACAGTTTTATTAAATTAAATAAACATACCTGAATTTTTACTATTTAGTTGCCAAGTACTCATACCCACTCTCTGTACTAATATACTAATATGTAATATTCTGTGTTCAGCACTTAGTAACTGAAAAACATATGATCAAAGAGAGATCTAAACTACCCTTAAGTATATATCTAAGATCTATACAAATTTTTTTTAAGATCAAAGTCAGATTTATACTCATAATCTATTAGGGCTGTAGATGCATAAATGGGACTTTGAAGCAGTTTAAGAGTAAAAGTTTTCCTGTCTTAATTTCACTGCTATTTGTATTATTTTTATATGGTAGTTTGAGACATATCTTTTTTTGTCAGAGTTGGAGAAACGGTGGTTTAGTGGTGATGCCCACATACACAGAAATTACTTTATTTTTGGAGAATTATAAAGTGAAGAATTTAGGCAATTAGTTGAATACTTATTATCACCACCACCCCCTAGCCCACATGCCAAAACATGTGTCATCAGAAACCTTTTGGTCTAAGTTATAAATACATTTGATTATTTCCCTACTTAGCTTTTATAATTTGATACAATGTATATGTTCAGAAAGTAGCTTGATTAACAGAGGGTAGCATAAGTACATTTTTAGTAGGCACTTTTATCATTGGATGGTTTGCGAAGTACTCTCAAATGAACAATGAATTTGAATTTTTTTTCTAATTCAGATTCAAATAATTTTTAACCTCTTCCCGATAACAATCTCATTTTTACAATCAATGTAAATTGGAAAACATAGTTTCTAGCCTTAAGTCTTCTCAGAGACACATTAAGTTTCGGGCCAAGATCTAAACAAACCAAAACCAAAAACAAAACACAGCAACAAAAATAACCATTCAGCTGTGTAATTGTCAGAAAAATGTTATATAGAAGAGAAATGGTCCTAGCCATGAGCCTAAGATTAAGTAATTCCCCCAAATAATATGTATGTGGCAGCCTTTTCAGTTTCTTAGCATCTTTCTTCATGCATCTGTTTTTCTGACCACGTTTTTCTGAAATGGATTTCATATTCAGTGGGACCAAATGTTTTCATTTGTGTTCTGTAACTGACTTGCTTTTAATCTACTGTGAGGACTTAGCAAACACAAGCGACTAATTCTAAAACGACTGGAAAATTAGGTGAGAAAAAAATTGGCCACAAATTGATTGTATAGTGCAGCATTAACCCAAAGAAACTCATTTTTTGAATTTTCCAGTTTGGGGACATTAGGGAAACATGATTTTGGACAGAATTTGTGATGCTTTTTTCTCCATGGGCTTTGAAGGAGAATATCTTTGGGAAATAATCAACAGCTAGAATTTGTTCTGGCTGGTACTTCTTTTTCCTTTCAGCCTGTCATGTTCTTTATAATTTTTTTTAGTTTAATAATATGCAAAGACTTGAATGTGCAAGGCTGTCATACTTTCCACTGGGCTTCAAAGAAAGAAAGCAGAATGAAGCTTGTTGTAAACTTTTATTTCCATTTTCTGTTTTATGTAACCTCATTTTAGTAGCTCCAGTAAAATGTAACCACATTAACCAACACTTAATTTGGACTAAATGACGAAAGAAAGCCAAAAATAGCTCAGAAACAAACAAATTTGGAAGTGTGTCTGCCACTACATCAGATGTTGTCAAGTCACAACTTCTCATTTGTTGGTTAAAAAAAAAGAGAAAAGGGAAGATGACTGAAATCAATTGCTAGAAGTATTTGGGCAATCAAGCTTAATTATTCTTTTCTATTTGGTGTTGTAGTTGTTAAGTAAAATTATAAAATTAAATGAAATGACGTTATGGAATGAAATGTGATTCTTTGCTGAATTCAAATTGGCGACAGTATTACTAGTCAATGGCGTTTTTATATAAAGTTTATATCGTATGTTCCATTTATTGAAAATCATGGATTTCTACACAAGTTAATGAAATTATAATATACTCTATTGTATCTGAGCATACTATGAGAGTTTGATAATACAGACAATGGTGGGATAAATTCAATGTTCCTTAAAGTGTAATTAACATCTGTGTTTTCTTTGTTCCTATTTATCAGTCAACTACTAAATTGCTTGTGAGCCACTACAAAAATACCTTATATTCGTTTAATGTTTTACAGAATACAAGATAATTTTATAGGGGTTTGCTTTTTTTTTATCCAAACAGTTGTCCATGATATCTGACGTTTCAAAGCACGTGATTGGTCTTAGATATTATGCCTCAAGATCCAGTGCATTTCTAGAATATCCAGATACATTTACGTTTATGCTATATAAAAACACACTGTTGTACTTTACCCCTTTAAATGCAGATAGTTGCTAGCTGTACTTATATTAAATAACCTGAAATTTTAGCAAATTAATATAAAAACTAACGTGTATTCAGGACCGGCTTATACTAGGATGTGTACTTCTTTTTTCTTTCTTTTTTTTTTTTTTTCCAGCTGTGCCGAGCGGCACGCAGGATCTTAGTTCCCCAACCAGGGGTCAAACCCATGCCCCCTGCAGTGGAAGTGCAGAGTCTTAACCACTGGACCGCCAGGGAAGTCCCTAGGATGTGTATTTCTGTTCCAATTATGTATTGCTATGCATAGTTTTGGTCGGACAAACTAACTAAAAACTTAGTGGCTTAAAATGACAACCATTTTATTCATGTGCTCACGATTCTGCCGTTTCGTCAGTGCTTTGCAAGCATAGCTCATCTGCTTCGGTGGCATCGCTGAGGTTGTTCTTGTGTACGCTTCCAAGCCAGCCCACTCACATGGCTGGCAGGGTGATGACGGTTGGAATCCAGAAGTATCCATCGGCCAGTAACCTTGGTTCACACTTCTGAATGGATTTCTTTGTTCTTCTCCTCTAAGCCTCGCTGTGGGACTAGCTTGGGTTTCCTCATAGCACTGCGTTCTTAGGTTTTTCCAAAAGAACCGGAGCAGATGCTTCCTAAAGGTTAGGCTCAGAACTAACCATGTCAGTTCCGCCACTTTCTATTGGTTAGTGTCAATATGATTCACAGGTCTGGCCTGTATTTAAGGGAAGGGGATTACATAGGGGTGTGGATATCAGGAGATGTGTTTCCCTGGGAGCCATCGATGTAACACACAGAAACTTGTCCACAGATGTCCATAGCTTTATTCATAATGGCCCTACCCTGGACATTACCCAGATGTCTTTCAAAGGATGAATGGTTAAACAAACGATAGTACATCCATACTGGTAAATGCTACTCAGCAATAAAAAGGAATAAGCGCAAGAACTTGGGTTAACCTCAAGGAAATAGTGCTGAGTGGAAAAAGCTAACCTTAAAAGGATGCATGGTACCTGATTCCATCTATATAACATCTGTGGAGTAACATTTTACAGAGATGAAGAACGGCTTAGCTGCTGCCTAGGGCTGGGGAAGGTAGGCATGGCTATAAATGGGTCAGTGAAGGGAGCCTTGTGGCGATGCTGTACTTGAGTATCTTGATCGTGGTGTTGCTTAGAGAAGCTACAGATGTGGTAAAATTGCGCAGAGCTACACACACACACACACACACACACACACACACACGAGTGTATGTAAGTAGTGAAGTCTAAACAGGTTCTGTGAGCTGTACTTGTGATACTGAACTCTAGTTTTAGGAGGTATAGATATTGGAGGAGGCTGGCTGAAGGATACTTGAGACCTCCCTGTACATTCTTTGTGACTTCCTGTGAAGCTTTTATTATTTCAAAATTAAAAGTAAAGAGGAAGAAGAAGAAGGTGGCCCTTGGGTTTGAAAGGGGGGTTGGGGGAAATTTGTGCAGTCAAAGGACTTTGGCTCAACCCTGGGTACCCGTCTTCTAATGTACCTAGGATTTTGTCTGTATTCAGGTATGATGAGTTCAACTCATCGGAGACAATTGCCTTTGAAAAGATCGTTTGTCACCCACAGTTCCCAGGAGGAGGGAGGGAACAGGTGCCGTGGTTTGCAGGACAACATGGGAAAGCACCAAGGTCAGTCAGGAGGCAGATGGAGAATGGGGAAAGCACAGACCAGAGCCTTTATTATCGTTTCAGCAGAAAGAAAGGGGTGAGGCAGCGTAAGCAGCTGAGCGGATTTAGAATTGGAGAGTCTGAAGAATGTTGGCAGGCTCTGGCCAAAAGGGCTGGTCCCAGGCTGTCCAGTACCTGGCCTTGGGGTGACTTAAAGGAAGAGGAATAATGGCTTGGAGTGCGAGAATTTGATAACGGTGGTGATTGAGGGGGCAGGTGTGCTCTGGATTGGTTGGTGTTCATATCAAAGGTTCACTCGAAGGCAGGTGGTTTGCTATGTCTAGGAGCCAACTAACCCTGGGAGGGCCAGTCCCACCCTTCCTGGGGTTCGCAAAGCCCCAGCCATCATCAAATACAGAAAATTTTAAAAAACGATGAATGGATTACACCACTTCCTGGCAGTTGTAACACCAGAGTATTATTTGACTCTTCAAGGCTCAGTTTCTCCTTCTTTATAATTCGGATAATAACAACATCTAACTCATCAAATTGCCGTATGGGCTAAAAAGGAAGTAACCCACATGAGGCACTTACACCAGGGCCTGGCATCTGTTAAGCACTCGGTGTTATGCAGTCTTGGACTCTTGAGAAAACTCTGTCTGATACACTGGTGGGTGGGTTTGGAGGTTTCAGTAAAACTTTGCTCAAATAATAATTTATATAATTACTCATTTCAATTTTAGGACTCTGTTCTCCTGGAGAAAGACTCTTTTAAGCTATTTCGTGTCTATTTTGTTGTTACTTATACTAAATTCCAGAATGAACTCCAGTGAGGAATACATTTTGGTAGCAAAGAAAATCTTAGTATTATTGTAGGCTATAATGTGTATGAAAGACCGTTTGATTCTCCAGAGAGAAGCAGATTTGGAAATGACCTGCGTGAAGTGCAATAAAAATAGGTCCTCTGACTTTGCCCATGCAGTTTCTTCCGTGGCGAGCACTAACTCAGATCCGTACTGTATTTCTAGGAAGTGGTTGATTTTCGGGTGTGATATGCTCAAGCTGCATGTGTATGAAGGGGTAGCTCATTTTCTCTGCAGGAAGATGAATCCTGTTTTGTCAGCTAGAGAAGGTTGAAAGTCAGTTGGTAAACGGACAGCTTCACCACTGACCTGTGGAACTTCACAGGGGCATCCAGCTAACTGGGGCACCCCTCATCACTTCATAAATTAAGAACACTCCATAAATAACAGCTTACTCCAAATTAGATGGGAGAATGACACTTCAGGAGCTGTGGAGGTGGGAAAGATGGACAGTTTCCTAGAAAAATGAAAGAGGCCCCTTGGGAGAGCTCATAAGGATGGCTTAATTTTAGTCAATGTGGCAAGCTGAACACAGGCTTGATAAACCCCAAAACTATATAAATTGTCTCAGAACAGTGAGACACAAGTGATCCACTTAACTAAGAGCCTGAAGTCAGGGACTTTTACAGTTGTACTATATTTTCTGCAATATGATATGCAATTAATTCTTCCTTAAGTAAACAAATCGATTAAAATTTCATTATGTCAACGTCTCACGATAAACCCCGATCCAGTGAACACCTTTCTTTTCACTTATGTAAGTCTTTATAATTAATTGTGGATTTATGTCATTGGCTGGTCAATGTTACAGTCACCTCACTAACTACTTAAGCACTTCGAAAGCTGTCGGAGCTCACAGGAACCACTGAAGCCGTGGGCGCTAGCCCACACTTCTAATCTAATCCTTGTTTCGCAAAGCTTAATTTTCCCGTGCTGCGACATTTTCTTTTAACCAGGTAATTAAAAGTTAATGTCAGCATTTTATGCACAACAATAATTCTGAGTTTAGATTTCAGCTGGACAGATGCCGTGACATAATTCTGTTCAATACACAGCCTGGTAACGCCTTCTTTCTTTTTCGTTTTTCAGTTTCAGCCCCCAAAACTATTTTGTCGTAACTGAGAAACCTAAACTATTAGGTGATACGAAGATCCTGAGAATTCTCCACGTGATTGGCTTACCCATATTTGTGTTGTCAGCAGGCTTTGGTTGAGCTCCCCGAAGTATTTCAGTGCCATGCATGCAAGGGGCAACTAGAGAGTCTCCAAGAACGCAGGAAATTCTTAAGGACCTGGTACAATTACCCACCAACTAGGTAGCGCGAGCTGGGCAGCAAAATCAAAGCCTTACTTACACCCGAATCTTGAAGTAAGATGGCGCTCCCTTTCACCATATAGGAAAGTGCAGAATTTTCAATAACTTTTAAAAATGTGTTCATATGTATTAAATGCTTCAAGAATGACCCCTTTCGGGCTAGGTCTTAAATGTCCTCACCACAAAAAGAAGTGGTAATTTTGTGAGATGCTGGAAGTGTCAGTAGCCTTAAGGTTTGTCATCATCTTGCAATACTCAAGTGTATGAAATCAACATGCGTATAGCTTCAGCTTACACAGTGTCCTATGTCAATGATAATACAACAGGGGAGAAAAAAGAGTGGCCTTTTGGTAGAAAACAAAACAAAACAAAATCAAATAGGCCATAAACATGTAATTTACACTTTTGTCTCATGCAGGTAGAGCAGGATAATCGACCAGATTTTTTCCAGAATTAAGTGTTGAATGTGTGCTTACCCCTTAAAATAGGTTATAAGAGAAAACGATTTGTACTTCAGGAATCTGCAATTTGTATAACATCTAGGATCATAGAATCTTGGACGTGTCCTCTAAGAGCAAGAAGAGAATGGAAGTGGCTGCGTTCATTTTCTGTTCCTTAGCTTAGACACCAAAGCCTGCCATCATCTGACCTGAACAATTTGAACAAAATAGACATTTTCCGTAGCCAGATCCGTAGCTCTCCCATATTATACTGCCTCTGTGACTTGTTTATCTTGCTCCCGGGCCTGAATTATTTTCCCAATACTCCTTCATTAACCAAATTTTTCATATGTTAGAGACCTTGAGGAATACTAAACTTTTATCATTTTTTCTCCTAGTTTTTTAATTCAAAGTTTTTCTTGATAACTCCTCTCCATAGAACTATCTTATTAAGTAACATTATTAAAATAATGCAGTATACTTGATTAGATGAGACTGAATATGTCTCAGGTTTTCTTGTAGAGGTTGGCTTTCAGTTAACAAGAGATGAAAACTTCTGGGGCAAGAGCCCTGTGATTTTTCTCCCCTAGAAGCTTGGCAAGTATTAGTGACAGGTAGCGTATGAAAACGTACTCTTGACTGACTTTTACACCTACCTCATCTACCTTCTCTGGTCGAGAATATCCCTTCTGGCACAGGAAAAGGGCATCTTTTAAAATAATCGTAATTACACTATGATAGACTTGCACAGTTTAAAAAAAAAAAAAAATAGATGATCCTTCAGCAACATGTGTGCATGTTTCCTAGACATTTGGGAAAAAAAGGAAAACTGTCACAGCATCATGAAATGGTCCTGGATCTGTTGCAGTATCATCAGAAAACTTCATCCACATTAGATATCTAAACTTATTTTCTATTGTTCTCCACATCTCAGAATAGTTTTGAAATTAGACCTGGGGTTTTTCCATTGACTAGAAGGGCCACCTTGAGTTCCACCCCTGGGAAGGGTCACTGTCAGTATCTCTAAGTGGAGGTAAACATGCCTCCCACGTGGGGTAGTGGGGAAGATTCAGTGGATTGGGAGATTTTTGTCTTTCTTCTCCAGGCATTGGCCTTGTTTACAAATCTTCCCTGAAGCTGAGCACTTGAGAGAAAGACGCAAACACAGATGATAGCCTTACATTGCATTCCCTCCATTCTCAGTGTACAGCTCCCATTTCCTCCTCACAGAGCTAGAGGGCTTTTATCTTCCTGGAGTAGCCAGACTCAGACAGGTATGCTTGTTCCTTTTCTTCTGGAAGTCTTTTCTCGGAAAGCTTTCTTTTCTGCACTTCTCCTCAGTTCCTCTCTGTCAGCACACGTTCCATCCTGCCGTTGAGGCCCAGATGGACCTTCTAGAATTATTAGGTCCCGGATAGAGCTATTTCCTTTCTCTGAAGAGTTTCATTGCCCCTGAAGCTGATGTTACATTTTCTAGTTAGAGATGCTCTTTGGTGCTAGATTATCTATCCATACCACTTAATCCTATAACAAGTTAAAAGAGCTTCCAGGGTGAGAGCCAGAAGGTTTTTTTCCTTTTCTTTTCCATTCTTTTTTCGTTTAGTCTTTTTCTTTTCCCACATTCTATTTTTTATTTTTTTAACATCTTTATTGGAGTGAAATTGCTTAATCTGCATCAATTGTGTAGGCTAAGAATTCATGATACAACCAGAGGGAACTATTTTCCCTTCATTATTTATTCTCAGCTCATTTTTTTTCTAAAAAGGTTTCAAGGTAGCTTCCAAGGCAGTGCATCTGAACCTGAATAATAAATTATTTTGGTATGCGTGGCTTTGCACTGTACACTTCCGCAACGCTTTATATCATTTTTATTCTGTTTAACCTCCTGCCAATCCTGTGCATTAAGCAGCTATATGTCACTGCTCTGTACGTTAGAGAAAAACAGATCCTGCTCGGAAGTCGTGAGTTTTCTTTCCTGTACTGCTTCCCAGTGTGCCTCTCATCACTTGGGAAGAATACTCTTCTGTTTCCCTGAGTCAGTACTTTAATCGCACATCTTTGAGACCTTGATTGCCACTGTAATGGATACACTGAACCTGATTGTTTTGGAAGGCAATCAGATCAATATCAGAGAAAGGTGGATAGATTACATGTTTTATCAAATGCTAATCCGTAACATTCTCAACGAATGCTATTTGGAATTACACATGGATTGAGGGGAGATGATTATTTTTAACAGGGAAACAAATAGAAAATGAAGGTCCCAAGGAATGGTCAAATAGTTTAAATAGGAACTGATGCCTCTCTGTTCTCAGAATGTACTTGGAATTCAAGCAGGTTGATGGCAACCGATAACTTCCGAGCCCCTAGAAAGAACAATGATGCAAAAGTACATCCATCCAGAATGGGACTGTGGAAAGGATTTATCAAATAGCTAAACTTTATTTGCATTGATAAACGAGCCTTTCTAAGAAAGGATTTTTTTTTTCTTTATACTCGGTTCCCAAGTGAGCCCGCTGCAGATGCCTCTTGGGATTTTTGCAGTGTCATTATGAGAAACCGTCTGTCTAGGCTTCTTGCAAAATCTCCCCAGCTCCATCCAGGTGTTGAGATTTAAGGATGTGCCGTTCCTTACATCAGCTGCACAGGATGGACTCTCACCCACACTGTCAGCACCTCGTGAACAAGAGAAGGCCCTCTTTGTATCCTTCCTCAAGGCACCTCAGTGTAGCTATCTCATTCTGTTTCAAATTAACATCAGTGGTAATTTCCGCTGGTTATCCTGTGTAAAAGGAACTCTATATCCTTCAACTGTTCTCCGTTTGCAGGGCACTATGGGAGGCTGTTAAGATATGCAAATTGTGTTGTCTCAGTGTCCCTCTCTTGGGGAAATTTTTTTTTTTCCCTTCCTCTTAGCAAATCTAAAAGAAAATGTTAGAGTTTGGCTCTTAATACTGGAGGGGAAAAGAGCAGTGATGCAGGTTCTCCTCTGAATCTTCTCTCAAAGAAAGAGCTTTCCAATAAGGTTGAATGTTAACACTTCGGAAATATTGCGGGAACAAGTGAAAATACATGGTAAGATCACACTTTGAAGGAATCTGTACATATATTGGGAACCTGTCACTATCGTTTATGTGTTTGCCAGTTATTTTGCTAGAAGTGAAATTCTGCCCCAAAATGAATTCTGCTAATGTGATCTTTAAGTGACTGTGATAAATGATCAAGTCTTCTCTCTTTGACCTAATAGTTAAAAATACAGAAGGGGTCAGACTGGCACAAGTTCAGATTTCACTTCCATTGACTATGTGATCTAAGTGACTTAAAATCTCTAAGTTTCAGTTTCCTCATCTCTAAAATCAAGATTATCATACCCAGGTCACGGTACTGTTACAAGTCTAGCACAGGATAATATTCCTGTTACATGGTCATCATTCAGCCTAGGAGGACTGTTATTGTTATTTTTATTTCATTGCTTTGGAAAACTACGTAGTTGATTCAGTATCAGTATTGAAGCCTAAGCAGTATTGGGGAATTTTTAGTGACATGCTTCTGCATCATGGATCTGATCAGTTGCAGCTGAATTCACTCCATCCACCTGTTGTATGCAATTAATAGATAATAGTAAACTAGTAAACGTTCCACAGTATTTAAGCCAGCACAACAATTCGGTTTTTAGCCACAGAAAAAAATGATACAGATTCTAGTAAATGGCTTATTATAAAGGTAAATTTCTAATTTAAATACCCTATAATAGGTTACTAGTACATTGTGTGACAGTGAATTTTCCGCGAGGGCCCTCATGTGTGTCCTTCCCACCCCCTCCTGCAGAGCTATAGCCCCTACCTCTCCCTCCTCACTCTTTGGGATAAAATCCAAATTGCCCAAACAGTGGCTGCTAATTCAGAGGAATAATTCCTCCCTCTCCTAAGAATCATCCTTAACCAACTATTCCAGAACGTAGCCACTGAAAGACACCACTTGCTGAAGCCCTGTAGAAGATCCCGCCCTCCTTGCCCGAGTTAGAATGCTCCTTGGCAGTCCTCTTTGACCTTGCATTTTGAAATGAAGGCTTGTGCTCTTGGTACCTTTGTTGGTTTTCCTCCACAGTATTCTGTGTATTTCTTTTTTTCTAAGTTTAAGAAACACCCTACACACAGGGCAGAATATCTTACTCTTTACCACCTATAATTGTTTTGAGAATGGTGCTTTGAAAGAACAATGACAAATTACAGTTACTGATAAAAAGCAGACAAAGGCCTGTAAATCTGTGTTGGGGTTCAGGTCATGTTACCCCCAAATTGGCACCTTGGCGTGTTGAGTACTTTGAGAAAATGACAGAAACAGGAGGCTCACTCTGACCACGTCTCCCCTTTGCCTTTCTTTCCTGAGACAGGTTAGAAAACCCTCATGTGAGAGGGTCCCTATACCTGCAGGAAAGGAGCGTCTTTATCTCTGCGAAACAGAGGGATGCAAAGTCAAATCCTAACAAACGGGCCGTGCTCAGTCCCCCTCCCCTGCCCCCCTCCAGGTTGCTACAAGTACCTCATACTCCTTAACTGACATTGTCCCCTCCTCATGAAATCTAGCATAAAAATACACCAGCCCTAGTGTTTCTCTGAGTCTTCGTTTCCTTATGGAAGCTCCCACATCAGGTAAAACTTGTATTAAACAAATTTGTATGCTTTTCTCCTGTGAATCTCTGTCAGTTTAATTTTCACACCCAACCAAGGACCCTAAGAAGGTCAAGGAAAGCGTTTCCTCTCCTCCGTCAGCCTGGTTTTAGACTCTTGGAGATGCCAAGTTTAGAATTCATTTCTAGAAATCCCTTTCAACAAAATCTTCCAGTTTCATTAGAAGTAAAGTAACCACCAACACTCTCGACACTCTTCTCAGATATGTAAGAAGATCCAACGTAGAATAAAAATAGGTGAACAAAAGCGTAGCTGTCCTAGGAGAGCTCAGCCTAGGAGAGACTCAGACATTGCCAGTCGAAGAGGCTGTGGACCAGGGATCATCAAACTAAGATCCGGATGCCAAATCCCACAGGCTTTCTGCCTTTTGTACAGCCTGTGAGTTTAGACTGGTTTTTACATTTTTAAATGGTTGGGGAAAACATAGAAAGAAGGATCCTCTTTTGTGATGTGTGACTATTATATGACGTTCCAAATTCAGTGTTAGCAAATAAAGTCTTATTGGAACACAACCATATCCATCTGTTTGTAGGTAGTCAGACTGCTTTGGCCCTATAAAAGCAGAGCTGAGTAGTTGGGAAAGAGACCATCGGCTCCCAATGCAGAACATACTTACTACGCGGCCCTTTATGGGAAAAGTCAGCTAGCTCGGGCTGCAGACCAGTGAAATCACGTATAGCCACTAGAGTCCTATGTACAAAGTTAGTTTTCATTTGCTCGTATTACAGAGTTAAGGAAATAAAAGCACCATGGGAAACTATATACAGTGTAATATTGATTATGTAAAATCAAAATGAGTAAATCAGTTATAAAGAAATATGCTTAGATGTTAACAGTACTTGACTTTGGATTGAAATTACACACATTCTGTCCACTCCATTCCCCCACCACTTCCCCGTGCTTGGAGAGGATGAGTATAAACTAGAAAATCAAAGAAAAGGTAATGAAAGCACTTTTAAATGAACTCGATTTATATGCCAATCTGTTCAATTGTTTCTGCGCTTTGGTTCTGGTACATTAAGCAAGGAACTTGTATTTCATAACTATATTCTGTTAATTAAGGCTCCAAAGACCACGTCTAGTTAACTTTATCTCTCAAAATTCATGTAACATGTATTTTTGCTAAAATAACTCTTCAATTATTAAACTGCATTTAATTAAAATTAAAGTGTAGTCTAATTCCAGTATCTCCGTATCTCACAAGTAAAGCAAATGTTGACAGCTCACTGTTATTTTGCTAAGCTGGGAAAGGTAACACTAATGAACTAGCTACAAATTGTAAATGAAAAATGTGGAATGTAGTTTTGGAGTTAAAGAATACATTTTAGGTTTCAAATGATTTATTTAACTGTTTAGTTATATATGGAGAAAACCCATTTATATAAATTTTATGGTAAGAATTTTCCTTTTTAATGTTTTTTTAAATGGAAAAGGATAAAAAAAAAACCCTAAAGTCAAGCCCTTTGCTATAATTCAAGTAAACTCAGAATGATATAGTTCCAGCAGATGTTTACCTATATGAAAATGAAATACAGAGATGTGCCTGAGATTGAAAAAGATGTGCACATATGTGCATATATTCAAGGCCAAGTAACTCTACAGATTTATGTCTGATTAATTTAAGTTAAAAGAAATGTCCCTTCTAGATTTGTTTTTTCTGATCAAGATTTGCATTGTCAGTAATTTTGTAAATGTCTACCCAGAGAGGACATTTGTTATTGGCTGGGCTGATGGATTAGGCCATTTTGGTCATTCTTTATTTACAAAGCACTTGTTTGCCTTGAAGCAAACAGAAACAGGCTTTCAAATCATTATAAAGCCAAGTATTTTTGCAAAGAAATGCATGATGAACAGAACTTTGGAGAACCAAGTAAGAAATAGATGGCCCTAACAAAAGATGACCCTTCTTCCAAAATACACTCATCACTTCCCAGTTTTCATGCTTTTACATCTCCTTTACAATGTCTCAGTTCCGTTTTGTGATATTGAAGAATACAGTGTTTTGATTGGGAGGAAAATATGTCAAAAAATGGAACAAATTGTCTTCTGAATGGTCACTGCAAATAACTCAAATAGATAAACCCTGTGAATGAACGAGTATTAAGTTACCTTCGGCCATGCACCTATGTTTTAAGGGAAATCATTAGCTTGCAAAATTAACTCATTAATATGTTGTTGTTTTTTTTTTTAAGATTTATTATTTATTTATTTATTGGCTGCGTCAGGCCTCGGTTGCGGCATGCGGGATCTTTCGTCACGTCTCACGGGCTTCTCTCTAGTTGCGGCATGTGGGTTTTCTCTTCTCTAGTTGTGGCGTGCAGGCTCCAGGGCACGTGGGCTCTGTAGTTTGCGGCACTGCGGGCTCTCTAGTTGAGGCGCGTGAGCCCAGTAGTTGTGGCACGTGGGCTTTAGTTGCCCCGCAGCATGTGGAATCTTAGTTCCCTGACCAGGGATCAAACCCGCATTCCCTGCATTGTAAGGCAGATTCTTTACCAGTGGACCACCAGGGAAGTCCCGATTTTATTATTTTTTAATCTTATTAGACCAGGGATGAAAATGCATGATACACAGGATAGACAATACCCCGCCCCCTTCTACACTTGGGACACCCTTTTTCTCTGAACTTGAATAAAAACTAGAATTCTCAACCATCAGCCCAGGCAGCTACTACCATCAACTGAAGTTAGCACCCGTGACAGAAGGGATGCATGCATTCCATGTCAGCTCCCCCAGGGCAAGGCTTCCTTGCATTCATCCTTCTACCCCTAGATGGGTTCTTATTAACAACAAGAGCTAACACTAAGGCTGTGCTTACTAGACATCAAGAAATTTTCTGAGAGCTGTTGTCTATTAACTGTGGACAGCTTGCAACCACATAAAAGGACTAGGGACTCCAGTCCCCACTTCACAGATGAAAACACAGGTCCCACAGGTTTGGTTAATGGGCGCGAGGCCCACTGCAGGGCAGTCAGACCGGAATTCAGATCTGAATTCCAGCCTGGCTGCCCAACCTGCAGAGCACCCCTGCAGAGCCCCCTGCAGAGCACCCCCTGCAGAGCACGGCCTCCCCAGCATTTGACCGTTGCTTCTAAGGGTTGAAAGAGAGAAAAGAACTCTGAAAGTGTTTCTCTAGTTGTGGAAGGAAGCACATGTGTGCAATAGCTTTAATCTCAATAACCACCTGCCCCTCTGCTCCTCATACTTCCTCGCCCTGTCTGACCCACTCCAACCTCCATTTAATGCCTTTCTCACTATCACTCTTGTTCTCTGGAAGCAACTGCGTAAATTATGCATTAATTACCATCAATCATAATGAATTAATTCCCATTGGTTTTCTAACCTTTTGAAATATTTTCCATTGAAAGGATCAATTAAATTTTATCCCAGAGGAATTGATTACTAATCACAGGAAAGACTTCTGGAGGGCCAAGGCAACTCCTAAAATCTAGCCACCAAAAGGCAGTTTTACTTCATGTGACCTATTGCTCGTGGGAAGCCTAGGAAACAAGGTACCAGGACCTGGAATAATTTTAGGGGCTCACAGAAGTGTTTTAAATGGTTTGGAAATCAAAAAGAACAAAATGTAATTCTAGGTCAAAAATAATGCTGTAATATAGAAAACCAATATATTAATTTTCATACCAATGCAGTTGGAAAATATGATTTTACTTCCCTGTCTTTCTGTCTC
The DNA here is from genome assembly GCF_937001465.1 of Orcinus orca. Classification (NCBI taxonomy): domain Eukaryota; kingdom Metazoa; phylum Chordata; class Mammalia; order Artiodactyla; family Delphinidae; genus Orcinus; species Orcinus orca. The sequence goes on along the minus strand of NC_064577.1, from coordinate 25,111,526 downwards.
TCTGTCTCTCTCTCTCTCCCCTCTCTCCCTCCCTCCAACCCTTCCTTTCTCCCCTTCTTCCTTCCTTTCTTCCATTCTTTATTTTATTTATTTATTTATTTATTTATTTATTTTTAATGAAAGAAGGGAGCCATGAAGGCAAATATGCCTAGGGTCAGAAATGACGTAATGTGGCCCTGGTTGCTGATGGGAGAAAAATAACTACAGATCTTCCTCAACATACGATGGGGTAACGTCTTGACAAACTCATCATAAGGCAAAAACATCATAGTCGAAAATGCATTTAATACACCCAACCTACTGCACATCATCGTTTAGCCGAGCCGACCTTAAACATGCTCAGAGTGCTTACCTTAGCCTACAGTTGGGCAAAATCTTCTAACACAAAGCCTATTTTATCATGAAGTGTCAAATATATCATGTAACTTTTTGAATATCGTCCTGAAAGTGATAAACTGAATGGTTGCCTGGGTGCAGAACGGTTTTAAGTGTATCGGTTGTTGACCCTCGCGATGGCTTGGTTGGCTGGGAGTGGCAGCTACCGCCCCTGCCCGGAATCCCTAGAGAGTAGTTTATGGCCTATCACTAGACTGGGAAAAGACCAAAATTCAATATTGGAAATATGGTTTCTACTGAATGCATATCACTTTTGCAACATGGTAAGCTTGAAAAATTGTAAGTCTAGCCATCTTAAGTTGTGGGCTATCTCTGTGCACTCGCATGCTTTCAGTTTCTTCTAACAACTGGGTCTAAGAAAAAAAAAAAGACCAAAACAAACAATCAAAAAAAGCCCAGCCTTTTTGATCATACTAATAACTGAATCTAAATTATTTTGTTCTAAAGGATAAAATAATTTTTTCGTGTAAAATTATCGCTAGGGTTTCATGCAGAGAACGGATAAAGATTGGAATATTTCTATGGTTTGTTATTTCATGGGAAGCCCGGAGATTTGGATATTTTATTTTTCTCTTTATGTCTCAGTAATTCTGTTAAATAACTAAATTGGGATAACAGTAGCAACAGAAGAACAATTTATTTGTCTCTTGCAAAATATAACTGTCTGATATTGTTCAGAGGAGAAAAAGAGGTTTTATTTCTGTTTACTCATCATGTGATTATTTTAAGTAACTTTCATTATTAAAATAAGAACCATTTTGATAACTTGCCATAGATTGCTAAATTACAAAATCTTAATGCAAAAATAATGACAACCACAAAAGAAGTAGTTGCTAAATTTTGAGCTACTAAGTCTTTAGCCTTCCAGAAATTCTCAGAAATCACACATCAAGAACATGGGCTTTGGGATATTACAGACCAGGACTTCTAGGATTATCCTATCCAGTACAATAGCCACTAGTCACATACGGCTGTTTCCATTTAAATTTAAATTAATCAAATTTAAATAAGGTTAGAGATTCAGCTCCTCAGTCACACTACCACATTTCAAGCTCTCAGTCTTATGTAGAATGTGGCTACCATATTGGAAAGGGCAGAACTTTTCCATCATTACAGAAGGTTCTATTGGAGGTTAGCATATAAAAATTTAGGCTTTGGAGCCCATGTTGTGTTTGTTGCAACTACTCAACTCTGCCGTTGTAGAGGGAAAGCAACTGTAGGCAATATGGAAACAAATGGGTTTGGCTGTGTCCCAATACAAATGTATTTACAAGAGTCTGTCATACAGAGTGAAGTAAGTCAGAAAGAGAAAAACAAATACCGTATGCTAACACATATATATGGAATCTAAAAAAAAAAAAAAAAAAGTGGTCATGAAGAACCTAGGGGCAGGACAGGAATAAAGACGCAGACCTACAAGAGAATGGACTTGAGGACACGGGGAGGGGGAAGGGTAAGCTGGGACAAAGCGAGAGAGTGGCATGGACATATATACACTACCAAACGTAAAATAGCTAGTGGGAAGCAGCCACATAGCACAGGGAGATCAGCTCGGTGCTTTGTGACCACCTAGAGGGGTGGGATAGGGAGGGTGGGAGGGAGACACAACAGGGAGGGGATATGGGGATATATGTATTCGTATAGCTGATTCACTTTGTTATAAAGCAGAAACTAACACACCATTGTAAAGCAATTATACTCCAATAAAGATGTTAAAAAAAACACAAATGTATTTACAAAAACAGGCAGAGGGCTGGGACTGGCTGCAGTATGTAGTTTGCAAAACTCTGGACTAGATTATCCATGCAGGGCGCTAAGCGCTGTGTTGGACACACAGTAAACATTCAATAAATAGTCGCCTTTTCTATTGCAAGTACTTAAAAATAAGAACAAGAGCTATTAGACCAGAAATAACCTAAAAGTTCCACAGTTTTTCCATATACGATTTGGTGTGTTCCAGAAATAATGTAATAGCTATATAACTTGAACACGGTGCTGTAGAAAAAAAAAAAAGAGGGAAAGAGAGAAATTTGAAAAATATTTACTGGAAAGATGCTCTTGATCCATCTTTTTATTTTAGCAAAGAATGTAGGTTATTGACCGAATGATTTTAAAAAGGACAGAAACATACACGAATAGTCACACATCTCTGTGTAGTGACTTATATGTCTTAATTTTATTATCTTCCATCTGTGTTTTCAGCCTTTTCTACATATTGTCGCTTTCATGTTTATAATTGGAAGAAAGAACATGCTAAACTAATGGAAGTTACTGGAGTGCAGTCCTCCCCCAATGCATTCCTGATACTGGGGTGGAAAACACACTGAACACGCGCTGTTCTCACTGAAGCACAGAGTTGTCCAGTTCTATTTAGTCTGTCTCTATATACATATTTTATAAACGCCATTGGTCTGAGACAAAATAATAATAGTGTGAAGGTGGCCAAGCATGTAAATCTTGAATAATTTAGGGATACGGTTTAATGGACTGCTGGATTGTTTATAGCTTCAAGATAATCACTTGGAACTTAGGGGAAATTTTCATAGACAAAATCCCTCCTTTACTCACCAATTTTGTCTTCTTGTTCACCTAAACGTGAAAACAGAAGTTGAAATCGCTATATGAACCATGTTGCATCTTCATCAGCAGTTGGTATGCACAGATTATACAGAGATGTACGCTATCCAAAAAGAATGAAGCAAACTAACTCCATATTCCCTGAGAATTTATAACACAAGAAAATATCTACAGCAAGCTATTAGGTATAAAAGTGGATCCGTACACTACTTGGATTTGGTTTATAATACAGACAAAACATACAAATGTCAAACTAAATTTTAAAATTTACATTCCAGAGTTTTATTCTTTTGAAAACAGGTAAAATGTTACGTATATTTGTATACACACACACACATACACACACACGCTGAAGATAAACAGAAAACTTTGAATGTGTATTAAGTAAATGCACAAAGAGTGAATTTGAAATGTACCTTAAAGATAAACAATTCTGTATAAATGTTTAGTCCAGCAGGAAATAGAGCTTTATCACAATTTCTGGCAATATTTTATTAGAAATAGATGCAACTTTGTTTTCCTTTTTCAGCAGCTTCCCAGGGAGATTTTAGAATGATTTAAAATTCTCTTCTACTGAAACTATTGTATTTTGTGAATTTGGGTGGCCTGATGCCTTTATTTCGAATTGTTATGAAATTAATCATAATGACACTTATTTAAAGTAGCTAAACGTGTCTATATTTTTATCTTCTTGATGGGCAAACATTCTGTTGTAGTATAGCTTAGTATATGTAAGAAAGAGAAAGCTGTTTCCCTTTTCAGTTGAGAAAACTTCACTTGGGTAATGGTGTGATTTTTCCATCTGAGGCGGTTATACAGGCATTAGCCAAGGAGCCTTATAGGAAAGGACGAGATGTTACGTTTTACCTCAAGATACATTTACAAGTCTTGTTTGGCAGTATTTTCTCTGAGAACAAGCTGTGCTGTATATTTCAGAGAAATTGAAACCATATGTTGACACCTAAAAAATCTTGAGAAATACCACTGGAGTTTGCAAGAAAACATATAAATATAATCAAATCGTTGTAGAATATGTCTACTTGGAGTCACTATAATACTTCACTTGTTTTTCAAGGAGCTGTATTAGTGATCGTAATGCTATTAACTGTAATACACCGTGACCTAATTGAAGCTGACTGATTGAGTTAATATTAAACTCTTCATCTTGTATTTCCAAATTGAAATGAAAAGATTTAATAGTACCTGCTTCAATTTTAGTAATAATTATGTTTCCTCGCTGATACTTGGCATACAGAGCTTCCCTGTTGAAAGACTGGGGTCTTGGAATGAGATTTAGGCCAAAATGAAGCCTCAGCAAGGAAAAGACGATTTGGGGTGTATTTAGGCTGGCAGCTCTTTGAACTACTGAGCAGCCATTGCAATTTCCCTAGCATTCCGACAAGTCACTTTTGTCCTCCCATCTTGAAAACAACTCTCCCAAAGCACTGGCTTCAATCTTAATTTAAAGATGGACACCTGGTACAAGTGACCTGTCTCAATGGAATCTGCATTTAAAGGTAGATATAGGACAATTCTTCTGGGTCCCCAGAAATATACCTACTTAGAGATAATTATAGTAATAGAATATGGAGTGGTCTTCGCCTGTAGATGCCTCACTTTGAATAAAGGCGCTGATGACATCATTGCCATGGTGTGACTTCAGATTTCTGTCCACATGGAAAACACAAAAGTAAAACACGGTTATGATTTTTTTTTTTTCCTGCATCCATTTGGGTTAGAAATTCTGTGATGGGGGTCCCACAGAGGGAAAATCCTGTTATCAGCTGCTCATCACCGTCTGGGATTGCCCTTCCCTCCTGCCACCAGGAAGTATCCTGATCTCCAGCCCATTTGCTATGACCACCGCTGCTGAAAGCTCTCAGCCTGTGACCTCTGTGCATCTTTTTGTTATTTTTTGTTGTTAGCTTAATGGATTATTTGATATTGAAAATCAGGCAATTTTGCTAATGTACTTTCTCAGATGTTTCTTTCACACACTTTTTCTTTTCTTTAAATTTTAAGTTATGAACAATGTATATGTACTTGCAAATCTGGGCCACCTTGCCAATTTGGAATCCCTCCTAGTTATGTAGGCTTTTTTTTTTTTTGTCTTTTGTTTTGTTTTTGCTGGTGGTAGTGGACTATGTATATTGAACAAACAGTGCATTTCTACCTCAATTATTTGGGAAGGGAGAATATCCCCTCACACATAGACTGTCACCACCACCATCATCTCTTCCTAAGGGGCAGTAAGATGTCTCAAAGCTTCTTCAATGCAAATTTGTGCTGCTTCTTATCCTTCTCTTTTCATAAAGACGCTGAATGCTCCTCGGATCCCAGATCGTGGTGAAATTGCAAGCTATGCGTAATGTCCCCGGAGGTTTAGCGATGTGAATGGAACCAATTTGGTTCTAGGTTTCTTTTTCCCCACCTTGGGCCTCAAATTTTACAGCATTGAAAGGATGTTTTAATCATTGTCTTTACGCTCCTTGGAGACCCAGAAAATCTCCTCCCTCAGAATCTGATGGTCACACTTGACCTACTTCTGTATGATATTGGTTGACCTAATAACATACTCATCAATCAACCGTTCAGTATCTCTCAACCTTGGAATAAACTTGGCTTCCACACTTATCTTTCCAGTTTGGTACCAGCCCCTGACTTCTCTGTGGGTCTTGACAGTTTGCTGGTAAACATCTTCTTTCACTGGAATCAGTGTACGTGGGTGGCCTCTGACACTCAAAGGTTAATGCCCAGTGTCTTTCTCCCTTTGGGGCTGCCCACTAAGTTAATTTCCTTAATAATAAACACCTATGGCCTCTCAGCTAATTTACGGCCCAGAAATTCCTAAAATATCCTACGACTAGTAATTAAAGTTACAGTAAACCAAAAAAAAAAAACGTTACATAATCATCCCCTAGTCCAGTTTGCCCAGGGTGATATTTTTACAGGATTGTGGCATTATAATTTTGAAACCTAAATAATTTTATCATCGTTTGAGTAGTAGATGAAATTTCCACCGAGTATCAAATAGTTCATTCTTCCATGGCTCACCAATAAATAGTGCATTTACCTTGAACTCTATGATTTGATTAATCAGATATGAAGGAAGGTATCATGTTATTAACCTTTAATTAAAAACGACAGCAACAACAAACCGCATCTAAGGTAAAGTTGTACATACTTGCTCTTTTTTCCAAACATAGTAAGGTCCTTTATTTACCCAATAGCAACATACCCCCTCCTCTTGTTTAAACTGCTAGTAAACAGGATTAGTATTGGGTTGTTTCTGAAAGCAAGTTCTCTGGAGTCAGCAGACATGTATTCAAAATCAGGACCCTTTCTTATAGGTTGAACAACTTTGGGTAGGTGCCCAATTTCCTGGTGCTCGTTTTCCTAATTTATGAAATGAGAACAATAGTGCACGCCCCATAGAGTAGTTGTGGTTTAAAATGAGAAAACACATGCAGCACACTCACTACAGTGCCTATCGTATCATAAATGAATTTAGCGTATTTACTTTAGTGTTAATATAATTGCTTGTTGTTAGACAAAAGTTGAAAACTAGAATTACAGAAATAAGTAAACAACCATGTAAAACCCGTTGCACCTAAATAATTCATTTTGGACAAAAAAGAGTGGAAAGCAAAACAAACAAAACCCAGGGATTGGCTTGGATAACCTATCAATAGTAACCAAATGGGCTAATAAGAAACGATTCAAAACTTTATTTGTATATTTTTGCTTCTATAAATGTATATACTTATACTTATTACATATGTGTGTACGTAGATATATATATGCAGATCTATCTATCTATCCCTTTCTTTGAGCAAAATTGAGGAATCTCTTAGCCATTTTCCGTTGTCGCTCCAACTTACTCCTGGTTAGAATCCTAAACCAAACTTATGACTTTAAAAACATGAAGGAAAATTACAGAACTGAATGTTAAGGCTATTGATGCTAGAGATCATTTTCTGGTTCAAATGAAGAAATGAAGGAATGAATGACATAAAACTTTCCTCTCCCCCTCGGTGCTTGGAGATTCTGTACCCTCCTCCCCAGCCTGCAAGCGGATAAACCCTTGGAGCTCATGGTGTTTTCAATTCCAATGTCATAGACTAGCCCACTGCTTAACTTTCCCGGAGGAAGTTAAATAATTTAGGGTCAGACCCTGAGGTAATAATTAACATGCTCTAGAATTTGTAAGCTCTAGGCTCTGTTATCATATGATTCGTCTTCTGAGTGGCAGTGTCCATATTCAATCAAATGAGCTACTGTGTAGCCCCTTTGAAGAAGCTCATAAAACAGTGGGTTTAATTTGTCTGGGAAATAGAGACTAAAATATGGTGCAGGTCCCTGATGGAAAACGTGGCTCTGTTCTGCAGTGTTCCCACCAAATATCTTGGAAAATGGGCAATGTTAACACAGCTCTCTGGAGTAGGGCCAGAAAGAAACAGTGGATGTTCTCTTGTAAAAACCCTGAAAGCAGCGAGCAACCCATAAACAGTATGCAGACTGAGTCTGAACATGGACCGTTTTATGTTCCCTAATGGAAGGATAGCTTATTTGTTCGTGGATTTATAGCAACAATGTGATGTCATCAAGTGATTTATGGCCAGAAGCATAGCAAGTGTCAATATACAGTGGTGGGTGGAAACATCCTATTCTCACCAAGAAGCTGATCCCCACAGGAGGTTGTCTTTGCCTTCGGGTGGGGTAGATGTAGGAAAACCCAACTTGTTAGTGTTACTGGCAATGGGACGACAAGGGAGGTGAAGAACTATTGGAGTCATCCATCCTAGGAAAGGATTTGAGGAACATAAAATCAGTTTGTTTAGAACATAAAATGATGATTACAAACCAGACCATCTCTCTAATTCTTGACTCACCCAGTGACTAGTGTTTGATGTTCCACAGGAAGGTGGGAATGGTGACTACAAAATCCAGCCACACATGTAGTGAGTATTCATTTTTAATGAGAAAAGGATAGGATACTGATAGTACCATGTGATCATAAAGAAGCATGGCATTATTTTATTTTTAAATTTATATACAGTAAAATTCACTCTTTTGCTTATACAGTGCTACAAAATTTAACAAAAAGTAAAGACTCATATAACTGTCACCAGAAAACAATAAGCACAATGCTTCCATGATATAAAAAAAATTCCCCCACCCTCCACCTTGGTAGTCAGCTCCTATCCTCACCCTTAATCCTTGCCACCACTGATACTGTCTCTATTTAGTTTTGCTTCTTCCATAATATCATTCAGGTTAATCATGTAGTATGTAGCCTTTCAAAACTACACAGTGTATGCATTTGAGATTCATCCATGTCATTGCATTTCTCAATGGTCCATTCTTTTTCATTACTGAGTAATATTCCATTGTGTGGTTATACCACATTTTGTTCATCTATTTACAAGGGCATTTAAGTTGTTTCCAGTTTTTTGGTGACTATAAGTAAAGTTACTAAAACCACCTATGTACATGTTTTTGAATGGCCATACATTTTTACTTCTCTTGAATAAATACTTAGGAGCAGGATTGCTAATTCCTATAGTCACCGTATATGTTTATAAGAAACTGAAGAAATGTTTTGCAAAGTTGCGGTATCATTTTGCACCTACAGTGCATAAGAATTCCAACCACTCTGTATCCTTACTTCACTTGGCAACGTCAGATGTTTGTGTTTGTTTTTATTTCTTGCCATCCTGATAGGTAGGTAGTGGTATCTCATTGTGGTTTAATTTGAACTAATGCTTGTGATTTTCTATGTAGATGATATTTGCTGTGAAAAGAGAGTTTTATTTCTCCCTTTTCAATTTATGGTACATCTATACAATGGAATATTATTCATCAATAAAAATAAATGAACTATTAAGCCACAAAACGCATGGAGGAACCTTAAATGCATACTGCTAAGTGGAAGAAGCCACACTGAATAGGCTACATATGTAACAATATAGGCTCAAATGTTTAAAGCAATTATTGACAGAAGAACAAGGAGAAACTTAATTTGCAGTTATGTATGCCTTTGTGCAATAGTAACAAATAAATCAGACGAAAAGTAGATGACAGAGAGTTCAGCCTTATAAATGACTGATGTAATTGCTTGTAGCACAAAACAGTGCATTTATAAAACACATTTTCTTTTCAGGAACAAATGGGACATTTACAAAAATGGACCATATGCTATGTTATAAGTATCTGTATGTCAGTTTCATTCAGAACAATTTTTTAATCAAAAAGCCAATACAACAGAAAGAGAATGATAGGTTTTACAAAAGATTTTAGAAACTAGAAGACATGTCTCTAAGTTATTCATGGTTCAAATAAAAATACATGTTGGTAAAATAAATACATCGGAGAAAATTTCAGAAATTAACAGTTGGTTAGGATGTTGGCTAGAAATCCTCACACTATATAATAACGTTAAAGATACCCTCAAACTCTAAGCTAACAAAACCACATTTAGGTTCATGCACAGAGAAAACTTCATCCATGTGGATGAAGACACTCTCACAAAGATAGGTTTTGTGTGTGTGTGTGTGTGTGTGTGTGTGGTACGTGGGCCTCTCACTGTTGTGGCCTCTCCCGTTGCGGATCACAGGCTCCGGACGCGCAGGCTCAGCGGCCATGGCTCAACGGCCATGGCTCACGGGCCCAGCCGCTCCGTGGCATGTGGGATCTTCCCGGACCGGGGCACGAACCCATGTCCCCCGCATCGGCAGGCGGACTGTCAACCACTGCGCCACCAGGGAAGCCCAAAGATAGCTTTTAAGGATTGCTTCTAATAGCAAAAATAGCAAAAATATGAAACAATGGAATTTAGTTTATTAATTAAGTAACTAATACATAAATTATACTCTTATAAGATGAAAAATTAACAATTGTCAAAGTTAATGAATTAACTAGACCAGGTTTACTGTTTTAGACTTTGCCAGCCAGTGTAAGTTGAGAATATTGTGTAGGTATTTATATAGCAAGAGATATGTTCCACATGTTCTGTATCGGTGAAATTCAAAACATAGTAATAAAAATTGAGTGTATTTTGGGGTTTTTTTGTAACATAGGTATACTAACAAGAAGAATAGGATTCCATTTATGGGGATAAAATTTCACCTAGTTGGGGTTGAAAGTTAATGTTGTGTATCATCAAATTGATTGCAAATGTTCATCTGTTAAAAAAAAAAAAAAAACTTTCTTAGTTTAAAGGCTGCACAAAATGAGGTAGAGGACAAGATTTGGGCCCATGAGCCATGGTTTCCCCACGTCTGAGCTAGATCAATGTGTCAGCATGATACTGAGTATAAACACATCTTGCCAAAGGAAACATACATATTGATGCCATTTTTGTAAACTATTTGAAAAATCAAAACATTACTATTACTATTGACCGATACAGATGTGTGGTAAAAGTATAAACATGAACAGGAAAGACATACCAGCTATTAGGACAGGATCTGAATGCAATCTTTCCTATTAAACTAATGAATCCAACATTTCTATACTAGAACTCTCTTTGTGCATATGGGGGTCCACATGCACACTCCAAAAACGGATGCTGGTTATAAACCAACTGGGGTTGGCCACAGGAATTTTGAATTGAATGCGTCCAAAATAAATGAATCATTTCCCTCTTCCCTACCTCCTCCACAGCTTCCTGCCAAATTATTCTCTTACTCGATAGCACGTATCTTAATAAATATCACTTCCATCTTCCGAAGTCTTTTTTAATCTGCCCTTTCCTTTCCAAATATGACTACTATTTTCCAAATTCCCATCACCACTCTCTCTGTCTCTGTCTCTGTCTCTCTCTCATCCCTCTCTCCTCTGTCTTCTCTCCTCTCTCCTCTATTACCATAAAAGCCTCATAACTTTTCTCCAAGAGAGAAATCTTTTTGAAACCCAAATGTGATCCTGTCAGCCATTTCTTCAAACTCTCCAGTGTCTCCCCATCCTGGATAAGATAAAATATAAAGCCTCTAGCAGGTCTTAAAAGACTTTTTGGAATTGGTTTTCTTAACTTCTAAAACTTAAATTCTTAGCTTTTAAATTAAAAAAAAAATTAACTTCAAACACCCCCCCCCCGCCACACACACACACACACACACACACACACACACACACACACACACACTCTTTATTTTGCACAGTTGTGGTCTCCAAGCTCCTATGATGACATACCCCTGTCAATACATTTTAGGATTAGTTCCCAATACATTTTTGTTTAATTAAGATATAAACATATCTGTGTATTTATTTACAAAGACCATATTAAATACTCTCAAAATTTAAAAGAATTAAATGTAAGTGGAATGTAATAGAAATCTCTAAATAGTTTATAGTTTTAGTATTAATAGCACACACAAAAATCTCTTTTGATTCTCACTAATATATTAAAATTAGCTAGACTACAAATAGTGCAGTTCATGAGAGCAAAGTGATGCTGTCTGTTACCGCCTCTGAAGAGCTCTCTGCATCTGAACACAGAGGCTCTGCCTTGGTCCAGCTAATAAGGAGGAGATTCAGTGCTTCTTCCAAAGGGCAGATTCTTCGATTCCCATCATCCTCTCTCCGAATCAAGCCACAGCTCCTGGAATTATTTCTACTCTTTCTGAATTGACGTTTCACCCTACCCCCACTTCTGCTGAATTATTTCCATCAACATTCAAACATTCTGTAATGTCTTTGTTGGGGAGAAGTAAATTTTCCACTACCCTTGGTTGACTTAAAACAAATAGGCTGCCAGTTATTTCTCCAGCAAAAATTGGTTTACTCGCAAAAATTGGTTTACTCGGAATCAGCAAAGACTGCAATTTAGGGTGTGCAACATGGCGAGCCTTGTGCAAGGAGACAAGTCTTTATAGAGGGGAAGGGAAGTGGGAGGGCTCTAGTAAACAAAGAGTCCATGGCTTTTCATTGGCTGAGTTGAGACAGTCTCTCATTGGCTGAGTCCTTTCCAGGAAAGAAGAGGAAGATTTTCTTCTTGCTGTTGGGCCCTGCCACCATGGTAGGGCGTGAGAGCTTCCACTTCCGGTCTCCTATTTGATTGAGGCTTCTGTTGACTAATTTTTCACACCTTCCAGGTTCTTCTTGCTGGTCTCTGTATTAAATTAATATGAGACAGAGTAATAGGAGAAAAACAAATAAAACTTTAATGGCATGTATTCATGGGAGAGACTCAGGAAAACTGAGTAACTTGCCAAAATGGCTGAAGCCCTCACCTTAAAAATCATCTTCAGCTGAGGACAGACGAGGATATTGGAGGTAGTAGGTTTGGGACCTCAAAAAGGAAAAAAGCAATTCACATGGAGATGGAAATGCAAATGTTTTGTAAACAAATGGTTTTGGGGCCATGCAGAGCCAAGAGGGCACAGTGGACTCTGGTTTCTAGACACTGCCTGTGTCCTCCACCGCACCTAACCCATATTCTTTGGAGATATCTCTGGTGGTAGCTCAATTCCAGGAACAGGCACTTTATCTAAATTCTTTTAGGCAGTTAAGGGAAAGGTAACAAGAAAAACTTCCTAAGCCTTCTGTTCCTTAGAGATAATCAGTCTAAATTAATCCATCATGCCCAAGAGACACATTTTGCCCCCTACATCTTCTACTTGAAAACCCTAACAAAAGCGCCGTGGACTCCAGTATAGCCCCATATCTCTGCTCCTTGAAGGGGAGCAGAGTTTGCCACCTCAAAATATGCCTCTTTCGCATAAGGTTTATCTTGAGCTGATTGTTTTTAAGAAACAGCAGAGACAGGAGAAACTCTAAAAAGGAGGAGAAGTTACCTTTGAGTAAGAGATTTACATTTATGAGGGAAATCTGCGTTTGTAAGGTTGTCTCTCTCTCTGCACCAGGAAGAGGTGAGTGGCTCTAAGTCTCTAGAAACGCTTACCTTTCTTTTGCCTTTATCTAGAGGTGGTATTTAAGGTGGTGGCTTGGGTAATTTGGGGAGTTATTCAGTTTTCCTGGGTATCCCCTATGTACAAAGGGGTATACATGTTATTAAATTTGTTTATTTTTCTCCTGTTAATCTGTCTTTTATTACAGGGGGTCTCAGGCAAGAACCTGGAAGTGTGGAGGGAAAAGTATTTTTCCTCTACATCCTCTTTATAGCAAAGCTCTTCCAAAGAAGTTTTCTATATACACTCCCTTGAGTACCCCCTTTACCCCCTCTATTGAAGGAGCTCTTGCCAAGGTCATTGTGACCTTCACAGATCTAAATCCAGCTTCTAATTCTTAGCCCTCATCATACTTGACTTTGGAACAGCCTTTGCCCTGGGTGGCCCTTCCCTCCTAGACCTTGCTTCTGCACCTGACCCCTGGGAAACCACTGTCTCAATTCCTTCTGAATTTACTTTCTAAATCTTTTTTTTATTTTAATAAATTTACTTATTTATTTATTTATTTATGTCTGTGTTGGGTCTTTGTTGCTGCGCGTGGGCTTTCTCTAGTTGTGGTGAGTGGCGGGGGCTACTTTTTGTTGCAGAGCGTGGGGTCTAGGCGTGTGGGCTTCTGTAGTTATGGTACACAGGCTCAGTAGTTGCGGCTCACGGGCTCTAGAGTGCAGGCTCAGTAGTTGTGGCGCACGGGCTTAGTTGCTTCGCAGCATGTGGGATCTTCCCGGGCCAGGGCTCGAACCCATGTCCCCTGAATTGGCAGGCGGATTCTTAACCACTGCGCCACCAGGGAAGTCCCTGAACTTAATTTCTGATCCTTGTTTACTTTGCTATTTCTTTCTGTTCTCTCAGACCTCTAAGATGTTGTATGTATACTGTGTCTCTACAGGTATACCTTGTTTTATATATCGTGCTTCACTTTATTGCAGCTTTTTACAAATTGAAAGTTTGTGGCAACCTGGCATTGTCAGGTGATGGTTAGCATTTCTTAGCAATAAAGTATTTTTTAATTAAGATATATACACTGGAGGAGAGACCTTCAAGATGGCAGAAGAGTAAGACATGGAAATCACCTTCCTCCCCACAAATACCTCAGAAATACATCTACCTGTGGAACAACTCCTACAGAACACCTACTGAACGCTGGAAGAGGACCTCAGACTTCCCAAAAAGAAAGTAACTCCCCACTTACCACTTAGCAAAAGAAAAAAGTAAAAACAGAGACAAAAGAATAGGGACAGGACCTGCCCCTTGGGGAAGGAGCTGTGAAGGAGGAAAAGTATCCACACACTAGGAAGCCCCCTCACTTGTGGAGACGGGGGGTCGGCGAGGGGGAGACTTCGGAGCCACGGAGGAGAGCACAGCCACAGGGGTGCAGAGGGCAAAGCGGAGAGATTCCCGCACAGAGGATCGGTGCCGACCAGCGCTCACCAGCCCGAGAGGCTTGTCCGCTCACCCGCCGGGGCGGGCGGGACTGGGAGCTGAGGCTCGGGCTTTGGTCGGAGCGCAGGGAAAGGACTGAGGTTGGCGGTGTGAACACAGCCTGAAGGGGCTAGTGCGCCACAGCTAGCCAGGAGGGAGTCCGGGAAAAGTCTGGACCTGCCGAAGAGGCAAGAGACCACTGTTGCAGGGTGCGCGAGGAGAGGGGATTCAGAGCACCGTCTAAACAAGCTCCAGAGACGGGCACAAGCCGTGACTATCAGCGCGGACCCCAGAGACGGGCATGAGAAGCTAAGGCTGCTGCTGCCGCCACCAAGAAACCTGTGTGCAAGCACAGGTCACTCTCCACACCTCCCCTCCCGGGAGCCTGTGTAGCCCGCCACTGCCAGGGTCCCGGGATCCAGGGACAACTTCCCCAGGAGAACGCACGGCATGCCCCAGGCTGGTGCAACATCACGCTGGCCTCTGCCGCTGCAGGCTCACCCCGCATCTGTACCCCTCCCCGCCCCCAGCCTGAGTGAGCCAGAGACCCCGAATCAGCGGCTCCATTAACCCTGTCCTGTCTGGGCAGAAACAGACACCCTCAGGCAACCTACACGCAGAGGCAGGGCCAAATCCAAAGCTGAACCCCAGAAGCTGTGTGAACAAAGAAGAGAAAGGGAAATCTCTCCCAGCAGCCTCAGGAGCAGCGGATTAAATCCCCACAATCAACTTGATGTACCCTGCATCTGTGGAATGCCTGAACAGACAATGAATCATCACAAAATTGAGGCAGTGTACTTTGGGAGCAACGATATATATATATATTTTTCCTTTTTCTCTTTTTGTGAGTGTGTATGTATATGCTTCTTTCTGTGATTTTGTCTGTATAGCTTTGATTTTACCATTTGTCCCAGGGTTCTGTCTGTCCATTTTTGTTTTGGTTTGGTTTTTTAGTATAGTTTTTAGCACTTGTTATCATTGGTGGATTTGTTTTTTGGTTTGGTTGCTCTCTTCTTTCTTTCTTTTCTTTTTTTCATATTTTTATTATTTCTTTTTTTTTTATTTTTGATAATTATTTTAATAACTTTATTTTATTTTTTTCCTTCTTTCTGTCTTTTCTTCTCCCTTTTCTTCTGAGCTCTGTGGCTGAGAGGGTCTTGGTGCTCCGGCCAGGTGCCAGGCCTGTGCCTCTGAGGTGGGAGAGCTGAGTTCAGGACATTGGTCCACCAGAGACCTCCTGGCTCCATGTATTAGCAAATGGCAAAAGCTTTCCCAGCGATTTCCATCTCAATGCTAAGACCCAGCTCCACTCAATGACCAGCCAGCTACAGTGCTGGACACTCCATGCCAAACAAGTAGCAAGACAGGAACACAAACCCACCGATTAACAGAGAGGCTGCCTAAATTAATAATAAGGTCACAGACACCCCAAAACACACCACCAGACGTGGTCCTGCCCACCAGAAAGACAACATCCAGTCTCATCCACCAGAGCACAGGCACCAGTCCCCTCCACCAGGAAGCCTACACAACCCACTAAACCAACCTTACACACTGGGGGCAGACACCAAAAACAACAGGAACTACAAACCTGCAGTGTGTGAAAAGGAGACTCCAAAAACAGTAAGTTAAGGAAAATGAGAAGATAGAGAAACACACAGCAAATGAAAGAGCAAAGTAAAAACCCACCAGACTAAACAAATGAAGAGGAAATAGGCAGTATACCTGAAAAAGAATTCAGAGTAATGATAATAAAGATGATCCAAAATCTTGGAAATAGAATGGAGAAAATATAAGAAACGTTTAACAAGGACCTAGAAGAACTAAAGAGCAAACAAACAATGATGAACAGCTCAATAAATGAAATTAAAAATTCTCTAGAAGGAATCAATAGCAGAATAACTGAGGCAGAAGAATGGATAAGTGACCTGGAAGATAAAATAGTGGTAATAACTACTGCAGAGCAGAATAAAGAGAAAAGAATCAAAAGAATTGAGGACATCCTCAGAGACCTCTGGGACAACATTAAACACACCAACATTCAAATTATAGGGATCCCAGAAGAAGAAGAGAAAAAGAAAGGGACTGAGAAAATACTTGAAGAGATTATAGTTGAAAACTTCCCTAATATGGGAAAGGAAATAGTTAATCAAGTCCAGGAAGCACAGAGAGTTACATAGAGGATAAAGCCAAGGAGAAACACGCCAAGACACATATTAATCAAACTGTCAAAAATTAAATACAAAGAAAAAATATTAAAAACGGCAAGGGAAAAACAACAAATAACATACAAGAAAATCTCCATAAGGTTAACAGCTGATCTTTCAGCAGAACCTCTGCAAGCCAGAAGGAAGTGGCAAGACATATTTGAAGTGATGAAAGGGAAAAACCTACAACCAAGATTACTCTACCCAGCAAGGATCTCATTCAGATTCAATGTAGAAATTAAAACCTTTACAGACAAGCAAAAGCTAAGAGAATTCAGCACCACCAAACCAGCTTTACAACAAATGCTAATGGAACTTCTCTAGGCAGGTAACACAAGAGAAGGAAAAGACCTACAATAACAAACCCAAAACAACTGAAAAAAGGTAATAGAAACATACATATCGATAATTACCTAAATGTAAATGGATTAAATGCTCCAAACAAAAGACATAGACTGGCTGAATGGATACAAAAAGGAGACCCGTATATATGCTGTCTACAAGAGATCCACTTCAGACCTAGGGACACATACAGACTGAAAGTGAGGGGATGGAAAAAGATATTCCATTCAAATGAAAATCAAAAGAAAGCTGGAGTAGCAATTTTCATATCAGTCAAAATAGACTTTAAAATAAAGACTACTACAAGAGACAAAGAAGGATACTACATAATGATCAAGGGATCAATCGAAGAAGAAGATATAACAATTGTAAATATTTATGCATCCCACATAGGAGCACCTCAATACATAAGGCAAATGCTAACAGCCATAAAAGGGGAAATCGACAGTAACACAATCATAGTAGGGGACTTTGACACCCCACTTTCACCAATGGACAGAACATCCAAAATGAAAATAAATAAGGAAACACAAGCTTTAGATGATACGTTAAACAAGATGGACTTAATTGATATTTATAGGACATTCCATCCAAAAGCAACAGAATACACTTTCTTCTCAAGTGCTCATGGAACATTCTCCAGATTAGATCATATCTTGCGTCACAAATCAAGTCTTGGTAAATTTAAGAAAACTGAAATCGTATCAAGTATCTTTTCTGACCATAATATTATGAGAATCGCTATCTATTAAAGGAAAAAATCTGTAAAAAATACAAACACATGGAGGCTAAACAATACACTACTTAATAACCAAGAGATCACTGAAGAAATCAAAGAGGAAATCAAAAAATACCTAGAAGCAAATGACAATGAAAACACGATGACCAAAACCTATGGGATGCAGCAAAAGCAGTTCAGAGAGGGAAGTTTATAGCAATGCAATCCTACCTCAAGAAACGAGAAACATATCAAATAAACAACATAACCTTACACCTAAAGCAATTAGAGAAAGAAGAACAAGAAAACCCCAAAGTTAGCAGAAGGAAAGAAATCATAAAGATCAGATCAGAAATAAATGAAAAAGAAATGAAGGAAATGATAGCAAAGATGAATAAAACTAAAAGCAGGTTCTTTGAGAAGGTAAACAAAATTGATAAGCCATTAGCCAGACTCATCAAGAAAAAAATGGAGAAGACTCAAATCAATAGAATTAGAAATGAAAAAGGAGAAGTAACAACTGACACTGAGGAAATACAAAGGATCACGAGAGATTACTACAAGCAACTATATGCCAATAAAATGGACCACCTGGAAGAAATGGACAAATTCTTAGAAAAGCACAACCTTCCGAGACTGAACCAGGAAGAAATAGATAATATAAGCAGACCAGTCACAAGCACTGAAATGGAGACTGTGATTAAAAATCTTCCAACAAACAAAAGCCCAGGACCAGACGGCTTCACAGGAGAATTCTATCAAACATTTAGAGAAGAGCCAACGCCTATCCTTCTCAACCTCTTCCAAAATATAGCAGAGGGAGGAACACTCCCAAACTCATTCTACGAGGCCACCATCACCTTGATACCAAAACCAGACAAAGATGTCACAAAGAAAGAAAACTACAGGCCAATATCACTGAAGAACATAGATGGAAAAATCCTCAACAAATTACTAGCAAACAGAATCCAATGGCACATTAAAAGGATCATACATCATGATCAAGTGGGGTTTATCCCAGGAATGCAAGGATTCTTCAATATATGCAAATCAATCAATGTAATAAAACATATTAACAAACTGAAGGAGAAAAACCATACGATCACCTCAATAGATGCAGAAAAAGCTTTTGACAAAATTCAACTCCCATTTGTGATAAAAACCCTCCAGAAAGTAGGCATAGAGGGAACTTACCTCAACATAATAAAGGCCATATATGACAAACCCACAGCAAACATCATTCTCAACGGTGAAAAACTGAAAACATTTCCACTAAGATCAGGAAGAAGACAAGGTTGCTCACTCTCACCACTATTATTCAACATAGTTTTGGAAGTTTTAGCCACAGCAGTCGGAGAAGAAAAAGAAATAAATGGAATCCAAATCTGAAAAGAAGAAGTAAAGCTGTCACTGTTTGCAGATGACATGATACTATACATAGAGAATCCTAAAGACACTACCAGAAAATTACTAGAGCTAATCAATGAATTTGATAAAGTAGCAGGATACAATATTAATGCACAGAAATCTCTTGTATTCCTATACACTAATGATGAAATATCTGAAAGAGAAATTAAGGAAACACTCCCATTTACCACTGCAACAAAAAGAATAAAACACCTAGGAATAAACCTACCTACAGAGACAAAAGACCTGCATGCCGAAAACTGTAAGACATTGATGAAAGAAATTAAAGATGATACAAAACAGATGGAGAGATATACCATGTTCTTGGATTGGAAGAATCAACATTTTGAAAATGACTATACTACCCAAAGCAATCTACAGATTCAATGCAATCCCTATCAAACTAAAAATGGCAGTTTTCACGGAAGTAGAACAAAATATTTCACAATTTGTTTGGAAACACAAAAGACCCCGAATGGCCAAAGCAATCTTGAGAAAGAAAAACGGAGCTGGAGGAGTCAGGCTCCCTGACTTCAGACTATACGACAAAGCTACAGTAATCAAGACAGTATGGTACTGGCACAAAAACAGAAATATAGATCAATGGAACAGGATAGAAAGCCCAGAGATAAACCCACACACATATGGTCACCTTATCTTTGGTAAAGGAGGCAAGAATATACAATGGAGAAAAGACAGCCTCTTCAATAAGTGGTGCTGGGAAGACTGGACAGCTACATGTAAAAGAATGAAATTAGAACACTCCCTAGCACCATACACAAAAATAAACTCAAAATAGATTAAAGACGTAAATGTAAGGCTGGACACTATAAAACTCTTAGAAGAAAACATAGGCAGACCACTCTATGACATAAATCACAGCAAGATCCTTTTTGACCCACCTCATAGAGAAATGGAAAAACAAAAATAAACAAATGGGACCTCATGAAACTTAGAAGCTTTTGCATAGCAAAGGAAAACATAAACAAGACAGAAAGGCAACCCTCAGAATGGGAGAAAATATTTGCAAATGAAGCAACTGAAAAACCATAATTCAAAAAGAGTCATGTACCCCAATGTTCATTGCAGCTCTATTTACAATAGCCAGGACATGGAAGCAACCTAAGTGTCTGTTGACAGATGACTGGATAAAGAAGATGTGGAACATATATACAATGGAATATTACTCAGCCATAAAAAGAAACGAAATTGAGTCATTTGTAGTGAGGTCGGTGGACCTAGAGTCTGTCATACAGAGTGAAGTACGTCAGAAAGAGAAAAGGAAATACCGTATGCTAACACATATATATGGAATCTAAAAGCAAGCTTATGAAGAACCTAGGGGCAGGACAGGAATAAAGACGCAGACGTAGAGAATGGACTTGAGGACACGGGGAGGGGGCAGGGTAAGCTCAGACGAAGTGAGAGTGGCACAGACATATATACACTACCAAATGTAAAATAGATAACTACTGGGAAGCAGCTGCATAGCACAGGGAGATCAGCTCGGTGCTTTGTGACCACCTAGAGGTGTGGGATAGGGAGGGTGGGAGGGAGAGGCAAGAGGGAGGGGATATGAGGATATATGTATATGTATAGCTGATTCACTTTGTTATAAAGCAGAAACTAACACACCATTGTAAAGCAGTTATACTCCAATAAAGATGTTAAAGAAAAAAGATATGTACATTGTCTTTTAAAACATAAGATATGTGCATTGTCTTTTAAAACAACAGCTTATGTTAAATCTATTAAGTCTATTGCACACTTAATAGACTACTGTATAGTGTAAACATAATTTTTTCTATGCACTAGGAAGCCAAAAATTTCATGTGACTCACTTCATTGCAGTATTCGCTTTATTGCAGTGGTCTAGAAACAAACATGCGATATCTCCAAGGTGTGCCTATGGTTGATCTCATCCATGCTCATGGCTTTCCATGCACACACTGATGGCTTAATCCTGGTTTAAGTTCCCATCTGAAGCCACGTTCTCTCTAAAGAGTTCTAGATAAACACTGACTTGACACACCCACCTCTGTGTGTGCTAGACATCTCAGATTCCTCACCCCCATAGCTCCTCCCTCGTTTATGACCGTGTCTGTAAATGGCAACTGTACCCTTCCCTTTGTTCTAAAAGCCATGGAGACATCCCTAACTTCCTACGTGGTGCAACATCTATTTATTTTTTTCTACACTCCTCTCACAAAAATACATAAATTTGCAATCAGAATTAGATTTGGGACTCAGAATATACCACTTGCCTCTAAAGCTTTTTAGGTTATTGTAGGAAAATAATTGTCACATGGGGTTATTTTTCACTATATAGTCCATCCCCCAAAATAAAATAAAATAATAAAATAAAGTAAAAATTGGGTCACATTCTAAACATTTTAATAAATGTGTTTAAATTACTTGGTAAATCATTTTAAAGATTATCCCCAAATAAATATTTTTTTGGAAAGGCCAGCATAGTTTTTGGTCGTGTTAGCATTGTATTAATGACAAGGTTTGATATTTAAATCGTGAAACTAAACTAACTAGACACTGTGAACTATGGCCTTTTTTTTTGCCACAAGCATTATGCATAAACACACTAATGGCTCTTAAAACCTAAAGTGGGAATGTATTGTCTTCTTCACAGAATTAAATACTACAAAGAAAATATGGACAAGAGAGGTATATGACAACCAAATATATTGCCGATGCTCAAACATTAAAATTAAAGCAGCCCTATTTTCTCTCTTACAATCACAACACTGTTTGATAGCTATTACCGTACCATGTTTTAAGACTGCATGACCCGTGTGGACTTACATTTCTCACACCTTTATCTGCTCCCTGACAGGTGTGAAGGAAAGGGGAAAAGACAAGTGTGTGGTTAAAACCACCACACTCATTTTGACTGTCAATTATGAGAAGGGGAAAGCTTATTCATTAAATTGAAACCACTTTTCTCCCTTCCAATTAAAAACATCTACCCTCAATCTCTTCCAAAAGTGACCTGTTATAGTGTGCGAATGGAAATTGCATTTGTAGAGAAAAGCAACATAGAATGAAGCATTAAAGCAAGGACATCGATGATGGAATAGGAATTGTAATGTTTTGCTGTAGGAGAGTAACTAGAAGACACTCAAAGGAAATACCAAAAGGTTAATAGCTTCCTTTTTATTTTTCCTGCCCTTAAAGATAGAATCTACCCATAAATCAACTATTTTCATTTCATTTTCAGATTTCATGGAATCAGTAAGAGTATATAAGAGCATGACTCGTGACATTTTGTGTCTAAATTGTATAATTAAAGAAATACATTTCTTCCTTCAACATTTCTACTTACTTAGACTAAGTTGCAAATAAACTACGTGCTGAAAACTATCACCCAAAGCCAACGTTACATAAATAATAACCATAAAATAGATTTTTTAAATTGTGTTTGCGTTTTATCACAGGATAGTTATTGCTGGAATAATGGTGTGGGAGTTCCTACTTCTTGGATTTTACTCTAAATTTTGCTGATTTTAGATTTTGATTTCCTTATGAGCTAGGTCTTAAAATGTTGTAATGACTTCTTTGACGTCCAAGAATCATTTATATCATTCCTGAGTTATCACAGATCAGTGCATTTCTGCTGTAAAGAGGCTTTCGGATACATTATACTTGGGGTAGAGGCTTACCTATATGGTACCAAAAGGACAGGTAAAAAATTAACATAACTGGTCATCTGAATGTCTGAATATGTCTAAACTTTAACACACTGTCAAGGATCTGAAACGATTACGTTATTTCAAAATGCTGATATGTGGACACAATCAACACTTAAATAACTGCATATCCACTGTGCATTTCAATTATTTTCCCCCAGTGTCAAAAGCAAGGTAGGAATGTGTGTGCGTCATTAGGTCTTCATGAGAAAGTGGAGGACTTTTTGACTTTAAGAACTCAAAGGAGAAGGACAGTGAAAGAAAAGATTAAAAATGTACTCTTGAGAGAAACTATGAGGAACGTAACTATTTAGAGAAAGACAATTATTTTAGGGTTATTCAAAGATGAATAATTAACTATTTTCTTATTGTTAACAACTTCAAAAATAATGGGCTTCCCTGGTGGCGCAGTGGTTGAGAGTCCCCCTGCCGATGCAGGGGACACGGGTTCATGCCCCGGTCCGGGAAGATCCCACATGCCGCGGAGCGGCTGGGCCCGTGAGCCGTGGCCGCTGAGCCTGCGCGTCCGGAGCCTGTGCTCCGCAACGGGAGAGGCCACAGCAGTGAGAGGCCCGCGTACCGCAAAAAAAAAAAAAAAAAAAAAGTCATGCCACTGTACTGTACCCATGTTGATACTAGGCTTGTTATCAGGGCAAATTGTGTGTGTATTTATATGTGTGTGTGTGTGTGTGTGTGTGTGTGTGTGTGTGTAAAGAATGTAGTCTTTCATCATTAAATATAGAATTCTCCTTCCAGTCATGGATATGTTCCAATTTACCATTAAAACCTTTTGTCTTATCCCTTTGGTCCAGAGAAGGTATGACATGGAGATTTCTCGAAAATTTTCTTTGATAGAAGCCTGAGTGTAAACATATTCAGAGCTCGGCTGGCAGTGTCTATGGTAGTAACCCTCATGGCCTTGTGCTAGTGTTGGAATTTTAAGAGGGAGCCAATACCCTCACTCAGAACCAAGAAGAAGCAAAAATCACATAAAATTGTCAAGTGCTATACAGTAAGTCCCCTACACACAAACGAATTCGGTTCAGAGAGCACGTTCGTAAGTCCAGTTTGTTCGTAAGTCCAACAAAGTTAGCCTAGGCACCCAACTAACACAATTGGCTATATAGTACTGTACTGTAATAGGTTTATAATACTTTTCACACAAATAATACATAAAAACCAAACAAACACAAAAAATAAAGGAAACGTTTTTAATCTTACAGTACAGTACCTTGAAAAGTACCAGCTACATCACCGCTGCTTTTATGCTTGCTTCTGGACACCCTGGGCTTGAAATAAAGATACTGTACTACTGTATTCTATACAGTACCGTACGGTAAAGTACACAAAAGCCCAACCACTTGTAGAGGATGCACGCACGTGACAATGTACGCCAGACACGTGAACTAACTTACGTGATTGGACATGCGAACGCATGTTCGTATTTTAAAAGTTTGAAACTTGAAGGTTCGTATGTAGGGGATTTACTGTATTGCCATTGAGTGTAAAATGAAGCTTCTAAAACCTTATAACAATCTTATATATTTTTTCCCCTAAGCAGCACTACTTTACTTGCAGAAAAAGATCTTGAATATGTACTAATGCATTTTGAAAACTGCAAATCAGTGTGAATAATAGAAACCTTCGCCTGCTTGACCCAGGTTTTGCCATAGTGCTTAGTGCTTAGTCATCATTACTAAGGAAGACAGTAACGTTGACCTTTTAATTGTTTTATATCTTTTACTTCTATTTCCTGAGCAATAGATGTATCGTTACAGAAGCCAGCTAGTTGAATGATTCAGTTTTTGCTCATTTCATTGAGGCCAAGGAAATGCAAACGGTTAAGTGTTGAAAAGTAGCTGCTAGGTAATTCAGAAGGTGAATTTCGCTTCTCTGTCAGTTGACTGATACCAAGCTAGTGATAATAAGACCTCTTTAGAGGAACTTATTAAATGTCAGTTTTGCCTCGGCTTGTAACCTGAGGAATGTGTGAAGAGGTAGCACACACAGACACAGCTCCTCCTTCAATTTAAACTTGCTAAAGGGCCTTTTGCCTAACTCCCTAGCTTTGTGGTCTCAAGATCTAGTAGACCAGACCATTGAATGTGTCTTCCTGGGTGTTCAGGCCAGAGGAGCTTATCTGCAGACTCACATCCCCACCCTGTGGCTCTGGTCGACCCACCAGGCTGAGTGAGAAGCAACTTCTTCACTGTGACATTCAGCCTCTTTCAGCATGAGTACCTGAAAGCACCATGTTCACATCCTACCTGAAAAGGAGCTTTCTTATTTAACTGAAATTCTGTAAAGAAAAATCATATTTCTTTCTCAACTCGATCAGTCATCTAAATTATTCTTGAACCACCCTGGAAATGTAGAACAGGTAGAGTGCTCCCCTAAACAGCAAAGCCTCACTGATGTGCGTCAAAAGGTAAATACTGGTTCAAAGGAGAAATAATTCAGATTTAATTTTGAATTATTAACTTTTGCTTTTGCATGTAAGAGAACTAATGAAAGAATAAAGATAGAAACTAAAGCTAGTAACTAAAGATATAAGTTAATAATAATAAATAAAATAAAAAATAAGATAGTGAAGGGTGGAAAAGAATATGATTGGTAGACAATTTCTGTGAACCTTAAATTCAAGTTTGTTCATTTTGAATCTTCCTTTAGTATCATTCATTTATTCCAGATACTTATATCTTAACCTATGACTAATGTTTTCATCACTGGAATTCAAATTGATAAAATCTATTTTAGTTTGATGTTCTATTATTTTTCATTGAGAGGAAGTCTTGTTAGAAGTTAACAGATTTTCAGAGCTAACTGATTTAATTCGCCCCTTTAGTTACCATTTATTTAGTCCACGTATTCGACTCAGTTGTAGCACTTCAGTGTTTATTGCCAGAGCTCGGAATTTCTCCTCCGTTGTCGTGTCTTACTTCTGGAAGTCAAGAGTTTTAATAGTATATTTTCTGATGAAATCTTACATCCTTAAAATGATATCCTCTTCCACAAATCTGCCACGGTTCCAGCCATCAGTCACTAAGATCTGTGTCTAATAATAAACACAAGCGAGGTAATATTAGTAAAAACTGGTATTGCAAGGGACAGGCTAGGAGAGAAGTTGATAGCTTTGGTAAGAATCTGTTATACTCTGCACCATAATAGCAACCTTCTTTTATAAATTTTTATTTTTGTCAAGCTTCTTTTTAAAAATTTTATTTTAAATCCTTATGAATACAAGCAAAATGTAAATCCTAAGTAAGCAGTGAGACCTAGAGTATTTGATTTCTTCTCCTTTTCTTTTCCTTGCTTCCTGACCATTTCTCTGCTCATTAGCACCTTTGACTGAACCTTAACCCAATGGGAAGGGTCAGAGAATGAAGCTCAACTCAGCTGTTCCTTCTCCTGCTAATGTAGCATGGAGGGCAGGGTGTTGTAGAAGGGGGAAACAGTCTCCAATAAGCACATGCACGTGTGACTTTTATTCTGGGGTAAATAGGAAGCTTTGTTGGTTGGTTGGTCGGTTGGTTGATGATAAACGGTCTATGGGAGAAGTGATCTAGCGCTTAATTGAATGCCTATATGGAATTCCCATACATGTCACCGATTTTGCATAAACCTCCCCATTTCATTACCATGATCCTCACTACTCTCCGATGATAGAGGAATTGCCACCGTACTCCGGAGGCCTCCTTCTGAGTTACAAGCCTTAACATTGGGCAGTCGTCTTGGACACCCCTCTCCCTTCCCTTATGCCCTCTCCACTATATTGAATCCATAAGCAATACTTATTGGGTTTTGCCTTCTAAATAGCTCTTGCAGGTATCCACTTCTTCCCAAATCCCTCATTATTATCCTAGACTATGCTACAATCTGTCTTCTGAATAACCAAAAACACTCCTATCACCTGTCCATCACCTGGACTCTCATCTCTGGGAGAAGTGAGGCCAAGTTTGGTTTGCTCCCCAGCACCTAGTGTAAAACCTAACATTTAGTAAGAAGAAAGACAGTCGCTGTAGCTATCACCAATAAATTAAAAAACTTGTAAGTAGAGAAGATGAATATACTTTTAGCACTTTACTTTCTTTATCTACCAACCACACACACACACACACACACACACACACACACACACACACACACACACCCCATAAGCACTCATTCTAGACTACGTAGCTAAGAACCACAGTGGTCAGGTCCTGAGACCCCAATTCCAGATACTATGTGTACCAGTAATACTACGCATTACTTCAAGTCTAATAGATACAGCCTCCTCCATCTTACGAGCTTTGCATGAAACTCTTAAACTACCCTAACATGAACTGAAACAAGAAGTTTTTGTTCCAACAATGTGTTCATATACTGTGTGCTTAGCACCTAGTGTTGGGATCTGCCAGGCTTGGGGTCTCACACCCCTTCACCATTTCTCGGGAATGCAGTCATAGACAAGTTAGTTCAGCTCTCTGGGATTTGCCTATTCCTTTGATAAACTTAGAATGAAACTACATAACTTCTAAGGATTTTATGAGGGTTCAAGACGATATTTATCACATGCCTAGCGTGGTGCCTAGCACAGAAGAGAGGCCCAATGAATTTTAGTTTGAATTTTCAAATGACAATTTTTTTAAGCTATAAAATAATCTGTGCTGAGCTTCCTGGCAAAAAGAAGTGCTGTGATCATAGAGCATTTTTAATGCTTCCAAAGGTTATTTGCAACTATTCAAGAATTGGCTTCAATATAACCAAGAAGTTGGCAGGACAGCTATTATTACTTGTGTTCTTTTTTTTTTTAATAAAGAACTAGAGACCCAGATAGTTGTATGACTTGTACAAGGTCATAGAGTGAGTTAGTAATTAAACTTGGAAGAGGGCCTAGACTTTGGGATTTCTCCTCTGTTTTTATCCCCACCCCCGGAAATAGTAAGAATTTAATTCATTCCAAAGAAGCTTGGGATTGACGTGAATTGTTCAATGTACCAAGGCTTTTGGGAACTGTCAAAAATAAGAATATTTTAAAATACGAAAATATTCTACAGTTTCGCTACCTGTTTTGTCCAGACTTTCCATTTGAGGCAGTATTTGGTTCCCTATGTGTTTATTCATTAAAATTAGAATCAAGACAGTGTGTAAAGCATGATGAGAAGATGCAAAGAGAAATGTCCCCTGACGTCCGAAGCACTGCTTCCTTATGTCCCAGCCAAGGATGAATCTGCTAAAATGTATAGCAGCCACCTGGGGGGAAAGACCACCTTTAGAGGGGTGCCCTTCAAGTGGGATCACATGATAATATATCTGCCTCCTAGAGATGAGAGGTCTGCCTAATGATGCTACGGCAGAAGCAATTGGCCTTATAACAATCCTCCAACCCTTTTACAGCAGAAGATAGCCAAAGGGAGAGAATCTCAAGAAAAAAAGAAATAAAGAAAAAAGAAGGAAAAAAAGCTAGATAGAAATGAGATCCAGAAAATATTTCTGGGTGGTAGCGTGCTGAAGTCCAGATGGGAATTTAGCATTAATTTGGCTAACGCTATTTCAGTCACAGCACATTTTCAACTATTTATTTTTGTACTGAGCCTCTCCTAGTAAGGTGGGTATCAAATGGAAAGTTTTTTTCCTAAGGTGGCATTTCAAATAATAACAATAATAATAAAACCCTGGATCAGGAACAGTTTTTCCATTAGATGCATAAGGAAGCACAGCAGGGACCTTGCATGAGCCTATATTTTTTGCTAATTTAATCTGTGCATATAAATGACATCTTTCCATTTCTTTTCTAAAGGAGGCTTGTTTTTCCATCCTTTTCAGTGATTGGCTCCAACTCTGAGATGCTTGTTTCTTCAGTGTTGATACCCAAATACGAATGCAGTCCTTCTAATTTATACCATGGGGAAAAGAGAGCTGGAGTATGAGAGAGGCGGATTTTATCCTTGCCACGGTTACATATATAGAAAATTGATTTTCTAACCATACCCAATGATAAAGTCCATCTTTGATATATTCCTGTCTCACTGCTTTCCAGGTCTTAAGGCATCTGATCTAGGGTCAGCTCCCCTTGGAGTGTAATTCAGAACACAGTCCTTTCCCTTCAGAGATCCCCTGCCACAGGGCATGGGTATGTTTTCTTTGGCTAGGACAGACCTTATGAAAGAAATTATGCTGCCGCCTAACTGACAGAGTTGGGCATGGGGTACTGAGAAATGGAGCCTCTCCCAGTGGCCCTCTGCCTGGAATTTGTCCTAAAAGCATGAAACTGAGCAGGATTTGTAGCAGACAGATGTGGATAATATATGCACCACCTTTCCATTCTGGTGTCTGTTTGCATGAGAAAGAAAGACGGCGGGATTTTAAATGTGGCCCCAGGTGATGGCGAAGCTGTGAACTCTTTGGAGGGACCTGGCCCCAGGTTTGACTGGAAAGTCTATTGTGGATGGATCCCCCTGGCCAAATCAGAAAAGAAACTCCCATGTTGCCATGTCTACTGGAGGAAATTTTCTGAGGATAATCACCTAAAGATGGACAGTACATGTGATGTAAACACAGAGAGCAGTCAAATCCAGCCGCTAGCCAACAACGGCTTTGCCCTAAAACTTTACCTGCGAGCAGGGGCTACTCAGCACACCGCTGGCATTTATTCGCATCTCTCTCATTGCCATGTATTTCTCAAAGGAGGGAGAAATAACAACGGGGTCATCATCTTAACCTAGAAGTATTGCAGCGTCCAAGAGTCTGTTTCTTCGGTTCTGTTTTTGTTTTGGATGAACTTTCAGGAACAATTACAGTAAACCTTGACAATTATAGTAAAACTATAAATGTATAGTGAAAAGAGGCCCTTCTTCGGTCTTACGAGCTCTCGTTTGGCTCTGCGCTAATTTTGAGCCAGTTATTCTACTTCAGTGGAACAGCAGCTTCCTTATGTATGAAACGAGAGAGACGATTTAAGTGGCTTCTCGCTTACCTTTTCACTCTAAAACATTATAGCATCAGTAGTACAAGAGTTGGCTGTTACACTGAGCTGAATGTAAAGGAGTGGAAAATAGCAATTCGCGCTCTTACTGTCTGAAGGTGAGGATTCGAAAGAAATATACATTATTGGTTATGTTTTCAAGACATTGATTTCGTTTTTCTCCCTGGAATTCAAACTAGGGGTGAAATTTGAAATTGAGATGCCCTCTCTCCTAATATAGCTCCAGCTACTAGTACGATTCCTCTACGCCAAAAACCAACCTTCTCACCTAGGGAATGGGGACGAAGTTAGGTGTCGCCTTAGATCAGGAGCCAGTGAACTGGCTCAGGAGGAATCTGCCTCCTATAATCTGTTTCTGCAAGACCCAAAGCTAAGAATGGTCTCCTCTGTGTTTTTAAATGGTTGAAAAGACATTGAAAGAAGAATATTTCATTACACGTGAAATGTACACGATACTAAAATTTCAGTGTCCACAAGTACAGTTTTATAGGAACACAGCCACACCCGTTTTTTACTATTATCTCTGGCTGCTTTCATGCTGTGATGGCAGAGTTGAGCGCTTGCGACAGAGACTATGGCTCTCAAAGCTCGAATATTTACTATCTAGCTTATCACAGAAAAATTTACCAACCTCTAGCTTAGAGCAAGAATATGAATAGTTAGAGATATATTAATAAAGATGTGGAAAAGAATAAAGGGAAACCAAGAAGAGGAACAGAGAAAGGAAAACGATAACAGTCACTACATTATAATTACAATAATGTTAGCAGTATCTCTTTCAGTTTAATACTACTGGCATTTTCAAAATATAGCACATACATTACTTTATTTGGCAAAAAAAAATATTGTGAAGAAGTAAGACAACTATGGTATTCTCCATTTGACTGAAAGATAGACCCAGAAAGACTCAATGACTTAGCCAGTCACACAGCTAATTAGCCATATGGTTAGGATTAAAATCTAGGTTCCTTAAGATTTCTCCTAGTACATCCAGTTTATACTGTATACAACCAAAGAAAGCTGTTTGAAAGAAGGGTCATTTGGGGAAAGTTAAATCAAAGCTCTTCTTAAAGACTTAACTGTAATTCTTCCTTCTGAATCCATGTAAGACTCCGGTTGGCCATATTATCTCATGTGTCGGCTCTATTAAAAGTGGCACAGACACACACACACACACACACACACACACACACACACACAAACACACATACATATACGTAAGATACTTACTGACTTTAGAAGATTTACAGTCATCATAAAACATTAACACACATACTATTTAGTTTAAACAATACTGTTTCCATTTTAACATACCTACTCAGTAATTTCATTATTAGAATAACGTATTATATACATTTTTACTATATACAATGGACATTACAGTTATGTATATATTTAATTTATATATAAATATGTTACGTATGGTTATACGTATATATGCGTATAATGGTATACATGATATCATATTTTTATGTATAAGTAGTATGAAACAAAAAGTACAATAAAGTCTAGGTCTGAAGATTTTTATCTTAGGAAAACTGACTAAAGACCGAATTTAAAAAAAAAAAAACTAACGAAATAACCTATATATCTAGTAAAGTCCACTAATGCCAAAAACTGCACTGCCTGATCCCTACGTTTAGTGAAAAAGTAGCCAACAAACGCAGCCACTGTCTCTCCCACCTCAGCCATCACCATCAGACCCAAATCCAGAGCAGCTGATACGATTTAGTGACATAGGAAGAGACAGAAATATGTGAAAGCAAGCTCTGAAAGTCAATTGGATTATATAGTGGAGACTTTGGTGATAAAGGGGACTTAGTTCTACAGCTTGGTTGGGCGGGGGTGGGGAGAAAAGCGAAAGAAGAAAAATCACCCTGGGTCTCTTTGGTTAAGTTATTTTGCAGATTTACTGAAACGTGCACGTGGTAGAAAATGACTTCCAGCAGTCAGCGTTTTAGCTAAGCCATACTGCGGCGGCGGGCTGTCCTGTGCAAACACGGCCCCTGCTCTGAGGTACTGTGAGGTAACTGTTTACAGGCAGGGAACACTTGACAATGTTAATTGCAGGATGCCTCAGGCCCGAGCTGGCAGGAGGCTCTGGATCCTCCACTCTGATTAGAAATTTGTGAACTATAACACGTCTTGCCAGGTTACATTCACAGTTGGGTCAAGCCGTTTCTACCAAGTAAAAAGAAGTGGAGAGGTATAATGGAAACACACACACACACACACACACACACACACACACACACACACACACACACACACACACACACACACACACACACACACACACACACACACACACACACACACACACACACACACACACACACACACACACACACACACACACCCCGAAGTAGGTTCTGGTAGCCAACGCTGAGTCTACGCAAGCCTACCTGGTTAGCTTTTTTTAACAGATCAGGACACTTAAAATGGTCAAGCCGTTCTTCGTGGGAGATGTAGTGTTCGGTGATACTTGCTCCTGGCTGTTCATCAAATATGCTTTCCCTGTGGTCAGTGTTTGCCGTGGAACACAGAGCCTTGCTTACCGATAGCTGGGAACACTTTATTAAATGCTAATGTGCTGATGAGGTTAAACAGTTGCACTAATTTCTTGACTTCCTAATACGTAGTCCAAAAGCCAACAAACAGATATTAGTAACCAAGCCATACCTACAAGAGTCCCCAAAAAGCCCGTGAATTTTGTTTAATTCAGTCCACCAGTTTGATTGAATTCGCAGGTCATTTAGTGGGTCTGGGTAGAAATGGCCACAAGTTTAATTCATGGTAAATCAAAATACGTATCAATCTGACCAATCCAGTGGGGAAGATGCTGTCATGCATGTTGTCTGCTGAAAGGTGGCACAGCAGGGAACCAACTGCACGATTTCATGATGCCTTCCTGGCTCTGCATGACGCTGGGAGTGATGTCTTCTTCCCCTGGAATCTCCTAGCCTTTCACATAATACTCTTCTGTGAGTCAGATGGTACCCACGTATAAGTATTTTGGGTTATTTTGCCTTCCCTATTAATTTGCAGTTTTCTTGAAGTGAGGGACTGTGATACATTTTTGTATTACATTCAGCAAAATGTCATCCACAGACTAGTTACTCTAGAAATATGTAACAAATTAATATTAAAAAATCAGTGATTGATAGGCGCAGTATCTCACATTTCTTTGGGCTCTGTTCTAGTTATTCATTCATTCCACACATGCTAGGAATAGATACATCCTGTGTTTCAGACACAGTCCTTGTCACTGCAGGGATACAAATATAATAAGACATACTCCCTGCCCTCAAGTAACGTAGGGGAAACATAAGGCGAGGATAAATATTTTAATATGATACAGAATACAGTATATCTTATTAGAGAGGTCCAAACAAAAGGCTATGATGGACTTAAAGGAGAGGCTTTGTTATTTTATTTATTAATTCACTTTTCATTTATTAGCTACATACTCCTTTTAGGCAGGCACAGAGGAAACATCAGTGAGTGATGATACCAGCGATCACCTGTGTAGGGGTTGCCATGAGCTATATGTTATTTTCAGCACACTACGGATAGTAATTCATTACATCCTCACACAAAACGATGAGGTAGGTATTACTACCATCCCTATTTGCCATGTGAGAAAACTGAGGGACAGAAGTTACGGAGCTTACGTGCTCTGTTTAGGAACCACAGAGACACATTCATCAAACAGTTCCTTTCTTGTGGCTTAACCCCAAGGTGAGATTCATGCCTACAGATAGTTGTACACAGACCAGGGCAGTATGAGTTTAGATTGATATTTTAGGTACTATTTTGAAATCAACTCATCTGAAATGAACTCTAAACTGACCATATTTGTCAGGTCAAGGAAGTGAATCCATAGTGAAGGATTTATAAACGTGACCATATGATAGTAGAACCCAGTTCCTCTTACTTAAAAGTAATTGTTATTAGAGAAGAATTCAAAATAAGACAAATTATGCTGGTGCAACCCAAATCCATGTCATCTCTAACTCTAATAAAATATAATTGTTGGTATAATATCACCTATACTTATATAATAAGACGTGGGAGGAAAGGCTTCATATTTAGGTATACAAGGTAAATTCTGTAGCATAAATAGATTTCTCAGAAAATATTTTATCAACGTTTCATCTGGGACTGAAGAATGATGTTTGCAAAAACATTTAGTTAGCTCATGAGAAGAATAATTTTCTTCCTTGATAGCTTTTTAGCATAGAATAATATGAAGAATCATAGCATGTAGATATCTTGGAATAAACTTCAAGAATCTCACAAAAATATATCTCTGCTATAAAATGGAGTAAGATAACCGAGTTGAATTCATTTTATTTGTAATATGTACTTTCAGCATGGTGCATATTACACAAAGTAGAAGCTTGAGACAAACTCTTGTTGAGTATATGTTTTGAATCCTGTGTAATAAATACATAAAGAAAATTGCCATAAGTTGTGAAAATCATTTTCTTCATTTCAATCCGGGGATTTGTTCTTTAAAATGATAATGTGGTGTTAAAAGTGTGATTGCAAAATGGCCTTGCTCTGGGGGCAGCTCCTGGGCTGCCTTTGTGGTTTCTGCTGATATAAATTTGATATTTTACGAATGCAGAATATGAAATATATTCCTAACATGTGTTTCATACACTTACAATACAACCAAATGAAAAACAGCATAGGCTTGGAACGTTTCTTGGCTGTGTGCTTAATGCACAATATCTAGAACATGTTAAATGTTATAGAAATAATTGAAACATTTCACACAGTGAAACATGCACTGAATTTTGCATGTTAAACTCATACTCCCTTCTTTAGTTATAGAGGACTTTACATGACTGATACACAAATGTTTCCCTTAGAATCAGGAACTCGGAGGATATGGTGTTTCTTTTTAGAAACCACTGTTAGGTAAACTTTGGAGGTATTTTAGACTTAATTTTGCCAACAACAGTCTATCACTAAAGAAACTCATGAAGAAAGGTTTTTCTAAAAGTGAGTTACTGAGAAAACCTAGACAAGATTTCCTCTTTCACAATTTGAAATGACATCTTTTGCTCCATTTCATCTCTGTTTTTTCCTTCCACCTCCTTGGTGAACGTTCTTTGCTTATCCTAGAATCACATCAGTATTTTCTCACTGATAAGCTGTAAATATTTAATCATTCAGATATACCTCCTTTAATTTTGTATGCTGACTGCGGTAGGTTTTTAATGAGATTCCCTGTTTCAATTTAAACAAATTGGAAGCTTCTCAATTCCTATGGAAAATTCAGGAATGAGTAGCCCTAAGGGTTAATTCTTTTCTCATTTTTTAACTCAAAGTTACACTGAGTGCCTGATTAGGTGGCTGGTAGCTACAGAAAGATTTAGAAGGTCTGAAGTTATTCAACAATTGTTTTAAAATCATTATTCCATATTAATCTTTTAGTTTGAGACCTGGATGTAGCAATTATTTATAGATCATTTAGGAACTACTTAATATATGTTTTATTCATTGATGGTACAACAGACAACTTTGTTTATTTTTTGAACATGAACTGTCATTACCAGCGTACATCATGGGCCTACATATATTTCATTACTACTGTCCCCTCTGCTGCAGTGGTTCTCAAAGTGGGGTCCCTAGAGCATCACCAGGAGCATCTCTTAGAAACTTGTCAGAAATGCAAACTCGCAGGTCCTACTCCAGACCTACTGAAAGGAAATCGGAGAACCCACTAGTCCGTGCTTTAACAAGCCTTCCTGATGATTCTGAGGCATGATCAAGTTTGAGAACGACTGTTCTGGAAGGATCCATACATTTTCCTGGCTACTGAGATGATGAGCTTTGTTATCCCACTAGGATCTTTTCCCAGTTACAGAATCTGTGGCAAGTTGGAGAGGAAATGTGAATTAAAGGCGAAGAGATCTCCTGGAGATCTAACAGAAAACATTTATTATTAAGCAATAGATAACCAATCTCAAGAATAAAATATTCTTCTGGCTTTCCCTCATTCTCCCCTATCCCCCATCTTTCCTCTACCAAAGTATACCTACAGGTGCGTATGCGCGCGCGCGCACACACACACACACACACACACACACACACACACTTCCTAAAGAAATCAAATAAAGATGACTTTTTCCACTTTCATTTCAGCAAAGACATGACCTAAGATAATCAACTACCTCAAGAGTAGAAACTCCATTTTCTAGCCAACTCATGAATATTACCTGGGCCACTCAAAATGTTAGAGAGAGAAATTCAGAAAAAGGTAGGGACTGCTAATTATTTTGTCACATGGTTAAGATCTAAAAGTAGAAATAAGTCATTGCCTCAAACTTAAAATTGGTCAAGTTAGTACACACAAATTAATGCGTGTGTAGGAATATATAGTTTAATTATGGAAAAATAATTTGATTTTATTTTTAAAGGTCCTGTAGGATAAAGCATTACACAAGTCTACTTAAATTTGTCCACACATTTATCTGACAATCGTCAAAGGCAGTATTATGAAGTAGTGCATGTAGTTTAAGATGGGGTTCTGCATCTGAGTTTCACCAGTTGTCAGTTTGGTACTTTTAGCACGTAACACAAACTGCTTGTTTTTTTAGTCTTCTCAATTGTAAAATGGAAAAAATAACATGTTCTGGCCCACAGTAATCTTTGGAAAAAATAAACAAGGTAGCGTATGTATAATGTCTGGCATGTAGCACCTATTCGATAAATGTTAGGTATCCTTAAGCTGGATTTTCACTGCATGTGTTTCTTAATATCACATCCTCATTCTTATTTTATTTTCTTGACTAATGTGCTAAAACATTACCTTTGGAAACACACAGTGTAAAGTTTGCTTTCCACTGAATTTTCAGTAAATTATGAGCTTTCAATGTAACGATACACATTTACTTTAGTCCCTCCTCCCTTTAAGAAAACTCCCTTAACATTTATATTAATGAGTCTTTTCAGTAGTTATGAGTCTGGACTGTGCTCTTCCAAAGAAGTTCCCTCATGAATTAGCATTAATTGATGTCCAGTTGTTTGGAAAATGTTAGCACACGTTATTTATGTCACGTTCTGTTCGTGTGACGCCTCTTAATGTGAAAAAAAAAAAGTTTTCAAAGGAGGTTCAAATGCTGTTTCCTTTGCTTGCAAAACGGTGAAATCCACAGCCTTTGCGTGTTTGGCAGACCCTCAGCAGTATTTCTACTTGGAGAGCACGTAGGCCATCTGAAGTCAAGGGTAGATTTGCGACGGCTCTTACTACAGTGGTTCTTTCCACGTTCATGTTGAGCCTGCATGAGCTGCGGGCTGCATGCAGCCCAGTGACTGAGGCATATTCTCCTTAAATGTCAGTAAATGTGCCTTGTACCCAAAATGAAGCCAAATACGAGAAAGGTTGCCATGGCTTCTACTAATCCTAGGTTATGAGCAAAATACAGAAGCCAGGAAATATCAAAAAAATGTGTTT
This sequence comes from Orcinus orca, assembly GCF_937001465.1. Classification (NCBI taxonomy): domain Eukaryota; kingdom Metazoa; phylum Chordata; class Mammalia; order Artiodactyla; family Delphinidae; genus Orcinus; species Orcinus orca. The sequence goes on along the minus strand of NC_064577.1, from coordinate 25,074,410 downwards.
CGTTTTACTATTCGTTATGTACCTATGTGTGTGTGCACCTGCACTGTTTGAGCTTTTGCAAGTATCGAAATAGACCAGAGAAAAAGCAAGATTCCCTGAAAAATAGGGTTACAGTTTGGATACATATTGTTTTAACTGTAGGGGAAACATGATGCAAGGCTGTAAGCCAGAGCGTTCCTAAAAGTTGGGAAGATTTTTCATCGTGTTAAACATCTTGAACTAACGTGTGCTGACTAAAGGTTTGTATAGATGTGCTAGAAAGCCAGTCCTTAGAGATACGTGCCATGGGTAGTTAGAATCGAGCACATAATAAATTCTCAATAAATTGTGTCTGTTGTTTTTATTTTCCCCAGCCTTAAATATTTGGTGGTTTTTGTTTTGTCCTTTTTTCAGTTTTACTGTGTGTTTGCTGATTTGGGGTAATAAAAGACAAATAAAGAAGATTCTCCCACTTAGAGATAAATCTGTTCTTTGCTAGAAGAAAATCTGGAATTAGTCAATTCCTTCCATATAGTCAGTCATGTAAATATAAATCTATATTGGATTTTATTAGGAGAAAAACAGTCAGCTCATGGTATTTCCATAAATTTAGAGCAACAAAATATACCTATGAGGTTATTTGCATGAAATATAAGCCCCAATTAAATAAATAAAAGTCAAAAAATAACATTTTGGGGACTTCCCTGGTGGCACAGTGGTCAAGAATCCGCCTGCCAATGCAATGGGACACAGGTTCGAGCCCTGGTCCAGGAAGATCCCACATGCCGCGGAGCAACTAAGCTCGTGCGCCACAACTACTGAGGCTGCGCTCTAGAGCCCACGAGCCACAACTACTGAAGCCCGCGCGCCTAGAGCCCGTGATCCACAACAAGAGAAGCCACTGCAATGAGAAGCCCGCGCGCCACAACGAAGAGTAGCCCCCGCTCGCCGCAACTAGAGAGAGCCTGTGCGCAGCAATGAAGACCCAACACAGCCAAAAATAAATAAATAAATAAGTTAATTAATTAAAAGAGATAAAAAATAACATTTTTAAGTTCCATTGTAAGCCCAATTTTTGAATAATAAATATGTTTACAGATTTAACCCTTTCTCTAAAGAAGTTATACTTTTATTGAGATGATAGGGAAAAATGAGAGAAATAGAAACACTGTACAGGAGACTCTGTAATTTGTTGCCTGGTTGAATTCTTAACAATAGAAACACAGAGAAAAAAATAGTATTCTCTGCAGTCTCCAGTTCTTCAAGATGTGAGTCAAGAGAGGAGCTGGCCCAGGAAGCAAGACCCTTCCCAGAGGGAGATTTCACAAAAGATGGTCCCAAAGTCAAGGAGAAAAATTTTAAAAAGCCGTATTAACAGATATGGCTGTCAACATGTAGCAAATGAAGCATAACTAACAAGGACAGAGAAAACAATTCCTGAGTTGAAAACAAAACGATTGGTTAGAAGCAGATAAGCCAAACCACCAAAGTGGATGGTCGAGAAGGCCAGGCTGAGAGCAGACTAAGAAGGGTGGTAGGTGGTGAGCAGAGGCTGCTTCCACGATCATTCTGAAGTTGAATTAAGGATGGTCTTTAGCGTATCTAAGAGAATATGGACAGGTTTTAAGGCATAGCATAAGGGGAAAAAACAGCTTAGTTGGTGAAAAAGATACTGCCCATAGGCCAGATTTTATTAGCGTCAGAGTATCAGGGTAAAACAGAAACTTAGTAGGCATAAATATTTGGATGGAACACTGGTTTTGTCATCTGCCAATATTTTCCCCAGGAATCTGGAAGCCACATAGCATTCTTGACCTTTTCTTTTTTCATCTATGGGATGGGATGAATACCGCAAACTCTGTGAAATTCTTCTGAGGGGTACCAATGACAGTAGGTATTATCACCACAAGATGTAACACAAAATATGTTCTTATTAAATAATGCCTATTCTTATTATTTAGCCCAATTTCCTACCCAGTGCTTGAATCCTCCTGGTAACATACACACCAATTTGTATTGTAATTAATGCTTGAATAGTCTAGCAATTGGAATATTAATTGGCTAGCAATTAGAATTGAATAGTAACGGTCTTGTTGTTTTTACCACTAGAAGACCCCATTCTACCTATTGAAATTTTTTCTGCTGGATTAAAATATCCTCAGCCAATAACTTTTCTGCTTCTTTTGTTTTAGTCTTTAGTAAATAATAAACCTCAAGTTTCTTTTACATAAGAGCTTGTCCATACTGGTTACATAAGAGCATGTCCATACTGGTTACATAAGAGCATGTCCATACTGGTTACATAAGAGCATGTCCATACTGGTTACATAAGAGCACGTCCATACTGGTTTACACTCTCAAGGCTTTGTTGCTCTTTGCTTCTCCAGGCAAAATATCACTGTTTTCTCATTACTCATAGGGACTCAGTGGCTGTGCTCTCTCTCTCTCTCTCTCTCTCTCTCTGTCTCTCTCTCAGAGTGTATTCTTCTCTCTGAAAGAGGGAGTTTTGGTCTAATCACACCATGTTATTAGACCAATACAGAATAAATCTCAAGGGTTATATCTCCTGCCTCTAGGTATTACCCTTCTACTAAAGGATAGTCTAAGTCACATTAGCTTCTGAAAGCCGTATCACAGGATTAATTGTTACCTGAAAACTGAGTTCGCCTCTTGGTGGGTGTCAAGCCAAAAGACACAAGCAAGCCGGAGATCAGGCGAACAAAGGGTTTATTATGACTAGGATTTATTATTACTATAGGATTTATTATTACTTGCAGCAATTAAGGAGAGCACTGGGGGATCCTTCCCAAAGCAGTGTCTTCCCAACAGCAAAATGGGGGGAGTTTTAAGCTAAGGGTACGTGCATATTCATGAAGGGGCTTGAGCAGAGAACTCAGCATAGAATTGAGGCAAAGGTCCACAGAATCCAAGCTCTAATTGATTGAAGTCAGGAGGGTCAACATTGGGCCTTAGTTCTTGCAGAACTCAAAGATATGTTATTACGTATCTCCCTTGAGGAGGAACTAGGACTCTGCTGCATCACTGCACTCTTGTCTGACTATCTTTTCTCTGTTTCTGCATTCCTTTGTTCCCTTGAAATCATGGATTACTGAGACCTGTTCAAAGGCAAGCACTGTGGCCAAGCTTAGGTCACAAAATGGCTTAGGCCAAAATGGGTTCTCATGTCAAGAAAGCCATGCCTGGTTCTCTTTCTCCGGGGGCCCCTTATCCTATCTGCTTACCAAATGACAGCATGTTGTCATCTTAAAACCCTCTCCAGGAGCTAATCCATGCATCGATCCTTCCACTGACTGAGTTATTTGAGCTTGGCATTCCACATGTATACAGTGTGAAAAAGCGTTTCTATTGAATTTACATAGATTTGAGAAACTGAGAGAGATTCCCTCTCACACCAGGTTGATAGAGTCCAAAACTCCCTGACAGTTGATATCTGAACAGAGTTGTTGGGTTTTTGTTGGTTTGTGTGTCTGTTTGACCCAGCTGTGTGGATCTTATTTGCACCATCTAAGCACCCTCTTGAAACTCAGAGAGTAAGGAATTCTCTACTTCATAAGAGAATGTAGAGACAGGAGGACTAATGAAATGCCGTTTATATAAAAATAAACCCCTAGATACAGAGAACAGGGTAGTAGTTACCAGAGGGGAAGGGGTGGTGGGAGGTCGAAATGGGTAAAAGTGATCAACTCTTTGGTGAAAGATAGGAGCTAAACTTCTGGTGGTGAGCACACCGTAGGGCAATACAGAAGTAGAAATATAATGTGGTACACGGGAAACTTACATAATGTTATAAACCAAGTTACCTAAATAAAAATAAATTCTAAAACTGTTGTTTATATACTTTTGCACTTTTAATTTATTTTCTCCATGTTCCTGCTGCCTTTTCATTCCAGGCTCTATTTTCCCTTTCACCTTTGTGACTAGCCATGTAAAAGAAATTTAGTAACTTAGAATTTTAGAAAAACTGTATTTCAACAGTAAACAAACAAAACTGACCACATAGGTGTCATGTTCCCAATAAATATTAGAGTCTGACGTAGGTTGGTTTTTTTCCTGACTGCTCTGGGAACTATGAAGCTCCACCCATCAGTCTATACTAGATTCTTTGACTTATTCACTAAATGTTCTGCACTCAAGGCTGACCGTGGGGATTGTACTATTAGATGACATTGCTACAGCTTGAAGCAGAAATCTGTGTCGGTCAACATGCCTAAAGGAAATGGGGAAGTCCATTTCAATGAACTGTATTCTCCATTGTAAAAAAAGGTGAAGGTTGTTGATAAAGCAAAATATATATAGCCAAGTCCTCAGAATTTGTTACCTTGCTGAAAGATAAACTTTCTCTTAAAAAAGATAGATAGACATGGATCTACCCAGAAGAGCTTCCGAAAACATTCATATTTAATTTTTTTTAATTTTTTAATTAATTAATTAATCTATTTATTTATTTATTTTTGGCTGCATTGGGTCTCGTTGCTGCACGCGGGCTTTCTTTAGTTGCGGCGAACGGGGGCTACTCTTTGTTGTGGTGCGCGGGCTTCTCATTGCGGTGGCTTCTCTTGTGGCGGAGCACAGGCTCTAGGCACGCAGGCTTCAGTAGTTGTGACACATGGGCTCAGTAGTTGTGGCTCGCAGGCTCTAGAGCACAGGCTCAGTAGTTGTGGCACACGGGCTTAGATGCTCCGCAACATGTGGGATCTTCCCGGACCAGGGCTCGAACCCGTGTCCCCTGCATTGGCCGGCAGATTCTTAACCACTGTGCCACCAGGGAAACCCCGAAAAGATTCATATTTAAAAAACAGTGATATGCTAATAAGGGCATTGTCTTTTTTTTTTTTTTTTTCCTGTAGTTGTGATTGCTCTATCAAAAAGCCGAAAGCAAATTGCAGAAGACATATAGTTATGTCATCAAAGAGAAGATGCAGGTGCAGGTCAAGATGAATTTACATTTCAAATTCATGGTCTATGTAATCCATTACAATTTTTCAGGACCCAAATTTCTGACACCTCTCCTTTCAAAAGCTCTATTTCCCACACTATTTAATAGCCCTATTGCCTGGAATCAAGTTCAAGCCACAATGTCTAATGTAACAAAAATGCAGAAGAAAAACTGACATTTTCCAAGTGTTCACAGAAGACAGACTCCAACGAAATTTCACTGATATTTATGATTACTCATCAGTTGGTGCTCCCTAAATAGCCTGCTTCTAAAACTTCTGAAACTAGTTTCCCTTGGATTCAATGATTTTAGAAAAAGAACTGAACTACAGATCAGATGGAACTCTGAAAAGAAATTAGGAAAAAACCTACTCAAGTATGGGGGAAATTAAAGAGGGAGAAGTAACTGGAAATCTCAATCATAAACCATTTTCAAATGGATGTTTTATTACTTTTAGGAACATGCAATAACAGGTACAAACATCTGGCCGTTTACCCCCAAGCAGGAGCATCACCTGACACGCTTAAAACATCATTTTAAATAAAATAGAGCATATCAGCTACACATGGGTAAAGTTGGTTTTAAGAATGCTTGAGTTTTCTTTTTTAATTATCTAAACTTTTTATGCCATAAACATATCTAGTTTTAAGATGACCCGAAACCCAATCCAATCCATTTGCATAATATTGAATTCCAAATGAGTGAAAAACTAGTAAGTTTTCACCACACTTACATTTTAGTTCAAAAAAGCAACATTACTATGAGCACGATGCGATGGGCACACACATTTTTTGAAAGGTGAATAAATGTGAATAAAACAAATACCATTTAGGGGTCTAAAGTGGTAGCATAAGAAGAAGCAGTCACCTGACCTTTGGGCCATGGACATATAAGATGTACTTTAACGTATGATTCCTCTCACCTTTCCTGGTGTTCTTCCCCAGTGCAGGTGTTGATTGCCACTTAGGTAAAACTTCTTGCAGCATCTTTACCCATATTTAATACTCTGTTGATCAAGGCTGCTGAGTGATGGTTAGACTCATGGGCTTTCCAAATTCTGGTGCCACCGTGCACAACTCTGTGACTTGGAGCAACTTATCTTCTCTCTGCATGTTTATAAATTGGGGATAATAATAGCACATTTTTTCATAGTTCTGTGGATCAAATGAGATCACACATTAACATGCTTAAAACAGTGTATACCACATATTAAGTCCTTAAAGACTTCATTATTGTTTGCCCCAAGGCAAATAACTTAGAGCAAATATCCTAATATTTCTTTCATTCATCCAGCGCTCAGGCTTTGCAAACTACTGTGCTCTGCAGTATGAGAAGCAGAATCTTATACAGCAAAAATTTTTATTTCTGTTTGAGTATAGTTGCTTTGCAATCTTGTGTTAGTTTCTGCTGTACAGCAAAGTGAATTGGTTATTCATATACATATATCCTGTCTTTTCTAGATTTCCTTCCCATTCAGGTCACCACAGAGCACTGGGTAGAGTTCCCTGTGCTATACAGTGGGTTCTCATTAGTTATCTATTTTATGCATAGTAGTGTATATATGTCAATCCCAATCTCCCAATTCATCCCACCCCCTTCCCCCCTTGGTATCCATAAATTTGTTCTCTAAATCTGTGTCTCTATTTCTGCTTTGCAAATAATTTCATCTGTACTATTATTCTAGATTCCACGTGTAAGCGATATTGTACGATATTTGTTTTTCTCTTTCTGACTTTCTTCACTCTGTATGACAGTCTCTAGGTCTATCCATGTCTCTGCAAATGGCACTATTTCATTCCTTTTATAGCTGAGTAATATTTCATTGTGTATATGTACCATATCTTCTTTATCCATTCCTCTGTTGATGGACATTTAGGTTGCTTCCATGTCCTGGCTATTGTGAATAGCGCTGCAGTGAACATTGGGGTGCACTTGGAATTATGGTTTTCTCCGGGTATATGCCCAGGAGTGGGATTGCTGGGTCATATGGTAATTCTATTTTTAGTTTCTTGAGGAAACTTCATACTGCTCTCCATAGTGGCTGTACCAATTTACATTCCCACCAACAGTGTTAGAGGGTTCCCTTTTCTCCACATCCTCTCCAGCATTTACTGTTTGTAGATTTTTTGATGATGGCCATTCTGACCCGTGTTAGGTGATACCTCATTGTAGTTTTGATTTCCATTTCTCTGATAATTAGTGATGCTGAGCATTCTTTCATGTGTTTGTTGGCCATCAGTATGTCTTCTTTGGAGAAATGTCTGTTTAGGTCTTCTGCCCATTTTTGGATTGGATTGTTTGTTTTTTTGATATTGAGCTGCATGAACTGTATTTATATTTTGGAGATTAATCCCTTGTCGGTTGCCTTCATTTGCAAATATTTTCTCCCATTCTGAGGGTTGTCGTTTCATTTTGTTTATGGTTTCCTTTGCTGTGCAAGAGCTTTTAAGTTTAATTAGGTCTCATTTGTTTATTTTTATTTTCATTACTCTAGGAGGTGGGTCAAAAAAGATCTTGCTGTGATTTATGTCAAAGAGTGTCCTGCCTATGTTTTCCTAGAAGAGTTTTATAGTGTCTGGCCTTAAATTTAGGTCTTTAATCCATTTTGAATTTATTTTTGTGTATGATGTTAGGGAGTGTTCTAATTTCATTCTTTTACATGTAGCTGTCCAGTTTTCCCAGCACCACTTATTGAAGAGGCTGTCTTTTCCCCATTGTATATTCTTGTCTCCTTTATCAAAGATAAGGTAACCACAGGTGTGTGGGTTTATCTCTGGGCTTTCTGTCCTGTTCCATTGATCTATATTTCTGTTTTTGTGCCAGTACCATACTGTCTTGATTACTGTAGCTTTGTAGTATAGTCTGAAGTCAGGGAGCCTGATTCCTCCAGCTCCGATTTTCTTTCTCAAGATTGCTTTAGCTATTTGGGGTCTTTTGTGTTCCCTTACAAGTTGTTACAATAAAAATTTTATCCAATTTTATACATAATTTAAAGCAGTTTTTCATTTAGTGGAGGAGAAAAAATTTCTACAATTATCTATAGAAAGTGACCATTGACTCTGTGGTTGGACCAGTAGAGGAAAGCAGACAGATTTATAAGCAAAGAATTATACCGCATTGATAGACAGACTAGAATCAGGATGTGTTTGAGGGAGGATGGATGAACTCTTCTTGTGGGGAGGAAATGAGGTCAGATTTCAGAGCTGAAGTGCCTTTACCTGGTCTGGAGGAGGGGTGAAGGCAGGGACAGGCATCCAAGCCAGGTGACCCAGGTACACGATGGCCGGCAGACGTGGAAGTCAGAGGGCTGTGCATTTAGCACCTGTCCATAACCCTGCATGGCTGAAAGAAGGGGAGGGGCACAGGAGATGAGTCAGCAAGGAGACAGCCATTCATATTCCAACTTGCTGCAGGTATGGAAAATTGATGATGAAAGCCTGGTAGAATAATGATGTCTGTAAGTCCAGTGGTACCAAAGCATTCACTCGACTACACACTCACTGGGCACCATTATTTCAATTTGTCTTCTCTGATCTTATTCAATTTAGGTCTCATAGCTTCCTCAAAAAACATGCTTGAAAATAGAAATTGGTATAACGTTATTTGAAATTACTCGCTTTTCAAAGGAAGAGCCCTATGTACTTTCCTTTTAAGCCACTTTACTTTTGGCAAGAACTTTAGAAAACCTCTCCTTAAGAAAAAAAAAAAACATATATATATATATATATATATATGTATGTATAAGTTTTCCTTCCTAGAGGCACAATACTCAGACATAAGGAAATATCAGTCAAGAAGACAAAATAAACATGTAATTCATAAGTGCCTAGCGCCAACTGGAATATACTGAAGACTGTAATAAGTCTGAGACTGTGTGTGTGTGTGTGTGTGTGTGTGTGTGTGTGTGTGTGTGTGTGTGAGAGAGAGAGAGAGAGACAGAGACAGAGGAAGAAAGAAGGAGGGGGAGAGATGGAGAGACAGGATGGAGGGAGAAAGGAAAGAAGGAAGGAAGGAAAAAAGAAGAGAAGGAAAGAGAAAATCTCCTTCAAGAGTTTTGGTCTGTGATGTGGATTATTGGGAATGATAGCCCCATTCTCTCCCAGACCACAGCAGGACAGTATTAGTCAGCCGACAATTCCTCAAGGGATTGAGGGTTGGCAAATGATGGTTGCTTTGGATTTTTCTCTGTGGTCTGTCTCAGATTAAATCTATCCCACCCTGCGTGCCTCTCATCATTATAGAACTTACTGTTCGTGCTGATTCCACATGGCAAATAGCATGACTATATTACCCAGGAATGGAAGAGCTGAGATGGGGTGAAAAACTGAATAAAGTACAAATCCTTTCCTCATTCTAAGCAACTCCAAGGTCAACATAACTATTTGAATCCATGAAACTTTATCTCAGTCTTATTTGTAAGGTAACTAAGTGCTAAAAAGAAGTTTTGGGGGGACACTTGGCGTTATGTAGGTAACAGAAGATCTTAAAGTCTATGAGAATAAAGCTATAATCTGCATTCATTCATCTTTTTGGAGGATAATTCACTTTCCTCATAGAAAAGAATCTATTCCAGGACACAGAGGGCACCTTGAACCTGGGCGGACATTCTCCTTGGTTATAAGAGGGAGGAAGATGAATGCCAATGAGTCCCAGCTGGAAGGTTGTGCTTTACCGGGTGGGTTAATGACATAATTTCTGCTTCCCAAACAAGAGCCCTTTAAAATATAAGAAGCAACGTAGCTTAGTGGAGAGAGAACTGTCTTTGGAACTGATGAAACCCAGGTTTATTTTTCAGCTCTGCCATCCGAGCAGTCACCTGATCACAGAGACATTTTAAAGATTAGATAAACTTACGGCAAGTGCCTATGAGTGTACCTGGCACATGGTAGGCCCAAAATACTAACCATTTTTCACACAAATAATAAGAAAGTTACAATGCAACATAAACTGAAATTCAATGCAAAGTTCATTTTCAGTGGTGGAAAGTCAAGGACAAATGTAGGAATCCGTGCAAAGCAGAGAGAAGATATTAGTGTAAAAGGGACATTTCAAGAAATCCCAGGAAATTAGCAAAGACAAGGCCAAGACAATGGGAAAAACATGAGGACCACTCACCCTCCACTCCTCTGCCCTCCCTAAGAATCTGCAGACCTAGTTAGGAGAGGTTTGCCCCCAGTATAAAATGTCTTTTCTCTCAGTTTTATTTAAAAGGAAGGGCTGGGATGACCTTAAGTGACCCCGTGGCTAGGTCAGGAAAGTGCTGACAGTGTCTTTGACACAGTGTGTTTAATATGCAAATACGGAGATTCCTAGCAAGGCCATTAATTAGCTGTAGGGCTTGGAATATGGATGAAATGGTGATTTAATGGCTCAAGTCCTCGCTTTCTTTACCTTTAAAGTAAGCGAAATGAGCGAATTATCTAAATTATCTAAATTCTCATTGAGTACCGAGAAACAACTGCGTTTTCAAGGATCTGGACAGTGAATGATGAAGCGGAATGATACAGATGGGCTAGGAGCCTGTCTACTGCAGAGGTGAGCATTTAGCAGCTGTCAGTCAAGACTAGCTGCTGACTCTCGTATTGTAGCAAAGTGCTATTTCCCATTCATCCATATACGCGTAGACAATACTTGTTGATTTTAAGAAGCCCCTCCTGTCATTATATGCACATTATACGTGCAAACACAAGTATGTATCATCTATTACGGGACCCAGACTTGGCAGGGGGCTGGGGGGAGAAAGAAAACATTCCCACTTGTTTTGTTTAAAAGATTTAGAATTTTTTTCTTTTATTTATTTATTTTAATTCAAGAGAAAACCAGCAAATTCAGCCAGACAGTAGCTGTGTCTTTTGGCAGTGGAAATAATCTAATAAAAGCATCACCTTTCAAAAGGGAAGGTGGGCGGGGAGGGCAAGAAAGAAAACCCATCTGAGACATCGGTAACGTCATTTCAGCCCCAAATACATTTCACTCTGGGTTTGTATTTTTTGGACTCACGCAGCCTACAATGGTTTTTATCCCAAGTTCATGCCACCAGAGTTGGAATTCATAACACAAACATTGAGACCAGGCCGTGATTGACAGTTCTGACTCTGTTAATACCTCGTAGTAGGTCTTCTACCACGGTCAGAAGTTAAGATTTATTTTGACAAGCTTTCTGCTGGTTTTGTAGACTAGAATTTTTATAGTGAGGGTTATCCCAGAACCATATATATATATATATATATATACACACACACACACACACACACACACACACACACACACATATGTATATATGTCTGGCGTAGATTATCAGAGTCCATAGCAAAATGGTAGACAGCCCTCCCCCCTGCACACCAGACCTCACAGTTCCTAGAACTTGGTTTTAATTAAGTTATTACCAACTTCAGTGGGTAGGGTCTGGATCCTGCTTTTGAGGCGGAACCAGACAAGAAGTGATCGCTAAGGCAAACTTCACAATTAAGGAAGACTCCCTGATATTAAAAAAAAAAAAAAAAAGACCTTGACATTTTCCTGAGGTCACTGTTGATTCCTTACCTCCGAAAGAGCCTTTTGGTATCCTTTTCAAAAAGAGTGTTTACATAGCTTTTTGGATTAAGGCCACTGAGATTTTTCAAGAATGAGTAAATGAGGGTGGTATTTCTCAAAGTGATGATCTGAAGAGGCTTCCTTAGTAGAACACATGGGTTTTTAGAACAGACTGGTATGTATAGCAGGATGGAGAAAAGGGACCATACCATGATTCTTACGATAAGAATACTCATTCATTTCTTTTTAACATACAGGTTCTAGTTTTCCATAGTGTCTCCATGAAAACTACAGTGAAACTTAGAATACTTATATATGAATATATATGTATGTACCTATATATATATTTAACTTAGTCATAACTTTGTTGTCATTAGACAAAACTTCTTAGAGATGTATAAGAGTCTGCTGATGATTCCTTGGTAGTATCAAGAGTCTGCTGAGGGCCGAACCAAACGGTGATGAAATGAAGTACTGCTGGGGTTAATTCTGCAATTGTTGGGTATTTATCACAAAACAGACTGGCTTGCTATGCTTCGTGAGACCACGAATGCACTCTCAAAAAAAAAAAAAGGAATTATAAAAGATTTAAACGTGTTTAGACAGGGTCATCTTTATGGTTTCAAACAATCCTAATTAGACACAGAATTCTAAAGACTCAAAAGAGATTCAATAAAATCTCATAGTTTTTATCTGTGTATCAGTAACTAGAATCGATTTCTTATCCATAAAGGAGAAATCACACAAAATAAAATGAATAGCCATTCAACAATTCTTTAAAAAAGAAATATGCATTGGTTATCTGTGTATGAACAGGCTCAGTGTCAACTCCTAGACAGGTATCCACAAACACATTGAATTTATAGTTTATCTGGGAACACCAAGCATCAACTTAGCAACAGGTAAGATAACTACAGAGTGTGGAAAGAACTATAAGTGGCACAAATAAAAGAATATACTAGAGGACAAATGAGGGAGACTAACTGAGGATAGAATAGTAAGAGAAGGCTTTTCTAAGGAGGGTAAATATGAACCAGCCATGAGAAGATCTCAGAGCCCAGCGATCAAAGAAATGCCACAGCGATGATAATTTGCAGCGAATGAATAGGCTTGGCCCATTCCAGCAGGAAAGCGGTGGGAATACAGACAGAGCTTGCTGCTGGAGGAGTGGACGGGTCGGGGGAGTTGGGTGGAGAGAGGCAGGCTGGGGCCAAGTGATTCAAAGATTTTTAGGCTGAGGTAAGTTTTTTAAAAATATATAATTTTAGTACAAGAGGCCTTGGAAGACTTTGAACAGGGGCATGAGATTCTCATTTTTAATGTTTACCATGGAAACAGTGTTTAGAATGGACCAGAGAGAATAAAAAAGTAGAAAGCAACGATATTCATAAGATATCCTTAATCTCCACTTGTTTGAAAATCATGGTGGTTTATACTACAGTCTCATTAGTGCACATGGAAAAAATGGGCAGATTTCATACACGTCAGAGCAGTAGGATCTAGACTTTGGATTTGATGTAGGGGTGAGAATACCATTTAGAGCAGCGCTAGTTGCTAAGGATCATAACACGTGAGAAGATGAATACCTGCTAGTGGAAAGTCCAGTCAGCAGTGGAGAGGGGTGGGCTTAGGTTTGGGAGGTGCCTTCGGTCCCAGCCATTCATGGACCCAGATGGAGAGAAGCCCTACCATTTTCAAAACGTAGTTTACAAAGTTATTTCGGGGCACCAACATTCAGCTACGAAATAGGGAAAGAAAAAAAAAGAATGCACTCCCACTTCTTAAAAACTTCAGCCCCAAAGTGACTTACACCGCTTTTGCTCGCATTTCCTTGGTGAGAAAGAGTTGGTTGACTCTACTTAGATGCAAAGGGAATTGACAAATGTAGTTGTTGCCTCTGCAGTTGCGCTCAGTAATGACTCTGCGCTATAAACTGGGGTCAAGAGCCGCTCCTGCCACACTGAGTGAAGAAATACCCATTCTCATCTTCTGAGTGGTAGATATTTCTGATTTTTAAAAAAATCAGGGAGAGGGCTTTTGATTTCAATTCAGTTATGCCTGTAAAATAAAGCTGTATAATTTTCAGGTCACAGATGTTTTCTGTGTCAGAGGCAAACTGATCACTGGTGTCGAGTGCTTTAGGGAGACTTTGGAAGAATAATGCTCAATGCTCAGACAGTCAAGCTGTGCTGTTATAAAGTTAAAATCCTCTTGCCACCAGGATACAGGTACTGTTTGCCCAGGATATTTCAAGCTTGGTATAATTTGTCCATTGTCCCCTCTGTCTTAGATTACTTGAAAATAAACAGTGTAATTTCATCTGATTATAACCAGCTAGCCACTAACAAGTTCTCCTTTGTTATTCCATTCAATATTTTATTTGGACATTGTTTAATGTGTGAGTATTCAATAGGCAATAAAAAATTGTAGTTCCCCAAAGGGTAACTGAAGGTTTATTCCTTACATGAACGATCTCAAAATAGACGTTATGCTTTTAACTCATTTTTCTGTTGTCTCAGGCTTGAGGTTTTACATATGCTAAGTTTCCCATAATAAGGCTCCCATTACATAAAAACTTAAATATGCCTAGTGTTTTGTTTTGTTTTTCATTGCCTTTGTCAGCCACACTCAGATTTTCCCATCAATTCCTAAAGCATCTGAATTCAGATACAATTCATTTCCTTAAAAGGAATCTCAACCTTATTATAAGCCATGATGTGGACCTAGAGTGGTCTTTCAGACTAATGAGAAGTTTAGAGTTTCTATTTTCCTCATTGGAAGGAAATACATATATTAAACAATTTTTTTTTCAAACAAAAGGGTATTGAAGCTGTGTAATATTTTTAAGATACTCTTCTTAGAGTACACAGGGAAAAACAACTTACAATTAAATATGGTAGTGCATGGAAAGCACTTAGCACAGTTATTGACACTTGGGCAGGACTCAATAAACTAAATGTTACGATAATAAGAATGATTTGTGTTATTAAGTATCATAACTGGACTAGATCATCTTCTTGGATGCTGAAGCCTCAGGCAGAGCATGTATGTTAAGATGATCCCTTTCTCTTCCCCAAACCACATTGAAATACTATGAGGATTTAAGGGTGTAACAGTAAAGGTCCTGTGAGGACAAATCTGTAGTTAACTACTACGAATTTCTTGTGTACAAAAATGCAGCTGGGGAGGCAAACTAAGTAGAAAAAAACAGTCATATAAAGCCTTTCAACGTAGATTTTAGCCGTAGATTATCCTGCAGAACAATTACCCCTTACTTACTTCCCAATACATTTTTTTCACTAATTCGAAAAAAAGAGGAAAAAAAAAAACTTCTCAGAAGTTGGAAAGCACCTTAATACATTATATTTTAACTATAAACGTTTCTTTAAAGTTTTTTAAAATTGTAGTAAAATGCACGTAACAACATTTACCGTATTAACCATTTTAAAATATACAGCTCAGTGGCACTAAGTTCATTCACATTGCTGTGTAACCATCACCACCATCCGTCCCCGGGACTCTTGTTGTCTTGCCATACTGAAACTCGGTACCCATTGAACAATAAGGGTACCCAGTTCCCTTCACCCCATCTCCTCACAACCACCACTCTTCTGTCTTTATGAATTTGACTATTCTAAGTACATCATATAAGTGGAAAAATACAGGATTCACCCTTTTTTGGACTGGCTTATTATTTATTTCGCTTAGTATAATATCCTCCAGGTTTATTAATGCCATATAACGTGTCAAAACTCCCTTCCTCTTTAAAGCTGAATGGTCTTCCACTGTACGTAGATACCACATTTTTTTCATACATTTATTCCTTGATGGAAACTTGAGTTGTTTCCACATTTTGGCCATTGTGAATAATGCTATTAATAAACATGGGTGTACAAATATCTAGTCAAGACCCTGCTTTCAATTTCAGTTCTTTTGCGTATATAAATTCCAAAAGTGGAATTGCTGAATCATAAGCTAATTCTAGTTTTAATTTTTAGAGGAATCGCCACTGCTGCTTTCTATAGCAGCTGCCCTATATATATATATATATGAACATATATACACACATATATATCTCATACATCCCCAATTTTTTTTCAGTCCTACACTTAAGTCTTTGATTCATTTTGACTTAATTTTTGTATGTGGTATAAGGTCAAAACTTTTAAATCATGAATTTAAATTGACATCTGAAATCACTTAATTCAGAAATGGATTGGATTTAAATATCACTTGGTATAATATTTGAACTAACAATTAAATTCCTTTTAAAATAATCATAGAATATTTTTTCAACCTGGGCTATCTCCTGCTTTTCCTTCAAAATTCAACTGAAGTGTTCCACTCTGGAAGAATTCCAAGACGCCTTCTCAACATATACTTATCTTGAGTGGACTTAAATGACTCATTTATGAGCTTTTCTGCTGTACCCACCATAACTGACGATACTTTTTATTCACTTTGCCTCCAAGAAACTGTTAATCCTTAAGGCAGAAATTATATCCTTGTATTCCCAAATTCTCCTCCAAAGTTTACATCCCAAAAATCTGTTCAGAAGGCATAAATGCAGGAGGATAATCTTCCAGCCTCCCTACCTTATAAGATATACCACTCATTTTTGGCTCCGTTAAATTATAGCAACATATTTTTCTTCACTGCAATTATCATATTGTTCCTAGCTCTGCCTTAGATCAAGTAATGTTCATCTTTTATTTGAGAGTCCTCCAGTTATTTTATCACAACCATCGTGAGTTTTCCTAACGTCCAATCTTCTGTTCCAAAACAAACTTCTTCAGATCCTTTCCAGACTCAACCACCCACTTCATTCAACTATGGATTTGTATGTTGAGAACTGGGGGGGTGAGAAGTCATTTTCTTTGGAGTTTTTAACGGCAAAAATAGAGGAACACACATAAAATTCTCATAAAACCACACAAACTATCTGGAATCACAACTTTGGAAAATTACTTCTGCATCAGGAGAACGAGAAACTATACACGGAAGATACATGCTCAATTATTCTAAGTTTGAAAATGAATCCAATGAACATTTTGCAGTTTGCAAAATTTTCTCTCTCGACATGTAGAGAGCAAATCCTCACCTTGTCCATATCTCTCAAGCCAGTCACCTTCTGTAAACGTGCAAGCTTCTTTAAAACTGTACGTCGCTCTTTCCAAGAAGCTAGCTCATTTTCATAATACAAATTGATAAGATTTTCAAAGACAGATACGGAGTCTCCCTAGCCTCCTGGATTACCTAAACCTAAAGTGTATCATAATATCCCATTCTCCATTTTTTATTTGATCCCTTCTCATAGTCTTTCCATATATTTTTTTTTCTTCTGTCTGAGTATTTTGTAAATAAGATGTGTAAGTTGAAGAATTCCAACTGGACTAAGTCCAGCACTCATATTTCATCCACAGTTTTGCATCCGACTGCTTTGGGAGGAAAAAAATACTCACAAGCTCTAAGTTCGCGATGACAAACGTGGACTTCATCTCGAATTCATGTATGGGCGACATTTGCATGAGGATTTCTTTGCCACCCTAATGGTTAAATTTCAAAGCACATCTTTCCTTTTATCTTCAGCTGAATGAGACATCAAAATAAGGGCCAGATAAAGGCGGAAGTCCTTTGTCTGAAACTGCCCAGGCCTGGCCAGCTGTGATGAAAACTGTCTGAAGTTTCACAGGCTTCTTGTCTGGCCTGGAGCTGGTGTTTGCCTCTTTTCTTTTGGAGATTTTAAAGGAATATTGCATGTTAGCACACAATGTTGTGAGGGACAATGGGAGGCCTGTTCTTGGTGGTGTCTGAATGTAGAATTTTAAATCATGTGTTAGATAATAAACCGCTGATTACACAGGGGATATGTGTCGTCTTTTATTGTAATCATGTTGATTTCTAAGGTCAGCCTAGTATTTGGTGAAATCACAATAGGAAGCCTCCATGAGACTGTTTGCCCCTTGTATTGGTGAATCTAACCCTTTATGTATGTTTAGTTTGCTAATATCTCAACTGAAGTGATGCGATCAACTGTTCTGTTCTAGTTTATTTTTAAATATGAATGTTATCAGTAGAAGCATGTACACACAGGATAATATCTGACAATAGAAGTGAGGGCCAAAGAGACTAAATGGAGTACATCAAATGACATTTGGTCGACTTCGATTAAGAAATAATGGTGGTTCAGTCTGAGCAACAAGTAGATTTAAGCAATTCAGTTAAAGAAAAATCAGACAATTACATCAGAGAATGGTCTGATATAATTAAGACTATAAAGCATTCTTCTAGTTTTTTTCACTTCATGTAAATATCTCCTTAATTTTGGACAGAATAAATGTGCACAAACAAAAATATCCTATAGTTCTCTGAGCCATAGCATTGTTTATATTGCTTACTGTTGTTTTAGAGAAAAACAAATGTGTATTTCAGAATACTTTGTTTTAAAAAATAGTATAAGGGAAGTACATATAACATCAGAAAGTGTCTTGGGGCTTCCCTGGGGGCGCAGTGGTTTAGAATCCGCCTGCCAATGCAGGGGACACGGGTTCCATCCCTGGTCTGGGAAGATCCCACATGCTGCGGAGTAACTAAGCCCATGCACCACAACTGCTGAGCCTGCGCTCTAGAGCCTGCGAGCCACAACTACTGAGCCCGTGTGCCACAACTACTGAAGCCCGCGCCCCTAGAACCTGTGCTCCGCAACAAGAGAAGCCACCGCAATGAGAAGCCCGCGCACCGCAACGAAGAGGAGCCCCCGCTCGCCACAACTAGAGAGAGCCCGCACGCAGCAACGAAGACCCAACGCAGCCAAAAATAATAAATAAAATAAATAAATTTATATTAAAAAGAGAAAGTGTCTTGAATCCAGAGAAGTCAGGAAATTTTGATAATTGTGCATACAGGATCCTGAGCCCTTTGGGGAGCTAGCTCCTCAAGTGTTATTGATAACATCAGGTTGACTCACGCTCTCCCAGTTCTTCTCGGGCCTGGAAGTCCAATCTACTAGCCTGACCTCAGAGCCTGGCACTCTACCTCCAAGACAGTTCCTGCTCCTCCAAGTCTGCCTCTTCTCCTGCACATCATACACCTGTCAAGCTGGGCCGTTCACACCTCCAGAACCTCCCCTGTGCTTTTTCACCTCTGTGCCTTTGCTCAGGATACGCCTACAGCTGGAGCGCTCATCAACCCCATCTTTCGTCTGTTGCCGTCCTGACTGTTCTCTGAGTCCCACTCAATTGCCTGGTCTTTCATGAAGTTTCCCACAACCCCTCTTTCCTCTCTTTTATGTTATCGTAGACTTGTTTGTGATCTTCCATAGCAGTGATTTTGTACTGCCTTCTCGTTAGAGCTTCTTGATGAGAGAGTGCGTCATATCTTAACTATAAAGGCTGTGTTTTGTTTATAGCTGGATCCACAGTACTCCCAAACCAGTGCCTCACAGGTGTCAGAGGACAGCAGATGACTGTAGCCACATGCGCCCAAAGATAATGCCAAATATTTGAGCTTTTTGTAATGGCATCAGCTCACTCCCAGCTAACCAGTTTCTCTTTCAGTTATGTGTTGCAGTATAACACACCAGCTCAAGACTGAGTGGCTTAAAATCATTTATTGTTTCTCATGATTCTCTGCCTTGGCAACATGAGAAGTTCTTCTGTTGGTCTTCCTTGGGATCACGCATGTGGCTACAGTCATCTGATGGCTAGATTAGGGCTGGAGTTTCCAAAATGGCATCCCCCACAGGCCTTGCTACTTTGGCTATAAGCTGGGGCTTCTTGGTTTTCCTCCAGTTGACCTCTCAGGCTCCACTGGACTTGACTGAACTTACTCACCCTGTAGTGGTTTCCGGGTTCCAAGACAGCAAGGGCCAAAGCTACACAATCTGTGAAGACCTGGGCTTCAGAATTCACACAGCTTTCTTTCTGCCCGTGAGAACAGGCAAAGCAACTGAAAAGGCAAGAGAAACAGGTGGTAGAGTAGACTCCACTTCTTGACGTAAGGAGCGACCATCACCCATTACAAAGGTGCTGGACACAAAAAGGCGAGATTTGTCGGGAGTCATGATTATAACAGCCTATCGCACCACTCTTCTCCTTCAGAGCACCTCTGCAAGGGTATAAAATTATTATGACTTTTTTATTAGCTGTAAGCTTGGGGACCAGTGACACAGTTGACCCTGATTCATTGAGTTACTCCAATTTGCTAGCTGATCAACTCCGACAGATCTTTAAAAAAAGTAAAGGGAATAAAGTGATATCTAGTCCAAATTAACTTCACATTCTTGAATCCCTTCCACCTTTTCATTCTGACCCTCTTTGCCTAAATTTGTGAGAGTTAACATTCTGTATCTGTAAGAGCTTCTCATAGTAGCTCATCTGATACTGCAACTACTACTATCACCACTAATAATAATAATAAACATTTACTCAATGCCTCTTATGTACCGCTTCCTTTCCATGCATTATCTGCGTTCAACAACTCCCTAAAATATGTATTATTCTTAAACTATGGGATTTAGAAACATTAGGGAGTGAGGGTGTAAATCTGGGCTTGTCTCTACACCTAATCTGTGTTCTCTCCATTTTCCCTAAAGGATTCTACAGAAGTCTCTCGTATTATAAAGGAAGAGGGTGAGGAAAGGACTTGGCCAAAAAATAAATAGGTACTGAACACTGCAAGCACAAGGCAGGGGGAGTACAAAGCTTTACTCAAATGTCCAGTTTGGCTTCAGTCTTCCTACTCGTTACTTTCTTACTTCTGTCTCCTCTGCATGTCAAAAATACAGACCCTTCCTGACAGTATCACACATAGTTGTCAATTAATGTTTGCTTCTCACACTTTGCCCAGAAAACTCAGAGTTTAGTGTCTGTATATTATTTTTTCCTCTTCATCTTCTTTCACTTTTTTTCCCTGATCACTTAGTTTATTTAAATTTAGGATTGATGGCTCTGACAACATAGAAGCGATGGTTCAGTCTCCTGGACAGCTGTTTTGTTGTGATGTTGTTTTCCTGTTGCTTTTTTTGTTGCGGTGCGCGGGCCTCTCTCCCGTTGCGGAGCACAGGCTCCGGACGCGCAGGCTCAGCGGCCATGGCTCACGGGCCCAGCCGCTCCGCGGCATGTGGGATTTTCCCGGACCGGGGCACGAACCCGTGTCCCCTGAATCGGCAGGCGGACTCTCAACCCCTGCACCACCAGGGAAGCCCTTCTGTTGCTTTTTGTTTGCTTTTAATCAGTATGATTAGTGCGCACATCATCTTCTAAGACGCCTTCGGGATCTAGACTGTTGCTTCAGGGACCAGCATTGGCTGCACATACTTCCATGAGTAGGAACAGGAAAGGGGCAGGCAATCTATGCTAAGAGCCAGTGGCAAGTTAGTGAACAGAAGTCACAGAAAAGGAAAGAAAAAGGGAAGGAGACTGTCGAGGGGATGTTTGTCTTCTCCTTCACCCCTTCCCTCTTTGGTAAAGAAATGAAGAAGCTTTTCAGGCAGCTTTGGTTTCAGCATCTCAATCTCTTTGGATTTGCTGTCATATTCACTCAGGTTCGGGTAAGTCACACATATCATTTTTCAAAAGGCACAGAAGAAAAAAATATTATAAACTGGCAACACTTTCAGGAAATCCACATTAGACTCAAAATTAAAGATAAAGCGAAGTGGAGACTTAGACAGTTCTCCAGGGGATTTTGATTTGAATTCTGTGCCTCTTCAGAACCGTATTTTCTCAACACTTAGTTTGAGCTCATGAAAAAGGAGTAGAGGAATGGTTCCTAAAATCTCCTTAACACCTTACACCACTGAAGAAAATATTCATGCAAAGAATATTAGGAAATAACATGAATCCCATCTCCGGCTCCATCCGGTGGTTCCTGCTGTGAAGATGTTAACTCTATTTGATGGAAAGAACACTCTGGAACACTGCAAGACATGCCCAGCTTGAAACCGTAGCTTCATCACTTACTACCATATAACTCTGGGCAAATTTACTTTAACTGGAGTTCCCTTTGCCTTTGTTGTCTCATCAGAGAAATGGGGCTAATCATACCCACCTCATAGGATTTTTTGAGGATTGAATGATTAACATTTTCTAAGTGCCAGAGTAATACCTGTCACATAGTAAGTTTTTAATAACTGCTCTTATAATTATTATCATCATTACTTTTATTAATCATCCGATGAACAAGGAGGTACCCAAATGTAATGTTCAGAGTTACTGATTGACCTTTTGCTCACCATTGGTTTGCTGAGCAAAACTTGTCTTCAGATCTGCAGCTGAAGAACTAAGGGATGTACAGTGCTCCTAGCATATCTTTATGAACAATTACAATCCACCTTGAGCTGTGTTTTGTTTGTGGTTCTGCACTGCCAAGGATTTAGCACTGCACTGCCAGCCCCTGCTTCTCTTGTTCCCCTCTCTCTTTTTATGTAGATAGCTCTTGGAGTTTCAGTTTCTAGAAGAACATTCAGAATGAATGGGGCTGAGGAGGGAGTGGAGAAGAGCACAACTGAAAGAGAGTCTTGGACAGTGTAGACCCTGCTTCTGTGCCTGAGCCCGGGGTGGGGAGGGGAGGTGTGAATCAGGTTTGTATCTTCCCACCATCTCTCATTCTGTCCCATGGTCTGTTTCATAAGATGACACACACAGGGCACCAACTGGTCAATACACTCAAGTCTGTCTGACTTCCAATTATTGAAAATTCCTTCCAGACCCAGGCCTTAGCTTGTCTGTCAATCTTAGTTTATGAGGTCAGACAATGAAATCTTTTCTGTCTTTACATAGTTCATTTTAGCAGGGGTTTGGGAGAAGCTTTGTACAGCCCTTCTAGACAGAGGCCATTTTTAAACCAGAAACTTTGTTCACCTAATTGCCAAGTTTATTTCGCTCTTGTTTTCATTCAACCTAAAAATTTGGATGTGAACATTATCCAGGAATAACTTCTCCTTAAGTAAATACAGTATGTTATTGAATAAGAAGCACATAGAATTTTAAACTAAGAATTCTAAGGTTTCCAGAACACAAGTTACCCTCTCATGGAGTTTTCTTTTTTGGGGTAAGTGACTTGTGACCCCCAAATGAAAACAAACTCCAAGATGTCAATGGTGATAGTTGGGTATTATTTTTGTTTAAGAATTTTGAATATTGTAGATATAAGACTTTTGTAGCACAAGGAATATTATTAAATATTTGCACGTCTCTGGATTATATTTTTTTTCTTTCCTTTTTTCTGTTTTTTTGAGGAAGGGAGTGGGTGTATAGAGAGAGATCTATCTCCCTGGCTGAAACATAAAAATTCCAAAATAGATATTTTGAACTTGTGCAGTTCTTAGTCTCTAAATCTGTCACTGATCAGGGACTCATTTTTGTGTGTGGCTGGCTGTTCCTTATGATGATGTTATATTTTACAAAATTTTGATCTTGCAAAATGTTATTTGTCAGGTTTCTTTGGAATGCTGTTTATATTGACCCTATACTTATCAAACTACCCAGGCAACTTTACAGAAAAAAAACATTTGTACGAAACGTTCATGAGACACTTAACCCTAAAAGAAATCAGACCCCCAAATAATTCCAACATATGCATTTAAATAAGTGACCGCGTGTGGATTCCTGACTGTTGACCAGAGGCTGCTTAGCGGTTCTGCTACCGGTACTTCTCCAGTTGCAAGCCGATAAGCCTGAGAAAATAGATTTATTATTTGTGAAAATCTGACTCTTAGGAACTTGACCGTTTTCAGGAAGACAAACGAATGCTGGTGGATTCATGAGTCCAACCAAATTCAGAGAGTAATTTAGATGTATATATAAAAATCAATCAGGAATTCCCTGGAGGTCCAATGGTTAGGACTCTGTGCTTTCACTGTTGAGGGCCTGAGTTCGATCCCTGGTCAGGGATCCTGCAGGATCCCACCAGCCAGATGGTGCGGCCCAGAAAGAAAAAAAAGAAAACAACTACATATAAAGTTGACTAAAAACAACACCGTAATTAACCGGAACAACAAAACCATCATGGAAATTAGAGTGATTATAAAATAAATTCCAACTTTTTTATAATTTGTTTCAACATTATAAAGAACCCCTTAACTTATACCTATTGTGACATACGCAGGCTTACAGAAATCCATCTCTGAAACTGAATTGAACAGTACTGAACAGATTTATTTCTGAATGAATATAATTGCGAATGTTTACTGGTAATGAAAATGATTGAAACAGATTTGGGGTTTTGAAAACTCCATTAATTTATTTACCCATTTCACTAATATTTTCTGTGTCAGTGCTGTACTCATTATATTATTGTGTGTGAGTGTCTTCAATCAGATCCCTATTAGATAAGGTTAACATGCTATTCTGCTTTCTCATTTATACAGAAAAATTGCTAATTCATCTATGTGTACCTTCACACTTTCTGTTCAAATAGAATAGCCTTTATCTATCCCCTTTGTAATAATTATATTTAAAGTTTGTCTCCTATATGAACTTTCACTCTCATTAACTACCTTGACTAAATTACTATATATTTTTTAATTATTATTATTATTTTTTTTATTTTGGTTGTGCTGGGTCTTCGTTTCTGTGCGAGGGCTTTCTCTAGTTATGGCAAGCGGGGGCCACTGTTCATCGCGATGCGCGGGCCTCTCACTATCGCAGCCTCTCTTGTTGCGGAGCACAGGCTCCAGACGCGCAGGCTCAGTAGTTGTGGCTCACGGGCTTAGTTGCTCCGCGGCATGTGGGATCCTTCCAGACCAGGGCTCGAACCCGTGTCCCCTGCATTAGCAGGCAGATTCTCTGCCACTGCGCCACCAGGGAAGCCCCTAAATTACTATTTTAATTCTTATTCCTTGGTGTTATTTATCATATCTTCTTGGAATTATCCTAATTTCCACGAGATAAGCACAGCTTTGAAAGTGTTTTTAGATCATATTTTGGCGTGCAAACTTTTTTTTGAGACAGTTGTCATATTTTCTGAACTAAAAAGAAAAGGCATTTACAACTTACAATGTTTGGCAACCATAGGTATATTTCTGGGAACAATAGGAAGGATTCCGAAACTGGAATTTGTTGGGAAATCTATACCATATACTCACCATAATTACAGGGTTTAGTCAGAGAGAACAGAGCAATTGATTGACCAACAGATTGTCAACCATCATATTATTAGCATTGGTTTCTGCTTGGAATCTGGTGATAGAAGCTATATCTCCTGGAAGAACTAATGTTTAATGTAGATTCAATGTTAGAACAAAAAGTAATTTTTTTAAATAATTTTTGATCTGTAGAAATACCTAAAACTCTTGCTTTTCCTTTTTTTAAATAATTCATCTAATCAAATAGTTATGGTGTACCTACCAGGTTTTATGTAATTAGCTAAGTACTAGAGGTTTGGTGAGGGATAAAACAGACACCATTCTTTCCCTAAAGAAGGCACTGACTTCATATGTGTCATTAAAAGTCTCTGATTCTGAATTTCTTATTGGAAAAAAAATGGATGGAAATAATCTCTGAATTCCATACTTATCATGAAATTGTAAGTTTTTTAAGATGATTTATTGGATGTGAGAGAGTTAAATTGTAGAAGGCAATAACTGGGGCTTAGCAGTTTACATCAGAAATAATACATATGTTAAAGAGTATAATTCTGTCAGATGTAAAATTGTACTGCAGATTTAAAAAATAATAATAATATGCTAAGAATTTGATCAAACAGAAGAAAATGCTGTTTCAGATTCCTCTTGGATAAGAGACTGGATCTGCCGCCGTAGGTCAATTTTGGGTCTCTCTGATCTAGCAACATAAAACACTCACCATTCTGTTGGTATCTGTAGGGATGAATTGAGGTGACATAGACTGATAAAGTCTACAGCTAGCATTTTCTGGTCTTCCTCTTTTCCTTTTCCTTAGATTTTTTTTCAGTCTGCCCCAAACAAGTAATTTTTCACCAGTGCTTTTCTCTTAACCATTGTTATTTAAATACCAACTGGAACTCATATTTCTTAAATGATATAATACCTCTATTACTCTTGCTCTTTTCTTCATCCAAGCTCTAAAAATCATCAGCTGCATGATAGAAGAATTGAACACCATTCCTATGGAGCAAGTTATTCCAAGGTCTTGGTTCAACCAAATACTGCCTACATATAAAATTTCTGACCACCATATAAATCAAGAGATAACAGAATTAACATATTTGATCAAAGGGATGTACATTTCAACTTAAATGCAGAATACAAGTTAACCTGACTGGTAGAAAATATTTTTACCCACACACTCACACACACACACACACACACAGAACACACACATACACGATGGTGATCAACTGCTGTGTAAAGTTAATCTTCTTAAAGTTACAAAATAAAATAGAGACAATACAGATCTTCCTCAACTTATGATGTGGTTACATCCTGATAAAACCACTGTACATTGAAAATGCCATAACTTCAAGATGCATGTGACACACCTAACCTACCAGACATCATAGCTTAGCCTAACCTGCCTTAAAGGTGCTCAGAACACCCACAGTAGCCTACAGTTGAGCAACATTATCTAGCACAAAGCCTATTTTATAGTGAAGTGTTGAATATCTCATGCAATTTGAATTCATTGATTATTGTACTGAAAGTGAAAAACAGAGTGGTTGTCTGGGTACAGAATGGCTGTCATTGTATAGGTTGTTCACCGTCGTGATCACGTGGCTATAACTGACCAGTTGCTGCAGGTAACTGTTGCTAGCCAGCATCACGAGAGTATCTTACCGCAGATCGCTGGGCTGGGAAAAGATCAAAATTCAAAACTTGAAATATGGTTTCTACTGAATGCGTATTGCTTTCTCACTCTTGTAAAGTCATAAAATTGTAAGTCAAACCATTGTAATTTGGGGACCATCTGTACATAATAAGACGATGGAACAGTGATTTTGTCCTATCTTGGTCCAAAAAAAATGAAACAGTTTCTCTTGGAAAATGGTGGAGAAAAAAATGGAATTTTTATGTGGACCATAAAATATTCTAGCTGTGTTATTCTATGGAAAGGCAATACTAGTAAGGTAAATTAGTATAACAATTTCATTTGAGTCTCTCGCCGTTTTCATTTGTGTTTCGAGGATGGAGTGACTCCATCTGATATTTCTGTCGTGGTGGGGAAATTAGCTTTTTCTCTCCATGCCTACTCTGTAGGCCTGGGGAAGAGAACATTTAACCCTCATGAGCACTAAACTTCAAGTGAGTAGGGCAATGTGTACATCGCAAAATATGCAATGACTTAATTGATGAGTGAGGTGGTCTTGTCTAGCTCTATGCCAGGGTAAACTCAGAATAATAAATCCTGTGTATCGTAATGTATTAACATCTCTATCCCATAATAACAATGATGTGAGAGTGTTTGTCTCATATTTTATCACCAATCTTTTAAGTTCTATTATAACTGATTATGCAGAGTGCATATTTAACTGGAAAGTACAGATTATCAATGGAGCTCATTGAAGTTAAAGATTTTAATTTACTTTCTGTGTTGCTTGAATCAAAGTTGTCAATTAGGAGTGAAATTAGCCAATTTAAGTTTCCCCTCCTTTTGTCCATTTCCTGCTCTCTAGAATACAATTAATCATGAACTGGACAACAGGTCAAGAAGAAGAGCAGGGGAAGGGCTTGGATATTTCAAAAACTACTCTAAGATCTTGAAAAGCAAATGAATTGTTTTCTTAATTCTTGAGTGAATATCCAACGTGTCATAAACACAAGCCCTCTTATAATAGAAACAATAAAATCAAAGATAAAAATCAATAGAGCTTAGCTCTAATTTTTCAGGACTTTACTTCATCATCTTTTATGTCCCATGTATATATGTCATAGTAGATGCTTTCATTTTAGGTTAAATATATTTTTGTAATCTCCCACATAATCTGTTCCAAATAGTTATAACATATAGGTCTGGGTATCTAACTGCCTTTCTTAACTCCCCTTCAGATTTTCAAACAATGTTTATAATTAATCACATTTTTTCACTGTTACTTGTTTGTTCTACTCCTTTGCTTTTAATGCCCCTTCCTTAGATGTCTAGCCAAGAACTGCATCTTATTGACACCGAAGTAACTCTCATGAGTCTAAGCTGGTTTTCCAACCCATTAGTACCCTCCACCAGGCAAGTGTTGGACCAGCAGAAACGAAGAAGCAGAGCTTTGGTTTACATATGTTGACATGAACAACTCAGTTGCACCCATATGAGAATAACTGCTCAGCTTATGATGAGTGAACAGTTCATCCAATGAGAAATAGAAAATATAGAAATGGGCCCTCTATGGGAGCAGGGTAGCAAGGTGCTGACAGCTTAATGAATGACTTGTCTGTTACGACAGTAGGACACCTTCCAATGCCAAGAGCAAATATTTGAAAGACTATGCAATGCAGGAAGTGTATGTATGTTCTATATATAGGACACTTAGATTGACTGTATCACTAACAGATGGGCAGAGTTTGAGAAATTTTATTTTATAATGTGCAACATCACCCTTGTCAGATACACTTCGAGGTCCAAGGATTAATGGAGCATGACACTCAGAGTAAAATAGGAATTCTACTGTATGTATCAAGGCATTGGGGACCTCAGGGTAGGGGAGTTCAGCATAGAATATTACCCACATTTTTTACAGCTCTAACCCTGATCTCATTTCTAATTTAATCATATATAGCTCCAGGCATCATTTCAGATGCAATGAGTAAGTAGATATTTTTGTGAAATGCCTTTGAATAAAATTAAATCGTGAAACCATGGCTGGAGAGCCGAACAATCAGACCAATAAGAAGTTCACTTCCTCTTTCTGAACTGAGAAATTGTGTACAGCATTGTTGAAGGGCAATAAAATGGCTGAGCTTGTAAAAAATGTTATTATTTTTATATGGACTCACTTTAGAGTTATAACTCAGATAGTTTTTAAATAAATAACCATAGATGATTGTCTGCTACATGCGTTCTCAAATAGATCCTGACACACTCATTCACTCTTGCATGTTCGCTGGAGAATATGTTTGTTCCCACAATCCATAATCATGGACACAAAGAGTTAGACTCATCAACTACAGAGATTAATGGCCACTTGGGAGGCTCATAAGTTGCAAGTGTATACATGGGAGACTAGACACTGTGATATTTCCTATCAAAGCAATGAATTAGGGGCTGGGCAAACTGTGAGCACCCGAAACCCCAAGATAGCTGTCCTGTTGAAATTTCATGAATGCTAACTCATTAGCCAGATTGCACCATAAAGATGTTTCCCTCATGCCCCATCATTATGTGCGTTCCCGTCCATTATTCATTGGTTTTACTGGTCAGTGGCTCAGTCCAGGTGATTTGCTGCATGTTCTAGCTAATGGCATACTGCCTTCAGAAATGCTCTGTGTCAAAATCCGAAACGTCAGAGGCTCCATATTGCTCTTCTTAGGTTTCCACTCCCTCTCTGGCAACTGTCCCAAAAACACGGGCTTCCCAGAGCCTCGCTGAGGCAGCGTTTCTTCGCAGCCACAGAACAATTCCGCAGAAATAAAGGGTCCCAGCCAGTCAGAACTCGCAGAAAGCTGGCAACACAGGGGTCTCCCGACAGCTGTGAGCTCTGCCTTCTCTGTCTCGCCAGGTCTCAACAGCTGGCGCAAACTACTTGGCTAGGCAACCAAACGGTATCTGGCTTTCACATCATCAGAGCACCATCACTTGGCCTCATGAATTGATCCAATTAGATAAGGGTTCTCAACACTGTTGAAACACGGCTACTATGACTTGTTGCAAAATAATACTTCCCTATAGTTCTGGTTAAGTTGCCACCTACATGTTTATTTTTCTTAGTTTTTCAATACATAACTTAAGGAAACTGTGTATAAAAATGAGCACATAATTAAGCAACAGGGGGATTTTATGTGAAAAATTTGCTTCTGCCTCCCTCACGGTCTGTGATCTTCATCTTTCTAGAAGCCATAGCTCTGCCTCTGTGGTACTTCAGTGCTCCCACCCTGGGGCCACGCAGGACCCCCCCTTCCTCTACCCCTGTGCTTTACCCGCTCATCCCTGGACATTGCCAGTTATTTATAAATATTGTCCCTCAGATGAATCCTTTCTTTTGCATTCTCTCTGCTTTCACTCCAGGTCAGGTTTTCATAATCAGTGATGTAGTCAACATTGTATCTGGTGATTCACTTAGGCATGCTTAGAAACCCTGCTTGGAGAAAATGTGGTCAAAGCCCCTTTACTTTTGCAATTAAGCTGGAAGAGGACTTAAGTCCTACATCCATGTGTATGTATATGCATAGGTATATACACACTCTGTATGAGACGAGAGTGTGAGGGGATGACTTTCCCGTCGTGAAAACTTGTTGGCTCTCAAAGCATGGCATTGACTTGGAGTAGGACTGGAGGTGTAATGTGAGACACCCAGAAGCAGATTCCCCACCATGTTCCCATCCAGTAAGAGGTGTACACTACTCTCCATGCCGTGCCTGCTTTGGTTTGTCTTCGAACATTCTGGAAAGACTTGTTAGAAGTTTCAGCCTGAGTGGGAGCAAATGAAAAGTATATGAACAAGGTTGGACAGGAACAGATTAACTCCCAGAGGTTCAAAGACATATGAAATTTAAACGTGAGAATGTTCAAAATTAAAATTAAAACTACAAAAATTTTTTATTTAAAATAAATTAGTTTAGTAAGGACCAGAAAGTGTAGTTTTAAGGAGAATGTGGAAACTACACTCACACACATATCGTGAGGGAGTATAAACTTGTATGAAGTACAATTTGTCAAAAGTTATCAAATTTTAAAGAGGGATGTTTTGATAAAGAATTCCATTCCTCAGGTGGACAACAAGGTCCTAATATGTAGCACAGGGAGCTATATTCAATGTCCTGGGATAAACCATAATGGAAAAGAATATGAAAAAGAATGTATATATATGTAAAACTGAGTCACTTTGCTGTACGGCAGAAATTAACACATTGTAAATCAACTAGATATCAATTTTTAAAAAACGTACTTGGAGCAAAAAAAAAAAAGAGAGAATTCCATTCTTACAAACTTGGTTATAGATTAGATGTGTGTGAAAACTTAGGTACAACAGTATATATGAGACATTGCTTACGAAGGCAAAAGCCTAAGAAACAACGTGAAAATACAGCAATAGAGGATCGATAAATTATGGTAACACCATGAAATTAAAAAATTTGGAGCTAGAGCTGTTGGAGAAGAGTGAGGAGGACCCATATGTAACAATGTGGACCGGCTTTCAGGATAAGGTGAAACACGCAAAGGGAAAAATAATGTGCATAAAATTCAAATAGTGAATTCAATGATGTGTGGCCAATGCAATAGTGTATGGAAAAGGGAAGTTATACAAATTTTGGCATATGTCCATACTATCTATAGATTTTTACATAAAAACTTGTAAATAGTGATTTTATCTGGGGTGAAGAAACGGGACTGAAAGTCATTGGCAGAAAGAAAGCATGCTTTTTGAAAATTAAAATATATATGTGTAATGTATACATATTATGTCAATTCCATTCCTCAGCTGGAATTTTATTTTATTTTATATAAAATAAAATTTAAAAATAAGTATATAGAGATATATAAGAATATTTATAAATATATAATAATATTTTTATATATTTAAGAATTTTTTTATATTTAATTGATAGAAACTTAAGCTAGAGGAGATGGTTTATTTTCATGGTGGGAGGGGAGTTTCTGAGCTTGAGATATTCTGCCTCATCTCTGAAAGCCCTGATGGAAAGAAGTAAGAGAGGCTTTGATTCTTTGTTTTTAGTTTTTGTTATCGATTTTGATTTTTTCCTTTCCTCTAGCTCTTTTCCTTTTCAGAAGGATTATTTTGCCACAGATCAATTTCTCCCATTCTATCAGCTTCCTGCTTTGATGCCATGAGCCTTATAATATTGTTTCATTATAAAAAGGGAACAAAGAGAATTTTGAAAAGAGAGGGGCAGTATTACTGCCCTTATGTGTTGGCTGCAGACACCAGGTGGCTGGCAGGAGTCAACTGAGCAAGTTGCCCCATGACTGGAACGTGGATTCCTAACTAGTATGAAACCACGTGTGACTTTTCAGGGTCCACTTTCTCGCCCTTAGAACCTGATGTTTTATCGCAGAAAGCAATTAGGCCTCCTCTCTTTAATTCTTCCATGTTCTTTAGTTTCAAAGCTAGATTGTACCAAATGCCCATGACGGTTTGAATCTCCAGAGCCTCTGGGTGTTCAGCCAGATAACTTGTATAGCTGCTATCCTAAGTCACGAGCCCGATGCGCTCTGCCTTTGGCCGTCTCTTACCTCCTTTGCTCACTTCCCTATTTTGAGATATATATATAACTAATTTCTTCCATCAGGTTCCTTTTTACGGCACCCACTCACGCACCTCACATCCTACCGTTGCACCGCACGCTTTGGAACCCCCATTCCATTGATCACCATTGGCCCGGATCTTCAAGCTTTTGTAGAAAGATACTTCCCTCAGGCTCACCGTTCTTCGAGACCTTACAGTCCGTGGGACTGAGAAGCACTGTGGCCAAGTGTCCTGGTCCTCCCTAGTGGTCAGGCCATCCGTGTCCCTGCAATCACCTCCCCTTCCTGCATTCCAACTCCCTTAAACCTTCCCCACCTTCCACAAGCCGGCTCTCTCCACCTATCTCACTAGGTATCCTGCCATTGGCTTATGAACTTCAGCTCCCGGCCCCGCTACCCACAAAATGGATTGCATCTCTGTCCCTTCTCCCAGACCTTGGAAGGAGGGAGCTCCCTCTGCAACATCAGACGCACCCTTGCTTTTCACCCCATTTCCTTCTGAGTTACAGACTTCAGGGGACCCAGTTCCACTCATGGAATGTCCCATTCCCGAACAATCTCTCCTCTTCCTGGCCCTTCTGCTTCTCTAGGCTTAAAAAATAAAACAAAACAAAACAAAACCACGAAACACATGGTGAAAAAATGTTTTCTTGAACTCTCTGGTCTTCCAATTATTTGAACTAGAAATCCAGCATTCTCACTCAATTCCTCTGCTTTTTAAAATCCAAGCCATCAATTAATTATCTAGTTGTACAAACAGTACTTCTCAAAGTGCTTATGACCCAACAGGGGGCTGTGCTCAGTAGCATATTCTGATTTGGTGGGTCAGAGGTGTGGACAGAGCGTCTGCATTGCTCAGGAGCTCCCAGACCTGCTGCTACTCTGCCACTCCACAGACCAGTCATCCTGCAGGAAGACCACAGATGCCTCTAGCATAGTTGGTGAGATTTCAAGAGCAAATTTCCCCAAAAATGACGCGTGATTATTTTTCATAATTTATATCCAGTTGATGTGAGAGAAAGTTCTAATCCTATCATTGATAATTCAATCACCGTCTTCTATTGATCACTGAGTAGTCTCTGTATTAGGCTTATTTACCTACATTATGACATTGATCTTTACAATTCTTATGAGAGTAGAGATGAGGAAACTTGAGTTTAAAAAGGTTAAATAAAAAATAAAATAATAAAGAGCTTAAATAACTTGCTTGTGGGCCAAACTGACAAAAAAGGAAAATGGTTTGAATCACCATTGTTGTAGTAATAAGGGTCTGTGACTCTTAAACTATTTTAAATTTATAGTCCAGTTTTCTTTTTATTTCCTATTTTATTTTGTCCAGCTTCACTAACATGGCTTTGTGTTACAAAGTAACTCTTTGGTCTTTATAGAGAAAGAAATATTTTCTATTTCTTGACAGAGTAGGAATAGAGGAAACAAAACATTTAACTAGGCAGTATGCTTATAAATGAAAATGAAATTTTGTTCTGAGGTCAGGTTAGATTTGAATCATGGCTTTGCCTCCTAACATGTGACCAAATTACTTAACCTCTCTGTACCTCAATTTTCTCATAAAAGGCAGGGAAATAATACGGTTGTTCTCTTAGGTTGTAGTAAAGATGAAATGAGATAAAACCTCTAAAACACCCATGAAATAAACTAGCACATGGCAAGTGATTAATGCAAGTCAGCGGTTATTATTATTGTTATTATTATTACTCTGAAAAATTTTTGTTCCTGGGATGGTGACTGTGATTACCCTACTGAGACTGAAAGATATGATTCAGCCAAAGGATCTATCAGTTTGGTTTGTTAGTTCTGTCCACAGACTGAGTCTGCAAAAATCCCCTGGTACTTGAAATTCTACAGACCAATTTCTCCCCCATCTCTAATTCTTTCCAAGAAGATAGAGCAGTTAATGAATTAGCTTGATCTATCTCCTTAAGCTTTACTGTCATCAGCAAATTACCCCTAAGAATATTATAAATGGGCTTTACAAATTAGAAATCATGTCCTTAAATTACTTCCTTCCTCCCTCCATTCTCTTATTTCAAAAACTTGCAAATCTACTATCAATCAACTTAGCTCTGTCAGAGAAAATTTAATCCGGCATTTCTTATCCAGAATTGTGTACCAGAAAACTCCTTTAGTAGGATTTGTAGTTTTGTTCGCTAGGATTATCCAATAGCTGCAGCTGTAACAATTATTTAAAGAAAAGTAAAACTTGATCATTCTACCATCAGAGGATTATTACAGGGTTAGAATTGCTGGTATTTTGAATCCCTGTGATCCTTGTTGATTTCATTTGGTGAATTGCCTGAATTGATATAATGGACAGATTAACATTTCTTTTTCTACCTAACTGTATAAAGAAGGTTTATATCTGCACAAGAAACATTTTTAACACTATATATACATTGTTATATAGAGATGTAAAACTTAGCAATGATTCTATTGCCAAGGCCGATGATTTCTTTATACTGACACATTGAGACAAGCTCAGATTTTCTTTTGACAAATGATAAATGTGCAAAGCTGGGATTGTCCTTGAAGATATGAAATAAGAGAATTTAATTATTTTCATTAGGGGAGCCCCAGAAAGCTTCGTGTCTTGCCTGCTATCAGGGAGGGGTAGTTAGTGCAGAAACAGTAAACCAGCGTTTCTTTCCCTCTACTAACACCACTTCTGAATGAATGCCAACATTTAATTTGACTTCAGTGTAACTATCATCTACAATTTGGGATAAAATCAACATAGCAAAGGAGTGTATAATTACCATTGTCATTTTATTTTAATGAAAATGTGGTTTGCATTATTGTTTTGACAGGGTGCCTTTTGTTTATAGCTATCTTACTTGACTTAAAGACTGCCTACACAAGTATCTGCATGAGAAATACAGCTATTATTGCTCTGCCATGGCCTATGTCTGCCCTCTGGTTCAGATTTCAAATGTTTCTGCCCCTGTAATTTGCCTCTGCATGAACCCCGTTACAACTGGAGGCTAAATCTGGTTAAAGACGGAGGGAAGAACACGTGCATAGACTATATTTCTTTCCAGAAGCCCCAGTATAATAATTTAAAGGAATAGAGGAGAAAAAAATAAATCTCACAAAAGTAAAGAGAATGTGTCACGAGAAAACACTGTTACACTGTTAGGGTATAAAAGTAAGGTAGAGTAGTGATAACCGACTTACAAGATCAAAAAAGTGAATTCTAATTTGATATTGGGAAAATCTATGAAGCAACTTCATGTGTATTGCAGACCTCCCCAGCACCCCCAGATCTGGAGCTGGTAACAAAAGGAGTTCTTAAAATGAGGGTAAAGGAACGTACCACAGAGGAATTGGTCAGTGGTTGGAAAAAGAGAAACAGAAGCATCCCAAACATGATTCTGCTTTTCTTTTAGAGTAGCTAAAAATCCATTAGAGTCTTAATTTACGGTATTAAAAATATTGCTCTAAATGATAGTTTCAAGCAAAGGAGAAATGTTAGGAATGGTGAATCTAATTTAATGTCATAAAATGAGAAAATCAGAAAAAAGTTGAGTGGTAACAAAGCTGAATGGTTTAGAAATAGACATTTTTGTAAGCTGAATGCTTATTCTTGTGAAAAACTGCACATTTTATCCATGGTGCTAAATCTGGTTTATAATAAAGTTTCTCTGTTGATTGTGAATCCCACTGTGTAACACTCATCTTCCTATTTACCTGCTAAATAAAGAGAACCAAGCAAACATTTTGACCATTTTGTATTCAAATTGACCTCATGCATCTAAAAAACATCCAGGTTATTTAGGCAAACTTGTGTTTTGTGGGTAGAGTAACCCAGGTTCTTCTTTCACGCAACACATGACACATCTAAACCTGGCCTCAGTCTTAACGGTGTTTTTTAGTAATCTCTTTCCAAACCACCACTCCCTGCATGGATTGTTTTGAGACACCTGAACGTTTTCCTTTCTTTAAAATCTCTGCTTATACCTCCTGGGAGAAACTATGTAAAGCAGCTGAATGAAAGACAGGAAAGGGGGGTGGGAGCGAGACAATTGTACTTTTGAACTCCGGAAGCAATTCAGGAGAACAGTTGCTAGGGTCACTTCTTATTTCACTCTGGTGGCTTTTCTGGTAGGAGAGACACTGCTCTGGTCTCCTCCAGGAGAAGGTAAACATCTGGAGTTGATCTTTCCCAGTTTAGGAAAGAGCAGTTGTCAGCAATGGGCAGCCGTTCATAAAAGTTTAATGAAGGATGAGCATTACCTCTCAAATTTGCCTGAAGAGGTTTTTTTTGTATGCAGGTACATATGTTCACACCCACATGTATACACGCACATATATATGTATATCTGTGAAGATGGATGTATAGAGGTATAGATAGAAATACAGACAGGTTTATTATTAAATATATATTTCTTTACGTTGGTAAGTAGGAAAAGTTATTTAAAGTCACAGAGACAAATTCGTACTTATATGTGGATAGCCATATGCAGTACTGAGATAGTCTCTTACTGTGTCTTTGCCCCACAGCTATTTATTACAAGTATTTACAGTATTACGAATTGTCCTCTGCTAGGACAAAAATGCATGTTGGGCTTCTTCTTTATTTTATTCATTTATTTATTTTTGTACAGTAGGTCCTTGTTGGTTATCTATTTTAAATACAGCAGCGTGTACATGTCAATCCCAATCTCCCTAAGTATCCCTTCCCCTCCTCCACCCTTCCCCGAAAATGGGTTATCTCGCCCTAATGAGAGCTTGTAGACTGTTGGATGCACTGGCCTAGTGTTTGCTCTGGTTTATATGAATGGAATATGGTTTATAAGAAATCACAGGCCAGAGGCCATTCCCTACTGGCAGTTGATGAAAGAGTGGCTGCTTTCACCGGAGATCAACCCAACAGTTATGTACCTTTCCTCC
This sequence comes from Orcinus orca, assembly GCF_937001465.1. Classification (NCBI taxonomy): domain Eukaryota; kingdom Metazoa; phylum Chordata; class Mammalia; order Artiodactyla; family Delphinidae; genus Orcinus; species Orcinus orca. The sequence continues at coordinate 25,037,702 of NC_064577.1, read as the reverse complement.
TCTTCACGTTCTCAGCAAACCCCAGCCTTGATGTGAAGACATAGATATCGTCTCCCAAAGGCGCCCACACCTGCTCCCCAGGAGAGTAGGCTGCGCTTTACCTGGGCAACGCTCAGCTACCAGCTGGTCTCATCTTCACACACCACCATCCTGACCCTGGGGGAAGGGGACCATCGGCAGCGCTGGGCACTGGGAAAGCCAGCCTTCCCCTCTCCAGCCGATAACAGGGAGGTGCATGAATCAGCCTTTTCAACTAACCTCATGGTGTCCAGCCAGAGCTTATCTTCAGTTTTACGGAAGGAAAAGCTGAAGTTGGCTAAAAGCGCTTCTTTATTCTCTCTTCCCTTGATACCCTATAAGTCACCAGGGGAGCTGAATATTGCAAAATCCTGTCATGAAACAGCAGGCTGATAAACTGAAAAATAAAAACAGATGTGGAGCAGGGAAGGCTTCTGGACATTTGTTTCTTGCTTTGGACTGGTTCAAGTGCTGGGACTCTTTAACCCTACTCCCACTTGGAAAAATCTACTATTCCCTCTGCTTCTGGTGATCACAGTCCTCGGGTAATTCGCATCTTTGGAGAATCACCTCTCCCACATTGAAGTCAAAATAAAGTGATAGGAAAATGCAAAATAAAAATAATAAGTGACATTTATTGCATGTGTATGGGCCAAACAGTCTGCAGGCGATATTTCATTTACACAGAGAGGGGGCAGAGAACAAACGCTACAGAGCCAGAAGACGGGGCGTCAAACCCTAGCTCTAGCTCTTGCTGGCTGATGGGCTGAAGCAAGTTACTCTATTCATTTTTGTCTTTTTTCCTCACCTGTGCAAGGGGAGTCATACGTATACCTCCCTCTTGAGGAGTTAACGTTTGTAAATCTCTTGCAACAATGTCGGTCCCAACCTCCATAAATGTAAAACAGTTAATCTTATTATAATGCAGTGAAATAGGTAGTCTTATCCATCCTTGTATTTCACAGGAACAGCTGAATCTCAGTGAGATTAAATCACACGTGAAATACTACGCAGAATTGGAATTGAAGTCCTTGTCTGTAGAATTCCAATTACTGAGCTGGGACACCATATAGGAGAAGTTTCAGGGCAAAACCAAAATGGAGACCCCGCCAACCTAGGAACATCACAGCAATTTCTACGTATGTGTGGGCAAAGTATATAATTCAGACCCCAGTCTCTGAGGTTTTACATTTGCAGATCTGGGCGTGAATTCTACAGATTTCCCTCAACTTTCTACTTTGCTCCATGAAGGCACAACTGCTGTTATCTCATGATTTGAGGGTTAAAAATGACATCAACTTTGCAAAAGGACTAGTCTCTAAGTACCCTAAGAGTGAAAATAAAAGTGCGTCACTTGGACAGACTAACTGGAGAGGACAGATACTGCACCTTCACTCTGCCTCACCAGAGATTTATCACACAGCAGTCTATTGGCCGCAAGTTACAGAAGACCCAACTCATAATGGATGAAATATAAAGTGCTTATTATCTCTTACATGATAAGAATTCCCAGGAGAGGATGTGTCCCTGGTTGGGTAGCTCAGTAACTCGAGGATGTTAATTCAGTAACTCAAGGATGTCCATACTTTTACTTTACCACTCTTAGCATATTTCTTTTCGTTCGCAGTCTTGTCTTCGTAGCTTGTTATGTTGGCTGGAACATCAGCCTGATACATGACAGGGTCCACAAGCTCCCTGACAGCCATCTTAGACATGCGACTCATTTCTGACCACGGGTAGGGGAAGGTGACGTATGCAGCTTTCAGAAGGGACCTTTTTTCTATTTCCCTCCATCCTTCTTGCACTCATTAGGGATGGCAGAATGGAAATCTGGGAGCAGCCTAGGTTCAATATGAAAGGATATACCATATCGGCACTACATTGCTTACTATTACATAAAAGAAAACGAGATTTTAAAATCTCATTAAGCAACTACTACTTTTAATTCTCTTCTACTTGCATCACAATCGCCATTTTAATGATAGGGTCCCCGCTAGTTTCCCCAGTAACTCACATTCAACACTGCAACTGGAATGGTGTGCCAAGCATAAATCAGTGAGTTCTGCTGTCCAATGGCTGTCACGGCTTTCATTGCACTGATGCATTATCTAGTCCCTGCCTACGTTCTATCCACGTCATACCCTTCTACTCTGTTCTTAACCATATCCCAGCAATCCAGATCTTCTTTCTGTTCCACAGGGAGAAAAACAAAAGTAAAAATCTTACCCTCACTTTAGGACCTGATGCTTCCTATTCTTCTTCTCTGTCCTCTCTTCCCAAAGACGTTTATATAGTCACCTTCTTCCAGGGACCTCAGCTACCAGCTCCTAAGTGAGGTCTTTCCTAACACTCCTTTCTAAAGGACCCCTCATCACCTCTCATAACACTGCTTTATTGGCTCAAGGCTCTTAATAGCATCTGAAATTTTCTTTTCTAGTTATTCGATTACTTACTTATTATACGTTTTCCACTGTTAGAATGTCAGCTCCAGAAAAGCTAAGACCTTATATACTTAGACATATGAGTCTTGTGAAAGCACAGCTTTATGTAGTTTGTTTTTTCTCCAGCTTTTAGCTTAATTTTCTGGATCTATTTTCATGCTATTCCATAAGCATTCAGATTGCTTAAGGGTGCCTGTTAGCTGGAGTCTTATTACATAAATGATTTTGTGTCTCTCCTCTACACCTTTGAAGATTTCCAATAGACCACACTTAAGTTGCTGTAGTAATCAGAAACTAAGGGAATTTTAAAATAAATCATAAAGAAACTTAGAAGGATTAGGAAAAAAAAGCAGCTAATTGGGAGAATAAACATCCAAAATGATGTCTAATTTGGTTGAAAATAACCAGGATCTATTGCATGACGCTGGTAAAAGATTACTGAAGTTCTTGACTCCTGGCTTAAATTGCAGTCTGGCCTAAGGGAGACTGTTAAAATTCTCATAAGTCGGATGGACACTTTCTAATAAATGCCTTGAGAATCTTAAGACACAACAATTTCAAGCCAGCACTGGAGAACTCTTCTGTATGTTTTCAGTTACCTTTCAAAATAAAAAACAGCTCTGCCTACACTGCACTTGTTTTGTTTGAGTGTGAAAACACTACCAGCAAGTGCTTGCATGAATGCAAAATAATAATTTGGGAAGTGCGAATAAAAAAATCAACTTTGTCTTTACCTGTATAATGACAGTCCATCAGTTGTGATGATTTTTAAAAATCCACCTTATTATTAAAGTCCATTCAAAATAACATTTTAAACATCTTTCCTTTCTTTATTCACTCAATTGACAACTGTGCTGTGTGTCCACAGGTTGTGTGATTGGCAACCTGGAGTTATAGCTCCAATAGCTGGATGATGAACAGATAAAGGGATGTTGAGAGTAGAATGAGAAAAGTGGTTCCTTGGAAATTTTACATGCCTGCATTAAGTCACATAATTATGTAGATGTTCTCTGCCAGCTTTCTAGAGTTTCAAGCCTGTTTTCACTCTATTATTTTTCTCTAAGCAGATTTAACCTTAGAAACCGAATAATGATATCCTTCCTAAAAGGGAAAAAAAAGTTTCCTCAAATTACTTCAGCGGACTTCCGTTGATGTTTTATTTTCAATAAACCTTGAGGCAAATAGCCACTTTTGAACTCTGCACTTTGCCCTCTGAGTTTCACAACCTGGCGAAAGATCAATACCAGAGTCAAAAGTGTTAGCAAAAATGAAAATGATATGCGCAAATTGTTATTTATACAAGTCCCTGATTTTGTTTACTGAATTTAATATAAACTTTGTCTTTTGATTAAAAGCAAATGTTCAAGTTCTCTGTAGGGACCTGGTGTTCTAGATGATTAAATCTTAAAAAAAAAAAAAACAAACAAAAGAAAAAACTGCAGAGGGCAAGAATTAGCTAAGAAAGATCCCTTGCAGACATTTCTTTGGTATTAAATAGCAGAAGATAATGATTAGGCTATGTGAATACGTGGAACAGTAAAGGGAAGAGAAGATCACCAAAGACGTATACTTTACTTATTAAGGTCTTCCGAAATAGATATCCCTTAAAACAATTTGTATAACGTACCCAAGCTAATAAAAATGATCATCATTTTGAGTTATCCTACTTCTTGAATTTTACCAAAATGGAAGATCAGAAAAGCACAGATAATGTCTTTTGTGGTTATGACACTTTATTCCTTATTGAAATAGTAGTATTAAAAGTAAAAACTATATATAATTTTTATAATAAATAATGATCATATTCATTTACTATAGAAGATAAATCCACTTAATATATTTTATAGAGTAATTAACTGAGAAAATTATCAATGAATTCATGTATGTGAACAGAGCAAGATACTAAAACTACATATCCCTCTAAAAAAGAGTGGTTATATGTATTTGTGTAACACATTCACTTTGCTGTACAGCTGAAACTAACACAACATTATAAATCAATTATTCCCCAATAAAAATTAAAAAAAACTACATATCCAATGAGAGTGACCATTTATAAAATCTACTAATTACATATAGATGAATATACACAGATTAATTGGCCTATTTATCTGGTGTTGCATGTACAGATAATTTTCATTTTTCTTGCTATATGTTTTTACTTAAATTTTTTTCTCAAAGAATATACGTTGCTTTTATAATGAAGCAATGACTATTAAAATTGGAGCAAAGCTGTTTAAATTTATTTCTAGACACAAAAGAAAAAACCTATTGAATTTATCGAGATCTGGCATATTTTATAGTGTCTAAGGAAGCATATGGGATTGGATTCCACACTCATGTTTCCTTCTTCTTTTGGGGATTTTCCACTACTGAGACACTAAGCCTTAACTACTAAGTTAAAAATATTAATAAATAATATGATAGATTCAGTTTTCACTGTAGACATGGCTAGGAATTTTAGAAGTTTATAATTCTTGTCCTCGAGGAGTTTACTATCTCGCTGGAGAAAACAGACTTACTATTTGAAGTATTTACAGAATAATTAATAGACAATTTGTGTGGTCCTAATCAGTTGTATGGTCAGTTTTCTGAATTTATTCCTCTTCTCGTATGAAGTTAAAACTTAAGAGAGTGGCAGGGATCTTGTGGAATTAATTAACAAGAACAAATACAGTAAAGCCACAATTAAGTTTATTACATTGTAGTTAGTGCAGCTCAAATTAAGTTCTTTAAGACATGGACATGAAATATGTGCATCTTCTATTCAATTTTAGATGTTAGGAAATTAAAATAAAAACATCCAATTACATCATTCAGCACATACTCAGGAATTCCAATGAAAATAAAATATTAAATGAAATAAGAATTCGATCTCAGATTAGAGTCAATTTAAGCACAACCCACTGTCAGACGTTTGGTGATTTATTTGTATCCATGATAGGAATGCTGTGACCCAGTGCGAAGAATGTCCTTTATAAGTGACTCTTCTGTATTATGCCCTCAGGTCCTATGATTATATATTGTCTTCATGCAAGTTCTAACTTAAAAACAGAACGAAACAAAAAAACTGAATGAATAATGAGAAAAAATAGAGACAAAATAAAGATTAGTGAAAAAAGCCTCAATATCTGTAAGTAATTAAATATCACATTGGTTCCTTGGAATTTAGCAGGCAAGAGATCATGTTTCACTCCATTAATTTGTTCTTTTTACTGCCCACTATAGGAAACAAAGAATGGAAACCAGTTCTCAGATTTACATCTTGACAAACTCATGGCATCCTTACCAGTAAGATATTCTTCCATCATCAGTTTTTTTTATCAACTGATAATGATGCCCAAAAGATATGTTTCAAACTAAAACGATAAAATTTAACTTGCCCCTGGAATAGAAACAACTATAGGTTGACCAAGGGAATGATAGTACTTGTACTCAGCAATCCGCTGTAAGTAGATAGGTGTCTTTAATAGCTTAGTTGCCATATTTTACTTTCAGTTTACATATATGTAGGGAAGTTTCACTGCCCCAATATCTTAATGACAATAAAAAAAGAGAAAGGTTTAATTTAATGTGTCTATTTTTCTGTGTAAAAAGCAATAAATGCAATTATAAATGTGCACTGGAGGCATAACATTCACTTGCCATGACCTTTAAGTCACCTCTGCTTACACAGAAGTCAGTTCCTATACAAAACAATAAGTCAGTTGCAATACTAAAATTCATTTCATTTATTTTAAATGAAATGGGCAACTAGATAGTCCCACGAGTGACATTAATGGGTCACTTAAGCATTAGGTGGCTGGGCTGCCCAGAGAGAAACTTTCCAGCTTCCTTTGTGAAAGCCTCACTTTTATAAACCAGAATCCAGTGCACCTTTCCTTCCAGAAACTGGCCAAAAATATCTCCCATAGTCTAAAGAGATTTCCTTATTTTATTTTATTCCACTTATCATTTCTCCAATGCCAGAATGAGTTTTAGAGTAAGAGAAAAAATAAACGAAGCGCTGGAAACAAACCTCATACAAGTGAGCTCAAAGAGAGGGCCAGGGAGTACACATTGCAAGGTCCCAATGAGTACTGTTTTTCAGTATTGCCGTACCTCTTCTTTACTAATAAAGAAAGTTGCTTATAAAATAAACCACACACACTGACGGAACTCACGATTGGAACATTTAAATGATTATTTGCTTCTCTTTCTACCAGCTTGTAAAACATTATTTTCTTATTCTTCCTTAAATGGCCTGTGCTAATTACATACCGTGACCTTTGACCTCCAGGTGCCTTCATTTATGGCAGCACATTCCTTTCTAGGGCAACACATTGGCCTGGTTTACAGGATGCTGCTACCAGGCCTTCCACTCCTGACTTGTGCTTCCCTAGGTCATCATTCTAACTCACCAACACAACTCAGCAAAATAATTCATTTTTCGGTAGAGGTATGCAATTCACCCAAACCCCAAGGAATAAATACAAAATTATATAACCGACACCTCCCTTTGGAATATCAAGCCTATTAAGAAATATGTTCCTGATTTGTTTCTTTCCTAAAAGAGAGTGAGAAAAAGTAACATTTTAACCTAGGGATAAATAGCTGAATTACCATTGTGGAGTCATTTCTTGAGGGATTACATAAATGACTTTGAGTTGACTCTTTGAAACGGTCAGAAGTTGGAAGTTTATAAACTGTTTTGAAACTTCCAATCTCAGTCTCGTATGATTCTAAGGTGTCAAGGGGATGAGGAGATGGAAGTAAGATTCCCTGTCAATCTAAAGGTATCTGAGTAAAAATTTTTAAGATGATGTCTTACTTACTCTTCATTTTCTTCAGGTCTAACACAAATGTGGAACTCAGTTATTATGCATTTGGACAATTGTTGAATTCAGCACCGCCTGATTTGTAGTAAATACCTGAATAGTAGGATTGATTTAGACAAATTGACCTAACAAATAGAAATTGTTATTAAAACAGAACTAGCTGTACAATTGAATCATTCAGGAACAAGCTCAACATTTCCATGCACCGGGACATATAGTTTAAACTGTTATTACTATTACTCAAAGTTCTGATAAATTTACCCCAATTCTTTCTTTATTTCAGATGAAAGTATTTAAGGAAGTTGAACTTGTTGGTTGATTAGGTATAACCCTGAATACATTTCCAATAGCTGGATATGTCTATAGCATGACCATAAATAAAATTTCAGTCAATTGCTAAATAATTAACTTTTTTTTTTCATTGCAAATTTGACTGAGAAAGAAACAAATACCAAAAGAAGAGAGAGTCTGGCATCCTTTTGTGTTCATACATATTAACATGTAAAACTATGTAATGTCTGTCGTTTTAATAAAATCCCTATTATAGCTAATACCTCTATTAAGAATACTAGAATGCAGTAACTTATTTGAAGTTAAATTTAATTAGTCAAACTGTTTTGTAGAAGAAACAACACAATTCATATTTCGACATTCAAGAATGTCGAAATCCAAATTTACACCAAAGATTAAAAAAAAGAACTATTACAAAAGGATCACTGGGTTATTTCATTAAATAGTAAATATTTAATATATTTAAATATATATGTGTGTGTATTCATATATATAATTCAAAACAATTTGATTTATAAGCGATTTCTCCATGATAAGCATTGTGTACATATCAAATATCTTCCCTGTGGTACCTGATTTTGTGTTAAATGCTTTTTTTTTTCTTTTTTGGCCGCACTGCACGGTTTGTGCGAGTTTAGTTCCCTGACCAGGGATCAGACCTGGGCCCTTAGCAGTGAAAACGCTGAGTCCTAACCAGTGGACGGCCAGGGAATTCCCATGTTAAATGCTTTTTCCACAGATAACACTTTAACATGTGATGACTTCTCTCTATAGACAGAGGAATCTTAACTAGTCATCTGATTATGGTAAGGGTGACAAGCGTTAAAATTCTGGGATACTGTTCTTATGATGGCTTGGGGTCTTTCTTCCCGCCCGTGGACCAGTAATACGGACTCTCAGAAAAGAGACCATTTACTTGCCCTGTTGTCAGCGCATCTGGAAGCCTTGTCAAAACAATATAATTTTACTTTGTAACTTTTTGACATTGGTATTTATTGCACCTGTCTGTGGGCATGATTTATGACCTGTCTGGTGAATATTTCTCCTCCAGTTGGAGTTTACAATATGAGATAAGTGAAGCATTTAAAGGTCTGTGTGTGCCTCAGGATGGGAAGTGGACGTTTTGCAGCCTCACTCCCCGTCTCTCCTCTCCCCCAACATCATCATCACCCCCCCCAAAATGACCACTGTGATACGCCATTCACTCAGGCCTTCGTAGAAAGAAAGAAGAGAACAATTATGTAAGACTGCATTTTCCACAATCTCTTTTGCAGGGGAATTATGTGTCAATAAATTCTAATGAGTGGCAAGAAAATTCTCCATCGGGGAGGCATCCAATGGAAAACATGTGCTTGTTGTCAGGAGAGCCCAGTGACCTTTTGTCTTTGTAATGGTACCCTGGCTGGGACTCATCAATGTTCCTATCTATCACCGAAAACACACTTCCCTTTGGCAAAATTGCACTTATTTTAAAAGCAGCCATTCTAATTAAATTGCTTAACTAGGCTGCAATTAAGAAAGCTTTCTTTCCTTGACTATCCCCTCTGGGTCTCCGTATTAGTTTACAATTGTTTAGCAATTCTCCTTAATCTCATAAAGTACACACTCTAGATATGTTTTTGTTCTATGGTTTCATAATAAAATGTTTTAAGCCCTTCAATTTCTACTCTCCAAAGTTCATATGAATATGATTTATTGGGGGGGAAATTCTATAATTACTAATAAAATTTAATGTTTCCCCCCCCAAACGTTTGAGATGTGTGGATAGAATCTGTTTCTTTGTCTGTTTCCTCAGACCTGCAAATTCTTTCTCTTCACTGAGCCCTAGTGGAAAACAACATTATCTTAAAATAACATTAAACTTAAATTATGTAATTGTACAAGTGTGAACTTTTTGCACTTAAAAATTGAGGGAACAATTTAAATTAAAAATTTTATGTGATACTTTAAAAGAAAATATACAATGCATGAGCTAATTTTAAATTAGTAATGCTTTTGTGCACGTCTGAGGTGTACTTAAAAACTCACAGTTGCCAGCTGTGTCATTTTATTATTTCAGTACAGTTATAATTGACATCGGCTTCTGTAAGTTACCTTACTTTAATCACATAGCAAATATGCACTTTAACATATCTAGTCTATAGGTACTTCAAAAATTCATTACAGAAGCCCCTAAATCATAAAGAAGCTGAACTTCATTCACACAGATTTAAAAATTGAGACCTCTGACACAGTTTTAAGTAGATTATCAATACAATTTTCTGTACACCAGTAATTCAGATAAAAACCCTGCCTTAAAAAAGACCAATAGGGCTTCCCTGGCGGCGCAGTGGTTGAGAGTCTGCCTGCCGATGCAGGGGACACGGGTTCGTGCCCTGGTCTGGGAAGATCCCACATTGCTGCGGAGCGGCTGGGCCCGTGAGCCATGGCTGCTGAGCCTGTGCGTCCGGAGCCTGTGCTCTGCAAAGGGAAAGGCCACAACAGTGAGAGGCCTGTGTACTGGAAAAAAAAAAAAAAAAGACCATTAATTTTTGTTTTCTATGCTAACTCCTTATAGCTGCAGCATTTTTTAGTGTATAGACAATAATTTCTATAGGAAAGAATCCTGTATGTTGGTATTCATGTTCCTTTACTACTCTTTTCCCTAACAATGCCCCAAGTATCTTAACATTTTAATCCCAGAAATGATAATCTAACCCTTTAATCATTTTTGTTGCACTCCTCTGAATTCTCTCAAACTTCTTTGTATTATTTAGTTGTTATTTTTGTTGTGGGACCGGAAAAAGGATAAATCTGTCAGGGCTGAGTGCAGATGGATGATTACCTTAGTTCCTAAGATAGCTAAGATATACTTAACTTGTAGTTTACACATTGTAGTCTATCTTACAAACTCATTCAGTTTGACTCCCAGATTTTCTTCTGGGCACTTACGCAAAGACTACTCCTTGCCATCTTCTTTTGGTGCCATTGTATTTTATTCCCGTGAAAACTTAGGCAATATCTTCCTTTTTAGAAGATTAGGAACTTTGTTTCTTGGCAAATGCAAACAAGACAGGGACACATTTGTGAACTCTAATACGTATATCATTGCAGTGGAGTATATACCAGCCATCCCACTGTCAGCTCTTGCAGTTTCTTGTTAGTCCAGCCCCAATTCAGAAAAAATGAGAAGTCTCTTTCCCTTCAATGATACGATTTCCTTCTCGAACCTACTCATCCTTAACAAATTGGAGTCTGCCAATGTGTTACCAAGCCAGTGACATCAGTACTGGCAGGACATTAAATCGAGATTAGAAATGGCCCCATGACATCACCCTCTTGTTCCTCTCGAACAGCTGGTTTCTGTATATTGTGCAATTTTAGATCATTATTCATGGTTTGGGTCAGTATAATTCAGGAAGCCAAAAAACTGCCAAGAAAAATTGTCCTGGAACCAGTTCAAAGACTCAAAATTATTTTATTGATTAGACGCCTGAGTTTACATCTTCCAGAAGGACCTCGTGAATCATCAATACGTGATAATACCTGAGTCATTTTAGCATGCATGATGTTTAGAACTTCAAAACAAGATCATCTTTGAAGGGTTAGCCATAAAGAAGTGTGATAATGAGATATGTAAGGAACTTGGTTGGTTACAGCTGAACAGGGACCAGAAACTATTGACTGAGCAAGGGGTTTGTTTGAACTGGATGGTTATTTATTTTCACCTTATACTTGTTGACTTCCTATCCTCCCTTCAGCTCATCTCAGACAGTGAAGAGGTATGTTTTAAACAAGCCAGACAGGAAACTATTTTGAGAGGCCTTGTACAGGCATTATACCAAAGCAAGAAGATAAAGCACAGATTTGGCTGGCTGAGAACTTCGAGAGGAAAGTCATGTTTTAAAACAAAATGAAATCTAAATGTGTTTAGAGAAAGAGACTGCAAACTCATATATTCTTTCTCTAAGAAACTGGAGGGAATTTCAGTAATAATGTGCTTCACTTAGGATAAGTCTTAGATAGTTTTGGAAGATAGATCCCATTATGTTATCACTGCCACAGAGCAAATCTCGTGCACGGGTCATTGCACGGGTCTTTGTTCCTAAAAAAATTTGTGCTATGCCCAAACTTCTATAGATCTGTGCCACCATTAACCATACTTCCTTCTGTCTACGTGCTGTGCCACAGTCTCTGATTATGGTACTATCTTACTCAAAATTATTGACTCTTATTGCCACCCACTTGAGTATAAATTTTACATTAAGAAACTATGATCTTGTTATATTTTTAAATCTCATTTCCGGGTCCTATTAGATGAAAATTCTGGTGGCTATAGGAACATGTGAAGAAAAAAAATACAATTTCTTATAGCAATGATGAAAATATCCCTCCTATACTTATGTAAACGGAGCGTCTATCATAGAAAAAAATAGGTTCAGAAATGTCCAATTTTTATTGCAACATAACACATCCCCTTGTATTACTATTGATATAATGTCCTCCAGCCATAATCTACTGGCAACCTGCTCTTGTCAAATAATCAAACGATTTAATCATTTTGGTAGTTCACCACCTACACACCTGCCGCTCCTCCCTCACACCCATACACTCAATGATATAAGTAATAGCAGCATTACATTGAATTGACTTAAGTTCCAGAGTGAAGTAACTCTGAAAAAGATTCACATTTTTTAAATGGTGGTGGTGACTGGGGAGGGGGGAATGTAGAAATTCTAGCAGCTTCGCTTAGTACTCTTTTTTTCAAAGGCTGACCTAGCTCTGAGGAGAATCGAGCATATGCCTATGATTCGGTGTTCATTTTTCTTTCTTTTTTTCAGTTATCAGAGAAAGGACACAGTCTGGGCTGGTTTCATCACTCAGCAATGTCCCTCTTCACAACACAGCTATTACATGTACCACTTAGAAGCAATACCGAGACATGTGTTTCCTGGGATGTTCTGTTTGTCTCTCTGGAATACAGAGATTTTATGGGTTTATACTTGCCCCTCCTACATTTTAAAACACTATTTTGGGGATTGGATTTAGGTGGATAGAGAATATTGTTACTTCAGAGTGATTCCATAGGGACTGGGTCCCTCGCCATGGATATCTGCTCTGCAATGATTGGTAAACTCGTGCAACGTGATAAATGCTGTTTTCTGATTTCCTTATTTTCACATGGCCTGTCATTTTCAGCCTTCAAAATGAAAAGAGTACTGTGTAGACATGGGTGTTTGTCCTTTGCTCCTACAGAAATCAAATCATGTAGAGTGCTGGAGAAGGACTGGAGAAATGAAACGTCCTTTAGTTGGTAACTTGGTTTGACATATAAACAGATGAGAATGTAAGAGAAGTGCACGAGAGGTGTGTGTGGGAATGACTTCTTCAGGGTCCCTTGTTCAAGGTGCTCTAAAAATGTAAAATTCTATGTGTTTGAGGAACAGATAGCTGTGTTTACATATAATTTTCACCGAGTACCAACTGATAAGTTCTTCTAGATCCTGCTTGCTGTTAAATGACTCATTTTGAAGCTTTGAAAAGAAAGACTAAATGGAGAAGTGTTTTATGTCACTGAAAAAATAAATATAAACTGTGATACTTTCCTTCCAGGAGCCAAAGAAAGCTCCTAACATTTTGTAAAAGCCTTGTTCACAGTCACTTGTCTTGGGGATTCAAGCGCTCATTTTGAACGGTCAAAGTAGATAAAAATTTTGTTACAGAAGGAACCTTCTCAAAGATGTCTTACATTTTATCTCATTATTTGAGCCGTGCTAAAATTATAAAGCGATCAGGAAGAAAAAAACCCCTAAAAACCACCCCCTCCTCCTTCATCACTACCAAATGCAGCCACAACATGTCTGCCGTGAAAAAAATACCTGTAACCTCCAGGAGCTTTGATAAAATCAAGGCCAGTGAGATGTGCCAGACCCGCTCCCTTTTTCCCAGATGGCGGAGTTTGCTACTTTCACATTTGGCTTTTAATGGACAAGCAAGGAAGCCTGCCAATAAAGCTGCGGAGCAAAGCTAAGAAAACAAGCAAACAAAAGCAATCACGCCCTAGACACGGAGGCCAGTGACAGGGATGATTGATCAGGTGTCCAGCTGGAAGCTGTCACCACCAAGTTGAGAGAAACAGGCAGAGCTTGGCAGGTTTCACGGGCCAAAGATTATCACGGGGTATTAGGTAGGTAGCATTCTTCAGCAAACAAAGAAATGGAAAGGATGGAGTTTGCTCTGCCCGAGCCACATGCCCAGCAGAGATGCTACCACGTGACTCTCCTTGTGTAAGGGATACTTGAAACTAAGCATATTAGATTTCCTCTTGGAAAGTCTCGCTGGAGAAAACCGTACTGCGCACCCCTCTGTCCTTTTGCCTGTATGTCCTTGTGCTGAGACAGACTGAATATCTTTCTGTTGCTAAAAGAAGTGTACATGTTGGCATATAATCACTTTAGCAAGCAAACAGTCCATGGGGAGGTGCACTTTAACAAATTCTCATTCTGGCATAATTTCCTTGTTGCTTAAGTGAGGAGAATAGAAACCCGGTCGACTCTACAGAATTGTCTCCAGAATCAACGGAAATCATACCCTATCTCCTTGACTTTAACGTGTCGTGGGTTATGATAAGGCTTGTAGAAAACTTTTGAGTAAAGAGCACCTTTTTCACGCTAACGAAGCGTATCGATTTTGAGATTAATCCTAATATTTGAGAAATATTAAAATGTGAATAAAAGGTGAACATTGCAATCAAGGAAATAAGATAGATATGAAAACATTTTATAAACCACAAAGTGCTGGAAACATGCACTTAATTAGATCATAATTAAAACATGTTCATGATACGGGGTGATGAATATCCTGCTTGTTATAAAGGCAGTAACTCTGAATAACACAAGGTCTCCATCTACACAGATGGAACTTGAATTCACATATATGAAAAATTAAATTAATGGAATAGAAATCCCTGACAAAGGTTCTTTCATCTGAACACAAGAAAACATCAATTGAACAAATATATCCTGAAAACTTCAATCTGATTCCATTTCACTCCAACAAACACACATATTTTATGAATAAATTATAGAACATGCTATAATATTGGGTCCTCATTTCTGGTAAGCACACAGAATTTACTTTTAGAAATACAGCATTTGTTTTCAGATATTCAGTATCAAAAGAAGGTGATCAAATGACACTATATGATTGACTGAAACGTTGATTTTTATCTTGAAAAAAATTGTGGAGTTTTAGCATTTTAACTCTACAGAAACAGATTGTTTCCCCAAGTTTTTATGGCCCAAGATTCACATAAATGATGTAAATTCTTGAACAAACTTTACACTCATTAAAGTTTTCTATTATTAGCCATTTTACAAGGAATCAAAAAATGACATTTATATTGGACGACTGTTCATTTTCATGGCGAAGTCAGCACTTTAAATATAAAATGGCTTCCTTATCAGTAGCTTGAGAATCAGCTCAGGCTTGTGTAATATTGAACACACCCGACCAAGGAGACAGCATGGGTTTGGGGCAGGAAATCACAGATAAGGATTTCCTTAACTATCTCCACCAGGGTGTGCAGCAATGCTGAAAAATGCTTGTTTTATCTTCAGTTTTGTGTCTGTCATTTTAAGGTATATACAGAAATTATTGGAAGTGAAAGATGAAGAAACAGACCATCAGTATCTTTTCCATGTGGTAAAATACTGGTAAGTGGAAGGCCATGAGTATAGAATAAAGCTAGTTCCAAAAGTCAGCGGTTTCCAAACTTGGGGCCTTCTCAGAATTACCTGAGATCAAGGAAACACATCCAGAGTTGCTGGTCTACCCTTGGAGCTCCTGAACCTGTAGGTCTGGGAGGGGTCCCAGGAAAATGTGTTTCGAAAGCATCTCAGGTGATTCTAATTAGAACTGGAGACTGCTGCCATACA
The DNA here is from genome assembly GCF_937001465.1 of Orcinus orca. Taxonomy (NCBI): domain Eukaryota; kingdom Metazoa; phylum Chordata; class Mammalia; order Artiodactyla; family Delphinidae; genus Orcinus; species Orcinus orca. The sequence goes on along the minus strand of NC_064577.1, from coordinate 25,022,219 downwards.
ATTCAAATGAACTTTCTAGACTCATTAATAATGTAACAATGTGGAAAAATGTTATTTCCTTAGCAGGAGAATTTTTGTCCTCTTTTATGTTGGAAGAATATTTGCTAAACCACTTGGCAGAGGTGGGGGAAATGCTCAAGGGAAATGTTTAAGGAACAAAAGATGGTCCTTGGCTTCATTCCAAGCGTTAGTCTTGCCGAATGAGGTATGTAAACTACGGGTATGAGATGAATTATTACGGACAAAAGAGGAGAATTTTTTAAAAGTCGTAAATGGAAAGAAAATAGGGGTAAAGGCAAGTGGTTGAAACTGGTGCCTACATTTTTACTAAGCTTATTAATTTTTGTTGTTATTACCATTATTACCTCAGATATCACATGTAGATAACCAAAGTCAGTAATGCATTCGGGTTTAAAGATCTAGTTTGGAAGTCATCATCAGTGGTTACATTAATGTCAGCTCTCCTCTTTAAAACTATAGTCCTCAAGGGATCAAATCTAATGACTAGCAATACCCAATGATCCTCAAACTCAGCGACCATTGACCATGACCATGTGTAGCAAAGAGAGAATAAAACAGAAGCATTTCCTCTAGGTAATTTGTTAGAACAGTCGGATGTCTTTGTCAATTTCATGTTGGATTGCAACTATCCCGCATACCCCCAAACGATGATGAATTTTTGGAAACACCAGAAGACATTCCACAAGGAATGATTTCATACTTGATTGTCTTCAGGAAGCTAGAGTTAATGGTTGTTTAATAAGGATTATTTAAATGTCAAAGGATATAACAACTGACCCTCTTCTAACATTGCTAATTTCCTTCCTTTTTTCCCCCCCAGTGAATAGTACTTCATTTTTAACCATTTAATTGTACTTGGAAAATAAGTTCAATACATAGTTTTCAAACTTTCAATTCATAAACTGCTAACTGGATTTTGGGTTCTAGAAACAATAAACTAGTTTATTGAAAACATAATCCCTATAGAGAGAAGAACAATAAAGACTTTCTTGCTTTTACTGACCATGAACCAGGGTTAAGAGGCTGTTTCAGGGGAAGGGGTGCTATTGCAATGGATTGTGGCTGTGATGCTTGTCGTTCACACACTTTACTGGAAAAATGATGATGGTATTAAGCACTGCATGAGTGAACAAGATCCTTGTTTCTAAGACAAGGCATGGAGCACAATATTGTCAAAATAGGGTTTTCCAAGGTGTATTTATTTTTATTTTTAATGGAACAAAATTATTCCCAGCTGTGCAACATTCTCACTGTGCCCATTACTTTTTAATGAATCTTACAATAAGATGATTAATTCTACACACTTGGATACTTTGGGCTGAATGTTGTTGATTAAGCAATTACATTAATCCACTTCTGCTTATTTTTTTGGAAGCCCAATGATGAAGGTAATTTTTCCCCCTTTGGAATAATCTCTCTAGAATTATTAGGCACGTGTGAAAGGAGTTGTACACACATTTCTAAGGACTACCCTTGTTATTAATAACCAGTGTTAAGCTGCACACGACAATCAACCTGTTTTATTCCAGCTGATAAAGTTCATGACGTCACTCTGTTTCTTTTCTCAGCTTAGACTTTGACGTCATGCATTGGCCTTAAAACATCATCACAATGTTTTCTATGGAGTAAATTAAATAAAAACACAATAGGAAATGATCAACTATTTGGCTTAGACAGCAAAACACGCACAGCTCTTGTTTTCAAAAATGATGAAAAGGAAGGAAATAATACAAATAAAAGTTCCAGAGTGTGTAGTAAAAAATGTTAGAAGGAGTGTGGTTTAGAACAAGGAGATCAGTTTAGGTGTTGGTTGGGGGCCAATGTGGGTTTCAGAACAATCAAGACGTACTGATTGGATTTCTTTTTTTCTAATTTAATTTTTATTTTATATTGGAGTAGAGTTGATTTACAGTGTTGTGTTAGTTTCAGGTGTACGGCAAAGTAATTCAGTTATACATATACATGTATCTATTCTTTTTCAGATTCTTTTCCCATATAGGTTATTACAGAGTATTAAGTAGAGTTCTGATGGGATTTCTTAGTAGGACAGGCACCAAAAGTGGCTTCAACCTTAAGTGGAGAGTCACTGGAACACTTGGGTCATAAGAAATTATTTCACAGTGCAGGTAGATAGTATCAACATGGCACATGCAATGGCGAAGAATTACAGACTGATGTAAGACAAGTGATTGGATGATTTGATGCTGATTTTACCCCGTGTTTTTCTTTTCTTTCTGTAGATGACCAATGATGTAAAGAGCGTCTCATTTCTTTATGGACCTTGTTGTGTTAGGTTGAGTCATAGGAAAGAGCCAATAGTCAGTCATTTTTGACTAAGATGACAATTTATATGGTTTGAAATAGTAAATATACAAACTAAGCCTATACAAAGTATTATTTCCTTCTTACTTGGTTCTTTTGTTGTTGTGGTTACTATTACAGGGTAAAATGTATTAGCCTTTGAGGGTTCCTAAATGGATTCTTTTCCCCTTCCGACGACAGAGAACACTGTCTTGAACCACTGTTTCCTCTTGAGAAGATTCGGGACTCCTGTGGTAGAGAAAAGGAGGGAAGTGGGAAAGGATGAAAACAGAAAGCACTCCAGGTGTGAAGGCTAGAGGTTTCATTTTAGTGGAGGGGAAAAGTGCAGTGACAGCTGTACTGTGGAAGGGAAGTGGGTTACTGAAGCAAAAGTAGGTTTGAAGGTAGGTCATTTTGCTGAGGATTATATATTCAGTTCCTCCCCTTAAAAACCGGAGGTGAAGGATTTGAATTTTACTAGCTTCAAAGAACACACTTATCAAATTTGAAAGGAATTAAACTGTGTATGCATGAAATTGTTTTCTCCTGTCTCTGTTGTATAATTTAAAATAATGTAAAATTAAATTTTACCTTGTATTATTTATATTATATATGTATATCACTGCATGAATGATACATTCAAAAATACATATTACAACACAGGTTAAATAGCTTAAAACTCAAAATCAAGTATGGTCCTAATTATGGGTGATTTACAGGTTGTTATGTAAATTTATATATTTTGAAATTGCTTTTGGTGGCTTGGACTGAGACCTTGCAACACTGCTTTGAGACCAATTTCCATGGAGTATGCATGGCTTTACAAACTTTATACTTTCCTTACAAGAAAATATCAAGCTTATCTAGTCATTATGATCTTCACATAATATCTTCTTAACTGTTCTACCTCTATAAGGGCTTCAAAATCTGCCTTGTATAAATCTGGCCATATCAGAGAATTCCTTATGTAGCCATAATGATTTCTTTCCATGTTATTCATAGGCCTTTTCCTTATTTTTCAATGTGTTTTATTTATTTAGTTATTTATACTTATGAAACTGTAATGCTGTGTTTGTAAGCAATAACGGCATGCCTGTATGTGGAAAGGAAGAGGAAGCTAATCTTAACTTGAAGCAGGAGGCTAAACAATGACTCTAAAACCAGGCTTAAGCCATGAAGCTTCCATACCTTTGGCTGATTTCATGAGCGGTAGGCACCAAATAGATTCGAACATTTTTACACGCACTTGTGCTGCCACACCCAAAGCAAAACGTCCAAGAATTCAAATCCGCCCAATGTTGCCTCATTCTCTAGAGCGCATAAAGATGTGAGTGTGGGGTGTGTGTGTGTGTGTGTGTGTGTGTGTGTGTGTGTGTGTGTGTGTGAGAGAGAGAGAGAGAGAGAGAGAGAGAGACATAAATAACAATGCAATATAGATTACCCTTCTTAAAGGCTTTGGATTTTATATTTTGCATCTAACTCTGAAGTTTGTTTTGCACTTGCAATTTAACTTGTCTTCTTATAGTGAACATTTATGTCACCTAATGCTAGAACAACAAAAATGTTAATATAATAAAGAAGTGGGGAGTCTGGTTATGGAGGCATTGTGGAAGTTAGCTGTCACTGACACTGGCTGACATCAAAACTCCGTGTTTCGGAGGCTGTTAAGGCCTCTTGTAGAGTAGACGCTCTCTTGAAGTTGTGGACGCGAAATACAAAATGTTTCAACTTTTTGCTCTCTCCCATTGGTCTTTCAATGTGCTTCTTCCCCAGATTTCCTTGTCCCTAGTTGTATTAGTTTCCTAGAGCTGCTGGAACATATTACCATAAACAGTGTGGCTTTAAAAACAGAACCATCGATTTATTCTCTTACGGTTCCGGAGGGCAGAAGTCTGAAATCAAGGCATTGGCAGGTTGGTTCCTTTGGAAGTGTGCTGGGACAATCTGCTCCATCCCTCTGTCCTGGCTTCTGGTGGAGCCATCAGTCCTTGGCATCCCTTCCTTGGTGGATGCATGGTCCCAGTCTCTGTTGTCAAGGGCATTCTTCCCTCTGTGTCTCTGTGTTGTAACACAGGCTTATTCTCTCTTTGCAGCCCTGTGTGTCCTCTCCTCTTCTAATAACCCTTAGTCGTTGGAGAAGGACCCGCCCTAATCCAGTGTGAACTCATCTTAGCTAATTACACCTACAAAGACCCTATTTCCAAATTACATTCTGAGGGTCTGGGTGAACATGAACTTTGAGGGGATTCAGTGCACTAATTACTCACAATTCCTTCATCCAGGCCCATGAGTAACCAGCCAAGCCATTCACCACAGGCTATAACTTAAGGAACTTCTCCTCACAAAGTTAATGACCAGATCTATTGCCTGAGGTTCCACCACTGGATTTCCTCTCATCACTGCCTTTCAGGGCCATTCTCTGTGGAGCTGTGGTACAGCAGCCATCTGTGTTTGTCTCATACCTTCATACTGAGCTAACGTACTTGTGAACTAAGTGCAGCCTTGGTTCACCTGGCCCAGTGAATTATCCAGTCGTTGCACATCTGCTCCAATCTATATGATGTCATCAGGTGAATCAGTATAATATTATGAAGTCCAGAGAATTCAGTTCTCTTCAAACTATGTTATAAAACAGGGCAAGAGCATTAACACAGATGTGAAGCAAGACTAGAAATATTGGCTGTTACTGATCCCAATTTGAATCTGAGCTGTTTCTGAACCTTCTGCCTGATTGGGATGAAAGAGAACGTGTTTACCAGATCAAAGGCTGCATATCATATACCTGAGTCCATTTTAATCTGCTCAAGCATAGATACTGCAAATGGAAGAGCAGTTACCACAGAAGTTGTTAGTTGGTTGGTTAGTTGTTAGTTGGTATTTTACCGTCATCCTAAGAAACCATCTGATTTTTTTAGAGCTCTTTAGGTCATTAAGGGTAGAGCAAATCTCCTTCTTCTTCCTCCATGAGATGCAAAATCGTCTTGGTCTTCCTATCTTAAGCCTCCCACTAGGCCTTCCCCACAATAATAAATCTTGCTACACATACCAAAAACTAGATAATTTGTCAAATATCAAGGCTGTCTATTTAATTATACCTTTGGGAGCTATGGCATAGGTACCGTGTAGGCCCTGGATATTTTGGACTCACTGGATGGTAGACTCCTGTAAGAGCTCCCTTAATTATATAGCCCCAAATACTCCACCTACATGGGGGCCATGATGATGCTTCTCGAGACTGGGTACCAATGTCACCTTGAACCTTTTGTCCAGAAATTCTTGAAATCCTTCAAATGTTTGATAATATATTTGACATGGTGTTGTACTGTCCCTCGTGGGGACCCAGACTCTTCTTCAATCAATGGCTTCCAGATCTGAAAAGTCACTCAGGTTCAGAAACCGGGCAAGGGATCTTGACACTTCATAACTGTGGCTGAATTTTGAGCAATACCTTTTTCAGCTGCCCACCTATCATACCCCTATGGAGGTGGTCTTATCCGTCGGCACAACCCTCTGTGGAACAGGGCCCCTGGATGTCACTCTTACTTGGCACTCATTATAATGATTGTACCCACCCTGTCTATGGTGATTAAACCACCCCCACCCCTATTATTTTGACATCCAGTCAGTCCAGTTACCATCGGCCGCCAAATTCTGTAACAATATCTCCTCCCATCACCTCTGACAGCCACTTCCCTATGGAGGACAACCACCATTATTTCTCAAATAATGTTAGTGCTTCTGAGACAGGCTGGGACCTGGGACCTGGGACCCTCTGCTGCAGGGCTTGCACCTGGACAGACGTCTCCTTGAGCAACAAGATACAAAGAAACTATAAGGGACTAAAAATAACTACGTGCATGCCGCAGCTGGGGCACATTATGGCCAACGAGTTACAAAAAGACCAAAAAAACCAACCAACCAACCAACTGCCACTTCTGAAGAACCAGGAGCAAAAGCAGGGTGCTGCGCAGGCCCCCTGCACTGAATACCGCTAAAGGGGTGGGCAGACCACCTAAGCCTCTACTCCATCCAGACCCCTGCCCCCCCCACCCCATATAAGGAACAAGTTCCCCCCCCCCCTCAGGGAGCAATCAAGGGGAACTGCTACTTGTTTTTGCTCCCCACTGCTGCAGCAGGGGCCCCAATAAAGCCTGGCCTAAATTTCTTGTCTGGCCTCTGATCAATTTCTATTGATTGGGTTGGTAACTGCTCCTGTGTCTAGAAAAAAATCAATGTGTTTTCTTTACTCTCCTGCTACAATTCACTTCAGACTCCAGATATGTGGGTTTTCCGCACATCAAGCAATTCCCCAACGCCAGCTGGGTGTCCTACAATTCAATTTTGACACTCTCCATCTGGAGTTAGTGTCAGATCCCACAGGCGAAATGCTCAGTCCTGCAAGACTGAGATTACTGTCAGAGTTGGAATCATTTTCACCTGCTATTAATTTTTGTTTCCTCCACATTTACATGGTTGTGCACCAAAGACACGTAGCTCAGTATCCGTTGATGATCCGCTTGCCTATTCCTGTTTCATGGTTACCAAACCAGACTTTGAAAACATAGCGCTTAACTCCATAAAGATTATTTGAGTTAATTCACTGGAAGTAATATTTTGGCTTTTTTGGTCTGTATTTTCAGGAAGGAAAGGTGAATTCCCAGGAGAATTAGAAAGAGAATATTATTCCCTTCCTGAGTGCAATTCAAAGAGCTTGCTGAATCATTGCAGTAATATTAGAACCTGTGAAAACCCCACTGGCCATCAGAAGGTGTTGAAGGGATAGGAAAGGAGTAATGGACTTGAAAGGTTCCTTCCCATCTGGTGATTCCCCCAATGACCAACCTAAAAGAAGACCAAGAAGAGAAAAGGCTCAAGTAATATTATGAGAGTAGAATTTTCCACCCATGTTCAGGAAGCCAAAGAGACGAAAGGCACACAGCAGTAGCCACATGGCTAGGAGACTTTGAAAAACACGCTACTTCCTCTGCTATTTCCTCACAATATTCATGCCCATCTCTTAATTTGTTTTTGTAAGGAAATAATCAAAGATACAGATTTTTTTTAAAAAAAACATTGATCTCTCTCTTTTTACACATTTAAAAAACTCTCTTCTGATAAAATTATTTCAATTCTTTCTCTTCCTTCATCAGATAAAGATAGCAATCTGGACAATAACGTGGAAATTGGTTTACTTTCCCATAGGGCAACACATTGAAGCAAGTTTTTGCCAGCCTCCTGGCATGATTAGGAGATCTTTATTCATGTGGTTCTGAGGTACAGGCGACTTTACACCAACTCTGCTTTCCTGTGCCTATCTTAAGCTATATATATATATATATTTAGAAAAATATGAATTCTATACTTTCAGTTCCTTATCTCTGATCACTTCTTTTTCCTTTTTGTGTTAACTGTTACTTTCACCACAGTAAATGCTGAAACTTGAAAAGCAATGTAATCTGTATCATGAATTTATTTATTGGGTGCTTTTATTCTTTCTGTGATTTAGAAAACCTCTGCAAACATACCTACTTATTGATTAGAAACTATTATAGGATACAGCTACATAGGAAAGTTCCCCTCCTCAATAAAGTTCAAATTTAAGATAAAATCCTACTTAAGGTTTGGTGGGCATTGAGAATATTAGACTAGTACATGCAATAGCAATCCATGCAGTTTTAGACAGGAAAAACTAAAGTCTACAGATTTCACATAGAAATCAAATTTTACCTTAAGTAGGAAAAAAACAGAAGTTTCACATTTTGTATGTTCATTTCCAAGTGCTGATCTCAAAGAATAATAAAAACTTGGTGTTTTGTTTATATGTTTCCTATCACAAAGGGGATTTTCATTTGTTTGCTCTGTTTCCCCCCAAATATAGTTTCATTGCAATGCTATATATTGATCCATCATTTTCTCTGGTTGTTTTTTTTTTTTTTAATATCTGATGAGAAATCTGCAGTCTTTCAAATGGTTGCTTCCCTAAATGTAATAATTTTTCATTTTCATTTCCCCCTCTCTGGCTGCAGTCAAAGCTTTTTGTTATTTTTATCAGTTTGATTATGATGTGTCAGGGTGTAGATTTCTTTCTTTTTTAGTTAACTCTGTTTGTGATTCACTGACCCTCTTGATTCTGAAAATTTACATCTTTTACCAAATTTGTGAAGTTTTCAGCCATTATTTCCTCAATTATTTTTGTGCCACATTCTTTCACTTCTCTTTCTAGAACTCTGATGTCATGACTCTTAGACTTTTGGAATTACCCCACACATATCTGAAGCTCTGTTCATTTTCTCCAACGTTTTTTTCTCTGTTGTTCAGAATGGATATTTTCTATTGATCTGTCTTCACTGGATCTTTCCACTGTCATCTCCATTTGCTACTGATTTTTTTAATTTTTAGTTTTTTCTTTTTTTTAATCAATGCTTTTATTTTTAGGCTCCAAATTTTTTATTTGGTTCTTTTTTTATAACTTTTAGATCTCTGCTGAGACTTTTCATTCATTTCAAGAGCATTTTATCTTACTTCCTAGAGCCTTGTTATGCTAGTTGCTACAAATTACTTGTCTGATAATTCCAACATGGGTGTTACCTGTTTATTCCCCTGCAAGTCATTGATATTTTTCTGGTTCTTCACAGTAATATAATTGTGGATTGTATCTTTAACTTTTTAAATATTATGGTATGAGGTCCTGGAATTTTAAAAGTCCTACAGATTGTTTTCACAGACAGCTCATTCAAGTTCATAACACAAGTAATAATCTATCTTTCAATATCCATTCAAACTGTACAGTACTATTCTGCTATTTTCCATATGTTTACTAACCAGAGGGAAATGTGGGTCTTTTTGGTATTGTCCTACAGTTTCCTAAGACTTTGTTAATGCCTTCCTCTGTTAATAATTTTTCTCTTTTTTCATATTAAATAATATTTGTCAATCTATTCAGGTTCATTTACTCTTTACTCTGTTATCTCCATTCTGCCATTGAGCCCATAAAGTGCATATTTTATTTTGATTATGTTGATTGGATTTGCAACACCAAATAATTTAGATGCAGAACTCCACTCTACTCCCTACTGGCCCACTTTTCATCCTCACCCCCAAGACAGAGCAAGAAGTGGGGGTGGGAACGGGGTGTGGTGTTGCTAAGAGACCCTCAGGAACAACGTGGTTATAGAAAAGTCTAGGTAGAGTGAGAATCAGTGATGGTTTGTAGCTAACAAACACCTTTGAATGAAACAAAGAACATAAGATGATGATACAATCAAAGTTACTGAAGGTGGTCAAGTTAAGAGATTCAGAAAGATCCTTCTGTGAAAATGACTTCTAAGCAGAGACCTGAAGGATGAAGACAAGCCATATTCTCTAGTATTCTATAAAGCCATCACACTAATTCTTTATACTAAATCTTGATCTATGAGTTCTTCTGGGATTTGGCATCATAAAGAATCAGAGTGATCATTAAATCTCTATCTTTACTTTTTTAAAAAATCCATAGATTAAAAAATAGGTGATTAATTTGTTAAGATCTTAAAGGTGAACAATTGTGTGGGTATATGTTTGCGGTGGTGGGGGAGCAGGGTAGTGGTGGGACATGAAATCTATTAGTAAATGGTGACGTACACCCCACGGCTATTCTTTTCTTTTTCTGCTGCTGCTGCTCTGAAATATGAAAACAAATGAACAATTTCTCATTGTTCAGAAAGGATTTATTTGTCAGTATTGTGTTTATTTACAATACTCTGTATATTCTTATGAAACAGTATGTTGTATACTTATTCATGTGATACACACGTAAGAATTCATGTTATAACTCTCCTCTATGAAAAAGAAAGCATAGTCTGTACTAAAATATCTACACAGAATCTCACACACACACACACACACATACACACAGACATACGTATTATTACCAAGATCGAGTTAGTTCTTAGGTAAATCTATATTTAACTTTTCCAGCAGGCCTCCACTATAATAAAATTGTCAAGCCATTTTTCCTTAACAATTACTGACTCCAACTATAAATCCCTAAACTGGTCAATAACCTATAACCCAGCACCTCTCGAAATGGAATGTGGGATATTTATGTTCCCCTTGAGAACAGCTTGTATATAAAGTCCCCAAGGGCATGCAGCCGACCAGGACCACCTTTCTTGAGCAATAACAGGGGCACAATGGTACAGGCTTCTTCCTTCTGTCCTCCCCTCCCCCACCTGTAATGTAGGAGACCACTTTTCTCCGAAGGCTTGAATCACACCCAACTTAACATATTAGGTGCTAGCTTAGCACACGCAGCGCTAAACCACACCACAGCTCATTAACCTTTAGACTATAAAAAAGCAAAAAAAAAAAACCTTGCAAAAATGTCAGCTTAACTTCCCATTTCAATAACAGGGTCCAGGGTAAAGAAAGAAGAAAAGTACAAAACCTCAGATTGTGTGGTCATTATTAAGAATCCTTTATTTCATAATTATTTAGTTAAATTCATAAAGTAAAGCATACTAAGAAAATTAGTTTCTAATTGTATATTTTATTTCAAATGCATTAGGCCATGTTTTTCGAAAATATTTTAGATTGACATATTCAGCGTAAGGTTAAATAAATAATTCTTTTACAATATACTGAAACTTTTTCCCAAGGAAATTAAGTACTCATAAGACATTTCTTCCACTCTACTCCTATAGAATTCAACAAATGTTTATTAAGCACATATTACGTCTTAGGCGTAGATCAAGATCCCTGGAGATACGGCAGAGACTAAAACAGATTCAAGATGCTGTTTTTCTGGAGGTTCCCTGCATTTTAGTGTTTTGCGTCATTCTCTGCTGTACGCTCAGAGGTGTGTGTATCTTTTCCTTCAGGATGAAGATAAATCCCAGAATGAATGACTTCCATTCTGGCTTGTTCGACTTAAAAGTCCTCTAAAATGAAAAAGAAGCTTTGTACGTGAACAGTTACAGTAATGATATATTGTCCAAGAAGTGTGAAGATAAGCAGGTAAGATTCAAGTGTTCAAATGCTTTTTGCTTATCCTCGCTGGTGTGCCGTGCCAGCCCGATGTGCAGATCACAGACAGGAGGATACAGGTCCTCCAGCAAAATGAAAGTGTCGGCTCAGTGGCTTTGAGCAGCAGTGTCTCGAAGGCCTTAACGAAGAGCAGAAAGCCTTAACTTCCAGGACAGGAAGTTTCCCGGTGGCTCCAACTTGCCAGGCATTTTAAGATATCTGGAAATATAAAAGGCTGTCAGAAAACTTATGGCTTATCACACTGACTTAGACTATGTGTGTGTGCATATATAGTATATATGTAATAATGTAATAATGCATTATATGCTATTAATATATATAATGTAATAATGTAATAATACATTATATATATATATGGAGAGAGAGAGAGAGAGAGAGGGAGAGCAGTTACGACCTATGCATGCATCAGGCATGGTGTTTACTGTTAAGGTTACACAGAAAAAAAAACAATGCCTCCAAAGGAAAAAAAATTGCCTGGAGTAATTCTCAGTACAGTTGGGAAAGTGATCATTAGAAGGATAGGATTCCGTATGTGTTGTTATCACAGACTTAGACACGTGGTTAGGTAGGGAAATCTTCCGAGAAAATATGGCACTCGGTGTGAATCTTTTTCAAAGATCCAATTGGTCAGATTTTTTTTCCCCTTGGCACCTACCACGAGTCAGACTCTAGGCTAAATGTTGGGGATTCAGTGATGACCAAGATCGATATGGTCCCTGATCAAAGAAACCTAAAGTCTCATGAGGAAGTGAGACACTGTCAATTACAGAAAACCACGTACCTGGTTCAGCTGTGCTGGGGGCAGGTTTTGACCAAGTGAAGCATGGGGTAGGGGGCGTCCCGGGAGAAAGGACAACTTCAGCAAAGCATAGGGAAAGGACAGACCTGGCAAGATTGGGCAGACTAAATAGTTTGGTGTTGAGGTGGAAATGCAAAAAGGCAAGGAATGGAGAGATGTCCTATCTTCTTGAGAATTATTCTGTTACAAGTGCAATAGGGCCAGACTGGGGGTCAGAAGAGCTTGGTTCTGGTTCCAGGGGAAGAGTCTTGGGAAAGTCACTGCAGCCTTAGGAGTTCAGGCATTAAAGGAGGGTATTGGAAGAGACTCATTGTTTTTAAATCAGCGTGGCCCATGCAGGGCTCCAAGACTATCCCCCATCCTGCCGTCCTGCCTCACCGAGAGTTTCTTCAAGCTTCCCAGATGCTACAAAACTGATGAAAATAATATTTATTGCCAAATTCAATATGGTTTCAAAAATAAAATAAAATAATGTGAAAATCGATTCAAATTTTTATCAAGAACACTTTTGTTGAGAAGTGATCATAGAAATTACACAGCAAAAGATCCAAATTTCTGCAGAGAAATTTAAATCCAGTTTATGGAGAAAGGTAGAAGCACAATGAAGTAGAACATTTCAAAACACACAAATATTTGCTTTGTTCTTGACTTCTCAGTGTCTGTTTACATAAAAGTGTACTTAGAATTTTCTGCCAGGGTAGAGAAAAGAAAGAGCATGTCCTTACAAAACTTTATTATTTTTTTAGAATATATAATTTCTGGAATTGAGAGACAAAAAAAATAAGACTTGAATAGAGAAAATATCTTTGAAAAGGAAGATGAAATGTCATAACTGTGTCAGTTCTCCTAAAAATAAGCTGTGTATTAGATGCAATTTTATTTGAAACTCAATGGAATTTTTTTGCAACTTCATATATTTTTACTAAATCGCATGTGGAAAATATAAGTAATTTTAAGAATCAAAGATTATTCTAAGTGGATAAATGATACATGTGTACATATGCTTAAGAAATGAAAACGGAAAGGAAAACAAGAATGACCATTGCCAAATATTTATCAATTCTGAACTTTCAGACTGCCTTCAAAAAAATGTATGCAAACAATATGGCAAAAGGAGATTATGTTTGTTTTAAAAATAAAACTTTGGTAAAAACAAAAGTGTTAAAATCCTGGGAGAAAATCAAATAAGAGGTTGTGAAAAACATTACATAAGTAGTACATTTTGTCTCATTATTTTAAATAAAGGTAAATGGCACTAATAATTAAAGTGGCAACTTAAAGTGGCAACTTAAAGAAGCAAATTCCAATCAAGCAAGGTTACACCTCTATGATATAGTCCTATGTTATTGGAGGAGTGTAAGTTGGTATAGCCTTTTGGAAAGTAATTTGGTAGAGTATGCAGTGAGGATAACAATAATGATCATTGTGATTTGGTGAACATTCTAGGAATGAATTCTGATTAACCACTCTAAAAGAAAAAAGAGTTACCGGCATGAAGGCATTGATTACAACGTTACTTGGAAATAAAGGAGAATCAACCTAGTTTACAAAGGTAGGGTGATGCAAAGGTAAGGCGATGTAATGAAATTACAGTGCTTTTACTTAATGAATTTTTGTGTGCGTGCTAACAAACATAACTGGAAGCTTTAGCAACGTGGAAATGCATACACTATTAAATGAAAAGCAGAATAAAAACGACACATAAGCTATGAGTGAAGCGATGTTATAAGTGTGCATGTGGGGTCTGGGTGTGTGTCCATCTGCGTGTTCTCTGTCTCACACATAGATACACACAAAACTCTATGGAGACACTATGACTGAAACATTGTATACAATAGTGCGTGTATGTATTCTTATATTCACACGGACACAAGACATAATCAATTTTAAAATACAGCAATTATATCAGGGTTGCTAGTTCAATGCCTACTTTCTTCCTTCATAGACTACTTTGTTTAGGGTTCCACATACTGCTTGGAAAGACACTGTGTCCCCAACTCAAGTTCACAGGTCCTGAAAGCTCTAAGAATCCATGATGATCATCATGAGACCCTCATTCTCGCTCCATTTCGGTGGTTTAAGGCTGACATGTGGCCCAGTCCTGGCCAAGGAGGCTTCAGGTTTAGGGGGAATTTTTAGGGGACTTCTGAGATAGGCTTCCTTAATGTAAAGGTGACACCTGTGTCGAGGATCCATGTATTCGTGAAGGTATGTAGCCAGGCTAGGTGGCCGTAAAAGACCCCTCGAAGGATCATGGCTTCAGAGCATAGCCATGTATTCCGTTCCTACACCTCTGCTTTTGCTCACATCCCTGCTGGACAGGACCTGATCACTTAGCCACTCTCGGCTGCACAGAAGACTGGGAAGTGAGGTGGTGTGGGTGAGGTCTTCAACCTTCTGTTTCCACAGAGAAGGAAATGGAGATGAACAGTGAAAGCAGCAGGCTCTTCCTCGATCACCCTTGACCCCTGAGCTGTCGTGCCAGTCGTAGCGCTAGGAGTGGTGGAGGTTATCTAGCAGGCTCCCCAGGCTGAAGGAACTGGTTGTAGGATGGAGCTGGAAACCAGAAGACTGAGACCCTGAAGAACATGGGGTCTTGGTGACATGACTTTGCTTCTGATACCTGGCAGGGCTGGGAATGGACTTCTTCATTTACATCTTAGTTATGGAAGATGTTTCCTATTTTTTAAAGGGTCAGGTTGAGTTGGGGCATCTTGACTGATTCAAACACAACATTTTTTTTTCCTACCGTAAAGTGATATAACTTTACAAAAGTTGTTTTCAATTTTCTCTACAGTTCTTTGCATCACGTAATAGCTCATGTGGCTAAGTGTTCACTTTATTCTGCATTTATCACTTCAGGAGACTTTTAGAGCTCGCCTACTTGAATGAATTGATCTTCTCTTTTGACTTTTTTTTTTTTTTTGCTATTGAACTCCAAAAAGCTTGGTTATAAAATCTAATTACGCTCACCGCAAAGCAAACAGCCACTGGGAGAACAATTCTCTTTTTAATATTTAGAAATTTAGAATTAAAATATAAAGATTTTAATTTTTAAGGGAAGTTAAAAAGTAGAAGGTGTAATACATGTGAGTGGAAAGCCACTAAAAGGGTTATCCATTGTCCCAAGCAAAATCTGCCTCTTTGTTGAAATGTAGAAATGTTTGATTCTCGATCTGAACAGAAAATGTGTAAGATAAGCCTAAAAAAACTTTTGTCCTAACAGAAATCAAGGAAGCTATCTCAAACTACGGGGTTTTTGTAAAAAGGATTCGGAACTCAAACAGCAGAGGCCCCCAGAAACATAGGTAGGACACTTTAACAGAACAATAACCGTAATTAATACAAACATTTCAGATATGTTTGTTTCCAAGAGTTTATAGTGATACTAAAAAATATAAAGTCATCTTTGAGGAAAGTTAGAGAAATGATGCATTATTTTGAAAACTGGTAAATGAGGAGCGAGTCTTAAGCATTTATCCTGACTTGGGGCAACTGAATAGCTGACAGATTTTTAATAGAAGTAATCCACTCATTTAAAAAAAATTAAACCAGGAAATCAAATCAGTCACTTGCTACTGCCTTCAATAACTTTGAGATCTATGTATAGAATATAGTGAAAGCGCCTTCACTTGCAAGAAATGAAACCAGCACTGGCTTTCTTAAGCACAGAGGCATCAAGTAGATTAGAGGCTGAACAATTGATGCGAAGTTAGAGAAACAGACTTGGAAAATGGACCAGACAGAAGCTATGTCAGGCATTCAAGAAGCAGGAAGCCATACAACTGTCTTTTAGGAGACACATTCTGGCCGGAATGCCATGGCTACAGAAAGCTGACACTGCTGCTTCTGCATGTGAATTGTAACCTCTTCTTCCAATTTGTCTTACTTGCTCAATATTTAAATCTTGGACAAGAGCGTTGGATTGGTTAAAACCTGAGGTCATGGGCTCACATGTTGCTCCCAGGGGATGGCTGGGCAGAGGGAGGTTCCGGTCCTTCCCGAGTCTGTAGAAAGGGGAAGGCCATGCCGGATGCCAGTACCAAAAAGTTACTGTGTGTTTACTGTGCAGTTTAGTAATGAAATACCTATATGTGTTTATATAAATAATATGTGTAATAATATTAATATACTTCATATATTTGTAAATCAAAAGGCAATAAGTGATATAATAGGGACAGCAGGAGAAATAGAAGAATTGTACACCTACTATGGGCAAAGTCGGCCATATGCCTCATCATTTAATCCTTAAATCTCAAAAATCTTCGTGGAAGACACTCTCCTTTCCTTTCAGATAACTCATAATTCAGGGAAATAAATGTGGTCACTCACCTGAAATTAGTGAGGCCAGTGTTTAAAGTCTGTCTTAATGATCACTAAACTCAGCTACGATGAGAATGCAGGAAGAAGGAACTATGTGTAATCGATAGATTGGCTTAGCAGATGGCATTGGCTTTAGACCTGGAGAGTAGGGTAAGTTTTGATAGTCACTATTAGGGAACAAGCACCCCAGAAAGGGGAGGAGCGAGGAGTCCAGTTTGGCAACATTGGGATAGGACGTCGGGAAGGCGAGTCAAGGTCAAATCTTAGAATACTTGGAAGATCAGCCTAAGAAAGGAAATTGGTCTTAAGTCTGGCCATACTTCGAACTCATTAGATATTTTTGACCAGGGTGGGTAATAGTGTCAGAACTGTATACTTCAGGAACATCATTAAGTTGACAAAATTTTATTAAATTATGTGTTGATATATGCTATTCTTTTTTTTTAATAGCTCTTTATTAGCGTATGATTGCTTCACAATACTGTGCTAGTTTCTGTTGTACAACAAAATAAATCAGCCATATGCATACACATGTCCCCACATCCCCTCCCTTCCGAGTCTCCCTCCCACCCTCCCTACCCCACCCCTCTAGGTCATCGCAAAGCACTGAGCTGACCTCCCTGTGCTATGCAGCTGCTTCCCACTAGCTATCTAGTTTACATTGGGAAGTGTATGTATGTTGATGCTACTCTCACTTCGCCCCAGCTTCCCCCTCGCACCCCCCCATGTCCTCAAGTCCATTCTCTATGTCTACGTCTTTATTTCTGCCCTGCCACTAGGTTCATCAGTACCAACTTTTTTTTTTTTTTTAGATTCCATATATATGCGTTATATACTATTATTAAAAGAATGTGGCCATGCTTTTCATTCTTTACATAAGGAGCCAAAACAGTGTTCTTTATTTTTTGTATTCAAATAATCCTTGGGTGAAACTGTTGCTGTGGCTAATTTCCATATAGGTGCCCACCTTTAAACTTGTATTAAGATTAAAATATTACACATCTAGCAATAGTTGCTTTTTTGAACAGGTCATATTTTATTTAAATTAAAGTGGGTGCTGGAACACATAAAAATCTCAAAAGGTGTTTTGAGTTCAGTGTGCATCCCAGTATTTCACGAAGAGAATCAGAAATGAAACCTAGGAACAGCAAACGACTTTAACAATATCAAATTATAAATTTATGTCAAAGCCAATAAAAGTCACTTTTAGCTCTCCTGACTCCTGAGTCCAAAATCAGCCTTCTGCATTCCACTACACAATTGCTGTCTTCTCTCCCGCTGCTCTGGAACAAAAACAGTCTCAGGAAAACTTCTGTAGGTAGTTGACATCCTGTGTGTAAGAAATGTTTATAATTTAAGAAAAGTCCTTCAGATTTATCTGGCATTTCAGTTTTGTAAAAGTTGACAAGGCCACCATCTTAAAAACGTCCAGGCTGAGCCGCCACCAAAAGCCATGTCTGGAAGCCTGACTTCTAGGTGCAAAACAGTCAACAAACCATTTAGAAATCGAATCCCAATGACAGATGGAAAATCATGTGAAATTTGATGATTGTAATATTCCCGTATAGAAAGAGCAAAGGAAGATTTATTTTAGAACCATCCAGTTTCTCTCTAAAAAATACTCAGACTAAGTGCCCAGAGAGCATGTTAGGGCTTCCAATAGGAATCATCCATAAGTCATCATTATTTACTACACTTACTCCACTTTGATTTTTCTCTAAAAACCAAAGGAGAAATCTAATCTTGCGTATTTTTCTTACTTTAGCTAAATGCACTGCATAGCTTTTTGGAAAGGGTTAAATAATTTCCTCCTCTTCTGCACATTTCTTTTTCTTTTTGTGTGTGAGGGTCCCCACTAACCATAGCTCTGTCCAAAAGGAAATTAAAATGAAATACATCAGGCATGCTGGGACTTCACACTTCAGAGACGTGCAGAGCAATATGGCCTGGTTAAATTGATTGTCACTTTAACTGCTCACAGCTACTCTTCAGGAAGGGGGCTTACGGTTTTACTGTTCTTAACGGGACCACGTCCCTTTTCCAATGGCTTAATTTAGGTTGTGCTGAAATTCCTATTAAAATCAGAGTCATTAATATTTCATTAAAAATACCCATGATGTCAGAAGCGGCCGTTCCAGGCCTTCCAAGTTACAAAGAAAACTCTCCTTTCCCCCTAGGGTTCTGCTAACATCCTGATATCCAAACCTACATTTACATTTTTCCATCAACCTGAACAAAAAACAAAAATGAGAGAAGAAATATATCAAGTGACTGCCATACTCTGGTGCCTCCTTTGTTTTGACGTCTCAGATTATGCCACTAACTCTGGATGGTAAGATCATAAAACCTGACTTCAAGGATGTAAAATTATCATCAAATCAGCAGGCTGACCACTTAGATATCTCAGTTTTGCACCAAAAATTAAAACTTTTGACAAATGGATATGGGATCTCCCTGTGTCAAGTGCAATGGAAAGATTTTAATAAAAGTCCTGTAGCCAGAGCCACCTTCGAATCACAGACCTGCCAAATGAATCCATGTATAAAATTTCAATCATGAATAAAGCTCATTATCATGCATCAGGCAATTAATTGTAGATATTTATTTTTCTTCACTCTTTGATTTAGAGAAAACTTCTTGTTACAGAGTCTGGTTTGAAGCTTTGAATTTTAGTATTCGCTTGTAGAGAGAAAATGATTGCCAAAGTAGTCATACGAAATGTGACAGAACTCTCACTCAACTGACTCAAAATTCATTTGACTACAGTTGTCCCTAGGTATCCACAGGGATTGGTTCCAGGACCCCCAAGGATACCAAACTCCAAGGATGCCCAATTTCCCTACATAAAATGGCATAGTATTTGTATATAACTTATGCACATCCTCTTGTATAATTTAAACCATCCCTAGATTATTTATAACACATAATTCAATGTCAATGCTATGTAAATAATGTAAATACAATGAAAATGTTATGTAAACAGTTGCCTGTGCAGAGCAAATTCAAGTTTTGCTTTTTGGAACTTTCTGGAATTTTTTTAAAATATATAAGCCCAGCTTTGAAACCAGTAATCCAAAATTCTTAGCAATTTGTTACTGTTGTTCTTCAAAACAATTTAAATGTAAACACACACACAAACACATAAATTTAAAAAACAGTAGTAGTAAAGAAGTATTCTGTTGTATGAATTTAACAATAATTTTATTTAATCAATCTACTTTTGTTAGACATTGTATTGCTTCTAATACATTAACAGTATAAATAAAACTTTGATAAGCTATTTTGATCTACATTTTTGTCCATAGTTAACTATATTTTATTACCTTCCGACTATAAGTTCCTAAAAGAAGGACTGCTGGGTTAAATCATGTATGTTTTATTTTTAACCTTGCAAAAGCA
This sequence comes from Orcinus orca, assembly GCF_937001465.1. Lineage (NCBI taxonomy): Eukaryota > Metazoa > Chordata > Mammalia > Artiodactyla > Delphinidae > Orcinus > Orcinus orca. The sequence continues at coordinate 25,002,352 of NC_064577.1, read as the reverse complement.
CGCTTAAAATGACCTCCTGAAAGATCTGAACAATTAAGATATATTTTCTTGATAGGGTCTTCATTATTCAAATATTATAGGCTGAAGGTAAATTATTCACATTGCTATTTACTATTTCTTTTTGCCATTTCTTATTTATATCTAAAAATGTTAAAATTTAGGATTTTTGCAAGATGGGATTTATTTTTGATAATTTTTCCAGAAATTATATTGACATATAACTTCTCCCAGATGAATTGAAATTGCATATTTCTCATTTGTAAAATCTTAACATTTACCAATAGGTCTATCTGCAGACTCTTTTCTCTTTCATCCGTCTCTCTTTCCCAGAACCAGTGGCAAAATAGTTGACTTAATGTAGTATTATAGTATAGTTTGGAGCCTGAAATTTCCTTAAAAAAATTTTTTTAGTGTTTTTTCTTGCTTCTAAAAAAGAAGTGAGTCATATAGGTAGATAAGTATATAAATAACAGATATATAAAGCATGTATACGAAGGACAAATCCATTGAAACTTGAAAAAAATACTGCTTTTGCCAGATTGGTACGCTTCGATTGTCTGTACCAGTAAAACTGCTGGAGATAGGTATTTTAATTTGAGGAAATCGAGGTTGAGGAAAGTTATAAGATTGTCTTTGATCATAAAACTAGTTAAAAAAAAAAGTAGAAGCAAGTTCTAAACCCAAATCTGGCTACCATGTCCACCATGTCTTTCTCAGCACAGGAAGTGTCAGTGTCTGGATACACATATCCAGAAGGAAAAAGCATTTTGGTTCAGACTCATTTAGAAAAATCGAATAAAGAGCGTATTTACAAAAACAAAAGTGATAAAATATGGACCAGCTGGATCCCTGAGGAAAAAGAAAAAAACCAGGAGAAGCTAGCCCACAGGCTTTTCTGGTCCAAGCAATGACTCAAAAGTATGATAGCTATCTGCAGCTATTTAAATTATATAAACACTATGAAGGAATAGGAAACAAATCATGTTAAAATAGAGGAAATTAAGGTGATAAAAAATAAAACAAGAATTGTGGTCTGAGCAGAAGGAGTGAAACATCCTGACAATATGTTCTCTTGGTTTCTCTGTTTCATAAATACAAATTATATACAACTACCGTCTCCTAATTCTCAGATTTATTTTAACAAATGGATATGTGGGATTATCTAAACTTGCCCAAATGATGAACAGCTCTTCATTTCTAAAATGGCAGGGCAATAATCCATAAAGACAGCGTCATCTTGGGTTGTCCTTAAATTGAATAAAAGAGGAAATACTCGTAAGTTCCCAAGAGATAGTATACCAATAAACTCTCCATTTGATCTCCAGGCCAAAGACGTACAGATAAATTCAGATTCAGCAAGGGCAGGATTAGCACAAGACATAATTGAATCAAAGCAAAGATACCAGGTCCAGACTTCTCTGTCTGATTTATGGCAATCAGTTATTGCACCTTAGCCAGAGTCCTAAATGAATAGAACAACTGCTCAACTATATTTCGTATTGTAGCAAGATCAAAGGGGGTATAATGAGGACAGGATCACATTCAGTGACTTTCCAGCTTAGAAAGAACTCATTAGATTTTCTGATAAAGAAAGAGGAATAAAGAAAGAGAAAAGAAAAGAAGAGGAAAAGAAAGGCATAAAATACATAAAACATTTTAAAACACTATTTGGCTAAAATGATTTAGAACACATGAAAATCATACTAAATATGAATCTTAGAATCTTTTGTTTTTTGTTTCAGCTTTACTGAGGTATAATTGACATAAAATTGTAGGATATTTAAAGTGTACATCTTCGCGGTTTTGTTTTTTTTTTTGGCTGCGTTGGGTCTTTGTTGCTGTGCGCGGGCTTTCTCTACTTGCAGCGAGCGGGGGCTCCTCTTTGTTGCGGTGCACGGGCTTCTCACTACGGTGGCTTCTCTTGTTGCCGAGCACAGGCTCTAGGCGTGTGGGCTTCAGTAGTTGTGGCAAGTGGGCTCAGTAGCTGTGGCGCACGGGCTTAATTACTCCGCAGCATGTGGGATCTTCGCGGACCAGGGCTCGAACCCCTGTCCCCTGCATTGGCCAGCAGATTCTTAACCACTGCACCACCAGGGAACTCCCCATCTCGGTGTTTTGATATACGTATACGTTGTGAAAGGATCCTCTCCGTCTAGTTAACTAAACCTTCATTACCTCACATATTTATCTTTCTCTCTCTTATTTTTTTGATGAGAACATTTAAGTTCTACTCTCTTAACAAAATACAGTGTTACCAACATTAGTCACCACGTTTTATGTTAGATCCTCAGACCTTATTCATCTTATAGCTGAAAGTTTGTATCCTTTTACCAACTTCTCCCTACCCTCCCACCCCAAGTCCCTGGCAATGACTTACTACTCTCTATATGAGTTTGACTCTCTTTTTTTTTTTTTTGATTCTGCAGAATATTCATTTTAATACTTTTTGAGTAAAATGCTGCTTTCACCAGGTACCTATATTTCACAAGTACAGTGATGTCTTCTTTCAAGTGGTAAAAGCAAAAATATGGATTCCTCCAGGGGTAGATAAAGTTTTTCTTTAAAGGGCCATATGATATTTTAGGATTTGCTGGCCAGACAATCCCAATCCAGTGACTCAAATCTGCTGTTCCACTGTGAAAGTAGCCATAGACAACACGTGCAAATAAAATGGGTATGGCTCTGTTTCAATAAAGCTTTATTTACAAAAAGATCCAGGCTAATTTGGGCTGCAGACAATGGTTTGCAAATCCAGGTTTAGGGAATTCGCTTTATAATATATTACTTAGAAACCTGGGATCCACAAAACTTTGGGATACAAGGAGGAAAGAAAACAAATATTCACTGCATACTGACAAAGAGCAATGTACTCAAATTTCACCATTTCAAATTGAAACTCAAAGGAATTGAGTGACTCCATCTGGCAAAGGGGCCAGGAAATATTTGAAGTAGGATTCTAACATGATTTGTCAAACTCCAAAATCTGTACTTTTATAAGTTTATCCTGCTATTGTCTTCAAGTCATTGCCACAAATTTCATAAACAAATTAGGAAGCAGTTAGGCATGGCTACTTGAAAAATGTGTGCTACAAAATTTCCATACTCCCTCAGACAGGAGCTTCAGGAAATATATGTTTAGGAAGTAATCAGAACCCACAGCTCTTCACAGAATTCAGATCACATGTGCCATTTTAAGTGAACGTGTTTTATGGTACAAAAGAATATGCATAAATATTTTTTCTCTCTTATCTGAGGAATTATGTTTCCCAGCTTATTGTTCACAATTGTTTGTTTGTAGTATTGTTTGTTTGTTTTTTGGTATTTTTTTGAAATACAATATTTTTTTAATTTTATATATTCAAAAAGATTCATCCTTTCTATTATGATTTATTTTCCCTATTTTTGCATGGAAAGTCTTTTCCCTCATCAAAATTAGATAATATTCACCAATAGTTGATTCTGAAATTTTCACAAATTACCTATTCTTTCATCCATCTGAAACTTATTTTGATATATGATATGAAATCGGCTTCAAACTATTTTTTTCCCATAAGTAAGTTACTAATTGTGACTATTGAATAAACAAAAGATTTGGGAGGCCATCCTTATTTAAAAAGAAAGAAAAAAACTAAGGTTTTGTATATACCGTTTGTAATCTTTTGGGGTAAATTTATTTTCCATCATACTGGTCAATATGCCGCTTCTTCCATAGCATCAATATTTTACTTACTGTATCTCTGTAATATTTAACCATCTTTCCCCTGACCTAAGCTTCCCTAACACTCTTCACCAGTTTATTTTTCAAATTGTGTTGAATTTTTGATTTTCATTGTTTCCTTTAACCTGGACACAGATAACATGCTTCCAGCATAGCAAGTTGAAGGGTGAGTATGAACATGTTAGATGCTTAGTCAACTGAAGGGAAAACGAAATAGAGATGGGCAGGTGCTCTGGTTGTGTGTGAAGCTACAGCCATGTTCCTTGCCTGGAGTTGTCCTGAGCGCCTTGCACTGAGGTCCCCTCTTCTGAACAACCCACTGGCCATTCCCACGGGGATTAACCTTCAGCCTTCTTGCTTCAGAGGTTAGGAAGCCTTGTGGATTGAAATTCGTTGCTTGGAGTGGCTGAGCAATTTTTTTCCTTTAATTCCACAACTTTTTGTTTCCTGCTAAACAATTAGCGGTAGGAGATTATACTCTGGTCTCTTTGAGGTTACCATTTTGCCAGAGGGTGGTGGGATTGGGTTGAGAGGCTAATTTTGACTGATTTTTCCAGCCCTAGTAATGTGCTTTTGTATTGTTTTTCTAGAAAGAGGAAGAGAGACTCAAAGGAGAACATTCTTTTTTTTTTTTTTTTTCCCAAAATACCGCATATACCTCCACTTCTGGCTGTAGGGAGAGTAGTAAAATTTATGAATCATCATTATTCTGCTCTTTTTTAAGGGGGGGGTGTCATTGTGGATTCCTTGCTATTTTTAATTTTTTTCAGTTTGTCCCAGTTTCTTCTATAGTTTTATGTGAAACATAAAGAATAGTAAAAAAAATACTTTTTACTATTTATGTTTGTCTGAGGGCCCTCAGCTTGTTTCGCTGGTGACTGTACATTCCTGGTTATATTTACTTCATAAATCTTATTTTATTATTTTTGGAGAGGAGATTTTATAAATCCAAACTCTTGTCCTGCATCATAGCAAAGTTCTAATTCATTTGTATTTTTTGTCATCACTAGTAAATTTGGCTGTCAAGTTTTATTATTTCCATTCTTATGGGGGTTTTGGGGTTTGTTTTTTAATTTCCCATCATAGGTTATAATTTATTTACCTTGAGTTATTTAACAACTAACTCATTTAATCTTATAAATAATAACTTTATTTTGGGGGGAAAACACACTTGAACCTAATTTCTCTTTACCAATATCAACCAGAAGGTAATCTTTGTTGACCCCCCTCCCTATTTAAGACAAGGAAATTAGCACATGTTCATTTCCTCCTGTACACCCCAGCCCCTCACTTTTGGGGATATGATCAGGTATTTAGAACCTGCTTGTGATAATTATTTTATATCATGCATCTCTTCTAATGATAATTAGTTTACATTTTGTTTGATAATCACATTTACAATTATACAATCACATGCTTGTCTTTTCATAACCAGTTTAAATGTCTTTTTGTGCTTTTTCTCTTTTATGTTATTATAGAAACTGCCCACTTTTGAGAGCTTTATTTTGATTCAGTTAACTAAAGAATGTCTTCAATGAGTGCTTTTAGGGAAAACATGTGTGTCTTTATCTTTGAATCATACCCTGTTTGGTAATAGAAATCATGAATAATAACCCATTTCCTTCCCAGTTTGCGATCATATCCCCTTTGTATTTCTGTGTCTAAGGCTGAGGAAGAGAAATCTGAGGGCAACCTCATTTCTTCTTCTTTTCTAATAACAAATTTTATTTTATTTATATTGTTTACTTAACACTTTGGGTTTCGTTTTTCATCATTTTAGGGTCAGGCGGCATATATTGGTCTATTTCAATTAATTTTTTCCAGTGTATTCCACTTATACATCCTCCAGATTCAGTTCTTTTACTCAAGGAGTTTATATTATTCTATTTTTGATGATTACTTCTGCTCCGTATTTCTCTTCTTCTGGAACTTCAGTCATCTCTGATTCTATCTACCCTTCTGTACTCTTTGTAACACTTACTTAATACATCTCATTTAAGCCATTCTTACGTGGACGTTCTGCTAGGGCAGCCAGACCTAATGTGAACAGATGAAGTAGATGTACATCGTCATCACCACTTCAGCAATAGAAAGTGTATGACAGGTTAGTATTTCCAGCAGTGGCATTTATCTCTGCGTGCTTGGGGAAGCTGCCTCACTGGGGACAGCTATCAAGAAGCCCCGTTCTGCTCTGCCTGCCTTCACTCCCCACACAATGAATGTGTCTATGTCTGATACCCTTTCTGGTGCCGCTGTCTGAAATATCACTGACAAGCTCTGCCTGATCAAGAAGAAACTTCATTGTCCCCTGGATTTGCTGCCTGATGTATCTCTTTCACAGATTCTCCCAAATGTTTCTGGTCCACGACACAAAAGGAAACCCTTTTGGATCATTCGCTGTCAACCCCAGGTCTTAATCGGCCCAAAGTCTCAGATTCATTTATGCTGCGTTTTGCATGTCAGGAGGATTTTCACCAGGATTTCTTCCATTTAATTTCTCTTAAGCTGCTTTATCAGAAGGAAGAGTTAATATCTTGCTTTAATCTCATCATAACTTTATAAAAAAAACACTTGAGAAATTTTTAGCATGTGGATAGGATCTTGTTTTCGATTTCTCACTAAAGCAGAGTTTTTCCATATGTAATAATATATATATATACGATTTCTTTGGATGTTTCAATCTAGGTTTTGAAGCTGGCATCATTTAGACACTTTGCTCAAATTACTGACTTACTAAAAACTCTTGACCCTTGATAATATGGAGCAATCATTGTTTTTTTAATTAAGAGTATGCCCCAGACAAGAAGTGTGGGTTATAAATAAATGCATGTTTTTAAAAGGTCTGCCTACTGCATCTTTACTTTTAACTTTTGTTACATTTTAATTTCTATTTTAGGTGCTCTGGTACATGGCTCAGACCCTCCCTCTAGAGTCAAAGACTTTGATGGCTCATTTCTATTACAGGCTGACTACTGACAGCTGTCTCTCCCCAGGCATTGCTCTCCATGGAAGGAAGCTGTACCCTCTCGTCCGGTGTGGTCCATACGCAGTGATTGGCCAGTGTAGGGCCTGGCCCCTTCCCTCCATTTGGGATGTTTTTGAAGGGTAGTTATAGATCAAAAGTTAGTCTGATTGAGATGTTGTATAAATGTAAAAAACACACCAGTCTTATGGAATCTAAAAAAACAAATGGTTCTGATGAACCTAGGGGCAGGACAGGAATAAAGACTCAGATGGGGAGGGGGACAGGTAAGCTGGGACGAAGTAAGAGAGTAGCATGGACATATATACACTACCAAACGTAAAATAGATGGCTAATGGGAAGCAGCCGCATAGCACAGGGAGATCAGCCCGGTGCTTTGTGACCACCGAGAGGGGTGGGATAGGGAAGGTGGGAGGGAGACGCAAGAGGGAGGAGATATGGAGATATACGTATGCATATAGCTGATTCACTTTGTTATACAGCAGAAACTAACACAACACTGTAAAGCAATTATACTCCAATAAAGATGTTAAAAAACAAAAAACAGTCTTCAAAGACTGAGTGTAAAGTGTCTCATTAAAATTTTTTTTTAATTTAATTTTTATTTTATATTGGAGTACAGTTGATTTACAATGTTGCATTAGTTTCAGGTGTCCAGCAAAGTGATTCAGTTATCCATATACATATATCCATTCTTTTTCAGATTCTTTTCCCATATAAATTATTACAGGATATTGAGCAGAGTTCCCTGTGCTCTACAGTAGGTCCTTGTTGATTATCTATGTTATATATAGTAATGTGTGTACGTTAATCCCAATCTCCTAATTTCTCCCTCCCCCCAATCTTTCCCCTTTAGTAAACATCAGTTTGTTTTCAAAGTCTATAAGTTAAAATTTTTTGACTGCATATTAAAATGATAAATTCTAAACATATTGAGTTCTGTTAAATATATTATTACAATTAATTTCAATCAGTTTTTTATTTCTTTTTTTTTTAAATGTCTACTAAAATCTTTGAAATCATGCATGTGGCTTCCATCTGTGGCTCACATTTTATTTCCAAAGACAAGGACTATATTAAGGAATTAGCAAAGCAGCTGGTGTGTCCAGGAGAGAATGAGGAAAAGGAAGAAAGTAAGAATTCAGAGCACGGGGCTAATGATGTTCTAGATCAGTATGGCCCTGTAGGCTGTTATAAAGATTCTGTTAGCTCCTACTCTGAAATACAGGATACAAACCACTGCCAAGTTTAGAGCAGAGGACATTTATTCTGACAATATCTAAAGGGTCCCTGTGGTTGCTCTTTTGAGCCTGAACAACAATAAAGCAAAGTTAAGAGCAGGAAAGTTATTTCAGAGGGTATTATATTCATCAAGGCAAGAGATAATGGTGACTTAGACCAGGGTAATCCAGAGAATAACTTCCAGAAAGTAGAACAAACAAAGAGTTGAAGCCTGGGATCTTCAATTTGAAAATGTCACTAATTAAAATAAAATGGATATGTCTATTTTACATATGAAAGATATTAAGAGAGTAAATCCTAAGCGTTCTCATCACACACAAATCTTTTTTCTATTTCTTTAATTGTGCGTCTCTATGAGATGACGGATGTTCACCAAACTTACTGTGATCATCATTTCATGATGTATGTAAGTCACATCATTATGCTGTATGCCGTAAATGTACACAGCGCTGCATGACAATTATATCTCCGGAAAACTGGAAGAAAAAAATAAAAAGGATATATTAGGAACTTATGGGAGAAATAAAATAGATCATATACTAAGAATCTGAAATTTGGCTTCTCAGCAGAAACTTTGAATGCTAATAGAATATTGAGAACTAGTAGTGTGTATCTCAGGCAAAGAAGTAAAGAGAGCCCAGGGATGATGGTTTTGCACTAGGAGCAGAAAGCATTAGTCCAGACAAGAGAGAAGGATGTGAAACTTTGATGGGGGCAGGTGTCCAAGGTGTGTGTGTTGGGGGACAGGGGATGCAATTAATAGGGTGCTAGGATTTGTGCTTGAATACTGGGAAAAATTAGTGACAGGTGTCTGACAGGTCGTTTGGAACATTAAAAACTGGAATAGGTATGAAGAGATTTAAGCAGAAATAGAATTGTTAAGTGTAGGAAATTAAAAATATTATGTAAGCACTGAATTATATCTATAGCATATGTAAACACTGATAACAGATTAAAGCCCCAAATTGTGATAATATTATATTGATATAATGGGAGAAGGGAAAATACGGGTGAGTATGCAACAATGCCAAACTCATCTAGTGTTACAGGAATTTGATAATGTCTAAAACTGATAAATATGTATTAATATCAATTTATACTAAATATAATTATAGTATTATTTACTAATGGATAGATAGACAGACAGATAGACGAAGGTCAACACCAAAAGAAACAGAAAGTATTTGCCTCTCGGAAACAGGATTGGTATGGGGAGATACTGATTTTTCTTATAAGCATTTGGTACGGTTTACTGTTAGCTTTATGTGATGGATTGGATTATTGTCATTTCTTCACTCCTTTATAACAACTACATCCTTTATAAAACTGCAGAGCCTTCAGCTATGAAAGAGGAACTTTCCTCACCCTCTGCTGTGGGGCTTGGACGTGTGACCATGTGACTTGCTTTGGCCAATGGAATGGTAGCAAACATGAAACGTACACCAAGGCTTAAAACACATTTTCTTGATTCCACTTGCCCACGTGTGCCTCTGAGATCCGCCAAGAGTGGAATAGGAAGCTATTGGTACAAGGAGAATGAGAAAACCTGTGGGGTCTTCTTGAACCCAGCTGGCAGCACAGAACCAAACCCAGCCGACTCGCTGTGGAGCCACCTCTGAGCAAGGACACAACTGATAGCTGTAAGCCACCCAGAGCTTTGAGGTTGATTGATCAATCAGACATTAACGAATATTCTCCATTTATGGGATGGTGTTAATTTACCACGCGTAAATCAATTTAAAAAAATTCTAAACTGATTAAAGTAATAGTAATAACAGAAAAGAACTCAGTGGGGAAGTGAGGATTCCATGCCATGGCATTTCTCCTCCTCTCGAAACAAGTTGCATCTCTACCTGCCTACGCCACTGACGACAGTACTAAAATCTATTTCGCTCTTTGCAGGAGTAGCACCAGTGACCCAGCATGAGAGATCTGTCGGTCGGTGCCGTCCACAAAGCTGGAATTACACACAATACAGCGTCCTTTGCTTAACTTCGTCATCTTTTTTTTCAGAAAGCTACTCCGTATTTCTGACCCTTCGGCTGTGCTTAACCTTCAGGGCTTCCCCAGTCCTTTCACTTGTGCGCGCCTCAGTTTCTCTGTTCCTGAAATATTGTTATCTGCCTTCATGCTGTGTTCCCAGGTTCCACTGCTGAAAGGCAAGTCAGTGCAGTGAGTTTAGAGCAGCATGAGATCACAGAGTTGAAGGGGTCCGGGAAAGATTCATGGGCACAAATCAGAGAGGGATTGAGTGGGTTTTGAAGGGAAGATAAGCTTTGGATGCATAAAGCAGGGGTTTTCTTTCTAGCTTATGGAACAGAAAATCACTTTTAAGACCCCCAAAGGGAAATCAATGGCTTCCGCCCCCATGGAGAAACTTTCCTGTCTTAACAGGAACAACATAAATAACACTTCTATTATAAGAAAGGATCAGACTCTTATTAAGACCCATAAATCAACAGTTATTTTATTTTCACAAAGCGACCTCCAGATGTAATTTTAAAGTGAAAGCATATTTTAAATGGCCTGTGGTGGATATAATTTATATTTCTGTGTATAAATACGGTACTGAGATATCTCCTTACGTTTGAATAATTATTGGGGGGAATACACTATTTTGCTATGGATAAAAAGCCAGATATAATGGATAAAATATGGGGCTTTAAATTGCTATCAATTCATATGAGTATTGTACTAGTGTTGAAAAGCATTAAAGTCAGAGAGACCAGCATCAAATTCTCCCCTCTAGCTCGTATAACTTGTATAATCATGTTTTGTTTATTTGTTTACCACTATAAGCGTTGTGTCATCACAGGTGCCTAGCATATAGCTTGAGTTCAATATTTGATTGTTTAAAAAAAAATGAGTTAGTGGGTACTCCTGAGATAAGATGCCTGAAGTCTGGAGGGGGAATTGAGTTCCCCAAACTCAGACGATTTGTGGCACACTCAGGGCTAGAAACTAGCCTGCCTTCTCCCAGTTGTATGTTCTTTTCATCAGACTCAGCCATCAATATTAGTTTGTATTTTTGGTGTCAAGTAGTTGAAACCAAATTCAAATTACTAAAGAAAAGATGGGAATTAAATCAATGGACACAGGGATATTATTTCTCAGGGCACTTAAACCCTGGGAAAGGTAAAGCGTGTCTCAGGAACATCTGAGATCAGGGTTTATGTTTTTCCAGACCTCTTTTTCTTCCTTAGTTGCCTACTTTTCTCCTTGTGACAGCTTCATCCTTTCACTTCACTGCAGATTACCTTGCTCCTTATAGGGGAAAATGATCACTTATAATAGGGGAAAACGATCACTTATAATACCTCATCTGATGGTACCTGTGATAGTGAATTTTATGTGTCAACCTGCCTGGGCTATGAGATGCTCAGATTTTTTTTTTTTTTTTTAACTCAACTGAAGCCTTCAGGTGGCTTTGTTTTTTATTTTTTTCAGATTTTCTATCTTTCTTGAGGTATAATTTACAATGTTGTGTTAGTTTCAAGTTCAGATATTTGTTTAAACAGCTTTTCTGAGTGTGTCCAAGAGGATGTTTCTGGATGAGATTGACATTTGAATCGATAGATTGAATAAAGTAGATGGCCCTCCCCAACGTGGATGGACCTCATCCAAGCCTTCGCAGGCCTGAATAGAACAAAAAAGGCTGAGCAAAGGAGAATTCACTCTCTGCTCACTCTTTGGGCTTGTCCATCTGTTGGCTCCTGTCTTTGGACTCAAGTTCAGACTGGAACTTTACCATCAGCTCCCCTAGGTCTTCATCTTGCTGATTGAAGATCTTAGGACTTCTCAGCCTCCATAACCATTTGAGTCAACTCCTTCTAATAATTCTCTGTTTTATCCATCTGTCTATCTGTCTGTCTGTCTATCCTAATGGTGTTGTTTCTCTGAAGAATCAAGACCAATACAATATCTTATCCTTTTGGAACTTTCCTCATCTGGAAGAAAACTGATGATTTTTGTTTCTACTGACAAAGAAAGTATCATTGGCGAGGCTTGGGGGAAGGGGTGTTGTCCGACCGGGAACCGTCAGCTGCTGCTGAAAGGCAGGACCATATTGACTCATGTGGCGCTGCCAGTGATAATCATGAGGGGAGAGGAAGCGTCAGTTTCTAGAAAAGGGGACTGGAAGACTCATTTCTACAAATGTTACTATAGTATAACGTTACGTTTTGATTTTCCATATTTTTTGGTGTGTGTGAGTGTTCGTACCCTCCAAGAGTTAATGCCATCTGTGGAATACTCTGAGGAAAGATAGAATCATTTCTGCTTAAATTTTACTCAAGATTTTAATAGACTTCTTTTACAAAATAAAAATACCCATCCACTTAAAAGTAACGTATTTATTAACTATAACAACAAATCTTCAATTAAATTATGCAAAAATAGCTGTAGGACCAACTTGATATTGAACTAGATGGTTTGGCAGGTGTTTTTCTTCTTGTATATTTCATATTCTTCCTCATCATTAACCTTGAAATTTCCAATTATAAGGAAAGGTTTTCACTTTAAAAATTCTCAAAAATCCACTTCAAAATGATTAAATTGTGGCCTTTACATATTCAAATAACTCAAGAACCATACTGGAATACCTTCTCAGCCTCAACATCATTCCAGAAAGTTCCCAGAATGACCACGTCTTATAAAATGAAAATACCACACCTCTTCAGGGAAGGAAAAGCAGAAAAATTGTTAAGCCAGCTATTTGACAGAATTAAAAAAAGAGACAAAAACTATTTGCTTAAAAGACCATATTTGTTATCTGTTCATGTTCACGTGGCCTAGAAGAATCTAAGGGCCAACGTTAAGCCTATTTTCGAAAGACAAAAATCACAGGCCTCTGTCAACACAAATGGATACAGGATAAAGTACCTGCCTTAAAACTGTGGATTCAAATACTTAATTACCAGCCTAATTCCCATAGACTAAAATAACGGCAGTACGGCCTCTGCACAGTCACCACTGCAAGATTTAGAACGTATTTTACTTTACAAATACTGTAGGGGGTTGTAAAACAGCGTCCATGTAAGTCAGTTTCTTTAGAAAGAAAGACTACATTTAATCCAGGCACTTTTAAGCCCTGGAATGCAAAGTGTTAGGGAAAAGTACATCCATTTATACCTATACGTACACATATTCCAGCAGGAAATATGCAGTGTGTCCAGAGTCAATCCCAGCAAATAAAGTTTATATTGATGTTCTGCCAGTCTGATCTTGTGTGGCAAAGTCAATTGAGGGGGAAAGCCGAGTCTCCAAGGCTCATTAGTTTCCAGAAAATTCCCCATTCTCTCTTTCTCTGAGCCTTCTTTAAGGAGTAAATCTCTCAGAGATCCAGCCAAAAATTAGGACATTAAGCGTATTGTGTTTATCAGATGTGGGGTAAAATTCCAGGACTAGTCCTTTAGGCCTGTTTGTAATTGACATGATGGAGAGAAAGTCCTTTAATCTAAGTGTAACAGGCGCCCCTCCCCATTGTGTATGCGTTTGGTTGGAGCACAGGTGTCTCTGATAATTGAATTGAGCCTTAAATAAATTTCCAGACCCCAACTTTCATGGGGGTGAATTTAGGGTCCCTGCGTGTGAGTTTCAGGATGGGGAGTAAGAAGGTTTAGGAAACTGGCCCCAGTTGAAACTCAAAACCATAAAACTCTGTTGAATTAGAATCTCCCCAAACTAAGGCCCAATTTCAGAAGAAGACAAATTGAATTTGTAGTTTAACGTATTCAGAAAAAATATACAGACGTAGGTGGCTTCAATGGTAAACTGGACAGAACATTTAAGAGAGAAGTGATACAAATTGTACACAATCTTTCCAAAAAAATAGAAGACGAGAGAGCATTAATCAATACATTTTATGAAACCAGCATGACTCTACTACTCAAACGAATAAAAGGCATTAAAAGAAAAGAAAATTACAGGTCAATATCTGATATGGACTGAATTGTGTCTCCTCTAAATTTATACTGAAGCAGTAACCTCCAGTAGGATGGTATTTGGAGATGACACATTTGAGAGGTAATTAGTTCAGGGTCACTAGATTATGGGAGGGGGTTGTCCAAAAGGATTGATGTCCTTATAAAAGACGGAGAGTTGCCACAGTTCTCTCTTTCTTAACATGTGCACAAAATAAGTGGTATTGTTTTCGGCCCCTAATATTTGGAGTTATTTGCGACTCAAAAATAGACAACTGGAATAAGGAATAACATGGTGTAATGCTTCAAATGCAGGGGGCTTCCAAGTAGGAGGCAATACTTAACCCCCAACTCTGTGTCTGACACCACCCTCTTCCTAGCGATGTGGCCATCAGACGTCCCAAAGCTACACCAGGGTGTCCCAAAGCCACACCAGGGTATCCCAAAGATTTCATTTTTGTATAGAGCCATTCTCCTCTTGTATCTGTAAAAGGCAATTGTTACGGAGTGTTCGTACACCCACTAGCTCTAATGCCACCACGATATTACATCAGTATTATAAGAATGATCTTCCCTGGATCATTTTCATTGTCTTCTGAAATAACTTAAGAAGATCTTTTTACATCATTCTACATACGTCAAATTCTTAAGCCTCATAAGTGACTGTCAGCTGAGCTTAGAGGCCAGGTACGCGGCTTAGAGTACATAGGATCCAAGTTATGGTCATGCCCAACCGAGTTACTCAGTAGGCTTGGTGACGGCTCCAAATTCTATCTTTTTTAAATTTATTTATTTAATTAATTTATTTTTGGCTGTGTTGGGTCTTCGTTGCTGTGCATGGGCTTTCTCTTGTTGCAGTGAGTGGGCTTCTCATTACAGTGGCTTCTCTTGTTGCAGGGCACGGGCTCTAGGCACGTGGGCTTCAGTAGTTATGGAACGTAGGCTCAGTAGTTGTGGCGCACAGGCTTAGTCCTCTGCAGCGTGTAGGATCTTCCCGGACCAGGGATTGAACCCGTGTCCCCTGCATTCGCAGGTGGATTCTTAACCACTGGGCCACCAGGCAAGTCCCTCCAAATTCTTTTTTGTGTGTCCATAGGACACCCAAACATGCTTGCCAATGGAATTCCTAGAAAAATCCTTGAATTTCCCAGAGTCAGTATGCAAATTTAACTCAATAACTCTATTAACTAGGCCATATGGATTTGCACAGAGAAAAACTGTCCATAGCTAAATATTTTACCCCGAAGCCCTGGTCCGCCATCTCACAAATATGTAAACAGGTATAAGAAGAAACATGAGAACGTGTGAAATGTGAAGTGAATGAAAGTCTATCTTTTTCCAAAACCCAAAGGAAAGTTACTTTGTTATTTACTTACTCCTAATTCCTTTTTTTCACCAAAATGTATTTGAAACTGCTAATGGTGAGGATTAAGGTAATGAAAGCCATCTCTTATCATGATTGTTTTGGGGGCTGTAATAAATCAATGTTCATAATAAGTGTGTTTTTAGTTTACCCCAGAATAACAGCCATCAGACTGGTGATATTTAATTCATTAAAAGGAAGAATGTCGAGAACGAATAACATCAACAAATATGTAACTAGAAAATACATATGGGAATGGAGGTGGAGACAAGTAGATATAAGATAACCAGGCACTTTAAAAATATACAAGCCTCTGGGGCAGCATTTGTACTATTTTCCCTTTCTTTGTTGTTTCAAAAATTAAAAAAAAAATACTTTCCCTTTCATATATGCATACTTATGGCTTCAGGCAGGCTGAAAAATCTTCACTGACCTCTCACTTATGCTGTATCAACATTTATAGGGATGTGGGTAGCTCTTACCTAAGACATGTCAAACTGAGGTTGTGTCCATATGACAGAAATGAAGTGAATCTTCACAGAAGAGCTTAAAATACTCATTGGCAAATATTCCTAAAGCTTCAACAAAGCATCTTCAGGTGTAAATTAATTTTTACTAGGATGGACGCTTCTAGACACTTAAAATGATTGTATTCGTTATTCCATATTCCTGGAATCTTAACAAAAATGGTGCGTGTGGAGTGGGGAAGAGTGATATTTAAGCTTTGGTTTGTCTTTTAAGTATTGAGGACATAGTCTACTAACTGAATTATTGTAGCTGTACATTCCTTTATAACCAACTTGACACCTCCAGGAAGAATTAGTGAACCTGAAGACAGGTAAACAGAAATTAAAGAAACAGAAATGAAAAGTGAAAAAAATGTGGGAAAACTACAAATCATTCAAGAGCTGTAGGTCAATCCTGAATGGCCTAACATAGGTGTAATAAGGATCCAGAAGAGAGAGAAGAGGGAAGAATCTGAAGAGGTAACATCCAAGAATTATCCAAAAATAATGAACGAAAGGCCAGGGTGATCAAACTAGATAAAAAAGTAAGACCTAACTATATATTGTCCATGAAAAATCCACCACAAGAATAAAACAGACTGACTAAGGTAAAAGGAATCATACCAGAGTCAAAACAAAGCTGGAATGACTATTCATATCAGATAGACATTGTAAAAGGGACATTGCCAGAAATCCTGAAGGACATTACAAAGTGGTCAAGGGTTTGATTCACCAAGGACATAATTTAAATGTATATATACATCAAAATAGGGCTTCAAAATGCATGAAGTAAAAACTGATAGAACAGAAGACAGAGGCAGATCTCCAATTACAGTTGGAGACTTTAGCACTCCTCTCTCAGAATTTAATAATAAATTAATCAGATAACCTAAAAGGACATAGAAGACCTGAACGGCATTATCATCCAACTTGACCTTAATGGGCATCTAGAGACCATTCCACCCGATACACAGAACGCACATTTAAAGGCACAAGGATAATTCACCATGATGGGTTATACTTTTTGCCATTAAACAAACTCGATTTAAAAGTGATACACACTGCTGTATATAAAATAGGTAATCCACAAGGACCTACTGTAGAGCACGGGGAACTCTACTCAATATTCTGTCATAACCTGTGTGGGAAAAGAGTCTGAAAAAGAATGGATATATGTATATGGATAACTGAATCACTTTGCTGGACACCTGAAACTAACGCAACACTGTAAATCAACTATAACCCAAAATAAGATAAAAATTTTTTAAAAAGTGGTGAAATCATACAAATCATGTTTTCTCTCCCCACACCATCAACCTAAAAATCAATAACAGAAAGACATCTGGGAAATCCCAAATTTGGGGAGTTAAATAATACACCTAAAGAACTGATGGGTCAAAGGAAAATCAAAAGGCCAATGAGTTTTTAATTGAATGAAAATGAACATAGGGCGTTTGTGGGACGCAGCGGAAACAGGGCTGAATCTGCTCTGTGGTTCACAGGCTGAGCCTTAGCTCCACTGCACTGCATGACTTTCCCTTTCTGCCCTTTGATTTCTCTGCCACCACGTCGGAGGCCCGTGGGCAACTGCTCAGAAATTCTTACAAGGAGAGAACTTGGAGGTGCAAGGAAGCTGAGACCCCATAGGGAAACTCATGAGTGTTGGAGGCCACAAATATCAGATTCCAACCCCCAGGAAATAATAGCAAAGCCAGTTCTACACATTTCTTCAGAGGGTACCCAAGCAGGATTGATACGCAGTTGCCCTGGAAACCACAAGATCGATAACATGCTTTAGAAATAGTAAGTCAGACAGAGTTAAGACAAATATATGATATCGCTTATATGTGGAATCTAAAAATAAAATAAAATACAAATGAACTTCTTTACAAAACAGAAACAAACTAACAGACTTAGAGAACGAACTTATGGCAACCGGGTGGAAGGGTGGGGGGGAAGGGATAGTTAGGGAGTCTGGGATTGACATGTACACACTGCTGTATTTAAAATAAAATGCCTTTCCATGAAAAAAAAAAAGCACTACATTTGAGGAGAGATGAGAACAAAACAATAAATTGGTTTTGTCTTGCAAAAAAAAGAAATAATATGTCCCCGCCTTTTCTCTAACTCCCTTGTTTCCACTCCCACTGATTGGGAGCCATTCCCAAAATAAACCTACAGGCAAGCCATCTCCTCAGGCTGTGTTCTTTGGAAGAACTCAGGATAAGCAAAGATTATAAACGTTTTCCTTTTGACAATCCTTTCATATATTGTTGTTCTTTGCCATTACAGATAATATCATGGTGGACATCATTATACAATTTCGCTACACATGCATGTATATGGATGTATTACTGGAACTAGTACGTTAGGGCGCTCACATTTAAAATTTTGATAAATAATGCCAACGTTCCTTTTAACAGTTGTAACTCCTTATATTCTCACCAAAGTTCCAGAGGTCGCTTGCTGTTTATTGTAAATGATCTTTCTTTCCAATACCCGTGTAGATTCCCGGGTAGCAAAGAACAAGTTCATTATGTCATAATCCCAGTATTAGCATGGTATCCATTGAAAATATGTTCATATATTCCTGGCTGTGCAGAAATAAATACTGTTTCTGCAAAGTGAACAGGAAGGATACAAGGTCCAAACATTCTAACCTTTTAGAATTCCATCAAAACAGAGCAGGCTAGTTAGTGAATGTGCACAGTTCAGGTAATTGGCCAAAACATCTACAGACTTTTTTAGTTTCCAATATTCATGTAATTGAAACGCTCATTCAACAATTATGAATATGGCAAGTAATATAGAAAACAAGAAAATTGTTTTGGAATTCTGTACTTTCTTAGGAGGTAGTCTCATTGTTCATCATCCGAATTTTTTTAAAGAATTTATTTATATGGGAACATAGTAATACACTGGTAGTATTTTCACAATATACTTGATGGGTGGGTAATTCTGTAAGAAAAATAAAGGCCATAAACATTGACATTTATGAAGGCTCAATTACTCCAAACTTTTCTATTGCAGAAAAGTAGTTAAAATCTTAGTTGCTGACTTTCCCTCAGGATAGAATTTTTACTGGAAAGGCGGTTGGACTATGGAAACATTTCGCAGCTGCAGGTATAATACTGTGTCTGTTGTCAGACTCACAATTTCATTGGTTTATTTCTGGAGGATTATTTAGATGGCTGTGGTCTTATATCCAGGCCCCAATGAAAGAAAAAAAAAAAAAGAAAGAAACAGGAGCCTATGAGGTGTGCCTTCTTACTGCAGAATAGTGATTTGTTATGCATTTGTCTGAGTTAAATATAGTAGTCAGTCATCTTGCACAGGCCTATGTTATATTCTGCTCATGAAAAAAAGAAACATTTGTTTGGATAGTTGAAGTAGTCTCGATAAAAATCAAAGCTCCCTTCTCCATGCCTACATTTATTTAAGGTAGATTTGCAGTGGTTATGATATAAATTTCACCAATTAATCAATAAGAATTGAAATTTGTTTGACTCATTAAGGCCATCATCATTTACCCAGATTTGTTATTATTTTAACAGTGGTGGTTTTGCATGTGACATTGCTACTGGGGTAGCAATTATTTGGAAGGGGAAGGAGGCTGCCTGTTCACTCCCCTGGGTTATTAATCAATTGGTGGGCTGAGGGCAAAAATTAATTAGGGATTACAAAAACCCTCCTTCATGATATTAAATGGCTCATTGAAAACAAATAACCTTACCTGCATTAACTCTGTGAGTTCACAGACTCACAGAAATGGCATTGAATTCATTACAAGTGATTTTCAGTTCCCAAACTGAGACCAATATAATGTTCAAAGGCAGTCTACATCTCAAAGGAAGCCCAGGACTTCAACTTATGTTGCCATTTCTACTTGTTCCAGACATTTGCTAGATCCCAAGGTCTACTTTGATTTGATTGAAAAGCAATGTGTTTTCAGCCATTTGCAACTGCAGTATGTGTAAGATTAAAGTTAAGAGAATCGAGTTTGTTTTTTTTGGTTTTTTGAGCAGAGAAAGGTTTATTACAGGGCCAAGCAAGGAGAACAGGTGGCCCATGCTCAAAACCCCTGAACTTTCCGAGAATTGGATCTCAACCTATGTTGACTGTTGCAAAATATTTGGTAATTTAAATCTTTGGTAGCAGCTTGCAGGAGGCTTGTTTGAGTTCTGTAACAAGAATTCAGTGTAAGGTTAATGTTTTATTCCTGCATGTGTGTATTTACTATTTGTTTCAAGAGAAAGATAAAGTATTTCATGGACTGATTTGTCCTAATTCTTCTTAGATATTGTAACCTTTGATTGTCTCACAAATTAAAAACAGCACAGAAGGAATTTATGTCTAACTCCATATCTGTACTATTAATTAGAAAAATGATCACTTTCCCTTGTGCATATTTGTGGAAAATTCAATAAAGCTTTCAGTCAGCCACCTCACTTTCTGTTTTTTTAGAAATAAATGGTTACACATTCTGTTGATTATTAAAAAGGAACTTATAAAATAGACTATCATCTTCATTATAGAAAATGCAAAATAATGAAGTAAACTTAAATCATTTATGACTCTATCATTCAAAGACCACTGCTGTATACAAGGCTGTGTACACACACACACACACACACACACACACACACACACACAAATTTATCTTTTGCAAACTTTCATGTTGATCTAAAAATTGATTTCACATTATATTAAAAAGAGATTGGCTTGTTTCTCTTATATCATGAGTATGTCATCATCATTCAAATAGTTCAAAAAATGATTTAATCATTAACTAATTTCAAAATCCTCCTTTCTACACACTTCTCTCTTTTACTTTCCTGAAGCCAAATAAGCATCTAAGATGATAGATTTTGGTGTTATTCAGACGTGGGCCAACATTTATTAACTCTATGACCATCTTCAAGTTCTAAATTTGTTAAGTCTTCTAGCCTCAGTTTTACATTTGTAGAATGGGGATCTCTCCTTCCTAAAAATGCTGTGAGGAATACTGGTAACAGTGTACATAAGCATTTAACACTGTATCTGGAATACAGAATAACATTCAGTTAGCTGTTATTTTTATCCTGTAATTTTCGACAGATGTCATCCAAATGATTTCTAAGGTTTCAGCATTCAATGATCATAAGCTTCAAGGTCAGAAAAAATATTTTTTTCTTCCTTACAGGTATGTAGATCTGCAGGGGAGTAGCCACAGCTCATGACTGGGCTACATTGATGAACATTAACTTTACTTTTCATGCCTTTGCAAACTCTCCCTGTAGATATTTTCCTTTAACAAAAGTTTCATTTGTCTTCAGTCCGGCCCATGCTTTTGCTGGTAATTCCTGGAGTTGTCCACCTTTCCCAATCTGATTACATTCACCACTGAGAGCTGTCTCTACTCATAGCAAAGTACAGTAGTCCCTCTCCATAGAGATGAAATGACATGCCATACATTTTTAAAACGTTTTATTTTATATTGGAGTATAGTTAATTTACAATGTTGTGTTCGTTTCAGGTGTACAGCAAAGTGATTCAGTTATACATACACATATAACTATTCTTTTCCTGATTCTTTTTCCATATAGGCTATTACAGAGTATTGAGTAGAGTTCCCTGTGCTATACAGTAGGTCCTTGTTGATAATCTATTTTGTATATAGTAGTGCGTATATGTAATCCCAACCTCCTAATTTATCCCTCCCAACCTTTCCCCTTTGGTAACCTTAAATTTGTTTTCTAAGTCATGCCATGCATTTTAAATGAAGGCTGTTTAAAGACCTAGAACCTAAATACACTTACTTACCATCTCTTTAGAGTATAGATGCTCTATTCTATAACTAATGCAGTTGACTATGAGATTTCTATCTCCAAAGAAGTGACAGAAAAAATTCTTATAAAGCTAAGGGGATGGCCCCACGCATTGTCTTTCTATTATCACCTATGTTTGATTTTAAGGCATTGATGTCACCAATAGGGAGGTAAGTATTTTAAAAATATTCAGCCATTCTTTGTTCTAGTTATTTTACTTCCTGGAAATAATCATGAACATGCACAGATAGACATTTACCTGCTAGAATGTTGAACATAACATTTTTTATGTAATTAAAAGATTCAAACAACCTACATCTCCAATAATAGTGGATAAATTATGTAATAATTTATAATTTTGTGGAATTTAGTAAATGAATAATACTATCAGAAAAGATTTTACAAGAAAGTCATGACAAGAGTTGCAAAACACGATGTGCGTTAAAGTCCAATTTTGTGAAAACAAAAAATAGTATGCATGTAAATATCCAAGAGGCCATCATTCTTTTTTAATTGGCATTTTTAATATTAATGTTAATGCTTAATCACAATGCATAACTTTTATAATAGGTAAATACATGACTGTTATTCTATTCAATTCACAAAGTTTTGTAAATTCAAGTTAATATCACCAAATAAGCTCGGTTCTCTTCACTAGCACGCTGCCTGGACCTTGTCATTGTCAAGGGTTATATTTATACAACCCTTGAGATCTGTCTCTCCATCTTTTGCAAATGTGACAGGAATCGGAGGAGTTCAATATTCTTTTGCTACGTGGATAAACAACAATCTAATTCAGCATTGAGAACGTTCCTCCTTTGTATGATGAGCAGAATAATGGCTCCCCCAAAATGCTTATGTCCTAAAATTCCCAGAACCTGTGAATATGTTACTTACATGGCAAAAGGGACTTTGCACATATGATGAAGTTAAAGGTGTTGAGATGGGAGGATTATTCTGGATTACATGGGTGGGCACAGTGTAGTCACCGTGGTCCTCACAAGTTAAGAGGGAGGCAGGTGAGTCAAAGGAGATGGGGTGATGGAAACAGAGGTCAGATTGACTGAAGGAGGCCATGAACCCTGGACTGTAGGCAGCGTCTAGAAGCTTAGAGAATGCAAGGAAATGGATTCTCTCCCGGAGCCTCCAGAAGGAAAGCAGCCTTACCAACTCCCTGAATTTAGAACTTCTGACCTCCAGGACTGTAAGAGAATAAATCCGTGTGGTCTTGATACACTAGGTTTATGACGCTTTGTTAGAGCAGCAATAAAAAACCTCATACACTTCGGAGGACAGAAGTTGCTTCTGAATTCCTTGGCAATTCCAGCATAGAACCAAGTCAGACATTCCGAAAGACCTGTCTGATTTCTGTCTCTCAACTCTCCAAGGATGGCTTCAGATATTTCCCAAAATGTAAGTATTCACCATCTCAGTCATTTAAAAAAAAAATAAAGGTCAAGTATCAGACGTCTAACAAAGAAGCCATGAATACCTCCATTTGCAAACCAGAGCAAGAGAGCCTCTGGACTCCCAGAAGGACTGTGAACAAGAAAGTCCCTGCGGCAGCATCCCTTTCAGCCAGGGTCTCCCTGAGTCTTAGCTGTGTGCCAGCAGTTTAAAACACCTACCATAAGAGCAGGTGAAAATGTGGTTATAAGCTGCGTGATGACAGTTTCCATACTTTATGAAGAGAACAGAGCCGCTCACGTGCACCTGCTACACCCTGGATGGTGTTTGCTTTGTACGTTGCTGCGCTGGAACCTGGCACAGTTTCTAAATGTGCCACAATATGCCCAACGATACCTCTTGTTTTTCTCTCTAATAACATAGTTCTAATCACCAAACGAATACATATTCAATGAAGAAATCTTGGGAAAAAACTGAAAACCATGTGGCAAAAATAAATAGCCTATAATACTGCTAAAATTCTCTATTCTTTCTCTGTCTCCTCTTTTCTTTCTTCTTCTATTTACACACATGCTTACATAAAACAAAATAAAATAAAATAAAATTGTTACCTCTGCTATGGTGCCACACTGTGTTACCCACTATTCTGAGTTCTATGGTTATCATTTCGTCACTAAGTCATATCTGCTGGGTCTCTGACTTGGATCAGAATCACCAGAAAACCTTGTTAAAATACACCTTACTGGGCCCTTAAACCTAAAGTTTCTGATTCTGTAGGTCTGGAGAAGGACCCCTAGAATTTGCATACTAACAGATTCCCAAGTGATGTGGATATCGTTGATCTAGAGACCAGACTCTGAAAATCACGACTTTCTATAGAAGAATATTAGCTGACACTGGAAAATATTTTATATTTACGTTCTCTCTTGCAAGTCCACTTATCATGTATTTATTTATTTACTTTAACATTATGTCTTAGTACATTTGAAGGATTATAGGATTATACACAGTGTTTAGTAGGTATGGAAGAATGACTCTTGTTCAGAAAATTTAAGAACAAACCATTTTTGCCTCAACTATATGGATATTTCCGGTATTTGTGACATATAAATAATTGAGATAATTTGGGTCAAAGTCCCAACGAACTTTGCCTGTATAAACTGAAATCCTATATGTGATGGTAATTGTTTTTCCAAAAATCCTTTTAAATAAAATTTTCTAATGACATATGTTTCCCAGGTAGTTCTTCAAACAGTTCTTTTTTCTTTTTAATTGAACTTTTTTTTTTTTTTTTTTTTTTAATGGCGTAACTGAAAGGGCTGGCTGGCAGCCTTGGAATGTAGGAAATCCAAGCTCTGCTGGTTACACAATCCAAATGTAAACAGGCTTTCTTGTCATTTGTTGGCATAGTGTTTGGGACACCGAGTTATTTCACTTTATTGAAATTTTTCTCATGAAAAATGCATGGAACGGCCCTTACTTCTGCCAGACCCTGATGTACTTACCTCACTGGGGGCAGTGAAGATGTGTGTGTAAACATACGGAGAGCCCTCGGATGGCCCGAGTCAACAGAGAATAAGAATTATCCTGACTGCCTGTGGGGAAAAAGTGTAACACAGATGAACCTGGGACTTGCATCCACTTTCATCCTCAACTCTTTCCAAAACATTCCTTCTCCCTGTGCTCTTCCCAGTGTGACAAGGAACTCTCTTGTTGGTTGAAACCTGGACAGGAGAAATGGAGCTTTTTATGGTCCTGGGTAGCGTGACCTATTCCACAAACCCAAAATTTAGAGCAAGGTATCCATAAACTAATCTATGAATTGTGAATTTATCAATAGGATATATCTTAGAACATCATTAATATTAAATCAAGTTTGGTTAGCTACTTAAAAATAATCACCTTTACTGAATACAATAATTATTTAAAACTAAATCGAGAGCCATAGCATAGAGAATACTGTGATGGCAGCGGTTCTTCTGGAACTTGGCAGCTAGAACGAGTTGGTTAAAGGTAGTGAAAACGCACAGCTATGGTTTTAGGGCCTCAGCACGGAGGAGAACACGAGGTGCCAACCAAAACGCCAAGTATATAAACGCATATTTTTATTTTACTCTCGGTCTCACACTAATCATCTTCTAAACCAGCTGTGCAGTTTGAGGCTTCATCTTCAGTGAACGTAGACAAGGCTCAAACAGGCTTCTTCCGTGCCTTCTTGTGCTACCCAGTTAAGAAGTCTTATCCCCCACACACTGAGAGGCCAGATTTGGGTACAGAAAGATGGAGGTCCAAGCTGGAGCAGCTGCTGTCAGCTCCCACGCTTCCCTCCCCACAGCCAGCATCTGTGTCTTTGGCCGAAGGCTGTCCTCAGTCCGTATCAGTGCTTTTCAAAGTGTGGTGCCCTTAGAGTAGCAGCTTCACTCGGGAACTGGTTAAAAATAATAAGACTTCTTGAGTCCCGCCCCACGCCTACTAAATGAGAAGCTCCCGTGTTTCAACCAGCTCTCTGGGCGTTGCTGATTCTGCTGACATTTGAGAGCTGCTGGACCACAGACTCCCACTTTGTGGACAAGGAGACTTTCCATCCCTTAGGAGTTCATGGACCTTCTTGTTCCTCCTGGAAACGTGTGTGTGTGTGTGTGTGATTTTGAATAATTTTAAAATTTTTGTTTATTTATTTTTTGAGTCTCTTTGTGGGGCTTTGTCGAATGCCTGGCCTTCCTTCCTTCCCCATCTCACTTCCCTAAGTCCCCACTGGTATTTCCTGGGGAAGACTCTTTAGAAAACATGCATTTTACTAATCTAATGTTATATGTCAATCATACCTCCCCGCAAAACCCAACTTTTATATGAATCTTCTGCTTCTGGGGAATCAACTAAAGACACTCACTTATTACAAGCTGCTCTCGCCCTCAAATTAACCAAACTTTGGCCTCTCAATGTCCTTATATGAGAAATGCAGATAATAAATACCTACCCCGAATGGTTCCACGTATATTAGACAAGATAAAGCAGTTACTGGGGCATGGTTAGCACTCGCCGAGGTATTCTCACCCCTCCCTCATTTCCCATCTCATGTCCTCTGCTTTCCTTTCATTAGTGTTATTATTATTAATGCCATTATAATCATCATCACCATCATCATTATATTTATAAACAGTACTTTGGAATTGAGATCAATAAATACATAATAAATACAGCAGTGTATTTAAAATGGATAACCAACAAGGACCTACTGTATAGCACAGGGAACTCTGCTCAGTATTATGTAACAAGCTAAAGGGGAAAAGAATTTGAAAAAGAATTAAATAAAAGGAAACAAACTGGAAAATTAGGAAAAAAAGATCAATAAATACAATTTATATTAGGAATCATTTCATTATAACCGTAAAGAAACTTTTTCTTGGGTTCAGCAATGAAACCACTGGTATACCTCTGAGAAAGTAAGAAAACACGTGAATCTGACATCCAGGAGGAAGCCTGGACACGTCACTAGCCCATGACGCTCTGTGGAGCATGACCCATCTTACAGAATGCCAGACCTAGGCAAGGTTACCCCGAGACCAATGCAAAAGGGTCCAAACAAAGCCACTTCACACTTCATCATTTGGCTAAAGCACAGATTCAAAAAAAGCCACGCACAAAATACCAAACAGCACCCTCTCTTGGCTAAAATGGTAGACAGCTAGGTACCCACTAGACCTTGAACTTTGTCCTAATCTTTCCTCTATAGGTAAGATTTACTGAGATAATCATAAAATGGTCCTGCTTGATCTAATTTAGAGCAAACTCTTTCTTCCTTAGCCCTTCTCTAAAGCACCCAACTAAAGCCCAATTCTTGCAACAGGTTCTTTCCAACACCCTCTTACTGAAACACCCCCCTGGGTTTTTCATGGTACACAGTCTTCTTTTCTGCAACAAAAAAATAAACCCAAATTGTTTAACTACAGCTGAGTTTCTGGAGGTCTTTGTCTGAAGGGCATTGGCGTCACTACAGAGAAGATGTAAGGAAATAATGCTTTTTCATCCAAACATCTAGTCATGGAGGAGATTTCACAAAAAGACACAAGGGAATTGGTAGGGCTTTTAATTTGGGTTTTGCTGTTGATGTTATTGTTTGTTTGCTGCAGCCCTAGTCTTATTTATTGCTCAGGCTCTTTCTCCCAGGGTGCATGAAGATTTTATAGTCCTAATCTTTTGTTGTAACAACAAAATTTTCAACACCCAGTGCCCTTAATGTTATACTAGTGCTGCTATTAAGACAATACCTCCTTCTCCACTCCTCTGTAGTGCAAAGATGAAAAATAAGTATAAAATATGACACCAATTCCCAGGAAGTTAGAATCTATGGGACATGACAAAAATATAGGTATGATAGATAATAGTACAAAAAAGCATATGCTTGGTTCAAAATAAATGAGGCAGGCGAGTCCTATAGGGAGGTCAGGAAAAGAAACATGTATCAGGAAGGTTTATGGTCCCAGACTGGCATGCTGACCTTTAAGGTCTCAGGGATAATATCTGGCAGGGAGATACCAGGTACATAAAAGTCCAGGGAGATGCTGACTCTCGTAGCTATGTAACTGAAACTAGGGAGACCATTTAGAAGGCAGTCTCTTTGAGTGTTCAATGAAAATTTAGATCACCTAATTTCCAGTCCATTTGGCAAACTGAAGATCCATTCAACTGAAGGGAGGTACTGGAGATTTTATATATATAGTAGAATTCTCAAGATGTACCCCCCAAGTCTCCTGTCCTTTGCTAGTCAACCAAACACTAACCCAGGCTAGTTACTACTGTGAAGAAATGTGCAAGTGTACCTAAAGATAATAATCAGCTGATCTTAAAATGGGGTGATAATCTCTGGAGGTGCCACGTAATCCCATGAGCCCTTGCAGCAGAAGAGGAAGGCAAAAGAAGCAGTCAGAGAAATATGGCAGAAGGGGAGCACAGTGACTGAAAGGATGATGGACTTGACCCACTATGGCCGGAGGGGGGCTGCAGTGAAAAGGAGTGTGGGCAGCCTCCAGGGGCAAAGACCAGCCCTTGCTGAAAGCCAGCAAGAGAACGGGGCCCTCAGACCTCCAACTGCAAGGAACCTGAAAGAGCTCCGAAAAGTGTTCTTCCCACAGCATCCGTCTAAGAGCAGAGACAACTGGCACCTTGATTTTGGACTTGTGAAACCTGGAGAGAAGAGAAGCCAGAAGAGTCAGCCTGGACTTTTGGAGGATGGACGATGAGATAATCAGTGTTCCACGTGGCAGAGTTTGTTGTGATTTGTTATGGCAGCAACAGAAGATTGAGTTCTAACACTGATTGTCTTTTTCACACAGAAAAGAGATGCTCAGAAAAAGGTAGCAACTCATCCCCTGCACAGCGCCCACCATTTCCAACCCAAACACCTCACATCCATCTCTGATACCGTCTCCACCACCACCGTTGCCTCTGCCATCAAAGGCTCCTCCATCACCTCTGCTTCGCCATCAACAGCCCCCCCGCCATAACTGATCACCAGAACCTTTTCACTACCGTCTACATCAGCACCACTTCCAGCACCATCCCCACCTCTAATATCACCACCAAGGCTTCCACCGTCTCCCTTGTCCTCGCCTCCACCACCCATTCCATCACCAACACCCACACCACCATGATTTTCACTGTCATCTCTAGTCACTGCAATACCTCCATCAGCACCATTTCTCAGCAAAGAAACCACCCAGAACAGCTGTTGTCCTCAACTTGCATGTACCCTTGCATGGCTCTGAAAGTAATTTCACAGCTTGCAAATTGCTATTTTATCATCTGATTGAAAGGAGCCTAATATCAACAAGCTTCTCCACTTACCCTTATTTTATGATTTAAATATCAGGAAAATTGAGGGGAGGGAAGACTTGGAGTCTGTACTCCTCTAAATCATATGGTTTCACCTCTGAAAATCATGAGTGTGAAGATTTTGACTTGAAAACTTGGACTCTCCTACACACCGTAACTCGGCTGGACATTAACTAGGAAACCGAAGCATGCAGAATGTGGGCATTTCATCTTCTAAATTCCAGGAACTTCCCCATGGGTCCCTGTGGTAAAAATCAGTCTATTGACCTAGACTGCTGCCTTGCCCATTTATACATTATTTTAATCTAAGCCCAAATTAAAATGATAAAATTCAGTATAGGTAGAAAAACGATAAAATGTGGATGTATACAACTTTAATCACGCTGACCTGGTCATCAAAGTCTTTTTATCCACAGCTCTGAGCACAGTTATACTGAGCTGCTTCTTGCTCAATTGTCCTGGTAACCAAACCTGAGCATCTCTAATACTGTTGGCAAGGCTAACGGTGCAGGTGGTGGTCATGGAAATACATGATGTTAACTGGACGAGGCTGGGATCATGTCCATGGTCTTATTCTCATAATCACAATGCGCTAACCAACTGTTGCTCATTCAAAGCCAACTGTGGAGTGAAGCCTTCTCCAAATTTCCTTTGCCACCACGACAGACTTGGATGGAGACCTGTTTTCACGCTTGGTTAAGTTGGCGAAGGTTGGCCAAGTCAGTGTCTCACCACTGACCTTGGCATTATGGCTTTACCCTGCCCAGGACTGTCATCCCCAGTAAGAATATTCAGAGGCTCTTTTGTCATGTTCATGCTGTTGGTTTGTGCCTTATGAGGTAGTGTCTCCAAGGTCAGAATTAAACACATATTGACCGAAGTACCTCAGGTGGATTCCACGTTGTGAAATCATCCTCTGGGTTAATAAATGACTTCTGAAAGATTAATTACGCTTTCTTTAGAGGCAAGGCAGAAATAGATACTTTGTCACTGTCACGGGTCTTTATACTATTTTAAAAAGTAGAAACTACCGCTCTGACTATTTAAATTATTAAATATTTCATATAAACATATCAAAAGTTATATATGTAAATATTATACATATTTTCCTTCCACTCCAGGCACAGGTTATAGACTTGCGACCACACTGACTACCAGTCTTTGGTAAAAAATAGATCACTGTGAATGCAAATATTTGGTATGTTACATGTGAGTTGAAATTAGATTCACTCTTAATGGCTCTACACCCAGGAAGAAGCTTATACTTACAAGAAAATAAGCTTCAAAAAATGTCCATGACTCTCTAAGGGAAATGGGACCATTTGCCCATAAATACACCTATTATCCCTTTTTAAAAATAAATACCCTAAATATTGCCTGCCAGAACTCAAATCCTATCATTAGCAAGCAAGGCATTTCATTAAATTAATACATGTGAGAAGGCATTAGGCATGTACTATACTTTAGGGAAGAAAAAATACATAAATAAATGAGTGGGAAGGGATGTTTTGCATCACATGTTGTATATTCCAACATTTTTCCCAATATGAAATTAACTTTTACCACTTGGCTGATGAAAAACTGGACCTAAGTAAATATGGCTAGACCCTGAACACTTGTGTTCAGCACACGGGTGGCAAAACCAGAAACAAAACAAAACAAAACAAATAGTGGCTGCTTGAGTTTTAAAGAAAGATGGCATATTGAGTAAATCAGGAAAGTGATTTAAAACAAAATGAAAATATAAATAATAATTAAACCTAATGTTGTAAGGAAATAGATAATTGGCTATACACAGAAGGTTTACCATTTTGAAAAAAATAAAAATATGATCAGGGGTCAATGAACCCTTTATCTGAATGTCCATTTGCAAGTATTTGTCAACCACATTGACTTTTTATTGTAACTTTTCCCTCAGTTTTTCCTGTCAGTGGAAAACATAAAATTTCAAGTTTTATTCTGATAAAGATTGTTGTTGTTGTTGTTGCTAACAGATCTTTGATAATTCACGTCCCTCATGTTGCTTTTTCTTTTTCTTTATGAGACTCGTATTAGCTAGACTGTGGACCTCATGTACCAACTCTCTAATTTTCTTATGTTTCCTCTGTTATTACTGATCATTTAAAATTTTTGTTCTACTCTCCGACACTTGTCTCAAAGTTATTTTTTCACCCTACTATTTATTTTCAAGAAGTGTAACTCTCTTATTTTTATTTGCCAAAACTATTTTTCTCTATTTCTTATTTCTTACACCCTGTTCTTGCATATAGATTCAATATTTTATATTCTCTTATAAATTTAAATTTATAAATTATGTGTTTTTTTGTTTTCTTTTAAATATTTATTTATTTATTTATTTATTTATTTATGGCTGCACTGGGTCTTTGTTGCTGTGCACGGGCTCTCTCTAGCTGCGGTGAGCAGGGGTTACTCTTCATTGCAGTGCACAGACTTCTCATTGCGGTGGCTTCTCTTGCTGTGGAGCACGGGCTCTAGGTGCGCAGGCTTCAGTAGTTGTGGCTCACGGGCTCAGTAGCTGTGGCTCGTGGGCTCAGTAGTTGTGGCTCGTGGGCTCTAGAGCGCAGGCTCAGTAGCTGTGGCGCATGGGCTTAGTTGCTCTGCGTCATGTGGGATCTTCCCGGACAAGGGATCAAACCCATGTTCCCTGCATTAACAGGCTGATTCTTAACCACTGTGCCACCAGGGAAGCCCAAATTATGTGTTTTAAAAGTTTTACTCTAATTCCTGTATTGTATCTATTTCCACTGACTTATTTTAACAGTTTTTTTTTTAATCTCTATGTTTTAGGTGTTTAAGCTTTCTTCTAATGTCTGACAAAAAGTAACTTTCCATTTATATTTAAGGATAAAGCATTGAAAAGCTGATTGGAATATCAATGTTTGTGACAGGGACTTATCAACTGGTGGGTTTCATTTTAACTGGTGTGTCAGGGATTTATCAACTTGTGGGGTTCTGGTGTTCTGTCAGGGACCTCCAAACAATAGGTTCTTTATCTCTCTCTCTCTCTCTCTCTCTCTCTCTCTCTCTCGCGTGCATGCACGCTGTGTGTGTGTGTATGTGTATGTGTGTGTGTGTGTGTGTGTGTGTGTGTGTGTGTGTGTGTGTGTGTGTGTGTTTTCCTGGAAGGAATCAAAACCTTCCCTCTCTGCATTTGCAGGTAGATAGCCCTCGATAACATATGCTTGAGTTGAGAGTCAGAAGGGGACCGAGAGCATTATTTTATCTGATGCATGAATTTTCCCTTGTCCTTCCTGGTTTCAGTTCATCACCTCTCACCAACCTTCTACTATAGCTGCTCCCACAGCCTGGAGCTCTCTGGTTTGTTGCCTCCACAGAATCTTCTTTCTCTCATTTAGGTAGAGGATATAATATTGGGATCAGGCTGTTTCGTAAACACACCTGCATCTAATTCTTCTGTTTTTACCCTCTTGCTCTATTGTCAACTCCTTTGATATTTCGTGACTCCAATTCCCGAGCCTTTCTGCAGTGCTATGACATGAATTAGATCGATCCTCACTGATAACTTCTCCTGCAAAAGCCTCTAATTAGCATCTGAATTGCTTTTGATTTCTTTATCCACTGTTTGTGAAATATACTGCTGAGTTCTTGCTCATTGTACATTTATGTATTAGTTGTCCATTGCTGTGTAACAAAGGACCCTAGGCCCAGCTGATGAAAACAGCAAACACTGATCATATCTCACAGGTCCTGGGGCTCAGAGATCTGGGAGTGGCTGGGCTGGGGGGTGCTGGCTTGGGGTCTCCCATGAGATTGCTGTTAAGCTTTCATCTGGGGCTGCTGTCATCTGAAAGCTCAAATGGGTTGAACAACCCATTCCAAGTTCACTCACATAGTTGGAGGCAAACCTCTGTTCCTCGCTGACTATTGGCCAGAAGGTTCAGAGTCTCCCCACCTAAGTCTCTCCGTTTGGCTGTTCACAATAGAATAGACTGTTTCATCAGAGTGAGAGACGGAAGAGAAAGAGAGAGAGGGAAAGACAGACGAGAGAGAGAGAGAGAGAGAAAGAGAGGCAATATTCTTCTATAACATAATATCACGACTTCACTTTTGCCGTATGATATTGGTCAAACAGACCAACCTTGGAGCAATATGGGGAGACTGCACAGATTGTGAAGACCAGGAAGCAGGGATCATTGGAAACGATACTGTAGGCTGGCCTCCTCCATTATGTCCTTTTTATTCCTTTATTCTTTATTTTTTAAGATTAATTAATTTATTTTTGGCTTCATTGGGTCTTCATTGCTGCACACGGGCTTTCTCTAGTTGTGGCGAGCGGGGGCTACTCTTTGTTGTGGTGAGCAGGCTTCTCATTGCGGTGGCTTCTCTTTGTTGCAGGGCATAGGTTCTAGGTACGTGGGCTCAGTAGTTGTGGCTTGTGGGCTCTAGAGTGCAGTCTCAGTAGTTGTGGCACATGGGCTTAGTTACTCCACAGCATGTGGGATCTTCCTGGGCCAGGGATCGAACCCGTGTCCCCTGCATTGGCAGGCAGAATCTGCACGGCGCCACCAGGGAAGTCCCTATTCCTTTACTCTTTTTTTTTTCTTTAAATTTATTTATTTTATTTATTTTTGGCTGCGTTGGGTCTTCATTGCTGCACGTGGGCTTTCTCTAGTTGTGGTGAGCAGGCTTCTCATTGCGGTGGCTTCTCCTGTTGCGGAGCACGGGCTCTAGGTGCACAGGCTTCAGTAGTTGTGGCTCATGGGCTCTAGAGCACAGGCTCAGTAGTTGTGGCGCATGGGCTTAGTTGCTCCGTGGCATGTGGGATCTTCCCGGACCAGGGCTCGAACCCATGTCCCCTGCATTGGCAGGCGGATTCCCACCCACTGCGCCAGCAGGGACGTCCCTCCTTTACTCTTATTTGTGGAGTTTTGGGAGGAAGAAATGATAAATATGTGGGTTCAATTGATCGTACGCAACCAGAAATATACTGTAGTTTTTCAAAGTGGGACTTATTGAGGGAGATAGGTGGAGTTAGGTCATCAGAGGGGGAATATTGCCACAATGTATGGTTTTTAGATCTGGGTCCATCTCCACAATGGAAAAAAAAACAAAAAACAAAAAAAAAACACCTTGAAATACCAAGCAGTCACAAATATAACCAAATTTATTCCATGCCAATTGAATTACTCATAGAAATCTGACAGTTAGATACACATCCTACCTGCTATTCTAAAACCCTGACTAATACAGATGAAATTCTACCTGCAATTTCTATTAAAAGAATGCTGGGCATTTAAACCGAATTTTCTGGGACTCACTGTTTTCTGCATTTTTTACTTTTTATGTTGTTAAGAAGAAAGCTTTGTCCAGAGGCAATGGTCTGGAATGAGAACCTGATCTACAGATGCTTTTCTCAATGGTATGAAGAGAATATGTTCTTAATAATGCAAACATTGCAAATTGATTGGGTCAGTCAGCCTTTTTTAAGGTTGGGACTAAGAATAATAGAAGGTATAATATTTGATGAAACCCATTTGTAACCATTTCACTTTCAGCAGTGGGATGGGTGACTAATGTAATAAATGCAAAATCTACATTTGGATTATATACAGTCTCCACAAAATGACAATTGTTATGCTGTCAAACAATCAACCCTTACACCTTCAGTTTTCACGCACCACATTTCCATTGATTTTCAAGAACTCAAATCACATTCAATGTGTGTTTCTGGCTGGCAAAATAACTACAATAGTGTTTTACAGTGGACAGGTTTTACTATTTTATGCTGCAGATGGAGGGATACATTTATAGAAAAAGTAACAGATCAACCTGGTTTTTAGTGAAACTAATTTATATGGTTGTCATGTGAAACTTTTAATTTATTTACAATTTTGATATATGTCAGCGCATGATTCTCCCTGGGTCTTCTAAAGCTAAAAACACAGATGTAATTGTATTTGGTCCATTTCCACCAAAAAGTTTATTATTATACTACTGTTCTTAATATTTTAGCAACCCATTCCCTAGCTGTATAACATTTTATAGATACAAATACATGGTTTATGCACACAGGGATGTTATATCAATATAAATATTGACCTATGAGGGCTTCCCTGGTGGCGCAGTGGTTGAGAGTCCCCCTGCCGATGCAGGAGACACGGGTTCATTCCCCGGTCCGGGAAGATCCCACGTGCCGCGGAGCGGCTGGGCCCGTGAGCCATGACCGCTGAGCCTGCGCGTCCGGAGCCTGTGCTCCGCAACGGGAGAGGCCACAACAGTGAAAGGCCCGCGTATAGCAAAAAAAAAAAAAAAATTGACCTATGTGAAATACATATAGATAGGGTCACAGGCTTATCTAAGTATACAGAGGTTATCTGGATTAATCACTAATGCATTTCTTCCAGGTAATTCCAAATGGTCCTCAGTTGCTCATGACTCACTAATATGATGGCTTAAATAGCCTCAAGAAAGAGGAAAATGTTGCCTATAATAAAGAAATTCCTTCTCAGTTTTAAATTTCAAAGTATGGTTTTAGCAGTGTCAGCAGGCTGAAACTGCTGGTGACTTCAAGAGGATGCATCTTGAGAGCAATACATCTTTTAGTTACTCTACACACATCAAGGGCAAAGGCGGGTGTTGTCTTTACTGTTCTGTTACTGGCTTTTGTGGCCTTTCACTTTTCAATAGATTTATTAGAAATTGAGATCAAATCTTTGGTGGAAGACTTCAAAATATCCTGAGAAACAGGACCTTCACCATCCCCAAAGAATGCCTTACAAATTAGCCCCGCCAACACACTGAACTCACTGTTTCCGTTTTAACAAAACTTGAATTAACCTGCAACATTTCTTCTCTTCATTTATCTATCTTACACTTAATCTTTACTGATACATTGTTAAAAGCAAATTCGTTTTGTGGATATTTGGAAATCTGTAGCAACATACTGTCAGAGGGTGATACCTCTTCTAGGCAGGTCCTCACAGGAAGAAAAGATACGCTCAAAAGGATTATGTGAAAAAGTACTATTGCCAGATCACTTGGCAGTTCTATTTTTGATTTTTTTGAGGCATCTCCCTACTGTTTTCCACTATGGCTGTACACATTTACATTCACTCCGGTTGTATGCAAAAGTTCCTTTCATTCACACACCACCGCATGACCCAGCAATCCCACTTCTGGGTGTGTATCCAAAAGAAATGACATCCGGACTGCAAAGAGACACCTGCGCTCCCACGTTCAGTGCAGCATTATTCACAATAGCAAAGATATGGAAACAAGTTAAGTGTTCACAGATGAATAATGGATAAAGAAAATGTGGTATACATACACAATGGAATATTACTCAGCCTTTAAAAATAAGGAAATTGTACCATCTCCAACAATATGGATTAACTTGGGGGAGATTAGGCCAAGTGAAACAAACCAGACAGAGAAAGACAAATCCTGCACGATCTCAATTTTATGTGGGATCTGAAAACATCAAGGTCCCAGAAGCAGAGAGTAGAACGACGGTTGCCAAGGGCTTGGAGGTGGAGTGAGGGAAGTGGGCAGATGATGGTCAAAGGTCCAAACTTTCAGTTATAAAATGCATAAGGTCTAGAGATCGAATGTATGCCATGGTGACTATAGTTAATAATACTCTACTGTGTGCTTGAAATTTGCTAAGATAGTAGATCTTAAGTGTTTTCATCACACACAAAATGGATAACTATATGAGATGATGAAAGTGTTAATTACCTTGATTGTGGTAATCATTTCACAATGTATACATACATCAAACCATCATGTTGTACGCCTTAGATATACACAATCTTTATTTGTCAATTATACCTCAATAAAGCTAGAAAGAAAAGGAGCATCTATTTACAGAGGTGTGGGAAGGGTGTCAGGGGCCACTGAAGGATGCTGAAATGTCCACGGATGAGCAATGCTTCGCAGTGGTTCCCATCTCCAAGCCTGAAAGGGCAAAGCAAGAGCAGGGCATTGCCTGCACCTCGTAAGACCCATAGCCACAGCAGAGGGGTCACCCCTTAGGAGCTGTGGCCATAGGTAGAGGGACATAGATATCGCCAATATTGCAGCCCAGCTGAGAAAAATCAGAGAAACGTGGCTGTCTCTCTCTTTCTGCCTTTCTTTTCCTGTCGGCGCTGTCCATTGACCAAACCCAACCTGAAACTAAATAGCCAAGGAGCTCAGGTGCAGCCATACTGCAAGATCGGTCTCCAGGTGCAGAAAGAGAGATAAGGGCAGAGACTGGAATCTAGTTGCAGAGAGAATAAGCAGCACAGTAACTAGATTCTGGGTGTGGAAATTTTCTTCCTATTTTAAGCGTAAGAGCAACTGAGACAGAATAGCTCATTCACAAACCAGAAATAGACGATTCATTGAATAATTTCTAGGACATGACTGCATCCACTCTGACTGGGGTGTGCTACTTGGCATTTTGTTTTGTGGCCTTTTAATGGATGGGTGTATCTCAGAAGATTTGTATAAATTGCCTTTGGTCTGGGTGGTCAATGAAACATCAAACCAAAGGTTCACACAACTCATCATATTAGTTTCTGGAAAATGGACAGATTTTTAAATTATGCTCATTCAGACAAAGGTTCAAATGTTTTTGCTTGATTTGCCAGTGTGTCTTCAAAGACAAAAAAAGTGTTAACAGAATCTCTATATTATCCCATTCCCCCTCCAACTATTTAATTAGCATTTACAAGTAAGTGGAAGCATTTATCAGAATGTATATTTTTATTTATTCACCTTTGCGCTTCTATAGTCTTCTATGGGGTAATTTTAATATTATCAGAAAAATTAAAGAATTCAATCTCATTTAGTATAAGTCATATTTAAAGAATATAGATTACATGTATTTGTGTGTCTTACTGATGACTGGGCAGTTTTATTGCCCAAATAGGTGAAGGAAAAAATTAATAGCTTAAAAAGACAAACTTAAAGCAAATTAATTTAATTTTGTGCTTGGTTTTCTGAATGATATAATGTCTCCAATACGTTTTAGGACAGTCCTTTTGTTAAAAATAAACTTGGGGTACCCAAGTTACATAAAAATAGTGGTTAGATAGCAGAAAGCAATTATAGGTTAAGTATGTCAACCCATTATTTCACAAATATGTTACAGGGTCTGCTTTAACTTCTCTTAGAAACAGGTCTAATAGCTTTCTAATAGACCAAGCCATGTTATAGCAAATGTTTATATCGCTGATACCTGGAGGTATATGATTTGAGCCATACAAAGTTTTAATGTATGTAATAACAAACCTGGTTATATCATTAGGTGCCAATATAATTTTATCATTCCCCGCAAAGTTTTCTGAGCTGTTTGGTAGCTAAATTATCAAGAATATTGAGCTACCTGGTGGCATTCGGTCGTTAAGTCCCTGGAATTCTGGATCATTCCTTGCATTTTTAATTCAAAATTCCCCATTAAGTCCCAGAGTGCTAATTTGTATCCACAGCTAGAGATAAAGCATCCCAAATCCTCATGTTATTCAAACTTTCTGTGCCACAGTTTAAATAGTAAGAGATGATGCCTACATGAGTCACTTGTATGTGTCTACTAGTGAGTTTTCTCCCATGATTTCAATCATTTTAACATCCTTTTTTTGTGTGAAATAGCTAACTCAACACTGATTCTGTACTAAAATATACTATCTATGACAGTTTTGAAAAATATATGAATTCCACAGAGATTTGTTTAAAATCCTATAAAAATAATTGCCTCTTATTAAAAACATTGAAGGAGTTTGACTGGGCAGAGATGAAGTAAGGGAGCTGAAATTCTATAATAGGATGAGGATTCAATAAAATGTTATCTCAAACTAACAGACTCTGGCAACTTTTCTTTTCTTTCTGCAAATTCCATCTGTGGCAGTACTGCAATTAGGCTAAATAGGTGTCCTTTGCAATAATGGTCATGATGGTACCATGACAGATGGCATGCCACTGGGACCAGGGCACTGTCTGGGAAGGAGCATGAAATTTCAACTCTGTCTCCCTTTGTCTACTAAGGCTAAGTTCTCAGTAGTCTTTATTTTCCTTCTTCTCCTTTTTTTTTTTTTTTTTAAACATATGCCACAATCATCTAGGTCAGGGGTTGGCAAACCTTTCCGGTAAAGCACCAGACAGTAAATATTTTTGGCTTTGTGGCCAGATGGTCCCTGCTGCATCTACTTGGCTCTACTGTTGCAGAGTGAAAGCCACCATAGACAATCCATAAATGAATGAGCCTAGCTGGTTTTCAATAAAACTTTATTTACAAAAACAGGAAAAGGATCAAAATGGCCTGGAGTCTGTAGTTTGCCAATTCTTGGTACTACATCACCCTTATCCAAAGTGTTGCGAATACAGAGAACTGGCTTTTTCATGGAGGTAAAACCGCTCTTAATTGTCTTTGAAAACTAAAGTAAGTAGCTTATGACTACATGGAAGCATATAAGCTCTTAGGAAGAGGTCTTAAAATGCTCTTCAATTAGCATCTGCCTTGTGGAAGAAACTTTAGAGAAGCTTTCTGGCTGTATCCATGTGTGCTACTGCTAAGCTTTGCCAACATCTCACACGTTTTGAACATCCCCTAGTGGTTTCTGGGTATCTTGCGTCCTAATCATCTCCTCTTATATTGCATTATTTTTGATCCAGTCCCAAATCTCCGTCCTGTTTACATTGTAGCAAAACAAGAAAACACTTTAATTTAGGAAATTGTTAGGGTTTTGTATTTGGCCTTCACAGAGATGAACAAGAGTTTGCAACAATGCAAGTTTATGGTGTCTTAATCTGAAAAATAATTAACTCCTATGCTAGGTTTACTCTTTTCTGACATGTCTATTTTTCATGTATTTGAAAAGAAAATGGAAATTAAAAGTCCCATTCCAGAACAACAAATTGTATCATCTTGGGCCGTCTGCTGACTGTGTCTGAAACATGATGCTCTTATCTGTGAGACGGGGATAATAAGTTACTTTTATGAAGAGTAAGTGAATTTCACATGTAAAGAGCTTAGAAACGTTATTTGCATGCAGTAAGTTAAATAAGTAGTTGCTAATATATTTAACTGGCTAAAGAAAGACTGATGTATCATCGATGACATCATCACGTGACATCATTCTGTTTCATGATTAAAAAATGTAAAGGAAGAAATGTACGGCATTATGCCCCTAGAGAATACAATTCAATAGAAGTCATGTCACTATCAATCATGAGCAAAACAGGAGACACAAATTAGGGGTAAAACTTTTCTGAACTGCTGGTAGGTGGGTGGTTCATGATAGGACATATTATGGGGAAAGATGTTATAAGCCTTTCTTTGACTAACATGTCTATTAACTCACACTGTCACCAGAAATAAAGGCTTTGCCTATTGCGACACAAGTTTTCTCATAGTAGACAGTTATTCACTTACAGGAACACCTTCATCGGCTTGTTCGAGAACTCCTCCCCACCAGCATCCGCAGAAATAAACAGAGGCAGGTGACTCAGTGCGTTTCTCAGCATCGTGTGTGAATCACTGCTGACCCTCTGCACTGCAGTGGATGCGGCACAGTGACAATTTGGATGAAAGTTTGGGCCGTGGCTGTTTGTGCCACCGAGTGTCTCATTCACATTTTTGACAAGGAATTTCCTTCAGAATTACTGGTTGTTTTGTCCTAATGCATTGCAGTTTACCTTTTTTGGCATTTCTGTTTTGTAGGTAATTTTGAGCTGGAGAGTCTTGAAACCATTTGCCGGTGGTAGAAAATTGCTCGGAGCACTATGAAAATATCATTGAGACCATGTGTTTTTTTTTAAAACTCTTTTGCACTATCCTCTGTTTCCCAATTATTTCCAGCTGTGTCTAGCCACTAAGCGCACCTTCACAGCCTGACTTAAAAACAAAATAGTTGTGAGGTGCCGTTATTCGTTTATTTGTTCAAGTGTCAAATGTCGGGTAGAGGTGGATTCAGTTCTACGCAGGGTTATCGCCACTCGGTATCCTGGAACTGCCTGCCCCCCTGTTTTTCCTGATTTTATATTTCGGACAAGAGTAGCAAGTGGAACTAGGGAGAAGTCTTCATTCTTACCCCATTCATGTATTCTTTGCAAATACAGATAGGAATGTAATTTCATTTAGACTACCTTTGAAAAAAAGGATGCTTTGTAAAAATGAAAATCCATAATTAAGTATATTAACCTCCAGTTGGGATCCTTACTTTTCTGAGTCATTCACAGCCCTGATTTGCCAAGGAGTCATACAATGGATATACTGCCTACCTGACGTACTTAACATAAATTTGTTAATCGGTAATTTGTGTTGTTTGCCGTTCTATCTACCTTCTTTAAAAGTATTCTAAAACTTAGACATCTATTTCACAGAGCTTTGCATCCTTTGCCCCTCCGTATTGGAACTGGCCACATGTAACCTTCATTCAATCAAATTCTGATACAGGGAACCTTCTTCAGGACACTGATGAAATGTCCAAGTATCAAGAATACAGCATGGTTACCTGTTCCCGGGGTTGATATTGAGAGTATTTAAGAACCGGTAGAGCGTAGGCAACAGCCAATCGGAAACAGATGCTCTGTCCAATCAGAATGGACACCAGCCACAAACACCAGCCCAGCCCAACAGGTGCTCCCCAGCTGCCAGGCAGCCCTGCCCATTCCCACGGGAGGTCTGCAGCTGCTTTCAGTCCAAGGAGATTAGCAAGGGACAGAGAATACGTAGTCATGTACAGTAAGTCCCCTACATACGAGTTCCGTACTGAGAGCACG
The DNA here is from genome assembly GCF_937001465.1 of Orcinus orca. Classification (NCBI taxonomy): domain Eukaryota; kingdom Metazoa; phylum Chordata; class Mammalia; order Artiodactyla; family Delphinidae; genus Orcinus; species Orcinus orca. Next base: position 24,960,829 of record NC_064577.1, on the reverse strand, counting down.
TTCGTAAGCCAATTTGTCTGTAAGTCCAACAAAGTTAGCCTAGGCACCCAACGAGCACAATCGGCTATATAGTCCTGTACTGTAATAGGTTTATAATACTTTTCACACAAATAACACATAAAAAACAAACACTAAAAATAAAATATTTTTCATCTTACAGCACAGTACCTTGAAAAGTACAGCAGTATAGTACACCAGCTGGCATACAGGGGCTGGCATCGAGTGAACAGGCAAGAAGAGTTACTGACTGGAGGAGGGAGGGGAGGTGGGAGACGGTAGAGCTGAAGGATCGCCAGCAACAGGAGACGGAGGGCAAGTGCAATTTCACTCGCGCCGGACGTTGACGGCATGCTCGTTCGCTCTTTGAAAGTTTGCAACTTGAAGGTTCGTGTGTAGGGGACTTACTGTATCTTCTCTGGGACTTGATTTTTGTCAACATCTCTTTATACTTCATTTCGTCCTGTTTTAACTAAAGATGTAAAGGCATTCCCATAGAACCGAGACCCTTCAATGTCCTAATTCTAAGAAGAATTTGAGTCATAAATTGATGCTGTGCGGTATTCCAAGGGAAGAAGATGCTCCCTATTCTCAACATGGAACAGGTTCTGATGTTTAGAGGCAGAATGGGGGGACCTTTAGAATGAACAGTTTGACTTGGAATTAGGTCTTCGAGGTGACCTCATCACTTTGTTTAAAGCTGGTTTCAAAAACAACACAAACCTATAAAATCTAAAGGTTAAAAATGCATTCTGAAGAGAACCACAGATCTTTTTAAAATTATCTGTGCTTCTGCTCCCCTCTGTTAGTGAAAATATCAATGATAGAGGTCTATCCACATTAAATAATGGCCCACATTAAGTACGTGAGTACTTGCACACACGGTATTTATTTTTATACACGTACGCGTGAAGCCTACACATAATTCTGTATGTTATTTCTCTAAATTTAGTTTCAGTTCTAACAGACAATTCTATACGGTGCAGAAAATAACATTCATCCCTGATGATAAATTTAGTAACCAAAAGTTGGCAGAATATTAATAGATGCTAGAAGTCATTGCTCTCTGGCAACCACTAAAAACATGTTCTCTGTTATAAACACTTGAACAAGGTTTAAATTTGGTAGATTATTTATAAAATGAGAGCTTTCCAGACATTCCTCCCCGACATTCTAGGAGAATGGTCATGTCTTCCATCTTCTGTATCCTTAGAGATGTATAATGTGCTATAAGCATGTCTCTTAAATGCCAGATATGCTAGGAAAGCATAAGTACATCTTTCTAGTTGGACATTCCACAAATCATAGCCAGGTGACCCACCCATTCATTCTTTTGCTTATTCATCTCACAAATTTTACTCAGCGTTGGCACTGAGTCAGAGGATCCTGATGCTACTTGGATAAAGACAAACTCACCCCTGTCTTCTAGAAGCATATACTCTAGAGGTAAGGCAAAACAAGTGTAAATAAAAATTAATATACATGGAAATGTATGCCATGACTGCAATAAGAAGAGGATGCTATGTGAGTACAAAGAAAGAGAAGCTTAAGTGTTTTAGGGTGGCCAGGAGGACAGTCGTTTTCACCTAAGGGGGTCATTCTGAGACAGCAAAGATAGCCAAGCCATCAGGGGAGTGAGCCCTGCTATGTAACGCGGGTTGACATAATTTAATCGTTTATTATACTTTAAAAATAAAGCTTTTCTGATAGTTATATACTTAAAGAAGACTAGGATTTAATTTACAAAAAATTAGCTTAGAGTCCAGGGATACATTTTTTTTTCCTTACACAGGGGAACAGTTGATTAGGGTTTAAATCAAAGAGCCCATAGAATATCAGTCAGTGAGGCAGGACCAGAGCAAACTTGTGAAGTCCGTGGATTGTGTCCGTGACTTACATGCCTTCAAATACCCTCTCCTAACTTCTCAAGGCCTCCGTCTCTTTGCCACTCCCATCTTAGTCTTAAAGATGCAAATTCAATCTATCCAGTTTTTTTCCCTTTATATTTAATTCACATGAAAATATACTCCAGGGAATGCTTTCATGTTTACCATTCCAACATTTTCATAAGGATTCATGGGAATGTTATTTCTAATCCTGGAACTCCAGGTGCCAAGAGCTTGGCTTTTAAGGAAAGAAATAAGATAATGAATAGTTATGAGAGTTTATACACACACACATAAACTACTCTGTTACATAATATGTATACATAGTCTATAACACACCCATATATATGACTTATTATAATACAAAGTTGCTGTTTTAGCATTACAACCCAGAACTTACATCATGCAAAGGGCTTTGAAAGTGATCACGTTTTTTCACATAGAAAATGTCCATTTATTCCATTTTATTTCAGAGCTCCCAACTGTTTAAAAGAAAATTAAACATAGCAAAAATTGCTGTCAGATACTCCAGAGGGGCCTCTGATTCTCTTCTCTTTTGGTTATGCTGCACAATTTCAACAAGCACTTTTCAGAAAATGGGCGGAGCGGAAACTTTGAACTCGGTGGAAGACAGACACAGAATGTCTCAAGCACTCTAATTGTTTTTCTGGGAAATTTAGTAATTATATAGAAGTTCTGTTTATTTTAATGGCTTCTTATCACCACATGCAACTCACTTAATGACCACATTTTCTCAAGGGACGTCCATGACATCATTGAGTAGCCCCAGTGTTTCCTGATACTTTAAAATGCTGTCCCAGCCAATTTTCAGCATTGCTGAGGGCTGCGAGATTCCTGGGGAGGTCTCCCAAAGCTCCCTTATCTACATGCATGAAGATATATGTACATATAGATACACAATATATAGCATTGAAAAATACATCATACAAAGTAAAAAATAAAACATTACGTTTTATATATATAGTTATAGTTTGCAATGCAGTGGTGCGGGGGAGTGGTGAAGGTTGGGCTTGTTTGGAATCACTGTAGGATCTAGAAAGCCTGAGTGGTTGCTTCTCCAGAGTGGCTGATGGGAATAAAGAATGTGCCTGTAAAAATGACATTAAGCCATAGACTTTGCACTGTGCCCAGCAAAGTTTGACAAGCAACAGAGTCTACTGTAATTCGAGAAGATACGTGCACCCCTATGCTCATAGCAGCACTATTCACAATAGCCAAGACATGGAAGCAACCTAAGTGTCCATCGACAGAAGAATGGATAGAGAAGATGTGGTACATATATCCAACGGAAATACTACTCAGCCCTAAAAAAGAATGAAATAATGCCATTTGCAGCAACATGGATGGACCTAGAAATTATCATGCTAAGTGAAGTAAGTCAGACAGACAAAGACAAATATCATATGATATCACTTATATGTGGAATCTAAAAAAAGGATACAAATGAACTTATTTACAAAACAGAAACAGACTCACAGACTTCAAAAATGAACTTATGGTCACCAAAGGTGGGGGGTGGTGATAAATTAGGAGTTTGGGATTAACATATACACACCAATATTTATATAAACTAGATAATAGATAATCAACAAGGACCTACTGTATAGCACAGGGAACTCTACTCAATATTCTGTAATAACCTATATGGGAAAAGACTGAAAAAAGAATTGATATATGTAGATATGTAACTGAATCACTTTGCTGTACCCCTGAAACTAACAGAACATTGTAAATTAACTATACTCCAACATAAAATAAAAATTAAATTTAAAAAGTCTCTCTAGTGAATGAATGAATGGTGAAGGAAGGATTGAATAAACTAGTCACTGAGTCTATGAATGAATGCCTGAGTAGGTGTTGATTTATCAGATGATCAGAGTGGGGAAGATACACAAGTAGTCTCAGAATCTTAGCAAGTGCCCTGCGTCAGGACTTTTCTAAATAAGGATTTGTCATCCTTCTCTGGAGGCATTTTCACCAGCTATTTCTGCCATTCCAAGTTTGATCCCAAGGGCTTCCCTGGTGGCGCAGTGGTTGGGAGTCCGCCTGCCGATGCAGGGGACGCAGGTTCGTGCCCCGGTCCGGGAAGATCCCACATGCCGCGGAGCGGCTGGGCCCGTGAGCCATGGCCGCTGAGCCTGCGCGTCCGGAGCCTGTGCTCCGCAACGGCAGAGGCCACGGCAGTGAGAGGCCCGCGTACCGCAAAACAAAACAAAAGAAGACAAAAAAAAAAAAAAAACAAAGTTTGATCCCAAGAGAATGGTATCTGTTACGATGGACTCTTAGCATGAGGACCAGTGGATGAGAGAGATTTGGAGGCATGGGGAATGGAGAAACATTTTCACTACATTTAAATCACAGCACACATTTGGCCGCTTATTCCTCAACTTTGAAAGAATGCCACTAGATCCCCTTTAAGGAGATGAAAACTCTCTGTGAAAAGCAGGAATCAAATCCCTGTCCACTGGAGATGTCCATTTCCCTGCGGCTCTTCACGGGGCTCTTACCTTCCTACCTGCCTGCCCACGTGCACTTTTCCTAAAATGAGGAGATGATGAATCCAAGATCCCATCCAGAAGCAACCTGGGCAGGGGGTTCGGGCCGAGAGGTCCTTTGAGGTGGCGACTGTGGAACTTTGACCCTGGGCACAATGTACAGCCCAGCCTTAGTGATTTTCTCATTTCCACTGAAAGCGCTGGCCCGCCTGTGATGGGAATATCAAGTGTTACCAGGGCTGCTGCAGCTGTGATCCATTATTTCCAGTGGCAGTGGAAATCCATTGAGAGATCTCCCGGGAGATTGTGCAAAATGCGGTGGTGGGTTGAATATTAACCCTTGCCACCCGCTGTAGCTAAGACTTCCGGCAAAGACCAAATTTTACTGGTCAGCCTCTGCCAACTTTCAGAAAAAAAACAGACTTCATCGCAGGCAAACTCGATTCTGAGATGGAAAACGAGGGTCTTCTAATGCAACGCCAGGCCCCTTGGAAGCCTTTTGTCTGCCTTTGACAGTTTCACACCCCACTGTGTCTGTTTCATAGAGGTCTACAAAGCTTTCTAGGAGAGGAAACCCTCTGATGAGGAATTCAGCGCAACTCTGACCCACCAAATGCCTTTTTCTTTTACAGTTCAATAGGCACCTTAAAAAAAAAAAAAAAAAAAAAGGAAAGAAAAGAACTATATTACATTACCAGGCACACTTACATTTTATAGCTTTTTTTTTTTTTTTTGCCCTTACTTAATTTGAAACGTCTCTATTATTTTGTTTTATTTATTTTTAGGGAAATTGGCATCCTAGACCCCTGTTTAGAGTTTTCTCTTGAAGGGGAACGTTTGTAAAGGGAATGATGAAGTCCTGAAAAACACACAGAAATAACAAACGGGAGAATGGGTCTGTCCAGACTCTTCACGAGGCTAGATCATTTCAGGCTTTTGATGCTCTCGTAGTTCTATGAATGTGTACGTCGGGTCAGCATGTCGGTCAAAGGCTACGTAGTTCCATTTTGACATAATTTCTGCAATTAACTACTAGACGTTGTCTTATGATTTGGAAAGTGAGCTTAAAGCAGGGGTTCCCAGCTTCGGCACCATGACATTTGGGGCTGGATAATTCTGTGTCATACAGGGGATCGTCCTGTCTATTGTAGGATGTTTGTTCTGCGGCGTCCTTGGTCTCTACCCACTAGATGCCAGAAGCACCCCTTCCCCCAGGTGTGACAACCAAAAACATCTCCAGACTTTGCCAACTGTCACTTGGGGGTAAACCCATCCCAGGTTGAGAACCACTGGTTTAGAAGAAATGGTTTGAGGGAAAGAGCATAGCACATGTCTTTTAAAAATCTAGAAACAACATCCTTAGAGCCTAAGACATTCTACTCTCGGGATCTATATCCCTCATCACAGATCCTTAATTGTTCTGATTCCTGCCCAGTCTCCACTCTGTTCCTGCTCTCCCCTTTGGTGGACTTCAAAGAGGAACAGCCTCAGCCCCTTTCCTTACCTATTGACTGTTGAAATCTTCAGGTGGTCCCCAGCCTGGCTTTTCATTTTCGTTTAGAATTAATACCTTCCACACTGGAACTTAGCTCCCAGCTGCAGGATAACCCTATGGCAGACTCATACTCTCTCGTGCTCTGCTGTCCTGAGAAGGACCAGGTGGGAGCAGATGGAGAGCACCGATTACCCAGGAGTCACCAATAAGTTACTACCCCTTCCTCACAGGACAGAAACAGACAAGGCCATTCCAAGCATCTGGTATACCCTGCAATCAGCAGTAAGAGCGCTTGGCCCTATCCTTGTCAGTCAGGAAAGCGTTATCATACACTGACTTAATTCTTATTCTGGGGAAAGCTCACTTTGGTTCCACACCAGTGTCCGTCTCTACAGGTCGGTTGCCCTTCAAGTCGAAGTTACTCCTACCGGCGAGCTCTGTTTCTACCCAGTTTTGGATGTAGCTTTTGCTCTGGGACTAGAGTTCCTCAAAACTGCTTTCTCAAAGATCCTGTATTCCCACAAGAACATAACATTGTTAAACAGCAATTTCAGCTGAAAGTTAACAAGGTTTCAAGGTAGTTAAAAAACTGTGAAAGCCTGACTCCCAGTGTGAAATACAAAACCTGTGAAATTCAAATACGCAGGAACGCTTTCATTTACTCAGAGCTATGATTAAGGCTGAAAATGTTTTCTTTGTTTAAAAAAGAAATCCATAGGCCAGAGTGTAAAGAAATGTAGAATTCTAAAAGTTGTTATTTATTTTTTCTCAGACTAATCATGAGCTGAAAATAGTTCAATGTATATATAGTTGGGTGTTTTCATTCGTATGCTCTCTCTATGTACTCTTTGTATTTTCTCTCTCTCTAGATAGATAGATAGGTAGATATGCACATAGATACGTGTGTATATATGCATGTATATTATACTTATCTATGATGTATTTATATATGAAGTGTAGTTTAGGCAATCATTTAGAAACACAAATGAAAAGACTTCAGTAGGCTAAACAAACATATCATCTGGTGCTGGAGTGAGCTGGGTATACATCAAAAAACCAGGATTCAGTTCTCCACTGGCTATGGGACAGTGGTCTAGTAACTTTACCAATATTGTATCAGTATTTCAGCCAATTCTAAGTTTTCTCTCATATAATGTTAGAATATGAATGCCATGATATCTCTACCTACTCCAAAAATCATAAAAAGGCCTTTTAAAACTGCAAGGTATATAAAATATATAGAAGTAGATATTTATATAGATATATACCTAGATACACTGTTTACAAAGTTTGTAAGGGCAACTACTATTTGAAATGAATTCTGTACTCATTCTGTATGTGTGTCAAATATACAGTTAGTTTACAAACAGTGAAAAAGGTTTTGATAGCAATGTGTTAAAATGAATCCACATACAGCTGTTTGGAAACTAGGATTTAAGGGGTGTAGGGTAACGTGGAAAACAAGAAGGCTTTTCCTTGATATTAGCTTCCCCAAGCTTTGTCAGATTTTTAAGTTTTGTGTACCTAGCATTTTAATTTAGTTACTAAAAGTATGATTCTGAATGATATAATGAAGTATCCAGTTTATCATTTGAGTTTTGTAGAGTAGCAGAAAAAAATACCTGAAAATATTTTTCGGTACCTGAATATTGAATATTGATAAAAATGGTATTTGTTCTATGTTACCTTAACAAAAGGATCAACGGAGTTTTATTATACACAAAAGCATTCATCTGTAAAATTTAGTTGTTAATATATATTGCTTTATAAAGTGAGAGGCACAAACTTTTCCTTATTCATGTTGTTAAAATATAGTCATCAAAACATTTATCTCATCCCTAAAAGCCTACAGTCAATATTCTTCTTTATCTTTCACAGCACCGTGATTGCAGTTACTGTTTATTTAGACTTGTGAGGAATCTAATTTAAAAGACAACAGAACTTTCAACTCCAAAGACTTGGAATTAATATCATTGAATTCTTTTGACTTGGAATCAATTTTCAATGCCTGGACGATACAAAAGCATCAGATAAATCACTGATCTACAAGGAAAAAGTAAATGAATTATGGTAAATCTACATAATGTAATAGTTCATAGCCCTTTTTTTTTTTTTTTTTTTTTTTTTGGCTATGCTGCCACTTGCAGGATCTTAGTTCCCTGACCAGGGATGGAACCTGGGCCCTTGGCAGTGAAAGGGCAGAGTCCTAACCACGGGACCGCCAGGGAGTTCCCAGTTCATAGCCATTTAAAATCAGATAGTGATTCAACAAGGTCCTACTGTATAGCACACGGAACTATATTAATTATCTTGTAATAACCTATAATGGAAAAGAATCTGAGAAAGGATGGATATATGTATATGTATAACTGAATCACTTTGCTGTACACCTGAAACTAACACAACTTGTAAGTCAGCTATACGTCAATAAAAAAAGTCAAATACTTCAAAAAAATCATATATTGATAACCTAAGGACCTGAGAAAGTCTTCAAAGCATGTTAGGCAAATTACAAAATTCTATAATTGGTATAATCCAATGTTATTAAATATATTTGTATATATATGTATACACACAATGTTATTAAATATAATGTATATATACATATACACACAAATATTAAATATACATGTGTATATATATGTATATACACATACTATATGTGAAATATATATTGATAATGTGTGAAAGATATATATTGACATACATGAAATATATATGTAGTTCATGTGCACATATATGGAAAAAATTATCGCTCATAGTATATATCTGAGAGGTAGAAGTATGGGTCATTTTAAAGTTATTTTACATCAGTATTTATATTTTCTAAATGCTCTGCAATCAATGATTATATTTCACAATGAGAAAAATGTTTTAAATAAAATAATCTTAAAAATTATGAAGAAAAAAGATTAGAACATAAGAAAAACCCGGATTTGAGGTGTCAATTCTAGAACAGATTGAATATGAAAGTAATATATATATTTCTGCCTCCAAGTGTGTTTTGAAGAGTTTAAGTGAAAACTCAATTTGAAAGCAAATAAAAAAGGACACACAAACACAGACACACACAAAAGAATTCTGGCAAATTAAGGGAATAAAGAGGAGAAAATATTAAAATGCTTCTTAAAATGAGATTTTTGGGGCTTCCCTGGTGGCGCAGTGGTTGAGAGTCTGCCTGCGGATGCAGGGGACACGGGTTCGTGCCCAGCTCCGGGAAGATCCCACATGCCGCGCAGCGGCTGGGCCCGTGAGCCGTGGCCGCTGAGCCTGCGCGAAAAAATCAGATGTTTTGGTATATAACGTTTTCCCAAAGAGTTTAATTTCTTTTATAGATGTTCAAGTCAGGACAAAAAGGTTTCATTTTCTACTATAATGGGTGTATTTTATTCAAAGATCAAGGACTTTAAGATATATGGAGAATCAGACATGTAACATTATTATTTCTATATCTATTTAGGTGAGGTAAAATGTTCACAGTTTTACACGTACTTCACTGGCAAAAATAATTAGATCTTTTCCGTTTTTCAAAATTGTTTAAATATTACATAAAAACATACAAACTCATTGAAAAATATTGATAAAAAAGTCCCATGACATTTCTTCGAGTTATAGAGATAATGAACACAAATTGTCTCATTTGAAAGGCTTTTGTTTGCTAACTAGCTTTTTGTTTAAGTGTAATTTTTATAGGATTAATGTTTGGGGGTTAAGTTGCAGACTCTATGGGAATATTGCCCTTACTAGTCTCTGATATTTTTTTTTTAAATCATTAATGAATCCAAAAAGTAGACGTGGGGAGGAGGGGCCACATATGGTGTCAATACACTTTAATTAAGTGCAATAATTCCCCTTTTCCTGAGGTAGCTGTGTTAAAGACAGATTTCTCTTCAGAGATTTACATTCTGGGGATCTAGTTTTCAGCATTGCAATCACGTTCATCTGTGGAATTCCACTGCCCTCTGTTGGATTACTGTGAAAGTTCAGGTGGATTTCCATCTCAGATCAGAAATGCGGGGTTCAGTTTCTTAGCTTTTGGTATTTTCAGCTCAATATAAATCTTCCGAGCATAAGATATATTTTAAAATTGTGGAGTTAAAAAAAGGCTGATTAACTTCCTAACAGGCAAACTTCATTCAAAAACGTATCTTTATATCTTGAAAATCAATCAGCTCAGACTTTTCTCTATTTACATGTAAATAATATTTATAAAAGGGTTTGCCTACTAAGTCAGAATGAAAGCCCTTTTTCAAAAATGTCTCTGAAACATGGCAATGTCATTTTCTTTCTCTCTTAGGAGCCAAATAGAAAATATGACATTGTAGGACAACTAATTATAATACCACAGTATTATTATATTTTAATTTTTTATCTAGAAGGGAGACGGAATTCTTTGGAAAATGTAAAGTCATTAAAATCTGCAATTTATTTTTGAGTGGGTTCCAATGATAAATTTCCCAACATTGACCCTTGTTTCATTGAGGAACTTCAGAGACGGATGCCTTTGATCTGTGGAGCAGATGGTGTTCTGTATGCTTCTAGCACAAATCCTCCACAAATATACAACAAGAAGTGACCTGGAAAAGTCACCTCAGAGAGGAGGAAAGAAGTGACCAGAGGCAGACTCAGAAGGGCTCAAAGCTATCTGGCTGGAAGTATTGTTACTGATTGGATGTCAGCTTTTAATTCGTTGGATGGTATTTTCAGCCAAAATTTGAAAATCTCTCCTCCCTTTTCAACATCTGGTTTAGCCATTCCTTGAGAGACAAAACAGCCCTTTCTCTCTCATCCCATCTATTAAAAAGTACCTAGGTCCTGAGACAGAAATGAATGACCATGTCAGAACTGAATAGTTCTACTCCAGAATTCTGCTAGAAATAAGTCCTAATGTCCTCAAACCAAAATATTACAGTAGGACAATCTTCGACAGAGCAATTGATGGGAAATTAGCTTGGTTTCCTGTTCTATCCCATGAAGTCATTTGTCACATCAAAATACATGAAATATTATGATCAGTTCAATTTATTTCTTTATTTGAAGAACAAAATAATAATTTAAGCCCCCATATTTGATCCCGTCATGGCTGCTAAATATTTTAATTTATAATAAATGGTTTTTAACTGTTTTTCTGTAAAGTATTTTCAAACAGTATTTACCACATTAAATAGACAAGGAGATCTGAGCTTGGATTTCTTCATAATGCTTAAATGCTGCAATATAAGTGTAAGTATTTATGATGACACTTGTATTTTAATTCTAAAGAATCCTTTCAAAGCTTAGTCATTGTATGCCTCTTTCATCAGTGCAAAGTTTCCTAAAATAATCAAAGCTTTTTCAATAATATGAAATCTTGGTCTGAAAAACTAGTTTCACATCTATTTTTTTCTTTTTCAGTCCGCCATTTAACTGAAATACAACAAAGAAGAAAAAAGTGAGAATAGCAAAAATATATTTATGTGTGTAAGTTGTTAGTTATCTGTCATGTGATCGATGTTCACTCGTACCTCTCTCATTTACCATACTTGGAGCTAATATACTTGAAGCTATCTATAAGTGTAATTGACCTATCATATACAAGTATCATCATTGTCAGAGGAAAAGAACACTGATATATTTACTTTAAAAAAAAGCGCTAAACACTAAGTTGTGAATTATCATATAGATTACTCTGTGCTTCTACAAGCATACGCCTTTCATATATATGGATAACGAGGTCGATATGTATATTGAGACATTGTCAATAATATTACATAAGTTGTAAAAATGTCTAACCCTGTGTGTAATTTTAAATATTCATTATTATCGGGATTGACAATTACTCTAAAGGTGATAAAATTGGCTTAAACACAAACGTATTATTGTTCAAAAATGTGTGAGATCAGAATTCATTAATATTCTGAAAATATTTTCACAGAGACTCTGAAGTTTACCTAAATCATCTTTGTTTAAAATCAAACTTGCTGTCCAATGGAAAAGCACATTATTTGGTGTCTGTTGTAAAAAACAGATTAGGAGAAAACACATTGATAAAACGTTTCCAAGATCTCTAATAATTATTAAAGAAAGAAGATAAATATTTTTTTCTACAATCTAGAAGTCATCTTTGGGCAAGTGGTTTTCTCCACACCTAACGTAGTGTTCTGTAAACTATAACAGTGTATTCTAACTATACAGTCAAGGCTTCACGGTCTGGGGAGGAACAGGGATGCCTGCATTCCTGACTTTTCACCACTTTGTAGGCATACGCTTCACATAACGATGAATTCCTAGGAAATTTCGATCGAGCCGCCACTCAGAAGAGTGAGGTTAGAATGTAAGAGTTTTTACCTTCTCCTCCTACTTTCTCATTCTCCTATTCTAGAGCTACGTCTAAATATTATCCTATTGCTATAAACTTCATCCTACGTGCTGAAGGCACTTGATAATAACTCATTGTCAACAATACTGCTTATCCATTCCTTCAGGAGTTAAAGGGTATAAAAGTAGAGTGCTACTAATTCCTGTAAAAACGGGGACATTTCTGCGTTGTGCTGTCCCTAAAGCTGATCGGGGTCATTTTCTTTCTTGCACTCTTTGTTCTTAGTCTCGTGAGCACATGAATTCTCAGAATCACAACTACGTAAGTGCTATCGAGATCCATGCTGTTTCCAAGTAAACTTGAACCCAAACAGATAATGAGAACGTAATACTAAAAAATCTCTTCCTTCATTTCGGTCAAGACAGATGGCGAATTTTCTAAAGGAACTTTCTGAAACCAAGTCTTTCGAGTCTACTGTATTCCAGACGTTGCATTTGGCCCTTTGTAAGCATCATCTCACATGATCTTGTTGATAGTTCGGTAAGTCATTATCATTATTTCCATTTCACACGTGAAGAAACTGAGGTTTAGAAGGAGGTGACTTGCCAAGGAAAACAGCAGTCTTCAGACGTAGCCTTTTTTCCACCGCAACCTTCTCACTGCCCTTATCTTCCTCTGTTTTTCCCACTTTCTCACTAAAATCTCTTCTCCCCTCCCACCAAAAAGCCTCACTGAATTATTTCCCTAAGCAAAATTTTAGACCTTGAAGAGAATGAATATACCACTTATATAGGTACGAAATACAAATTTAGTAGGAAAAGAGTGAGTTCTTAAAAGTAGGATTCCAAGAATGCATTGCTGTCTAGCCAGATTAAACACGAAGCCTTCCAAATTTATGTCTTCACTCGGCCCTGTGTATTGGCATCAACGTCTCCGGACTATAAAGAAGTTATCATGAGTCCTGTCATCTTTCCTAACTCACGACATGTCTACTCTTGTTTCCAAAAAACCAAAACCAAAAACCTTACGAGCGCCATATTCACCTATATCGCTCTGGCATCCTTAGAAATCTTAACATCACCCTGAATCATTTCTGGATACTGAGTGTAAATGAGTTATGTTTACTACTCCACTTTTTTTTTTTTTTTTTTTTTTTGAGCTGCAATGAACCACTAGTGAAATCATGACACTTTTTGCCAGCTTTTCATAGAGCCCCAGGTGGGGTGAGGTTGTGGACCCAGAAATCTGATGGAAGGTATCTTCTTGTACCTAGAGATTTGGAAACAATTCTTTAGCTTCCTGTTTCTAAGACATCATCTTTTGCTCCTTTCTGCTCCCTGATAAGTTTCTGTTTCCTGACTGAGAAATAAAATGAATCCTCAGTTCAATGGAAGATCAGTGATGGCTGGGGTTTACCAGGTGATAAGTGCCTTTTATTCAACCCCAAAGACTTCCCTCAGTTCTTTGATGGCCTTCTGCTGAGGCAGAGACGGAGGACGATGCTTTTCCACAGGTCCCTGATTTATACCCTCATGACACATAGTATTCAAAAAATTAAATTATATATCATGTAATTGTAACTGCCACAGTAGCAGACTATTATTTTGCAAACTTTAAATTGGTCGTTATTTGAAAGGGCAGGAAACTTTGCTTGTGAGGGCTGATTTCAAACAGCAAATTTATTCAAATTTACAAGAGTTTGGGTAGAATTCCTCCTAATATTTTCACCTCCATCTTTTTACACAGGACATACTGAAGACCATTAAAAGAATTTTTTAACCTATAAGTTTATTATAAAATATCTTCTTACTGGATAAAATCTCAAAAGTACTTATAATTTAACAACACGTTGTACAATTTATAAAACCTTAATTATTTAGGATTCATTTGCCCTAAGTTCTACTCTTTACAAGACAAGGCATTCAAAGTTGCCTTTTCTAACATGCAATAGCCCTATTTGATTGTCCTATTGATTGTAAAACTATGTTTCTGTATAAAGAAAATACAAAATTGAAGTTAAAAATATTTTATTCAGCTCATAATTGTAATAAATATTTTTGGGGGGCTCATAATCTAATTTTACTGGGAATACTGGTGAAACACATGTGTATTGCTAGTAGACGTTTTGGGCAAATATATTTTGTGCCTAATATTACTGAATACAAGTTCAGTAGTCCAGTTCCAACGCTGACAGACTCTATTTTGCTTGGGAGATTTCTTATAAATTTATATCATTGGTTATAAATTTATCATTGGTTACATTTTAGTCAAGCAAATAGGCACAAAGAGAAGAGCAGAATAATCGATCAGTCTTTACAAAATAGAGATTATTACTTTCAAAAGCTCTCCCGTTGTATGGACAACTTATGTCGCATGTTCTACCGCTGGTAGCTCAGAAGCAGCTTATTTGTGAACAAGGCATAGTGAATTATATTAAAGACAAAAACTTTGAGATGCTTTTGTGAACACTCAGGGGAATTAGCAAGACCCTGTCAGCTAACAGGGGCACTACGCTTAATAAAAACTAGCTAGCCTATTTCCCCAAGATTGCTAAGCATGCTTTAATATTTCTATAGAAATATTTTCGAACAAGGGGATCTCATTTTCTAAATGGTTTCCATGGTTTTATTTTGTTTGTTTTGTATTTTCCTGGCACATGGATTAAATTATCAGAGAGTAGAGGAAATGAAGATGGTAACAATCCAATAATCCTCTTCGGTGAAGAGTATTTAAAATTCAGAAACCATCTACATTTAATTTCTTCTTCATTAGAACCAGGAGAGCAGGGAGATGGGGGGAAAGGAGCTGATTTAGAAACGCTGCAGCTCATTCTTAAACATCATGGTATTTTTCTTGAAACAGAAGGTAGTAATCAATGAGAAGTATTCAGTGTGGTTCAGCTCCTATAATACTTTCCTGGTGTTAGTCTAACCACTATTGCTTTGCACCTTTTTTTTTTTTTTTTTTTAAACCTCTTTAAGGTCACATCTGTTAGGGCACATAATGGTTTTTAATCACACTTTTCTAAATGACTAGAACACAAGTATGTGAGGCGAGCAGCACTTAAACCGAAGCCTGATCCCTGTTGTAGGATATTTGGGTCGTGATTTTCTGGAGGATTGAATGCGAAATGGCAGAGACCTCTGCTGAACCCACACCAGTTGATATACAGCTGAACAATCAAAGGCAGGCAAACGCCCCCTCTGAATAAGTCTCCATTCCCAAAGGAGGATCACAGAGAACACACTTTCGATTTTAAGGAAGCACTGAAGGCTACAACAATATATTATCTTTACAGACCCTTCTCTTCAGTTCCAAACACCTCAAATCCACATCAGATCAGTTTGCACCAAATGATAATATATATTCACAGTACGGTGCTTTATTTTCCCCCAAATTTGAATTAGGTGCTAAAAACAAATTTTTCTTCTTTTGCAACTCATATTTAACTGGAGTCATTGATGATGTGCCACTGATTTTTGCTGTAGGGCTTGGAACAAAATCTTATACCACGTGATAGACTTATTGCATAGACTATAGATATGCTTATATCTAAGTACACCACATCTGCTCTCAGCAGTCACTTACATTTTACACACAAAGACAAAAAGAAAGAACTGACATTTATTTAGAAATCCATTTTCTTCAGTAAGTAACACTGTTTTAGGCAGTAAGGAAACGGCAGCTACAAACAATAAGGACCCTCTTCTCGTGGAGCTTCTAATCTCTAAATATTCCATTGGACCAGAAACTGAGAACAAACTAGATGATTTTGTATGGTGGTAAATGCCACAAAGCAAGTAAGACAGTGATGTGATAGGGAAGGGGTGAAGGAGGCTACTTAGGTTTGTCTCTAAGGAAGGTATTTTGAAGAGCGATTTGCACTGAGATCTGAATGACAAAAAGTCAGCTTTGAGCAGATTTGAGGGCAAAAATAAGAACAAATGCTCGAGGGCAGAAACAAGCATGCTAAAGAAACAATACAAAATGGCCAAGGTGGCTGGACTGTAATGGGTAATGGAAAAGGTATTAATCAGTGAATTCTAGTGTTTTGTACTGGGTCTTGAGGGCCAGAGTGATGGGTCATCAAATATGGTTGATCACGGCTCTACTTACTATTTAACATATTTTGATTGTAATGATATTTTCTATTTTAATTAAAGACAAACTGAGACACCCCCCCACACACAGGCAAATCTATTCTTGGGTGTTAGTTTATTACATAGCTAAACAAGACAGACCACATTATCTCAAAAAGGCACAAAAATCTCTTTCAATTTATGAAATAGATCACCTAGCGGCCACGGCAATTTTGAAAAGTCATACTGCTTGCTCATTAATTCAATGAAACTTTAAATAACACCCACCAGCGTGCTAGCACTAAGAATCAGAAATGAAGAAAGTCGTTTCAGCCCTTAAAGAGTTGAAAATAAATATGTGTTATTTTCACCATGGAAAGCTGTTGAGGTCAATAGACTATAAAACTTGGTTTGATCTTTTTATTTCTTCACTGCAAAGATGAATCCTTTGAGTTATTGACTGAACAAGTGACCGAAATGATAACATATGATATCTGAAGCACTGAGAAGAAAATATTGGTTTCCCATCTGTATACTTCAACGGCAATTATATGAAGCATATCCATCAGTTAACCTAGCCAAGATAAGGAAGGAAAGTGAATTATTACCGTCATAAACTCAAGTTTAAATTTTGAAAAACTGTCCCCAAAATGGGGTTCCAATTCGATGCACTGATCATTTATTTATGACCTACTACATGGAAGGCAGGTACTACACTGGGTAAAAGTGATTCTAAGATAAAAAATGTTCTCAAGAATTTTACAAGAGGAGAAAAAAGTTAACCATTAGAAGGCAAGGCGACACATGCCCTGCGTAGATAACGAGTGTGTAAGACTGTACGAAGCAGATGAGCCTCCTGAAGTTCAGAGCAAAGAGAAGGAACTTCTAACAGCCTGAGTGTCAGGAGGTGGGAAGGATGCAGGAAACGGGTCTCCCTGGAGGAAACAGAACTGAGCCCTGGAGAGAGAACATAGCATCACACAGCTAGGCTTGCTGAGAATGGAGTGAATGGGGAAGTAGGAGGAAACTGCAGGCAGAGGCAGCAGCGGAAGCAGAGGCATAAAGATGAGATGGCAGAGCAATTAAGGACCTATATAGAGACATAATAGGAGTACGTATATATATTTCCATTTTCTTACTTATGAAAGAAATAAGTGGCACAATTTGTTTTCGTATTCTCTTCAATCCAATGTACATATTCAAAATCAATCATTCTTTAGGATTATGTACTTTTCCACTTGGATAAACTTTTTCCTGCAGTGCCAAGCTGTCTGGCTGTGGCAAGATTCTCTTTCCACTATTTATTTCACTGTCCGTTTGAACATCGAGCAGATATTAAGCAGGAGAAACAAAGAAGATGGAGTGTAAACAGACCCAGTTTCCTGGTTCCTACCTAACAGATTGACATGGCAAGAATTGTGACCATTAGTTTAAATCTTATTGTAAAGCAACCTGATAGATATCCCAATCACCTAAATGACAAAATGTCCTAAATAATCCTTATTAAAAAGTTCTCTAAAGGGTAGTTTTGTTCGCAAGATATAGTAAGTTACCTATAGCCAGAAAATGCAATAACTCACCAGACAACTCATGTTTGGGGCCTAACTCTTTTTGATAATCTTGTGGACATTAATAAAAACTTATTCCCAGTCTTAAGACTTCTTAAGGAAAACACCCACTTGTTTTGTTGCCACAATAATTCAGTTGATCTGAAGTATGTACAGTAATTCTGATCATTTTCTTTAAATCTACTACAAAATTCCTTGCTTTGGGTGGTATCCTCTGTAGCTGGCAGACACTATACTGGCTTTAATTACTGACCCACCTCTACAATGGCAACTTTGCAATCCTTTTTTCCTTAACTTTGAAGGTGAAAATCACTAATACAAGGAAGAAACGGATTGAAACCATCAGCCAGTAAGTGGTTCTGCTTCTTAAAATGTATGCAGTCTCGGGCTTCCCTGGTGGCGCAGTAGTTGAGAGTCTGCCTGCCGATGCAGGGAACACGGGTTCGTGCCCCGGTCTGGGAAGATCCCACGTGCCGCGGAGCGGCTGGGCCCGTGAGCCATGGCCGCTGAGCCTGCGCGTCCGGAGCCTGTGCTCCGCAACGGGAGAGGAACAGTGAGAGGTCCGCGTACAGCACACACACACACAAAAATGTACGCAGTCTCTCTGACTTCACACTGTCTATGCATTTGGTCTGGCAAAGTCAGAATAATCTTGCTTTTCATCTGCTACGTGAAAATATCCACAAGCATCTAATTAAAAATATCTCAAAAGGAAGAAATGGAATAAATTTATTTAAAAATATGAATTGATTTTGGAGATGAAACCACATTATTTGTATGAAGGAAGTAGACAGAAAGGCCACTTAAACGGGAAATCAAAGGTAGGTCCATGTGAATGGAGTTTCTTAAAGTAAAGACAAGTGACAGACTAATGATACTAAGAATTGCGCTGGTAGCTGCATTTATTTCCAGAATCTTATGGGTGCATTTTTCAACTGATATCCTTTAAATAACCTTTAATTTTTTCGTGTGAAAATCTCTATTATAACAGCGAAAATTGAGGAAGACACTTATTAAAAAGAAGCAGCAGCACATGTGGTATTATTTTTACAGCCTTTCAGTGTGTTGATATAAAGTAATACATTTGAGTCAAACATCATCTGTGTGAGTAGTTAAAGTGAAAACTGATAGGACTTTGCACTGTGGCCCAAAAGGCTGTCCAATTAGCAAAATGATTAGCTAGGCTAATATCAACAGACCCATTCCTGCCTCAATTTGACATTATATCACTACACAGATGTCAGCCTTTTACTTAGGGCTTCTGATCACAACCCCTATATCCTTTGAAGAAGCACCATCCATTGGGTTTCCATCAGAGGCACAAGTGTTTTCTTTACAACCTAAAAATACTTCAACAGTTTTTCAAAACTTGGAAGATTTTGCCATATATATATATATATATATATATATATATATATATATATATATATATATATAAAATTAATTCAGCCCACCTCCGAATTATTTTCTGGAGGATTTCTTAGTCAAGTGTCAGTTGTACAACAAATGACTTTGAACATGAGCATATCTTTGGCTTGTAGTGACAGTAAATTAGAAGAGTTTCCACATAAGCCATTTAATACTCTTATTTGAATGTACACCCTCACTTAAAATTCTTAAATCCTGTAAATGTATTTTAAAATAAATACTTGCAAATCGTTTCCTTATTGATGTGATTGCCAAATGTGAATTTCTTGACAAGAGTATCCTCTTGACATGCTGTGCTTTTTCTAGATAATTGATTAGTCCATAGACCACAAATTTGGATAAAACTGTCTTTATTTTGATATTACGTACATCACCAAAGCAAGTAGACTTAAGAGTTTGGTGTGAGCAAATACTATCCCTAAACTTTATTAATATTATGGCAGAAATTCTTGATGTTGGTATTTGGATAATCTCAAGGAGTTACATAAGGCTCCCTAAAAGTGTGTCGTGCCCCACTGTATGTGTGCGTGTGTGTATTTTTCTGGGTTGAGAGATTATTCTAGATTTCATCAAGCTCTCAAAATGGCCTGAAGTTCACGAAAGTTTAATAGCTCTCATTTGGGGTGCTTATTGGACAAAAGTCAAATCTCAAAGGAGAGGAGGCTGGGTGCCTCCCATTTGGCCCGGAAGCTCCTCTATCTACTTGTCCCCATGCTGCCTCTGTGCCCGGGGATGTGGCCAGTAGGGACTATAGCACTTGGCTCCCTTTTGGATTCCTGTAAGGATTAGCCAATGGGGAAGAGTAGCAGGATGCTAGACGGAGAGAGGAGGGTTCATCCAGCTATCCATCCCTCTGGTTCCCTGCTAGTGGAGTTAACACATGCTGGCTGAAGCCTTCCACTAAGGGTCGCAGAGCCTATCAGGTGGCCCTGTTGTCACAGCTCATGGCTTGATCTCTCTCTCTCTTGCTCTTCAGGTCTAGGGATGGTTACCAAACCATCATCTGGGTACTGGGTACTACATTTTCCTTCTTTACACCCTGCCCACACCATTGTAAATAGGTGTTGTGCGTGCGCCATATTTTTCTTTCCATGATTTCAACTGATAAGCAGATGAACTAACTGTAAGCTCCCCTCTTCTTTTGGTGAGGTGGATGGGGAAGTATGGAGAAAGGTAGCGTGAAAGACAGGAAAGGATAATCATGTTAGAGTCAAGGATGATTATCATCTCAGGTGGTTCATGAAAGTAGATTGTGACGGGCAGAACTCATTCTTCAGGTTACAAGGGATAAAAGTATAGATCGATTTTCTCATGGTACAGGAGGACATGAGTGAAATGATATTAAGGAAGCAAAAATGATTACCAACCCCAAATAACCCAACCAAGAATTTGCATACCCTGCAAAATTGACTCCACATATTTTTACAATAAATGATTTAAGACATTGAATAATAATTATGAACAGGAAAATGTATATTACAATGGGGCCACTGGGTAGTCCAGCTATAACCAAGCCTCATCCATTGTGAGGTAACATAAAAGCCTCCTGTTTGATGCGATAAAGGGTATACACAAAGCCATCTGTTTCCGTGGTTACATAAACCTGCTTCCAAGTGTAATGTTAATATGTCTATGTGAGGGAACATTTAGAAAACAGAAAATTGAAAGTGAAAAGAAGTATATCCTATAAGCATGCTATCTAGAGATAAACACTCTTAATTCTATATCTATCTACACACACACACACATATATATACACACATATTATTACATACCTATACAAATATGTGAATGCATACATTAAAAAAAATAAATGTTGTTCAACACACAACTTAATCGCTGTGTGTAACTTCTGTTAAATATATGTGTGTATTTGCATTTTATATTCAGTAGGAGTTCTTGTAAAGAGTACAGAACTCACTGGACTATTTCAAAATCATATTTTACTATACAACCCACTCTTACAGTTTAAAATATTTTTAGGGGAATTCCTTGGTGGTCCCGTGGCTAGGGCTCCACTTCCACTGCAGGGGGCACAGGTTCAATCCCTGGCTGGGGAACTAAGATCCCACATGAGGCAGGGCACAGCCAAAGAAAAAAAAAATACTAAAAATATTTTAAAATATTTATTATACTAGGAATCTTTACTCAGTTATATTGGCAAAACTGTTTCTCTGGATTTTAAGTTTGTGGAATGTATACAGTTGGACATGACAATGCTTCAATGTAATTTATTCTTACAGCAATTCTTCTTTGAGCTTAATAAATAGACTATCTTTAATAAAGACTTGTACAAAATTAAATATAAAATGTCTCCTGAGAAGAGTTTACATAATAAGGCTTTGGAGATGTTAAGCAATTACTTTTGAAATTGACCATGTTAAATGGGCATATTCATTATCATGGATCTCTCAAGCCTATTTTCAGTCCCTATGAATATGATAGGCTACATTGTTTTCTTCCTAAAATCTTCTCAGGACGGAGCTATAGTCAACCATTTCGATATCTGCAGCACATATAAATCATTTAGCTTTTATTTCTAGAATTGCTTTTATATCCTTGTTTTGTATTTATCACTTTTTTTTTTACTTAATGGACCTCTCACAAATTGGCACCGTGAAGTATTTTTGCCCCTGAGTTCAAATATTACTTTTTCATGCTGCATTTAGAAATATGAAGAGTGCATTTTTACAGCATTTTTTCCTGACCTTAAGTTTTGTTCTAGTAAATTTGCTCTCAAGTATAATTAAACTCAAGCTAAATGAATAAGTTTCACACTTTTTAAGCAATGGAAAGGATAAGAGTTGTAACCTGTGTTAATCAAAACCATTCTGGTCAAATTCCACTTGTATCAGATACCAGTTGTTCATTAACTGATTTTTTAAATTAATGATCTATGTGCAAATACATGAACTCATGTAAAGTTAGATATCTTATAAGTCCTTTTTAAATAATATTTTCCCCTAAAGTAGTTTTCATTTGGGCTAGTTAAGCAAAGATGACTCCATATGTCTTAGTTTGCTAAGACAGGAATCAAAAAGTACTCCTAGACAATGCATACACTAGAAAGAGCCCTTAATTCATACCCTGGGTCTTATTTAGAAAATGACATGATACATTTCATTGTTAGGTAACAAAAATCTATATTGTTTAAAATGTCTGTAATCTGAGTTCTTTTTTTTTTCCCCCCCAAAAGTGACATTGACTGAAATCTCTCCATAAAGAGAATTAGGCCGTTGCTTCTAGTTCAAATGCATAACCCCTTCATTTCCTCTAATTTTATACAATGTAAATAAATACTCTGTGGTGTTCAGAGGCTACTGGAAAACGCTGAATGCCTATCATGTGTTCTAAATAAGGCCCTCTTGAATAAAGAATTACCTTTGAGCTAAGAAAAGTCATAGTTGCTAAGCAGAAAGGTCAACAAGAGCAAGTGGGCTTTTTCCTGTATTTGTCTGTGAGAATAAACATATGGAGGAAAATGTCCTTCTATAAAAGAATTTAAACAAAGCAAAAGTCTTCAGAAAATAGATTGCTGTGGAAAGTTTATTTAAACTTAAGACTCCCGCATGGAATTAGCCATGTTAGACTGCATTGAACTGAATGAATAATTCCATTCCAATATGGTCTACTTTCCTTTAATTTCTGTGAGTAATGTTTGGAATATTTGTGCCCAGTAGAATACGAGACATTTCAACATCAGCAAATTGAGCACAAGAAATTAGACCCTGAAGAAATGGACCCACAACTTCAGTGCTAGTCAGACGTGTAGAGACTCAGATCAAAGCAGAATGAAGCATACTTCAACTCATCTATTTAAGAGTGTTCAGCTGATTGCAGACATGTTCACATTTGAGTTGGTTAAAGATATTGGTGGTGGAAACGTGCCTGAAGGTTTCTTCAGGGGTGCTACTAGAGGCTGGGGTCCCAGCCAGGAGGCAGTCATCTGTGGGAATGATGTCAATAACCTGAACTAAAAATGCAAATGAAATGAAGGAAGTGAACATCTCTAGAGGACAGTAAGAGGTGTGCTGTGAAACTCACTGGTCCTTCATTTATATCCATCATACAGTTTAGGACTTGCATCTCCCTAAAGTGCGATTTTACACTATAAAGCATTCAAGAATTTGACCACATCCTCACGGCATTAAAACTTGTTCTGAGGCTCCTCTTGTTGAATGGAAAAGTCAATATCATTTAACAACTTAAAAAAAAAAAAAAGTGAAAATGACATCAGCTTTTATATAAAGCATCTTAGTTTCCAGCTATTATGTTTTCCTTTGCTGGGGAAGGAATTCAGACTGCTGTTCCTTAGAAGAAGCATTGCATCTTTTGAAGCATCTATAGGTTTTCAGTTTTAAATGTGAAATCATTTGAAGTATCATGTATTACGGTTGTATCCTTCAGACTTTTGCCTTGCTTATTAGGGTAGATATAAATCTACATTTTGGATGGTTACTCTGTTCCTACCTTATGTGGTTTGTCTCTAAGTATAAATCCAGGCTCAGTGTTGGTTTCTTTACATCCTCTCTAGAGTTTTTTGTTGTATTGGATGCCAGAGAAATTTCCATTAGTTTGAGATAGTTAAGGTTTACTAATATTCCACGGTGCAAATCAGCGTCTTCAATAAATACATCATTTCTCAGTTTGATTGGTAGGTCACAGCATTCATCTCTTCAGAGAGAATGAAACATGGAAATAATGTTGGTAACCTAGATATGGCCCAAGAGTATCTGTAATTTATCTAAATCAGACAGAATCTGTATGTAGCTGGCATGGGCTGTAACAGTAACAGCCAGTCTTTTCTAAATCCTGTTTCTGTCCTAGAGCATGGGCCAGGCAGAAGTCTAATGACTGAAATAGAAAAGAGGTTTAACTTCAGTCAACTGCTTTTGATGATTAGAAAACGAGCCTGGATGTTCCAGAGAATAGCACCCATTTCACCAGCAGTGATGTAGATGCGAATTGGAGAAGCATCGAGAGTGAGTGTTTATAAAATACACAGTCGTCTGAACTTTGGCCCAGAATGAGAAACCAGACAGGACGGAGGCCTTCATCTGGAGAGTGCGTGTACGCGTTTCTGAATTTGAACCTTCCCCTGCACTAATGGAACATTGAGAACTGTGGTTAACTCACGATAAAAGTGTGGAGTGGCTACTGCTTGGAATAAAATGATTTTCTTATGTTTTCATAGAAGCGCTTAATGGGCTGTGTCCCATGAGGTCACATCGGAGACCCACGGCAGTTAAACCTAAATAGCCAAGTGAAGCCTGTCTTTTGATCAAGAACATCATTTTCTAAAGCCCCGTCGGGTCGCCTCCCTCCCTAGCCCATCCCTAACTTGTTAGTGTAGGATATTTGGCTCCGGGTTTAAAACCAGAAACGGAAAGTTGTTTTGGTTTTCCTTAATAAAATCTTCACAAATTTGATTTTTAAAATATAGAAGAGGGTTTTCCATTAAGCCCCTTTTTCCATTTAAGGAGGGCAGCACAGTTGGCTATAGAGACATCTGTAATTAAAAACAAAAATTCTCTAGCTTTCCCACTTGCTCATATATAGATTATGCTATATATAGATTGCTATATATAGATTATGCTCCTTGATGATTGCATTTGAAAACTTTTCTTGATGAGATGCACTTGGTGTGATATACATTTGGGGGTCTTGTCATGAAAGTGAAGTGCAGACTTGGTTCCCTTAAAAGTTGACATGGCAGGTACATTATATATCATGCCAGGTGCCTGCTGGTGTATATAATCATATGAGTCTTGGACTTGGAAGAGAAACATCACATATTTCATAATTTTTTTTCTGTTGTTTTGTTTTCCTTCATCTACACAGGCAGATTTTAATGAAGAGCATCTATAATTTAGCCAAAAGCACTAGATTTGGGTTCAGGAATTAGATGCTGCTGCTAGCTGCTACTGCTGCCTTATTTGCATAGGCAAATGAGTTCTTTCCATAACTTATTTCATCCAGTCATCAACAAATATCCTCTGTGGTACTTAATATGAATACATTTTATAGGTAAGAAGATCGAGGTTTAGTGGAGTGAAGTAACATGCTGTGGACTCCAAAGCCTGCAGTTAGAGGGACTGGACAAGCTAGAAGTGATTTCAAAGTCCATGTTCTTTGCCATTACATCACTTGCACTGGCAGTGGAAACTCCTGCTGCCCTGGGCTAGATCTGCACGCTTGATTTGTTTAATTTCCCTGGACCCTCTATTAGTTACATGCAAACGGGCAACAACACTTGCTCACAGAGTGTTAAACATATTCAATGACATGATGTGTGAAAATACTGCTATGCACTGAAGCTTTGCTCCCCCCACCAAAATGTATATATTGAAACCTCATCCCCAATGAGATGGTACTTGGAGGTAGGGCCTTTTGGGGGTGATTAGATCATGAGGGCACAGGGATTCGTGCCTGTATAAAAGAGACCCCAGGGAGATGCCTTGCCTTTTCAGCCACGTGAGGTTACAGTGGGAAGACGGCCATCAGTGAGGAAGTGGGCTCTCACCAGACACCGAGTCTGCCAATACCATGGTCTTGGACTTCCCAGAATTATGAGAAATAAATTTTAATTTTTATGTAAGCCACTGTTTTATGGTATTTTTTTTTGTTACAGCAGCCTGGCCAGGCTAAGACAGGCACTTAGCAGCACTTTGCCAAACACATGAACAAAGTCAATAAATATATTTAACTTGAAGAAATACGTATCTATGACTTGAAAAGATTAGCATTTGCTGAAGTAAGGCAATGATTCTTACTGAACTGCCTAGACAATCAGTGGTGGGACCGTAAGTAAAGGTCCAGTTTGACCAGAGGATCTGGGAAATCGATGTACTCCGTAAAGACAGGGAATAAAATGGTCAACTGTTTTTTCACAATATTAGTTGACGTACTGGATTAAAAGGTGTCTTTCAACACACAAACTGGATAGTGTCAGGTTTGAAAATGTATGAGAAGCCCAGAAATTCAACAGCTCAACACTATATCCTTCTTAAGAACAAAATTAGAAATCCCCATTCATATACTCTTTGCAGGCTGGAGAATACGTAAAAAATGCACAGAGTAGAATTTCATAATGAATTGATGATGTTTTTCTTTGCCATCCATTTTGGCTCTCTCTGAAAGCCACAACTGTGAACAGAGGTTATTATGGAGCTTAGAAGATGAAGCAGAAAAAGGAACAGGAGAAGAAGAAGAAAAATGATACCTGCAAAATAGTATACCATTGTAAAGTAGATCATTTTAATGACCAAATGGGAAAAACGGAGTCCGATAATAAACTATTATACAAAGAATTTAAAACATTTTAAAAATAACTAAGAAAACTGGTATTCACACAGCAAGAATGGGTTTTTGTTAAGAATAATTTTTATATCACGTTACTGGAGGAAGGAGGAATCTGTGTGTGTGTGTGTACATATATGCATCTATGTGCATACACATAGAAGAGATGGCATATGTATAATTCTCATTCAGTTTTTATGGTAGAAAAGAGCATCTTTCCAAATAATTGTATCACTGTTCCAATCTATATTTCTATTTGCTCTTTTGCCTTCGTCAGATACTTGGATTTCCTCTTTTTTGCCCACTAGACTTAATATTGGAATCCTTACAGATGTTCTTAGTAGCAGGGGATATGACTAGATCTCTCATAGCCCCACCATTATTTGGGTTTGAAATTTATTACATTCCTTTTTACAAGATTTTCAATGAATACCTTCTTTGTTATTTTTTGATGTACAGTCCAAAAGTTAAAGCAGTATGTAAAAAAGTAGGTCATTTCACACCATCCTTTGGAATATAGAGAGGAAAATCTCATTCCTTCCTAGAACTATCTTTTAGTCCATATTTTATGGAGCAAATCACTGATTACTGTTTTCAAATAGCTACTTGGTGGAAATTGAGTCCATGTTGGGAGAGCACATGTCATTCTAACATGCCAAGGGGGGTGTGAATATTAACATATAGTTTGGAGAAAGAAACCACCAATTACAAATTGTAAAAGGATCATAAATATTACAACCCCCCCAAAAAATATTTAACATAAATATACTTCTATAATACCTTTCACTCACCTACCTATTTTTGGCTACCTATTTTTTGATAGCTTATTCATAATACAAGTTTTTAAAAAAATATTTCCTGTAAGGAGAATAAAAATTATAATTCAGTCGTTCCTCTACTGTGGCTGATTTTTTTTCAGATAGGTTATAAAATTTTCTTCACACCTCACAATGTATTGTTGACATCCTGTCATTTTTCAGAACGATGTCAAATTGTGGAAATCATCTATCAAGTTTTATTTTTCATAGAAGGGCTGTGAAGTATGAAAGAATTTTCCACATATAGTTTCTGTGGAAAGAAGAAATATTATTTACCCTCTGCTACCAACAATTCTCCCATTTCTGGGCACCATAGCGCTCATTCATGTCTTCATCTAACCTCTGGTCTCATGCTTCTTTGTTGTGACCACTGATGACTTTGCACAGTGAGTGGCAGACACCCTGTTGGAGCCATTCCCATACCCTGGCACCTAGAAAGTGGCTTACACTCTACAGATATATCCAATAAACTAAAACTAGGTGCATATTCACCTCAAATTCCCCTTCTCCTTATCCAGATCCCCCAAATCCCCCCCTTGATCATTCTGTGCCACTCATCAGGGGAACAGAGGCTGTGACAGAAGGGAAATTGGAGAGAAGGGTGATCACTGTCATAAGCAAGTGCAGTTAAAATAAGTTACTTCTGAAAATTGTACAAAAGCACATGACCAGGGAAAGCCCTGTGTCAATGAGAGGACCTGAACCCAAGCTTCTTCAGCTTCTGGGTAAAACCACCTTCGGCAAAGTTAATACTGAACAACAGCAGGAAAGGGAGCAGAAAAGAGTAAAGCAATAAGGCTGGAGAAACACTCAGGATAAATTTGTGATGAGACCTGTGCCATTATAGGAAATTAAGATGTCTTTCTGAGGGCATTGGGCAACAACTGAAAGGTGTTACTTTGAAAGGCAGTAAGACCAGAAAGGACAGATTATGGACCCATTTACAGAGAAGGACCAACAAATGTGAGCGGGAATCCTGCTTTGGGTGGAGAAGATGAGGGATTTGCAAAAAGGATTAGTTTAATTTTAGAAATTCTATGCTTCGATTCTTCATGGGAACCAAGCACAGATGTTTGACAGGCAATTAAAACATGCAAGTCAATAACAAAGTAGGGCTATAGATATGGAAGTCAACCTGTACATAGAAATGGAAAAGATCTCCCGGAAAGACAGTGTGTGGAGGGGGGAACCAGTGAAGGTCAGAATCTATTGAATAAAAGGAAACCAATATCTGAAAGATGAATGAGAGAGGAAACTACAGGTATCATCACAGATGTATAATTCTAGACCTCTCAGGTTTAATGTGTGTCAGAAAGAGGCGTGTATTCTGAATTAGTGATATATATGAAGAGCTTCAGCTCCACCTAAGTCTGTTTTCCCTCTCCTCAAATACACCACACACACACACACACACACACACGCGCGCGCGCGCACACACGCACACACGCACGCACACACGGGAATGCTTTGTATTTAAAATGAAATGGAGTATGTGGCTTGAGGCTATTTGTGACTAGAATTATTTCAGTGACATTTTTTAGGCAACCCTAGGAAAGGAAATTACTTCAGTTTCTAACAAGATTACCGTCAAAATGGCAGAATAAAAATTAATTCTAAGAATTAGGGAGGAATGTGAGGTGTGAAGGATTTCCATTTGGTGGTGGGTCGATCTCAAGGACTAGAGATTTGCCCTTGGGGCTTGGATAGCCCTGCATAAATGAAGATAGGGGCTAATTCGTTTTAATCGACAGATCCTTAGCAGCAAACAACCACTGTGCAACCCTAACTGTGGTCTGCAAGTGGAAATCGTTCACGCCTCTTATGTCCCTAGTTCTGTCCTGCATTTCTTGGCCTCGTGGATAGCAATAGCCTCCCCACTTGCCTCTCCCACACTCAACAGTCTTTGCCCCCTTTAAACTGATTCTCCATGGGGACATTAGGGTGAGCTAATTAAAATGACAATTTACCACCTAAAATGCAGCAATAGCTTCCCATCAAATACAGTTTCCATAACATGGAAAAAACCACTGGCTTCTCCTCAGCTCTCGTTTCCCACCAATTCCTGCCTCAGATTTATCCTCCAGAAAGACATTTTCTTTCTGTCTTTACACGCAGTATGCAAGTGTTCATGTCTGTGTTTTGATTTCTTTCCTGATGTTTCTTCCTGGAGTGCCTTTGTCCTGTCATCTGGCTAATTCTTACACTTTTTCCAATTAGTTCAGGAGACATCTCCCGTAAGAACCTGGGATCCTTTTGTCTTTCCTAATGGTTTTTCTAATATTTCGTCCGCATCTTCCCATTCTACTTCGTGCATTTAAAATAACGTTGTTTTGAATCTTTGTCTTCCTTACTGGTTTCTGTAAGAGCAAAACTAATGTATTATTCTATGTTTTTTTAATCCCACGTTGGTTAGTGCAATATATGGCATATGATTAGGCAGCCCATGAATGTTTGTTTTATGAACCAATAAATAATCTTATCTATTCAGGAAAAAATACATAACCCACCTATTCACATTTATTATTTAATTTTTAAGGTGTCTGCACTCACAGAATAACATTAGTCATGATGAATTCCTTTCCTTCATTTGAAGTTATACGTAACACTTCCTAAACAGAAGCATTTTTTCCTGCACTACAAACTACCTATTGTATCAGCCATCATCAATGATTTTAATTACCTTTATTATGAGGAATCAAACATTCTCTTCCTATATTTTAGAGCATAAAGTATATTCCTGAGTTTTATAAAGCAGCTCCCATTTTAATAAGTGTATGCTAACCTCCTGAGAGCCCTACAGGAGAACTTCCTGCCATTCCATTGCCAATTCTAAGTAGATGAAAAATACATATGGAACATTCTTCATACCACTGTTGGAAACCATCTAATTACAGTGAAGGAAGGAACTCCTAACATCTGAAGAAAGTGGATTCAGTGGAATAAAATAGATTCTAAATGCCTCACGTCTGAGCATTAGGTACCTTTGGCATTTCATAGAGTCAGAGCAGAAGGGATTTGTCAGAAGTTCCGAAAGTGCCACAGACAGCATTGCCTGATGGAGGGCAACCCCGTCAGAAAAGAGATTCTCAATAGGGCGGCTTCAGGAGAGCCAGTTTACTTCCAAGGAAGGACTCTGAGGAAAGAACAAAATCCTTTGAAGCCTATTAAACAGACGAAAGATTCAAGAGTACACTGGTGGATTACATGCCACCCATGAACAGAGAATGTTAATAGCTAAAATAGGAGGTTACACAGGAAAAGGTGGAGGATGTAATTTCACTTACTTCAATAGCAAAACTTCCACATTGTGAGGAGGTACTTGCGTCCCACTAAATATGAGAGGTATTAGGAACTGCTGTCCTTCTCTCCAGGTAAAATGAAAATGAACATCTGCTGTAGAACTGAAATGAGTTCCTGGTAGGAGGTAGTTGTTTGCTTTATGGGAGAAATAAAAAGACTGGATTTTGAGCAGAGTCTTCTCCTATGATTTAAGTCTCCAAAAGAAAGTTCATTGGGTCCTTTTCCAGCTTCTTTTGGTGGTTCTGTGTTGTACAGTTATGCTTGAAGATTGAATCCAATGAGTTTTAGGAAGTAAATTGGAAAATAAGTGAAAGAAAGTTAATCCTGTATGTTTTCATGGAACACTCATTTATTAAAAATCATGGGATTATCAAAGTGCTTGCCTGCTTAAGGGACAATAAAAATTATTTAGTAATCTAAAAAAATAAATAAAAAATAAAATAAAATCATGGATTATATAACCGAAGCAATACAATTTACACAGAATGGTGTAATTGGCTTGAAAATCAATTCTGTGACATTTCACTTCACACACCATGCATATTTTAGCAAACATTTATGTAATGATGTTCAACACTTTACAATCCCCAGTTAGCCAGATATAATTCAGATGAGGTGTACATTTAGAGAAGAGACTGGTGTTCAAATCATAACTTAAAGAAAGTGAAATTGAGTTATTCAGACTTTCTTAGCTCTTAGGACTTAGATCAACAATGGACATGATATAGCATAGTCGAAAGATGCAGGATACGTAAGGGGCATGTCTTCAGTGAGTCTCTTATGCTCTCTGTATCTTTCCATTACATCTGTTAAGTGGGGCCAATAACTCTGTCCCCCCTTTTATATTATCGTTGTAAGGATCATATAGTTACAACTAACAGTGTATTATTTTCTACCAAACATTTTAAGCACACTCAGTCCAGGAAAATGCAGAACAAGAATCCAAATGTACTAAGGTGCATAACACTTCACAAGTTCTTATGCCATGTTGGGAAGATGCCCGTGATTCTGAATTCAGATGATTTTAAATAACTTTGTATTAATGTTTCTATAGCTATTATATAATTTGTTGCCTCAACTTTATAAAGCTTAGAGTAGCATATTTTGGAGTCATTGACAAAAGCATGTTTTTCAATTGATTCTAGTTTGTGACCCAATAGAGAGACTTAGCATTTTATTACCTGAGTTGTAAACAACAGGGAAAAGCTATCGTTTCATGAAAATAAAACTCTAATTTTCATGTGCAGATATTTGGTTTCCAAAATATTTACTGTAAAATCTGGGGAAATTTATGTTAAACTGCATAATTGGTGCACAGATGTTATTTTCCAAGAATACTTGTGATAACAAAGGCAATTAAAGTCTGAACCCAAATTATGCCATTTGCTAACTTGAAGTGTAGGATTCCATTTCTCTTTTCAGATATAATTTGGAAAATTTAAAATCTAGTTCCTTCTTGACCTGTCAATAAGCTATGAGGCAGAAAAATATAACTATAACACTGATTAAGTTCAGTTGTATTTTATCACAGATTTTACACACAAATCTGATTGAACTTATACTTTATTTTCGTTTTTTGTTTTGTTTGCATATAACCATTGCTAGTTGTTCTGTAATATATGCTAGGCATTCAATACTGACTGAGGTTTAAAAAAATATTTTAAAATATAACCCTATTAGTATTTTAGAAACAGTTTGCAATGTATCTTGATAAGTATACATGCAAATTTTATGGATTTCATTAAAAATTGAGCAGATCTGATAAACAGCTACTGACCAAATATATAGTCCCTTTATATTCCTTTAGTAGAGACCTCTGATTTGCTAAAATGATTGTTTTAGTATTATATTTAGTGAAAGAAAATATTATATATTTCACTGTTTATTCTCCACCCAGAGTAATGCTTAGGTTCTCAGCTAGATTTGCATAACCCAATGGTGTTTTGTCAAGTGTTACTTCATTTAACATAAAAATCAGCCTAATTTTAAACAGAAGCATCTTTATACTTTTCAATTCTAAAGATGGCATCATATTTCAGAAAGCTATCCCTACATTAAGTGCTCTTAAAACAAAACTTGCATGGGAGTCGAAGAAGGTGGAGTGATCTATACCTGGCTGTGTTTAATTCCACAGGTGCTTTTTAATCTTTTTAATAAGAAATCCAAATCACCCTCTGTTTCATCTTATTGTTATAAAAAATGGGACATTTAAACAAAAGTTCACTTCCTGTTTTACATATTGGAATGCATTAATCCTAACTCAAAAATAGTCTTGACTTTAAAATTATGACTTAAATTGTAAGAATTCAATCAACCGGCCACCATATCTGCTGATCAAATGTGTCTTCAGGTTTTGGTGGTGTACATTCTTTACAGAAATTAAGAGCAAAAGGAGCTCTAGGCAGCATTTAACAAACAAATTCATTCACATTGGGTGATCTTCAAGAAGTGTTATTGCCGTAACAAGGCTCAGTCATTTTTCTGAGGTTCATAATGATTTAGACATCAAGAGACAAGAGGAGAGAAAGTGGTTAGTGTATCACTCAGAGATATCTTCTTTCCTTTTTTGTAAAATTGTCCATAAAAGAAAAACTTTCGTATTCTTGCGTTGCAAGGGATTTTATTGTTGTTTGTTTTTTAATAAGCTTTTTATTTTGAAATAATTTTACATTTAGAGAAAATTTGCAAAGCTAGTACAGAGAGTTCCCATACATTTCTCATCCATTTCAATTTCCCCCAATGTTACCATCTCATAAAACCCTCATGTATTTGTCAAACTAAGAAACCAACACTGGTATATCACTATGAACAAAACGCCAGACTTTATTTGAATGTCATCACTGTTCCCATTATTATCTTCTTTTCTGTTCCAAGAGCCAATGCATGATACCACATAGCATTTAGTTGCCATGTCTCCTTATTCTTTGGAAGTTTCTCAGTCTTCTGTTTGCTTGTTTGTTTGTTTGTTTTCCATGACCTTGACATCTTTGAGAAAGACCAATAATGATTTTTTTTAGATTATCCAGGGACTTGTTTTTAAACTCGATTACAAATTACAGTTCAAGAAAATAACTCCCAAGCTATACATTCACCTATTTGAGATGCTCATGTAAAATGAATACAATGCAGCAAAACTACATGAAAGTACTCGGGTTGATTTAGGACCCTCTTGGGGGAGAGTTATGGGCAATATTCAAATACACAATAGGCTGAGGTGTTTGGGAAGATACTTGTAGCCAGACAACTAGGTAGCTTGATGAAGCTTCCATAAGGTTTGACATTTGAATTTCCTATTTTAGTAGCTTCTATAATTTGTACCTAAACTAGG
The DNA here is from genome assembly GCF_937001465.1 of Orcinus orca. Classification (NCBI taxonomy): domain Eukaryota; kingdom Metazoa; phylum Chordata; class Mammalia; order Artiodactyla; family Delphinidae; genus Orcinus; species Orcinus orca. The sequence goes on along the minus strand of NC_064577.1, from coordinate 24,926,817 downwards.
AACTCTTGAACTTTTCCAATGTTGCAGAGCTGTATATTTTCCATTGTCTTGGTACTGGAAGTGATGAATGCAAACGCAAACGTAAAATGAACACAGTTGAAAATTGAAAGAGTGTGATTTGAGGTCGCATTGCTTGCAAAACTTCAGAAGCCTATGCCTGCCAAGAAAAGAACTTGAAGCGCTGCACTTCCATTTCTAAAGAGAAGTGAAGCCAGTACCTATAAGACACATGTCTTTATTTACTGAAACATAAATCAAATGATCCAGGAACTTGTGCAAGTACATCGAATTCCATGTGTATGTTTTTCCTGACACATAAATCTAGCTGCATGCAGAATGGCATGAATAATGCAGGAACTGAGCTCCCAGAGTGAATAATCTTTCATTGAAAACCTGGAGCTTACCTTACAGAAATGGTCTTGGCACCATGGAGGCCAAGGCAAGAACACACATAAGCAATCTGTGTGTATCTGTTTCTCTCCTATTGGATTTCAATGTTCTGATACACATGAAAGTAGTGTTATGCCAGTGGTAAGTTTCCTCATTTAAGGCATTAAATGATAACAACAGTAATCCTCAATCTCAGTCACTGTTATTATTATCACTGATGATTTCATGTTGGGTGAACGACTCACAGCCCTCTAGCGAGATGGACAATGTTATCATCACGCTAAGGTGAAGAAGACGAGATTTTCATAACCTACCCAAGATCGTACACCTGGTGATGTGCAGAATAAAATCTAGTCTGCTTGACTCCGAAGGTGTAAACTTTACTAAACCCTGTTCTTATCTCAAACTCAAGAGTCTCTGATTGCTTATAGTGGTAAGAAGAAATAAGCTGACTAAAGAAAAATATAAAGAAAAACAAGTTACCACAAAAACCCCAAGTAGGGAAAGAAGAACAAATCACGTGCCTATGCTACAAAGCTAGGTTACATTTCACCTGAGAATCATTATCTCAGCAGCCTGGGGAGCAAATCTACATAAAGCAATATTCAGATCCCATTTATCACCTACTTGTCTGAACAGATCAGGAGGGAAAAAAAGAAAGTCCAAATAGAGTCAGTCCCCCTGTGGAAGGGGCTATAAGACCATCAATGACTAAGGAGCTTAGAGTTGTGGCTTTGGAAATGCTGGCATTCTGAGAGCCGGGAGAGCCAAAAGCACGTGTGTTAAGATGATTAAAATGTATACTTTGATATTCAAAAAGATGTTCTGAATCTGAAACAGAGGAGGGACGTCCGGGCTAATTATACCGAATTGGGAGTTACCAGCACATGGATGGTAATCGAGGCCACATCTGATTGAATGGGATGCCAACCAGATATATAAAGTGATAAAAAGAAGAGGCTATGTGTCATAATCTTGAAGAATACCAACGTTCCAGGTGTGAAGAAGAAACAAAGAAGAAACAGTCAGAAAAGCAGAAAAATAGAGATAATGTTGCATCGTAGCATTTAGGAAACGTGTGGTTCAGCAGAAGATCCATGATGTCATATGTTACTAGGACATCCAGTGAGAGAAGGGTTCCTGCGCCGGATGGTTATTTGAATTGGCAACAAATGATGAATTCGAAGGCCACAAGCCTCACTGCTCTTTCTGCGAGTCGCTCACTATTTTGGAATAACTGTTGCTCAGATTGCTGCAAGCTTCTGGTTAATTTCCAGAGTTCTGTAAATGTTTATTCTGACAATGTTCTTGTAGCTTTTATAAAGGTGGGACTTTCTGAAGGTTCTTACTCTGCCTTTTCACTGGTGCCTCTCCCATATTTAGTTTTGCTATCTTGACCTATTTATCCATTTTAGACTCCTGAATTTAATCTGTCATTAATCGGCAACTGTAATCTGGCAATGACTTCTGCATCAATCCCTTTTCTGCATCAATAGCCCTCATTACTTCTGTTATTTATTACTTAACCCAGGGGTGACCAAAGAATGGTGCACATACCTCAGGAGATACTCAGAATCATCTCGGGGGCACAACAAGAAGGCTTCCTCTAAAATGTATTTCGTCTTTTCTTTTTATTTCTATATATGTGTGTTTTACAGTGTACATCACATACTGAAGCAATTATATATAGGTAGGTCTATGTATGTGTTTTGAATAAGTAAATATACCTGTTTGGGGGGGTGCTGTGTGCTCACGTTTTTAAATCTGATACTGGGTATGACAGCAAGCAAGTTTGGTGACAGTAGCCTGGATGATCAGGTCACCCTCTGATGGTCTTACGCAATCAGTCTCTTCCCTTTCATCTATTCAATATCCCATATGAATTATGCTTTAAAAGCACAAATCTGTGTGGTGTGAAGGCTAGAATACACAGTATGCACTTCCCAAGCTGATGGAGAACTCTATCGTGTAGCTCTTCTTCCTGGCCACACTGGACTACTCACCACTCACCAAACATCTTGCCACTTTTGCTAACTTTCTTCTGCACACGTGGAATGACGGCATCCCCCATCCCAGAGCACCAATATCCTACCCACGCTCAAAGCACAGCTCAAAGTCCACTCTCTCTCACAAGACATTACAGGCCAGTGCAGCCAGAATAAATGTCCCTATACTTTCTAATCTTACGGTAATCAACTTTATTTTATAGGAAATACCCAGTTTCTCCCTTTTTAATTTTTGAATAATTTAAATACGATTCTTTTGTATTTATCCTCCATTGTCAGCCCAGCGATTAGAAAATATTATTTAAACATATAGCTGAAAAAGTCAACTGTCTCTGTTCACCATTTTATACTTCAACCATTATAAAAAATCAAACTCAGATTTTCATTTGTTTAAAGAACCTACCTCCACTAGGTTTATTCTGGTAAAAGAAAAAGACCAAAATATAGCTGTTGACCAATGAACATGGACTGAACACTTAACTAATAGTGAGGTAAATCTGTGAGAATCCTCCTTTCACATATGGTAGGAATGCTGAAAGTACAGCCTCAAAGTTGATACTTTTAAGTTTGTCATTTTGAAGTTGGTCTATTACAACTTCATTTTCTGGCCATATTTAATCTTCAGGGAAAGACAGAGTACCGTCTTGTGAAATGTGGTATTGACTTTATTATAGAGCAGATCTGGGGTCCATAGAACAACCTGGACGTGTCACTATAAAACTGCTTTGGCCTTATTTTAATAACTTTAAAAATGATCACTTGTCGTGGTATCTCTGAAGTACCTTTTCTCCCTCAGAATCTTTGCTATTATGCCAACCAGATTGTTACTTTTGGTGCTCTTGGCAGGACACCATAACATAAAGACGGGATTAATAAATTCAAAACTGTGCAAGAAACTTTGAGGCGTTCTTGGGTTGCCACCTCTTTGTATGAGTAACAATGTACAGAGATAACCCCATTTTAATATTTCAACATCTGGCTGGCTATCAGTGTAAACTAAGATAAATTAGTGCAGCAAAGGAATAAAATTAGTGTGCTAAAACCATCGTCGGATGATGTCACACTCAAAATGAATTCTCTTCACAGAGTTTAAAAGATCATTAAAAGGTTATTTTTTTGAGGCTTTAGTCACATTTAATCTAATGTGAAGTCAATGCGCTCCAGGTCACAGGCAGGCCAGCCTAGGATGAAGTCACAGAAAAGAAAGTGAAGATGGAGTCGTAGATTGCGTTAATTAGGATTTCTTAAGATAATATTTAGTTTCGCGAAGGATTTTAAGGCTATAAGATTGTTTCCTCACATCACAAGCTACATCAAACATGCACATTTTCAGATCCTGTCCAGGCACTTTTGGCCGACAGGGTCTTATGGAATTCACAACTTCCATAAGACAGAATTAGTACCAGTTATCATAAGAGTCTACAGAATATTAGCGGCATGCAAATAAATGGATTTGATGAATAATCAGATGTCAGGTGGTATTTCTGTAAGCATACAACCCAGTGATTCTTGAAAGGTCCCTCTCTTCTTGATCTCATTTTGCTTGGAAATTGTGATTGGGTGCTGAACTGCATTTGATAAGAAACTAATGCCTAAAGAATAGAAGAAAAGACGTGTGCGTCTTGGTGTGTGGGCATGTGAGAACTCCGAGGAAGAAAAATAAGGATTAGGGAACCAACCTCCAAAAGGCCATGAGTGCACATAAAAGTAAGGTTTATGTCTAACTTTGAAATATTGAAAAAGAGCAAGTCCTTGGGAGTGAAAGTTTTGGAATGTCGGTAGCTTACAGCTTGCGATTTGGGGATTTTCACTCAGGCAGTTATACATATTTTGAAAGGCAATGTTACATTTTTAAAGGGCAAGGGTGAGTGACAGAGATATTTCTAGCAAGAAAGGAACTAGAATTTACATTTTTTTTAAACATGTCAAGCGTTCTTGCAAAACTCTTTTAGAATTTATTATTGTTCCATTTTTACAACTGGTAAAACTGAGACTCAGGTTAAGCTACCTGCCTGTAACACAGCTACGCCTGGCAGTAACAGAATTCCAACCCAGCCAATCAACCTCCAAGCTTAGGCATTGGACTATCTCCCTTCTGTCTTTGAATTTAAGACTAGAGGCCGAAATTTCAGATTGCAGTTCCTTTGGGTGGCTGCCTTTTCACTCTGCACTGAGCCTGTTGCTGTTATAAGCTGGGCAAGTGAAGAGGATGTAGTGCATATTGTCTTTAGGTATAAGAGATGCGTCACCCCTTCTCTACTTGCCCCTCCAGACCCATACATACTCTCTCCTTCTCTGCCCTGTCTTGTATCCTGGGAGGCTTGTGCCCCAGGGATGCTTCACCCCACCTTCCTTGCCGTCTGGCTTCTAATTGGTTGGCCAATAAGAGAAAAAGGGCACCTAGGATGACGGTTGCCTAAACTTTGATTCCTGTTGGAAGGCTCGTGCTCCTGTCCCTCCCAGCACTTTCACTAGCTCCTGCCACACCCTTTGCCTACCCTCTGCTCCTTGAAGCCCTGAAGTGGTAAATCTCCCAGTGTCGTGAGCTCTTGGAAATCTCGGCATCACTGACTGGTTTCTTCATCTCCCTGCACTTCTGTACATAGTCCATTCACGAAGTTCTCCTCAAAACCTCCATTGTGTGCATTTGCGCATTCATTAGGAAACCCTGAATAATATAGGAACTATGAGAAGATTTTAAAATCCCTATAAATACAGGGCCTTAAATGTGTCCCTTTGTTTTAGTCATTGATTAGCTAGTAGCACAGACTCCAAAAGATGCTCAGAACCCTCTTTCTCTATTCCTGCTTAATAGCAGGAAAATGTGTATTAATTATTTTCTTAATGCTTCCATTTACTAACTGCTTCTCTGACAGTATGTCAATACCTATCCATTGGCAAGTTCTTCTGTGAAATCTGAATATACACAAACCTACCACTGTAAAACTCTTATTCAGTTATTTGCAGTTTCTGCCATCTTGGTCTCATGGGCAATCTCACGAGATGGATAGCTTTTCTGAGCATCCTGAACTGGGCCAGCATGTGGCCACCAGAAGGGCACATCACAGTTTTCATGTTTCTTGACATTTCAGGAGCAGGTAAACTTGTTAAGCACTCTCTCTTTGAAATACTTTTCTCCTGTATTTTTTATTATACCACATCCTCTTGGTTTTTTGTTTGTTTGTTTTCTTTTACCTCATTGCCTATTCATTCCCATTGCTTTGTGGGGTACCATCTTGCACCTAATCCTTAAATATTGAGGTATCTGATGTCCCTGGCCGTGAAAATTCCCAGAGTCATCCAGGGAGGGTAAAGCATGTTCTTTGCACATTTATTCTAGTCCTTTCTCTTGGGCTCTGGACCCATTATCCCAAATTAATGGACATCTCTATTTAGATTTATCTGTTATCAATAATTTAATTTATTTAAAACTGAACTCATATTCTTTCTTCTTCCTCTAAAAGAAAAAAGGAAAGAGAGACAGAGACAGAGAGACAGAAAGAAAGGAAGAAAGAAAGAGAGAGAGAGAAAGAACGAAAAGAAAAAGAAAACAAGAACAATAACATCAACAACTTAATGAGATATTTTTGTGACATTAAGGCAGTTGGAATGTGGCTTGTAGGACATAGGGTACCACTGAAAGATCCTATGCAAGGAGGAGTGAAGCGTGATATCACCATATTTATGTTTTGGTGTGATTACTTTGGTTGTTGATTTGATAATGGTTTTGAAGAGAACATGACTGTTTTGCAGGGAGGCCATCTGAAATATTTTTACAGTATTTTAGAAAAGAGGTAAAGAAAGACAGTCATAAAGGGGCAGAGAGGAGTGTATAAATTTAAGAAATATTTAAAAGATAAATCAGTAGGTGTTGATAAGTGATTGGATTTAAGGTCTAAAGAAGAGATAAGAACTGGTGGGATTGATCTTCTATCACCTAGGAAGTTGGTGTTGCCACCAGCCAAGATATAGAATACAAAGTAAATCAGATTAAGAGTGAAAAGGGAAGCTGTTTCTCTTTCCCTTTCTCCCTCTCTTTCTCGTCCTTCCTTCCTTTCATTTTTCCTTCCTCCCTCCCTCCCTTCCTTCCTTCCTTCCTTTTTTACCCTCTTTTTTTTTTCCTTCTAAAGTTTAAATTGCCCGTGGAAGATGCTAAGCAAGTAATGAAGATTCGCTGACTGCAAGTTAGGGAAAAGAAGATCTGAGCTTCAGAAACAGGTGCTGGAGTGATGGGTATATAGAAGATGGTTGAAATCATGCTGTGACCAGCTCACAACAACAAGCTGTGCAAGTGGAAAAACAGTGGCTGGAGAAAGAACCCAAGGGACACAGCACTTGACAGGTTGGAAGAGAATGCTGTGAGAGAGACTGAGGTGCAGATAAGTTAACTAGCTCCAAGTCCTACACCTAATTACGGGAAGAACCAGGGACAGACCCTGAATCTCCATTCCCACACAAGCTCTCTTTCCATGGAACCCTCATTTACCTCATGCTGGTAAATGCTAAATTAGAGTCTAGGAAATTTCAGAAAGTCCAGCTGTGTCTACACTGATGTTTTAACCTTCTAGATTAAATAACCAAGGAAAATTTAATAGTTTTTGCTCTGTAACGAACCACCCTAAAACACAGCCACTTAAAATACTTATTATTTATTAATTTTCATCAATCTGCAGATCAGCTGAGTAGTTCTTCAAGTTTGGGCTAGTTTGGCGGGGGCTGGTTGGTTTGGGTGGCCTCACTAGCACTCTTGTAATTAGCATAGGGCCAGGTGAGGGCATGTGGTCACTGGGTCACCTGTCTCATCCTCCAGCAAGATGGCCAAGGTTTGGTCACATGATCGTGGCCACAGGTCCCATGAGGCAAGCACTTTTCAAATCTCTGATTCCACCAAATGTGTTATTATTTCATTGGCTAAATCAAGAGTCACTGTAAGAGGGACCAAGCTGAGGGTGTAGCTACAGGGAGGACCATTATTTTGGTCGGTTTCACCAACGATCTACCGTAGACAGCCAGATTTGCAATCATTGCCCATTCTAAAAAAAAGGTCATTTACAATTTTCTTCGAGGTTCTGACTATAGGTTGGGCCTCCTGGTGTGAGGCTGTGAAAATTCCCTAATAAATACAATGCTCTTAGAAGTCTCAGATGAAAGGTGAGGTATTTGTTTATTATTTTTTCTTAACTCTAATTAATAGCATACTTTACCAATGAAGAAATATTAGACTTGGAATCTGAAACCTTTTCACAACAGGAAAAGATATTTTTCTTTCCTTTTTTTTTTTTTTTGTTTTTTTTGAGACAAATACTCTAAACTTTTAAGAATGTACTATGAAGAGAGATTCTCCACACTTCAAATTCACAGCAAGTTTAGAAAATTTGTAATCAGTCTCTGTAGGCTTTGAAGAGGCCTGAGCTGGTTTAACATTTAAGAAACCTAAAAAAAAAAAATTCTTCCTGAATCATCTAATTCAGAATGCCTGGATTGGGAACCGGCAGAACAAAATGTCTCCAGTATGAAAATCCTCTATATTTTACTTTACTCACAAGTGGTGGCAAACATCTTGAAAACAAATATCTTTCAAAGAAATCTGATGAAACAAAAAGTATTTTGTTTCAGATATGTGGAATAAACCTTGTAAATTCTAAGTGGTTTCCTGAACAAGAAGAATATGGAAAATGCCAAAGATAGTTTTGCTAGGCATTTCCTTCAAGAGCAGAATTTCAAAGACTTGAAAAGTTTTTGTTTTTGTTTTGTTTTAATTTTTAAGCTACTAGCTCAAGTTAATATCTTAGGCCATTTTAAGGTATATTGAGAATGTATTGTGTTAGCACTGCTGGCCTATTCTGATGTCTATCTGCATATCTATAAAATATATAGCTATATAATCTAATATATAATCTATATAATATAGATATATAATCTAATAGATATACATTCCCGAGCTGACAAGCTCAGTAAGAACTCACATTCTACAAGCTACATTTTAATATTTCTTGGATAATGGCATTTATAATTATGTCTTACATTTCTTTGATATATCACAATTATATTTAACTAGCGTGATATAAAATATATGAAATTTAAAGAATGTAGCCGCAAACTTTTTCTGAAGTTGACAGTCATATAAGCTAAACTGAATATAATTAAATGCACACCATAATTTTACTTGAATTTACCATATGGATATTGAGAATTCATTTTTATCGTCAGGTCACTGAGGTAAAGAAGTTTGGAATGTTTTTCGGTGTATTCCAGGATTTCTCAATCTCGCCTCTATTGATATTTGAGGCCAGATTATTCACTGTTGTGAGGTCTGTCCTGTGCATTGTAGGATATCTGGCAACCTCTCTGGATTCTACCCACTAGATGCCAGTGGCATCCTCCCTCTCTTGTCCCTGCTGTGATAACCAAAACTCTCCAGGCATTGCCAGACATCCCCTGAAAGGCGAAACCACCCTAATTTGAGAACTGAGGGTTACTGTATCCATTTGTTTCTCCTGTGAAAATTTGCGACCGATATCAAACTTTTCAACCCAAGTCCAAATGATGGCCTATAACGTTAGAATCATAAGCTTAGATGTGAGGAATAACAGACATCATGTATTACACATTCACTCTATGCCAGGGGCTTTGCAAACACTGATTATATTATTCAATGATTAGACTTTTCCACCCCATTTTTCAAGAGAATAAGTGAAGTCTCAGCAAGGTTTGATAATTAGCCCCAGGTCACACCGCTAGTAAACTGAGGCTTGAATTCAGTTCTTTCTGACCCTGAAATCCATGGTCTTCTGACTCTTCTAACTGGAAGAATGGACATTGCTGGGTTACAGATGCAGTGGGGTTTTGTTTTTCCTTTATTCCTTTCTAAATCTGGCAATCTTAGATTAAATTACATTATGCTACCTCTGCTGGGTTTTTGAGTCAAAATTGACCAGTTGTACTCCTTACCAGCTGGGTGAACAGAGACATACCACTGAGACTAGATGGCTTGCAAAGTCTTTATGACCTTGAAAGAAATAGGTCAGAGCCTTTCTTTATGCTGTAAAACAAAAGTTCATGGTGATCCCTTGATATATAAGTAAATATATATATTTGACAGTCCAACAGCACAGTTTAGTTTATGGAGAGTAAAAGACACTTTTAAAAAGAAAAACCACAAACATAAACAACATCCAAATCCAAACTAAATATGGGTGGAAGATTTAATAATGATCATCAAACTGTCCAAAAGGGCTATCCTTAATTTTGCGAAAATATTTGCAGTGTAAATTTTTGGTCAGCCGGGGACTGTCTGCATTTTCCAAAAGCCAAAAAAAAAAAATCGCAGCCATGGGAGTATTTTAAATGTCTATGATAACAACTTAGTGGTTCAGGAACTAAAACTTTGTAATTAAAAGTTCCAAGGAAAGTGATTTGTTCTAATTAAAGAAAAAAGTTATTGAAGCTGAGCTATATGTGATTTTTCCCCAAATATCTGCTATTCATCTACAAGAAAAGAAAAAAAATGTAAGAAATACAACTTAAAGCTCTTTACAATTTCTGTTTCATACCAATATGCTTTCTTTTTAATATGATGACCATGCTACTAAGTCGTAGAGTGGTGTGGTGCTGGAGGGTATAATAAAATAATTAATTTAATGTGTTACCTAAATTGATTTTCACGAAGACAAATCTATACCATCTTCATTATTCAAATAATTTGGAAAAATTATATTAATCAGAATCGCCTAACTGAATTAGGACCTCTATTCCCACCTGACTAGATGATGGCGAAGTCTACATTTCTCATTTGACCCAAGTAGTACAGAAGAGAACCCTCTCTTCCATGGTAATTCTAGCCCTCATCTCGTCTCACGGTTCATCCTACAAATTTGTTATTGACCGAGCACGGGTGAAAGACATGAGTTTGAGGATAGCTCAGGAGACTCATAAAAAAATTAACAGACCAGAAGGGTGAGTCTGCTTACAGATAAATCTCACTGATTGGGAATGGAATGTAGACAGCTCTGCAACTTTAGAAACATTTTACTTATAGTTGAAAGCATAGCCTACCACCACCATACAATTCTTATTATGGAGAGACTTAAAAGTTAAAAACACAATACCTGGCACTGTATTCATTTATCACCACATTAGGTAGAGGGCAAGAACATCCTGGCTTTTCCATAATTATCCACATGATTCTATAAGAATTTCATAATTTCCCCACACGCCTCAGAGGAAGTGGTGGATGTGATTTAGCGAGCATGCTTTTGGCTTTGTTGTAAAAGCATTCATTTAAGCCATGGGACATGTTTGTTAGTTCTTAAAATAAATAATAAAACATTGGCTTGTTTGAAATTCTGTTGCGATCATCCAACCAGTACCACTTAGAAACACGTTTGGCTTTGAAGGCAAAAAGAAAAGAATTGAATATAAAAGGTGGGTTAGAGCCAGATCATCAAGAATATATGTAAGGAAGTCAGCTGAGGGCAATATGTAAACCTATAAACAATGTGCATGTGTACAGTCTTATGGTCCTCGGGTTTAAATAAAATAATAAACAGATGTTGGTGAAACATTTCTGATCTTGGGTTGGCATCCAACAGAAAGATAAAAGGGAAGAAACAAATGACAACAGAAAAGCATGTTATGAATTGAACAATGAAATCTTTAGTCTAACATGGGGCCAGGCTAAAAAGAACTTTATGCGGCCTATTCTAATTTCCCACTAAACACGTAAGGAAACAGTCGAACCAACAACAACAAAAAAGTAAATAAAAATGCTTATCATTAAAAATTAAGATGACAGCAGGACCATTATAAGGATCTACAAGGAATTTCCATGAAATTCAAATTCTGTATTGCTACATGGAGAATTACAATCAAGTCTAACAAAATAGAGCAAATCCACTGGCTTGAAAGGAGGGGACAGACACTGTCCTCTACACTCTTCTTTTTGGTTCAGGTGTCTCCAATTCATGACGAACATTTTTGTCATAAGGTTTTATGTAGAGATCATCAGTGCTAAAGAGTTTATTTCAAGCAAAAGAAAATGTTATAGAGAATTTTTTGTTAGATTTGTTATTAACATGTGGAGTAGAAATCTAAGTGTTTTGCAAGGATTTGTATGATAGAGAAGAATATACATACATGTATACATGTATATAGATATATACATATATATGTCACTATGGTAGCTGGCTGTCAAGTATTTGCTGAGGGTTTGCAGAAACAAAACATTTAACCCGAGTGTACTCGGTAAGGTCCTCAGTTCTGCCAGACCTAAGGGTGCTTAGTTAGAAGATGGTGGATGAAAAAATTAAAAATAATAACTGTCCTGAATTAGACCACCTCCAATGTAGGCTGCAATGTATTCAAAGATCCGTAGATAAGTTTCAAGACCATCTCATACAACACTATCTCCTACCCCTGCCAGGTGAGCAGGAAAATCATCAACTGCAGCAAAATGAGAGTCATCAGAGAACACCATCAGAAGGAAATGTGAACACTCCCAACTTCTACCCCTTTTGCCTCCATAAAATAATAATAATAATCTTTAAAAGAAAATAACAAAGGAAAGAAAGAGGAAATCTGGTATTCCATTGGAGTTGTCAGCAAGAATGAGCTAGACAAGAAAGAAAAATCCAGGTAAGAAAGGGAAGGGCAACAATATCAAAAATACCCACATTGCTTTGCACACACAAACACACATTCAAACACAACCCCTAAAGGAACATATTCACAGGAAGCATGGCAGAGGTGTAAAAAGAGACCTTCAGAGTATAGGCAGGGGCTGTTCCTTGAGTCAATAAGTGTTATAAAAATTTTAAGCCTGTAAGCAAAAAAAAAAAAAAAATGTTTTTTACCCATCTAAGTTATAAAGGCATAACTATACGTTGATGGCAAACATGGCTTTTGGAAAATGGAGATAGCTAATTAGGCTTTGCTGTAATGTCAATCAGGTTTTACTGTAGAAAATTGGAAACTTTATACTACTTACTCCCTTCTCATTCCCACCTATCATGTTGACCACAACTTTTGCAGTTCACTTTGTTTCTTTTTTCGGTGTGTCTTGTCTTCATTCTTGGTTTTCTTGACAGAGAATGTAAATAGTTTAGTGATCTTCCCTGTATATTGTCTGAAAACTACCAGCCTAAATTCACTATTCTTCTAACTCATTAGAAGTTAGAACATGAACATTAGTTCATGTTTCTATGTTTAGCTTATAATCTTCCAATTATCACTCAATTTCCTGGCACATTGATATTAACAAAAGAGTGCCCTGAATATTGGACATTAAAATGTGATCACTAGAATGTCTACTATTCATACATTCAGTGTTGACCTTTTCTTATCCAATCCTGTTTCTGAAAAGTTACCTTGAAGTTTCACCAGCTCAAACAAATCCTCAAGACACAAATCTCTGCTCTTGGCTGTGGCCAGCTACATGGCAAGTGCATCTATTTTAACCAGTGCCCCTGAAAAGTATGGTCCTTGGTACTCAAAATCTCTGTTGACTAGCCAACACAGTCCCTGCACTTGACTCAGATGTCTCTCCCATCTCTGTATTTTCCTAAAGAGAGTATTTTCTTCTAGCTCAAGTACCACACTTTCAAGTGAGGGATTGCTTTGCTTCTCTACTTTGTTACAGTGGACTGCATATACCTGGCCCTGGTCTCCTCTTGAGCAGAGGGGTTAGTGCCTCTCTGAATCTGAAACTATCTTACATGAATTTTGTTTCAAAAAATCATGTCCTTCTGGTACCTAGATTAGACTTTCTTCTGAGGCAAATAAGACCTTACTGATAGAATCGTAACTATGATTTTGGAAGCCCACTCTGAAATACAGTGTTGGGAATGGGTTGATAATGAGTTAGATTTGAAGTGCAGTTGAAGTAGTGGTGAGAAATGCTGGTGGACCAGATAAACCAGGTGGCAGTGGGAAAGGAGAGAAGCAGAAAAAGTCTATTCGTATTTAAGAAAGAAAATTCTCAGGACTTAGGCTTTGAGAAAAGGCTGAGTTAAAGATTAAGACACAGATTAAGGAGCTAGGGAACACAAGAAGTGAAACAAGTTTAGGGAAGGGTAAAATGAATTTAGTGTTGGACTTGATAATTTTGAGAAACCTGAGAAATAGTGAAGCAAAAATGTCTACAGGTTGGTAATAGCTTTCTTCTGCAGTTTATCTGCAAGGATCTCCTTCTGTAAAATGATGACTCTCATTCTTGATTTTTCTGTTTTGGAACTGTGCTCTGTACCACTCAGATTTGGCTACATTTGTGCCCTCCACCAATGCAATCCACACTAAGCTTAAGGAATCTTAACTCTGTCTTGTAATTTTTTTCAGTTCTGAGACCCCAATCTAATCTGACTATCTGAAGTCAATGGACTGTCTAGCTTGACTTTACAAAAGTTATATTTATATTGGAAGCGTCTCCACAGTCGAATTTATATTGAGTGTCTGTATTTCTTACCAAACACAGCGGTTTCACATTAATTGTGATTAAAACAAGAATCTAAATATTTCCGGCTCCTTTTTCCAGCTTCATCAGATAGCTAGATGATGCTGAGAGCTATTTCAATTAATTGTGACCTTATGGTAAAGCTGGTAATTTTAAGTAGAGATGCTTCTTTTTTATTTTTTTTCAAGTTTTCTTTCTTTTTCTTTCTTTTTTTTTTTTTGAGGTTAAAAAGATGCTTCTTGGTACTAGAATACATATCAAAGCAATAGTTCCTCTCTCAAATTCAGTGTTATGTTTCCCTAACATAGAGTTACATTCCCTAAATATAGAGTTACTTAGCTTAATGCAAAGTAACCTGGTACAAAATAACTGGTATACTTCAATCATCTTCAGAAATGCCAGTTATTATATCAAGTCAATGTGATTCTAGTTGCTATGGATACTTAAAATTATGTGGTAAAAAATATGCCTGTCTTCCTTGATATAAAATACATTAACTTTCTGATTGAAATTCTCCATGTGAAGCAGGCAGCTAACCAAAAAGTCATTCCACTAATGGACCCACTCGACACTAAATGTGTATCTGTTTTTGTGTCCATTTTATCCATATTAAATACAGGAATTTCTATATGATTTCTTTAGCTCAGAGTGTTTCAAGGAGCTGTAAGGGCGTGCCGTAAAATACTGTGCTCGCCACCTTAGTATCACGGTGTCAACAGGAAGTCCTCCTTGATGTCACTCACAATGGTTTAGGCAACACGCTTACACTGCTCCTCTTAAAACTGGGTTACTACCATATTAAACAGGTGCATATGTAATTGGACTAGGGATTCCTCATCCGAATGTTGATGACATATTGCTGTTGCCTTCAAGATGCTCACTCACATGACCTGAAACTACCGTTTCCCTTCTCTTTGCCCCTCTCCTTCTTCATACAGCCTTTGCTCCAACCCAGCATTGTCTCCATGCAACCCCCTTTGTCCTACCTTCATGTCTTTGCTTGGCTATCCTGTCTACATAAAATCTCTTCATTCACTCCCCAAATATTGACTGAGGTCCCCCGGGTACGAGGCTGTGTTCTAGTTTGAGAAGGACTAGAGTCGTGTTCCAGAAGGCTAACATGAACCCTTCTTTGAACTGAAATCCTCTTTGTGCATTTGTTTCATTTTTCTTCATTGGAAGAAGAAAATGTTTTTCTTATCTTTCGACTTCGACTTGGAAAGTGGAAGATGTTTGCTCACAGCTCCAAAGTTTACATATTCAAAGAGAAGTGAAAGCATAAACAAAAAAAACATAAACAAAGAGAAAGTGAGTCTATTTCAGCTTTGATCGTAGATGACCAGGGATAGATTGATTTTGCTTTGGTTTGTGTCAAGTGCTCATCACCGGCCCAAACAACATTGTGAAGTCCTAAGGGCAGGATGCATGTTTGCTGCAGCTGTCAAAGTCCCCTAAAGTCTAATAAGTTTGCAGTGGGTAATTATTTGGGGGAAGAACACATGAAAGAATAAATGCACACACACATGAATGAATGAATGGCTTCAGGGTATATGTAATCTAATAGGGGAGGAACATGGGAAACTCATCATACTAAGAGGCAATACAGAGTGAAATATTTAAACCTTTCATTATTTTTGGAGTTCCACTTACAATAGGAAGTAGAAGTTTGTAAGAGACTATTGCATCCATCAAAACACCAGATTAACTAAAACTTATACTTTTTTTTAAAGTCCTCAAAGACCAGTGGATGCCAAAATGCCAGAAGGAACTAAGTTACAGAGAAGGATGAACTTTTCATAAGTAAGCATAAAGCAGGAACTTCTTTTATACCTGGAGCAATGTTTTAGTCTCAGCATGGGTGGCGGTTGGAGAAGCAGACCTGCCATCATCAGAAAATATTTGATGAGACAAAGAGAAACCAGCCGAACTTAAGGATGGTGTCGTCTGATGTGATGGATTAGAATCTAGAACTACAAAGGCAAAAATAAATCTCTCACCTGTCATTCTTTCTCTTGAGGATTTTGCTAAAGTATCAATAGGAAGAGCACCGGAGCAAAGAGAGAAATAACAGAGCCACAAAGACCCAATAATTGGGTCCAAGTATACAGACTTCTCGTAGCCTAACTTAATCCAAAGCTAAATTTGTAAGCAGCTAGAAAAAGGAGTCCATGCTATATGAGAAATCATCAATGGACTCATCTTTTAGTTTAGCATTAATACTTTTAGTTTATCATTTGACAACACATTCTTGAATGGGATTATTTTCTGGCTAGAAAAAGGAGAGAGGGGAAGCTCTATTTTATTTTATTCTCAAATAAGGGCAAATCCATCCACTCAATCGAATGAGTAGATTATAGAGTTAACATCAACTTATGAAGTCAGGTTGTTTATATGTCAGGATAGGATAGTAGACGACACTGCAGGAGAAAAGAAATGCCAAATCTCAGTGGTTCGGCCCAGGAAGACTTTCCTTCCGTGATGATCTGGAAGCTTTCTTCCAAGCTCCCTTCCAAGCTCACTTTGCCACCAGGGCATTTGGAAGTTGTGGCTTTCTTGAACACTATAGAATAGGAAGAGGAGTTTGGAAGGTCCTGAGGGTGGTGTTTAGACCTTGCGTGATGTGAATAACATCCTCTCTGCCCACATTTCAGTTTCCAAAACTCAGTCCCAGTGTTGGAACAAAACTGCAAGGGAGTCTAGGAAATGCAGTTTTCCAGCGGGTCCAGGAAGAAGAGAGTTGGCAACACCAAGTGTCTTCTCTGTCAATGCCCCTAACCAGAAAATATGCCTGAACTGACTTTCAACTCACTTCTAAAAATTTAAGTCTACTTCTACACACAGAGAAATGAGGGAAACCAGTCCCCAAAGACCTACATGAACACATATGTTTCTACACCCATGGCTACAGTAATTTTCCCCTGGAGAGTTTTTAAAGCATGATCTCAAACAGACAAAATATCATCTCAATGAACCTCCCCCCGAAAATGGAACGTATAACTTGTCTAGTAAATTTAGGTACATTGATAATCTTAGTGCATAACTGAAGTGAAAAACCTTGTTATCAATTACATCATTTGGCCTTCTGCATAAGCTGAGATATACATGTGTCTTAATGTAAGTTTTATACTCCAAGCCACTCTTATATGTAGAGCTCATATCGGTAACTAAAAAGGCTATGAAATGATAACAACATTAATTTATAGGACCCTAATATGCCCATTTTTTCATGTTGTATATGACAGAATAGCATTTAAAATAAGAGCAGAGATTTCAAAAGAACTACTGACAGTGCTCTAGTAGGAAATCGTGCTTTTTCTAATACCTTCAAGAATCAAAACTTTTGAATCCAAGTAATGAGTAATGTGAGATCTCCAGAAAGCATAACTGGTTCATCAATAATGTGCATTCATTCACTACACAAATGTCCTAAAATTTTAGGGGATCATTGCGACCCCAGAACTCACTCTTGGCCACAGGGAAAAAATGTCTATCCCATCTTACTTTTTCTTTTTAACTTTTTATGTTTGGCCATGAAAGTCATGATAGAAAATCTGAACACCATAACAAAAGTATAAAAAAGGACAAACTAACAACTATCTCCATAATCCCAACATTCAGAGGCAACTCCAAAATTTTATTTTCCTGATGACTCATTTAAAATGTATGTATTGACCATAGATATAATTGGTGGCTCCTAATTTTTAGCTTAATATTATGACAAAAAGTTTCCCATTTCATTTATATATTTATCTACATCTTATGTCTGTGGCTATATAATAAACATCACATGGTTGCACCATAATTTACTTCACTGTTCTCCTAATATTATCCATTTAGACATGAGGATACTTTTCTGTATTTTTTAAGAATCTGGACTAAGAGTGTTCATCGGGTCCAACAAGTTCACTTCTTTTTTTTTTTTTTTTTTGCGGTACGCGGGCCTCTCACCGTTGTGGCCTCTCCCGTTGCGGAGCACAGGCTCTGGACGTGCAGGCTCAGCAGCCATGGCTCATGGGCCCAGCCGCTCCGCGGCATGTGGGATCTTCCCGGACCGAGTAACGAACCCGTGTCCCCTGCATCGGCAGGCAGACTCTCAACCACTGCGCCACCAGGGAAGCCCCAGCAAATTCACTTCGGAATATGTACCCACAGGAAATGAAAATTGGGTATGGAAGAGATATATATACTCTTATGTTTATTGCAGCATAATTTTCAATAGCCAAGTTTTGAAAACAACCTAAGTGCTCGTCAACAGAGGAATGGCTATAGAAGATGTGGTGTATATATACATATATACAAACAGCCATAGGAAAGAAGGAAACACTGCCACTTGTGACAACATGGATGGACCCTGACAATTAAGGTTAAGTGAGGTAAGTCAGACAGAGAAAGACAAGTACTGTATGATATCCTGTATAGGTGGACTCTAAAAAAGCCAAACTTGTAAAAACAGAGTAAAATGGTGATTATCAATGGCTGTGGGGAGGGGGAACAGGAGAGATGCTATTTCAGGATACAAACTTGAAACTAGTAGATAAGTCCTGGAGATGTAATACACAGTATAGAGAATATAGATAACAACATTGTGTTATAACCAACAAACTTGCTAAGAGACTAGCTCTCAATTATTCCCACCACAAAAAAAGAAATGATAATCACATGACCTGACAGAGGTGATAATGTGGCCACAATGGCAACCGTGTTACAATATATAAATACATCAAATAAGCATGTTGCACACCTTAAATTTACACAATGGTATAAGTCAAACATAGTTCAATTAAAAAAAATACTATTTATCATGGTGTACTCAGGAGAGTTCCTAGAAGGAAAATGCTGGATCCAAGAGAACGAACATTTTGAAAGCTTGGAAAACATATAGCCAACTTGCTTCCCACTCATGTTTCTCCCTCTTCTCTCTGGAATTCCTAGGTTTCCTTTGCGGCAGGTGAGGAGAGGAAAGTACAGCTTTGCTTGAGGGTGGTTTCCTTCCTGATTTAATTATCCCCAGGGTTGTCTGTCTCCTCACCGACATTCCCTTGCCCTCCTAACCCATCTTCACCTCAGCATGACATGTTTTGTGTTTTGTTCTTGTGTGCAGATCTTAAACCAAGTTTCTGTCATTTTGTTAGGATGTTCAGTGTTCTACAGCTGATAAAATCATGTTCTGTGTGATCTAATCTAAGCCTCCTAAACATGCTTTGCAAGATGAGGATGATATTATTCTCATTTTCCCAAGGAAAAGGAGAGAGAGGTGTCCAATTTCTTGCATCTGGCTCTCAAACCAATACATAACACAGTCAGAACTTGGGTCCCTCCCTTCCGCCTCCCATTCTAGGGCTTTTTCTATTACTCTGAGACTGCAAGATACAGCAAGTCATGGGGAATCGTATTGTTTACCTCCTGTAATAAAATGCAGCAACATTGGTCCACACTTTCAAAAGGGAGAACAACATAATATCAGACATTAATTTTAATGTAGTAAAAATCGCTTGACTTGCAAGGCAGTAGGAATGCGGTCATCTTTCCTAGCATCTTTCTGCTTCTAAAAGCTAAACTCTATCAGCTTTTTCTTAGCACTGTGTTTGTGATTTTTGAGGAAAACTTGAAATCAAAACCGTTTTTTTTTCACTGAGTCCTCCTTTCTTGGGAGATTTTCTTTTGAATTATGAAAAGAAAATCTTTCTAACATAAGTATAAACAAAACCTGCTTTTGTCACTAGCACCCTGTAGAAACCAAAGATGAACATTAAATTACTCTGAGCACATGGCCACTTGCCAGTAATTATTCAATATGAGGTTTAACCAAGTTTATCTAGACTACGAGGACCATGTGTACACAGCTAAAGGGAAAGACATGGTTAAAGTAATTATCTGGCATATTCCCACCATGCAGACAGTCAGTCTGGCTCATTTGGACCAAAGAATAATAACCCAGCACATTCTTCTGGCCAAAAGGAGTTATTTGGCAAATCACCTCGATGTGCCCCAACAGATGAATGTTAAATCTACAAGATGCCAAAAGAGAAAGAAAACACGACTGCCCTTGGATATCAAAAAGCCTGCAGACAGGAGGGCGTAAGGGGAGACCTGGAATGAAGGGAATGGGTTGGGGATCAGGACACTGGCCCTTAAATTCTGGGAACTTTTCTGGGGCTTGGGAATTAAGATTCTAGAATCTCTTCATCTGGCTTCTTTGATTGCTTCATTAATTCTTCCCATGAAACGTGTTGTCTTTTCTTAGATGTCTTTTTTTCTGGGATATAAAGATCAGACTTCCCCCTTGGTAAATTAAAAAAAATTGAAATTGTATCAAGTATCTTCTCCGACCACAACACTATGAGACTAGATATCAATTACAGGAAAAAAAAAAGCTGTAAGAAATACAAACACATGGAGGCTAAACAATACACTACTAAATAACCAAGAGATCACTGAAGAAATCAAAGAGGAAATCAAAAAATACCTAGAAACAAATGACAATGAAAACAAGATGACCCAAAACCTACGGGATGCAGCAAAAGCAGTTCTAAGAGGGAAGTTTATAGCAATACAATCCTACCTCAAGAAACAAGAAACATCTCAAATAAACAACCTAACCTTACACCTAAAGCAATTAGAGAAAGAAGAACAAAAGACCCCCAAAGTTAGCAGAAGGAAAGAAATCATAAAGATCAGATCAGAAACAAATGAAAAAGAAATGAAGGAAACGATAGCAAAGATCAATAAAACTAAAGGCTGGTTCTTTGAGAAGATAAACAAAATTGATAAACCACTAGCCAGGCTCATCAAGAAAAAAAGGGAGAAGACGCAAATCTATAGAATTAGAAATGAAAAAAGAGAAGTAACAACTAACACTGCAGAAATACAAAGGATCATGAGAGATTACTGCAAGCAACTATATGCCAATAAAATGGACAACCTAGAAGAAATGGACAAATTCTTAGAAAAGCACAGCCTTCCAAGACTGAACCAGGAAGAAATAGAAAATATAAACAGACAAGCACTGAAACTGAGACTGTATTAAAAATCTTCCAACAAACAAAAGCCCAGGACCAGATGGCTTCACAGGTGAATCCTACCAAACATTTAGAGAAGAGCTAACACTTATCCTTCTCAACCTCTTCCAAAATACAGCAGAGGGAGGAACACTCCCAAACTCATTCTAGGAGGCCACCATCACCCTGATACCAAAACCAGACAAAGATGTCACAAAGAAAGAAAACTACAGGCCAATATCGCTGATGAACATAGATGCAAAAATCCTCAACAAAATGCTAGCAAACGGAATCCAACAGCACATTAAAAGGATCATACACCATGATCAAGTGGGGTTTGTCCCAGGAATGCAAGGATTCTTCAATATATGCAAATCAATCAATGTGATAAACCATATTAACAAATTGAAGGAGAAAAAAACATATGATCATCTCAATAGATGCAGAAAAAGCTTTTGGCAAAATTCAACTCCCATTTATGATAAAAACCCTCCCAAAAGTAGGCATAGAGGGAACTTACCTCAACAAGATAAAGGACATATATGTCAAACCCACAGCCAACATTGTTCTCAATGGTGAAAACTGAAACCATTTCCTCTAAGATCAGGAATAAGACAAAGTTGTCCACTCACCACTATTATTCAACAAGTTTTGGGCATTTTAGCCACAGAAATCAGAGAAGAAAAAGAAATAAAAGGAATCCAAATCAGAAAAGAAGCAAAGCTGTCACTGTTTGCAGATGACATGATACTATACATACAGAATCCTAAAGATGCTACCAGAAAACTACTACAGCTAATCAATGAATTTGGTAAAGTAGCAGCATACAAAATTAATACACAGAAATCACTTGCATTCCTATACACTAATGATGAAATATCTGAAAGAGTAATTAAGGAAACACTCCCATTTACCACTGCAACAAAAAGAATAAAATACCTAGGAATAAACCTACCTACAGAGAAAAAAAGACCTGTATGCAGAAAACTATAAGACACTGATGAAAGAAATTAAAAAATGATACAAAAAGATGGAGAGATATACCATGTTCTTGGATTGGAAGAATCAACATTGTGAAAATGACTATACCACCCAAAGCAATCTACAGATTCAATGAAAACCCTATCAAACCAATGGCATTTTTCACAGAACTAGAACAAAAAATTTCACAATTTGTATGGAAACAAAAAAGACCCCAAATAGCCAAAGCACTCTTGAGAAAAAACAGAGCTGGAGGAATCAGGCTCCCGGACTTCAGACTATACTACAGAGCAGCTGTAATCAAGACAGTATGGTACTGGCACAAAAACAGAAATATAGATCAATGGAACAGGATAGAAAGCCCAGAGACAAACCCATGCACATATGGTCACCTTATCTTTGATAAAGGAGGCAAGAATATACAATGGAGAAAAGACAACCTCTTCAATAAGTGGTGCTGGGAAAACTGGACAGCTACATGTAAAAGAATGAAATTAGAACATTCCCTAACACCATACACAAAAATAAACTCAAAATGGATTAAAGACCTAAATGTAAGGCAGACTATAAAACTCAGAGGAAAACATAGGCAGAACACTCTATGACATAAATCACAGCAAGATCCTTTGTGATGCACCTCCTAGAGAATGGAAATAAAAACAAAATTACACAAATGGGACCTAATGAAACTTAAAAGTTTTTGCACAGCAAAGGAAAACATAAACAAGGCGAAAGGACAACCCTCAGAATGGGAGAAAATATTTGCAAACAAATCAACGGACAAAGGATTAATCTCCAAAATTTACAAGTAGCTCATGCAGCTCAATATCAAAAAAACAAACAACCCAATCCAAAAATGGGCAGAAGACCTAAATAGACATTTCTCCAAAGAAGATATACAGATTGCCAACAAGCACATGAAAGGATGCTCAATATCACTAATCATTAGAGAAATGCAAATCAAAACTACAGTGAGGTATCACCTCACACCAGTCAGAATGGCCATCATAAAAAAATCTACAAACAGTAAATGCTGGAGAGGGTGTGGAGAAAAGGGAATCCTCTTGCACTGTTGCTGGGAATGTAAATTGATACAGCCACTATGGAGAACAGTATGGAGGTTCCCTAAAAAACTAAAAATAGAACTACCAAACGACCCAGCAGTCCCACTACTGGGCATATACCCTGAGAAAACCATAATTCCAAAAGAGTCATGGGCTTCCCTGGTGGCACAGTGGTTAGGAATCCACCTGCCAATGCAGGGGACACAGGTTCATGCCCTGGTCTTGGAAGATCCCACATTCCATGGAGCAGCTAAGCCCACGTGCCACAACCACTGAGCCTGCGCTCTAGAGTCCACGTGCCACAACCACTGTAGCCCGCGTGCCACAACTGCTGAAGCCCGCATGCCTAGAGCCTGTGCTCCGCAACAAGAGAAGCCACCACAATGAGAAGCCCATGCACCGCAACCTAGAGTAGCCCCCATTCGCTGCAACTAGAGAAAGCCCACGCGCAGCAATGAAGACACAATGCAGACAAAAATAAATTAAATAAATAAATTTTTTAAAAAAAGAGTCATGTACCACAATGTTCATTGCAGCTCTATTTACAATAGCCAGGACATGGAAGCAACCTCAGTGTCCATCGACAGATGAATGGATAAAGAAGATGTGGAACATATATACAATGGAATATTACTCAGCCATAAAAAGAAATGAAATTGAGTTATTTGTAGTGAGGTGGATGGACCTAGAGTCTGTCATACAGAGTGAAGTAAGTCAGAAAGAGAAAAACAAATACCGTATGCTAACACATATATATGGAATCTAAGAAAATAAAAATAAAAATGTTCTGAAGAACCTAGGGGCAGGACAGGAATAAAGACCGGACATAGAGAACGGACTTGAGGGCATGGGGAGGGGGAAGGGTAAGCTAGGATGAAGTGAGAGAGTGGCAGGGACATATATACACTACCGAATGTAAAATAGATAGCTGGTGGGAAGCAGCCACATAGCACAGGGAGATCAGCTTGGTGCTTTTTGACCACCTAGAGGGGTGGGATAGGGAGGGTGGGAAGGAGACGCAAGATGGAGGGGATATGAGGATATATGTATATGTATAGCTGATTCACTTTGTTATACAGCAGAAACTAACACAGCATTGTAAAGCAATTATACTCTAATAAAGATGTTAAAAAAAAATGGTCAGACTTCCCTCTATAATCTGAGCACTCTGGTTAATCTGACAATCAATCCAATGCATTAGATAATCCCACCTTGAAATTTTCTTTTGTGATGAGCATGGGGATAGCAAGAAAAGGAGACATTGACTAAGAAGCACCAGGCTTGCTTCCTTGTTAAACACGATACACATCTTAACGCCCTGTGCAGATAATCCACGCCCTTCTTTGTTTTCCCTTGTGTCCAATTTTCTCACGGGGGTTTCTTGAACGAAGCAGCGTTGACATACCACCACGTGGGGCTTCTCTCTGTGGAGAACAGCGCTATTCATTCTAAACATTAGATTTTTCATTTCTAAAACCAAAGCAGAAATGATGATATAGACAGTATTTCTGGCCAATTCGACTACATTTTTCTTTTACTGTTTACTCTGGGAGAGCAGACTGATCAAGGCAACAGAAGCTAGAGACAATTTGTCCAGGTTCAAATGGTGCCTTAACTACTGACTAGCTAGACGACCTTACTTAACTGCGTTGGCCTTACTTTCCGCATTTTCACGAGTGGTTATAACAGCCTCTAACATATAGGAACCCCGTGAGAAATAAATAGACTGATGTATACAGAGCTTAGCGTGGAAATGTGTCAATATGTATTAACTGTTAGAGCCAGTAGCACCTCATAATCAAATATGCCCTCTAGACTCATATTTGTTGTGGGATCTTAGGCAAATTTCTTACTTAACCAAGATGTAGTACTGACCCCAGAGGGAGTTAGCTGTTGAGGATTCAATGACTGGATTCATGTAGTGTGATTAGAACATTGTGGCCTGTGACATTGTCTCAATAAAATCAACGATTACAAATACTGTTTATCCATGCATGATGAAACAAACTTCCAAGATCAATGAAAAACAAGACGTAAAATGCATGAAACTCTACTGCATTAAAAGGGGCTTGTTTAATTGTAGATTATTTAGAAAGCAGTGGTACACTCAAATATATAGTCAAATGAAACATAAACATCTCAACAAAGAAAAAATTGTCAGCAAACATACTGTCATCTCTGCTCCGGAGTGAAAAATGTAAAAGCCTACAGAAGCTAATCAGCTACAATCTCCACATTCAGCTTCCAGAAGCCAGTCTTAGGCTGAGGATGTAGAAATGCATTTAGAAACACGCCAAAGCCCACTTTTCTCATTTACGTTAATAGTAAGGAACGTGCCAACCCAGATCCTGAAACACAGACTTGGTGTTTATATCAGCCCCTGTGAAACGGGGAACCCGAAACTGCTTAGCTCAAACCTAAACTAGTGCTAAGTGTGCTTTTTCCCTTCAGAGTAATTGTTTTCTGCATTTCCTTAACTGTCCATTCATCTTTGCTTAGTAACCATCAGTATTCTTGGAGCCAGGAATACCTATACATTTTAAAAATTAAAATTAAACTGTTGCGACAATTCAAGCAAGAATCGATTTATATAGCAATGTTTGTTCCATAGTAAGCACTTAATAGACATTGAATAAAAGAATGGATGTAATTGGGCTTTTGACCATTCTTGAAAAAGTGGGGAAATTTTATGGTTTAATGAAACTGGGTTAATGTAATTAGCTGGCTGATACAAAAAATCTCTCATTTCTTCTATTATTACAGACAGCCGCAGAAGGAATGCTGTTAGCATGTCACAAAACAGCAAAGAAGGGCAAAACCTAATTTCAATTTCTGTGTCAAGGAAAAACAGGTAAATTAATCAAAGTTGCCACACTTTGGGAATGAACCTGCATTGAAAATGCTGTATGCATAGGAAGTAAACATGTGCTAACACACATGCTACTTCTTTTGGAGTGATTACAATTCATGATAAAAATATGTGCCTCCTTTTGGATCCACACATTGTGTTTTTAGTGGGATATTGACTGGAATTATCCTCTCCTTTTAGTTCATGCATTAAGCATAAAGGTTATCCCACAATAGTACGTGTGAGCTAGCGTCTATCCAATTATTTGACATGTGAAATTAAAAGGTCAGGTGCTTCTGCATTCTTAATATTATTTAATTTGCTTTTTAAATTTTTTTGACAGATTTATTCCTGCTGCTTTGTAGCTACAACCAAGGGTTAGTAATCACTGTATAATAGAAAGGTCAGCTAAATTACCCTGGTGTGCCAGTTAGCAATTTATTGTCTCTCAACCTAAATTCGCTCTGCAAAAACTCACTCTGTGGTAAGGGAGGGGAGTCCTTTAGGCATTTTTTCCTCAGCAGTTTACGTAATATTCATCTTCGCAGAAGAGGCTGTTGGAGGGAGCTCCTTTTGCTGGTCCTACGGTTGGCCCTTTGGTCAGTAGCGTGGGCGTGAGGACTTTTCTTCATGCTCTGCCCCAGCCAGGCACCCAGAATACTCGGTTCTTCTTTTTAAGCACAGAAGTAGAACTTCAGTTTTATGTACTTGGTATCACTGTGATATAAACCTGTCTATCTACCCAAAGGTTTAGGAAAGCCTAATACACACAAAATCCTTTTCAAAAAATAATCATTTTAGCTTCTTTTTTTAAAATCATTGTGTATGCTTTAACTCCTGACTGGACCCATCATGCTGCTACTCTTGTCTCTTTTTTTGTTTGTTTTAGTGGATTGACTTTATTTTTATTTATTTCTTTTTTGGCCACACCACGTGGCTTGTGGGATCTTAGTTCCCCGACCAGGGATCGAACCCATGCCCTTGGCAATGAAAGTAAGGAGTCTTAACCACTGGACTGCTGGGGAATTTCCTCCTACTCTTGTCTTTTGAGATTCAAATGTAGCCAATCAGAATTCTACTCCTCTTGAGGAAGGGGTCCCAGATCTCTTCTAGTCCCTACACAGAATCAAGGTTCGGGGAGAATTTTACCAATTTCTACGAGCTCTTCAATCCTGGTTCTCCTGTCTTGGTTCAGTTTTTCGTTGGTTCGCCACCTTGATGTGTGGTCAGATACTAAGTTACTGTCTCTTATCTCCAAACTCACCCTTTGATACTCTGCCCTGTGATATTGTGCAGACCACATTTCTCCTTTGCCAGCTGCCTTTCTGTTAGACATTATACAATGGATGACATTAAGACGGAACTGGAAGCCTGCGGGAGGGGCAGGAGAACTGCTTCTTATCTGCTCCCCGTTGTCCAAAGCACCCAACAACAGCTCCTTATACAGGCAACAGCATTCGCTCAACGTGATAACTATAATTAATTAATTAATAGTGTTAATTAATATGAACACTGTTAAGGGAATAAATCCTACGTGTTCTCATCACAAGGAAAGAAGTTTTTTTCTATTTCTTTATTTTTGTATCTATACGAGGTGATGGATGTTCACTCAACTTATTGTGGTCATCATTTCATGACATACGTAAGTCAGATTAGTATGCTGTGCACTTTCATGCAGTGCTGTATGTCAGTTATATCTCAATAAAACTGGAAACAAAAACAAATTCATACCAAAAAAACCCAAAACAGCATTTGCTCCTAGTTCAGCATCTTCTAGCTAATTGGGTCCAGTTTCTAGCTTCACCTAGTTCCCCCAGAGCCGGCTTTTAATGCTTTGTCAAAGGTATTATCCATCACATAGCATCCCCTTCTCAGAAACCTGAGCCTAGCTTCCAGTTTCAGAAGACCCTCCTATGAGGTCCAGACATACTAGGGTCCAGCACCTATTTTTCACTTATTTCTACAAAAATCAAAGGATCCCCCTCTCAAAAAAAAAAAAAAAACACAAAAAACCCCATAACACCAAACTGATAATAAACAGATACCTTATTTTATTTTATTTCATTTCATTTTAGGTACAATAGGTTTTTTAAATTTTGGGGTTGATAGAAAGGTTTATATCATGATGATGCCAAGAATATAAAACCGAATACCTATGTGCTTCAAAATTCCCTTGATCTTTTCAACAAACTTGAACTCCAGGCTCTAATCATGACACCCAGATTGCTTCTTCTCCCTTTTCAAAATGAGAATAGAACACAAAATAATATTTTCTGCTGCAGTACAACTCAGCTCTTAGATTTGTTCTGCCTTTCCCTTTCTGTCTCTGTCTGCCACCTATGTTTTCACATCTCAATGACTGATCATTATATTTAACTAAAGAAAAACAGAATACCTAAAGGGAAGTCTTTTAAGCTTTCAAGAATACAAACCCACACAAATAAACTCTCCTTCATAAACAGGCAATTCACAGAACTGTTTAATTTTGTTTGGTTTGTTGTATTTTCACTATCTTTACCCACCAGCCATTTGCAAAAGGAGTTATGAACCAACAACTATTGTACTTTTAAGCAGAGGGATGGGGAAGAAATTCAGCTGATATAAAAAGAAAAGCGTATAGACAATACCTATCACTATATTTCTAAATTTTACTTCAGCAGAGTTTTAAACCGGTATAAAGCAAAAATTTAGGTGTTAAAAAAAATCCTGTTACCACTTTTTTAATGCAATTTACATTTCTCGTTAGCTCCTCTGATTCCTCGCGTGATTTGAAACCTTTCTAATTGACTTCCTAGAATCACCTTGGTGCAATTTAAAGGCAACACTCAGCAGTTACAGAATAGAAAAGGAAAGAAAGAGGAATTGAAAAGAAGTGTATTTATAACCTTGGTCATAGGTATCCTAAGAGTGTTTCTGTTTTAATAGTTAATTAGCTTATCAGTTCCGAAATGTTGAAACGACTTTTGGAATCCCAGGCTCTATGGCTGTTGGCACCATACCTGTTTCCTGACTGCAGTTTCCTTAACTCTCCTTTTAATTTTTTTCTTTTCCTTGAAACCAAAATCATTTAATGAAATCTGACTCGTCAAGGCCACTGACTGATCTTCTGAGCAGAAAGTATGCAAAGGTGGCCAATTCCATTAAATTACAGCCCCTGTCCAAGTTATGAGACATCATTTTCAGGCAGACAAAACGCAATGTAGTCATAAATGCTAAGAGACATAACTAATAACAAGGAAAAAAAAAGAAGAATATGAAAAGACCTGAAGGAAAAATAAGTTCAACACACAGAAGAGAAACGATGGGGGTGGGAAGCACATGTGCAATTTTTTTCCCCACTTATTCTATTTCCTTTATGTTCCCTAGTTCAGGGCCGCTGGTAGGAGATTGATACATTTATTAATTTTCCATGCAGAAAGACAAACAGTGGACTCAGTCCGGTGGGGTTGAAACGTCTGGCCTCAGGTTTCCCCATGGAATCTTC
Source organism: Orcinus orca (assembly GCF_937001465.1). Taxonomy (NCBI): domain Eukaryota; kingdom Metazoa; phylum Chordata; class Mammalia; order Artiodactyla; family Delphinidae; genus Orcinus; species Orcinus orca. The sequence continues at coordinate 24,897,600 of NC_064577.1, read as the reverse complement.
CAAACTTGCCTAATGGTCTTTGACCACACAGATCCATTTGAGGAATACGGTATCCATTTTTGAAAATCTCATTTAGACTCATACATAAAATAATGCCTGTCATAATGCCTTGGTTTTCTCTCGTTCTTCTTTTTATTTCTCTGGGTTAATTTAAAATGCAGAGCAAAGCAAAGACAGAAAAAAAAACAATTTAAAGGATGTTCAAGATAGTCTTTGTAATATGATTTTTCTTTTTAAATTGCGAGAATGTAGTAAAATAAATCATTTCTTTCTGCAAAAAGTGGTATTTATGACCTCTCCCTTAGAAATTATGTAAGTAAATATTCATGGAGAAATATTTTCACCTATTTTACATGTTTATTAACTTAAGGTCTGACTGTGAGGAAACTGCAAATTATGGAATGTATTTTATTAGGATAAACACTGGTGTTTTTTAAAAAACAAATCAGAGCGGAAACAATCTTTTTTTTCCCCTTTGGAATGGAGCCTTGCCATTTTTCACTTTTAGAACTCATCTTGGGTGCTAGATGCTTAATGAGTCAATAAATGTCTACATATTAGGTGACGTATTCATGTAGCAGGAATTTCTTTTTTCTATGGTTCCTGGTATAAGTTTAACAAACAGCAGCAGCTACGGGAAACAAAAATTATCCGAGGTTATTCTGATTTTAACTTTTGTTTTGAAAGCAGATCAATTTAGCTCAATTGTCTGAGACTCCTGTATTTAAATTTCTGAAATTTCCTCAGCACGAGATAAGATCAACTATTACTTTTGTATTACAGAGCCTCCACATTTTGTGAAAGGAAATGTGTTAAAATATTATTAGGAATGAAAAATCACCATTTGAAAATCAATTTACATATGAACCCGAAAAATAAACCAGACTTAAGTTTCAGTTCTGGATAATGAATTGGCAAGGGTGTTATTTTACTGAAGTGTTCAGTTATGTCTGTTTATGTTATTAAGTGGGATGAGATAAAGTACATATTCAACTCTTTTTTAAAAGGACAGAATACATCATTTTAACTAATTAGGTCCATTTATCTTAACTTTATGTTTCTTTGGGTTGGTTCCTGAAATAGACCATGAAACCAACCTATTTATAAAGTTTGTTAAAAAAAAATTCAAAACGTGTTGAAAAGAATAGCCAACATAAATTGTCAGTTGACTACATTAAATATGAAATTATAAAACTCAAATTTTACGTGTAAATTTATTTTATTTTTTGTAATATTCTAAAAAGTTTATATTTTGCTAAAAAATATTTGTGCAAGGCAATTAAAATATTTGGAAGATAGATAAGATTATATTTATATATATGTACACAGGCCTAATATAAAATATAACCATGTGTAGGTATAGACATACATACATATAGTTTATATATATATATATAGTATATACACGTATTTATATAGTTATATTTGTTAGATGTGAAATACATATTCATAAAAACACTTCACGATGTTATCCACCCTAAAACATAAATCTGTGGGAGAATACTCTCTTGGTTGTGAGCCATTAGACTTTAAAAATAGCTATTTAAAAACAAATATAAGTTTTTTTAAAGTTTGAATTCTATCATCACTCTCTGTACCAAAGAGTATTAACTCTGTATTAAAGAGTTAATACTCTCTGGTACGACGTTGGAATTCAAACTTTAAAAGGTACATATAAAGACTTTAGTGGAGTAAAACAAGATGAAAAGACAACCCTCAGAATGGGAGAAAGTATCTGCAAACAAATCAATGGACAAAGGATTAATCTCCAAAATATATAAACAGCTCATGCAGCTCAATATTAAAAAAACAAACAACCCAATCCAAAAATGGGCAGAAGACCTAAATAGACATTTCTCCAAAGAAGACATACAGATGGCCAAGAAGCACATGAAAAGCTGCTCAACATCATTAGTTGTTAGAGAAATGCAAATCAAAACTGCAATGAGGTATCCCCTCACACCAGTTAGAATGGGCATCATCAGAAAATCTACAAACAGCAAATGCTGGGGAGGATGTGAAGAAAAGGGAACCCTCTTCCACTGTTGGTGGGAATGTAAATTGATACAGCTACTTTGGAGAACAGTATGGAGGTTCCCTAAAAAACCAAAAATAGAATTACCATATGACCCAGCAATCCCACTACTGGGCATATACCCAGAGAAAACCATAATTCAAAAGGACACATGCACCCAAATGTTCATTGCAGCACTATTTACAATAGCCAGGTCATGGAAGCAACCTAAATGCCCAATGACAGTCGAATGGATAAAGAAGATGTGGTACGTATATACAATGGAATATTACTCAGCCATAAAAAGGAATGAAATTGGGTCATTTGTAGAGGCATGGATGGACCTAGAGGCTGTCATACAGAGTGAAGTAAGTCAGAATGAGAAAAACAAATATCGTATATTAACACATATATGTGGAATCTAGAAAAATGGTACAGATGAACTGGTTTGCAAGGCAGATATAGAGAAAAAAAGTATCGACACCAAGGGGGGAAAGCGGGTGGAGTGGGGTGGTGGTGGTGGGATGAACTGGGAGATTGGGATTGACATATATACACTAATATGTATAAAATAGATAATTAATAAGAAGCTGCTGTATAAAAAAATAAAATAAAATAAACCTACATTAACACATCATCAAAAAAAGACTGATAAAATTTAACTATTTTAAAACTAAGATTCTTTTTATGATAAGGAATACATGATAAAGGAATATAAGATAAATACATAATAAAGAAAATAAAAAGATATGTAACAGAGGGGGAAAATATATTTGTAATGCTGTATATAACTAACAGGAGGACTATCATTAATATATTTTTTAAAACTCCTACACAAATCAGTAAGAAAAAATCTCAACCCAACAGAAAAATGAGCAAAACTCTTGAACAAGTACTTCACAAAAGAGGATATCCAAATGGGCACTAAAAACTAAAAAGTCACTCAACCTCATGAATAACCAGAGTAATGCAAATGAAAGCCAAGAAGATGTCATTATGCACCCACCACATCAGCACAATTTAAAATGACTGACATGGGGCTTCCCTGGTGACGCAGTGGTTGAGAGTCCGCCTGCCAATTCAGGGGACACGGGTTCGTGCCCTGGTCTGGGAGGATCCCACATGCCGCGGAGCGGCTGGGCCCGTGAGCCATGGCCGCTGAGCCTGCACGTCCAGAGCCTGTGCTCCGCAACGGGAGAAGCCACAACAGTGAGAGGCCCGCGTACCGCAAATAAATAAATACATAAATAAAATGACTGACATACCGAGGACTGGCAAGAATGAGGAGCAATAGAGACTTTCAAGCACTTTGGTCAGGAGTGTGAATTGGTACAACCACTTGGGGGAACAGTTTGCCATCATCTACTCAAGCTGACCATATGCTCACCCTAGGAGTCAGCAGTTTCACTTCTTGATAAGCTTCCCAAAGAAACTCACGCACATGTGCTGTTTTGGACTGAACTGTGTCTGCTCAAAATTCACATTTTGAAGCCCTAGCCCTTAGATGACTGCATGTGAAGATAGGGCCTTTAAGGAGGTAATTAAGGTTAAATGAGGTAATAAGTGTGGGGTCCTAAGCCAGTAGGACCTGTGTCCTTATAAGAAGAGGAAGAGACACCAGGAGTGCATAGGCACAGAGTAAAGGCCACGTGAGGTCACAGTGAGAAGGCAGCTGTCTCTATGCCAAGGAGAGAACTCTCATCAGAAACCAACCCTGTTGGCACCTTGATCTTGGACTTCCTGCCTCCAAAGTGTGAGAAAATAAATTTCTGTTAAGCTACCTAAAAAAACCCAAAAACAAACAGACAAAAACTTTAGAGGAATAAAAGCAAATGTAGATGATGTTTTAAAATAAAATTTAAGTGGAAAGCTCTTTTTAAGGGTATCATTAAATCAAATAAGAGGGGAATATTCATTATTCTAATGGAATTAAAACAGCATTTTATATAACCAAAAACAAGCAAATAAACAAAGAAGACCAAAAACCAGGGTGACCCTTGAAAGACAAGCCAGAGAAAATATTTTCAACACATAAAATAATAAACTATTAATAATTAATTAAATAAATTATTAACACCTATTAATAAACAAATAAATTATTAATACTTATAATGTGTAAAATACAACCAGAAAGTCAGGTATAAATTAGTCTGCATTCCAATAACAAAATTACATTAAGACGTAAATAGGCAATTCACAGAAAAAATACACATTGCTAATTAAATTTTTTAAAAGAATCAAACTCAGTAATATAAATTTTAGCAATGACATATCATTTTTTATTCATCCAACTGGAAAGACCAAAAAGAGTGATAATATCCAATTTGGAGGACTTTAGAAAAAACTGTCATTTGTTTTGAACTCTTGGTGGAAGTTTAAAGTATGAAAACTTTTGGTGAGCAACTAGCCTATGTCCATCTAATTATATAAGGCACCTACACAGCCATTCTTTTTAATTCTAATATCCTATAGAGACATAAAAACAAAAGATACATGTGCAAATATATTTATTTCACCTTTATTTTTTAAAATTTAAAACATTATGCATAAGTGATAACTAAATACTAGAATACAATGCAGTCATGAAAGAGACAGAGCTAGCTCTATCTATGACAAAATAGAAAGTCGTGCACTATATGTTATATCATGCAATATAGTAAGTTGAAGTGTATTATAGGCCATATTATATTTTTCAAATGTAGAATTTAAAATTTTGGTAAAGCACGTGGGAAGTTATTTACAGAAGTTACCTATGATTGACGGGTTTAGGAGAGAGTTTCTGTATATTTTTAATAATATGCAATGAACATATTTCACATTTAAAGTAATAGTTTGTGTATGAAAATAAACTTTGCCCAGGGCTCTTCATGTGTATTCTCTCCTTTGCAGGATGACTTGGCCACAAAGCTGAGGTCAACCTGCCAACCAATCTGCCAATGTCCCCAGAGTCTGATACAGAAAGTCCAAGGGCTTGCTATGCTCAGTTCAAACCTATTCAAAGGGATGGTGGGTCTATGAGTAACACTGAATATCTAACTCACTTTCTTATTTTTGTCTTTCTCTTTGTGTATCTCTAAGTCTGTCTGCTAATAGAATGGTGATTGTTTGTAAATATTTCGCTGCATTCTACTCTCAACCCTGCCCGAGAGTGATTTGGTCGTGAGGACATACAAGCTGAAGAGATGCTCTAATGGTACTGCTCCCACTTAAGAACATTCTGCCCCAGACTCCCAGCCACTGTCAAGGAGAGTTTCCTCTGCTACCAGAGGACTTTCTCTATTGTAATTAATAGCATTAAAAGTACTGAAGTCTTCAGAGACATGGAGAACAGACTTGTGGTTGTCAAGAGGGAGGGGAGAGGGGGAGGGATGGATCGGGAGTTTGGGATTAGCAGATGTAAACTATTACATATAGAATGGATAAACAACAAGGTCCTACAGTCTAGCACAGGGAACTATATCCAGTATCCTGTGATAAACCATCATGGAAAAAATATGAAAAAGAATGTAGAATATATATGTATAATTGAATCACGTTGCTGTACAGCAGAAATTAACACAACATTATAAATCAACTATACTTCAATAAAATACATTTTTTAAAAGTACTGAAGTCTTCAGAAAAGAGGGAGAATTCAGGCAGAAGACTAAAGACTATAAGGAAGACGATAACATAGAAAAAATTAATTTCAAGGACTTTGAGGAGAGATGGACTTTTGTGCAATCTCAGCTCTGCTAGTTATTAGCTTGAACACAACTATATGAACTATTCTCTCTGATCCTCATGTAATAATGCATAAATGTTGTAATACATTTAATGCACAGGTTTTTTAAAGGGGACATAACATAGTGGATGAAAGGTACCTCTCAAAGCCTACCTCCAAGTGGTAGGAGTTTAACATATCTTGGTGTCCAACTGTCCCTCACCTCCAGCTTCTGCTTTTCATTAAGCAAGTAGAAAAGATTTTTAAGCTGTGGTATTACAGAGATAGCGGTAAAAAGGTAAGGAAAGAACCAGGCAAAATCCCGATTCAGTCAAGACAGAGGAACTCAGCTTTGGGGAATGAGAACAATATGAATCCAATGAAATGAAAACAGCACAGATTTTCGAATCAGGTCGATGTGATCGATTATACATAATAAGCAGCATAGCCTTGACATTCTTCAGCCCCATTATATTGATTTGTGAAGAACCTGCCTCAAACAGCAATGATGAATTATGAATAAGATCATAGAGCATTGTTTTTGAAACATCAGAATCTTAGAAATACTAGTTTCTATCCTCTCTTTTTATACAGGATGTAAATATTATCAGAGGAGCAAGGGTTGGCATGGTTGTAGCCCATCAGGTTGGCATGGATCTGCTAACAGACCTTAAAAACAATTTTAAAAAAAATCCACATCTGGGTTGGGAAGCAACCTATAGTCAATCACAACCTCATCAGGCAGAAAAGGACCAAGATGGATCATGGGCTTATAAAACTAAGAAGAAAACTACTAAGTCCTGCCAGTTTGGCAAAGTCTTCATTCTTGATGGAAAGCTTTCGTCTAGAGCTGTTGAGGGAAACGTAGACAAGATGGGTTTTTATGTGGTGTGGAACTCGGTGTCTCAAAGAACTTTTGTTAGGTATGACAAAATCAGATTAATTGATTCAACAGCTATTTACGGACACCTGCTCTACAGGATAGATAAGAGTTGATACATTCACGCTCTTGGCCAAGGTAAAGTGTTGCTACCAGATTAAGAGCGGAGACCCTGTTGTCTGCTTCCTTTTTTTATATCTAATTCTCAACTGAAATTTCATTTCGAGTCTTCGTGTCCTCCAGATCCTTGGCAACCACCAGGGCTGTCTCTCTCTGGCATTCTCCTCAAGCCTCACTGTTCTCCCAGGCTGTTAGCCAGACTGCAATTCTCTACTTCTTATTCAGAACGTCAAATCTCTCTCTCCTCCGTTACGTACAGCCAACCAGCATGCCCCTTCTTTGTGCTTCAGAATCTGTATACAAACTGTTACGAAAACCTGGATAAAAGTATTTCCTGTCTTCTTCACTTTGCATCTTTGCGTACACGGACTTGCTCGAAATTAATGCCATGAATGTTTAGTACTTAAGGCATCTTTCCATCCACGTGGATGTAACAGCCTGAGGATTCCTTTTTGCTATGAGGACCCTTTCTCTGCTGAGTTGAATACAGGAGACACTGGCACCACGTTCCTTGATCTTGGAGCCTCATGACATTTTTTTTTTTTTTTTTTTTTTTTTTTGTGGTATGCGGGCCTCTCACTGCTGTGGCCTCTCCCGTTGCGGAGCACAGGCTCCGCACGCGCAGGCTCTGCGGCCATGGCTCACGGGCCCAGCCGCTCCGCGGCACGTGGGATCTTCCCGGACCGGGGCACGAACCCGCGTCCCCTGCATCGGCAGGCGGACTCTCAACCACTGCGCCACCAGGGAAGCCCTCATGACATATTTTGAGTCAGGGAACATGGGTGAGCTTTCAGGCACGTCCCCACCATCGTCATCACCTACCTGCCATGTTCATTCTGCTGCCACCCTAGTCCCTTCCTGATGCTTGGAAATGGTCATCTTCCCACAGGCTATTCATTCTAGTGTTTCCACAGGCTATTTCCTCTGACCAGACATCACAGTCATCATCTCCAACATTCTTCAAGTCCATGTGGTAAAGTTAAGTGCAGGGTAAGACGTTCATAACCACCTCATTGAAAATCGCAAACCCGTTTCCCTCTTCCTTGTATGTTTTGCTCCACATCAATTACCATGTGGTAACCTGTTCTATAAGTTGGTTGACTTATTTATTTTCTGCTTCTCCCCACTAGCATGGAAGCTGCCCCTGAGCAGGGTTTTGTTTTTACGATACAATGATGTGTTTCCAGTGCCTAGAGGTGTGTCTGACCCAGAGATAAATCAGTAAGTGTTTGTTTACTAATGAATAAACCATCATCAACTTCATCAGCGAAATATCATACCTTTAGATATGCATGTTGGGTCCTATAGCCCCAATAGGAGTTGAAATAATTTTTATGTTTTGACAATAACAGTCAAAAATATTACAACTTTCCACTCTGATAATATTTTTTTCTAGTTTTTGGCATCAGGATAAAATCTACATTTGAAAAGAATAGATGAATCCTGGAGATCAGGTTCTCTGAGACTGGTCATGGACGTACAGAAGAAAAGCTGTATGTGGTGTGACTGCAAAATTATCTAAATAATAGAAAATCTAATCCGACAAATACTATCTTGACATCCTCAAATCTGAAGATGCAGCAAAGGAACCAAAATACTACCTGAAATAGTTGAAAATCACGGCCATTTTAAACTTCCAAAAGTGCTGAGAAGTAGAAGTCAGTGAGGACTCAAACCCTTGCCCTGAGTGCCGTCTCAAGCATGCTAACAGAAGTTTCCAGGTTTTCGAACTTGGCAGGGAAATCCTTGTAAAAATAAAAGCGATCCACTTTAAATTCACTGCAACTGGAACCTCTATAAGTTATGTTCTTGTCTGGAGGCCAGATCAGGGTGGCAAGGAAAATATTTGGAGCTAGTCCTGGCACACAAATTTTGACATTTAGGTAAAATTCACTGAGAAAAGAGTCGTGTTAGGTTATCCTGAATCTGAAGCCTCATTATATTAGAGACATAAATCCTCATTTTTGCAGCCCTACATTTGGTCTTTAAGCCAAATGTAGGTGTGACTGTGATCCTAGGCCAGAGCAGTAGGACCTACTGAAGAGAAAATGAGAGATCTTACACTGATTTTAACTGTCATGCCTAGAATAATGGTCACCCTTCTAAAACCTTGAGTCAAAAATATACATATATATATATATATATATATATGGCCCTTGCATTTCTGAAATGCACTTCTGAGAATACTGAATATTTAGATGTTTTCACTATGCCTAAGCAACAGTGTAAGCGGACAGAAAATTATTGGAGTTCTTTCTCTACTCCTTAAACATCCTCATAATGCACTCCATTAACTGCTGTCCCCAAATTTTGTTCTGGAGAAGAAATCTCACGTCCACCTCATACAGATAGATAGATAGATAGGTAGATATGTTTTATACCAGCTAGTCCAGCGCTTTTCAAATTTCCTACCAAAGAGCTCCAATTCACAGTCCATTAAAAAGTGCGAGGCTGTCCATGTACATTTCTGTGTGTGCCTTTTCCTGGAGTGGACATTTGTCTTTTCCCCCTTTGCAAATTACAGACATCCCAGTCGTGAGAAGGCAGGGCCAAGATAGTGGTGGCTGGATCCTTCTGGCAGCTGAGAGGTGGACAAATGTTCTTGGTCTAGCCAGTCGGGTGTGCTTCCCGAAGGCTTTGCACATTTGGTCATGCTCTCAAGGTGCAGTTTCAGGAGAGCTGATTCCCTGTGGCTACAGGGTAATTAAGACCCCACAGCTGGTCAGGGTGTTAGAAGCCCTGGTGCCAACCAAGCTGGCAGGTTTCCCAGGATAATGGTTCTGGTGTAGGCATATAAATCATCCTTTCAGAGTCATGATAGGTTGTGATTTGCCTCCCTCTGATTCTGCCTGAACCCTTTCCTACAATCTCCCTGTCAATTGTGAGAGCTACCTAAAACCCTTGCAGTAAATTCCCTGCCCACTTAATCAGAGCTGGATTTCTTGTTTGTAAGTGAATAGTCAGGTAAGTCCAATATAATATGAATGTCTCCTTCTCTGTGCTTAATGAGGATAAAACTGTTCATACTCTCTCTGTTATGAAAAAAGTATATGAAATTTAGTCAGCATGAATTTTCTTTTTCTTCCTGACAACATTCTGATTTTGCGTTTTCTTTGATTACTTATACACTTTCTTAAAGTGTCATAATGACATTAGCAATGACTGATATAATATTTTAGTGGTTTCACTGTTCATCATTTCTCTTTTATCATAGATTTCCCATCACTTGATTATTTATGCTTCCTTCAGGAAAGGTAATTGGGTGTTACACATTCTCTGAGCCCTTGCATTTCTGAAATGTATTTCTAAACATATTTAAGTGTTTACTTTATACCTAAGCAATAGTTCAGCTGAATAGAAAATTATTGGACTTCTTCCTCTACTCCTTAACTTCATTATAAAATACTTCATTATCCCCCAAAATTTAGTTCTGGGAGAATAAATCTCATGTCCACCTACTTTTTTCATTTCATTAGTTGGTAAACTTTTTGTTTTTAATCTCTCCTACACCTGTATGTTTGTAGGATTTCTCCCCATCTGTCTTTCAATTAAAAATATATTTTACATACATTTGTACATATAGTTTGTTTTTGTAGTTTTCCATTATCTTTTCTTAGAATTTGCTATAACCCTTTAATATGAAAGAGCACATTCATTTTCAGCTTGGAGATTTGCTTTTTGTTTTGTTTTATTGTTTATTTTCTGGGGTTTTTCTTTCTTTGTTTGCTCTTGCTTTGCATGTTCTGTATTTTCCTTTCCACCATTTCTGTTATTGGGGTTCTTGTATCTGTTCTCCTTGTCTCTGTCTCTCACCTTTATTCTCTAGTTTTCATTTCTTCATTCTTTTTCACATTCTGAGGAGATATCCTTAGCTTCTTTTGGCTTTGTTTTTCTGCAGAATGTCTTTTTTATATTTTCACTGAGCTATTAGTTCCTCTTCCAGTCGCCAGGAGGCTTCTTTCAGCTAAATATTTCTCCTCATGACCACCATTTCTAGTACAGGAGATACAGTCTCATCTCGAATCTTTGTGAAAAGGGAATTTAACATTTTATAAGATTTGCTCTTACTGGTCAGATGAGTCTGTTTCTTCTCAATAGAAGAAAGGACTCCAGATTAGTACTTTTCTTATGGAAATGGTTGTCCAACATTGGACAATTAATTGATGTTAGAAATCATTCTGAATCTCTGCTCAAAATGTTCAACCCAGGGCTTCCCTGGTGGCGCAGTGGTTGAGAGTCCACCTGCCGATGCAGGGGACACGGGTTCGTGCCCCGGTCCGGGAGGATCCCACATGCCGCGGAGCAGCTAGGCCCGTGAGCCATGGCCGCTGAGCCTGCGCGTCCGGAGCCTGTGCTCCACAACGGGAGAGGGCACAATAGTGAGAGGCCCGCGTACCACACACACACACACAAAATAAACCAACTGTTCAGCCCAGGTAAAGGACGAAAGGAAAGAGTCATGTTCACCCTAGCTGTATTTTGCCAACCTGCAAGTCTAAGAACCTGCAGGAATTGGGAGGGAGCAAGACAGGAGACATCGGAAGAACTAAGCTGCTCTTTGGCATCAAAAAGATTTGTTTTCATTATCGTACGGACAACCTGGAGTAGCAGGAGGAGGGCTGCCTGGTAGTTCTAACTGACCTTTCATTGAAAGCCAGATACAGCCGACCCTTCAAATCAGTTACAAATCTAGGTCTGAGGCAGGGCCAGAAAGCCCTGGTGGTTACTTGAGAAATATCCAATGTAAAAACTCAAGCTGAGAATTAAATATAAAATAAGCAAATCACGTGAATTATATCTTTAATTCAGTAGCCAGCACTTGCCTTTGGGCAAGACAGTGAGTGTATTGGCATGAATCAATCTCCATAAGGGGATATTTTTAAGTGCATAAAAAAATGAGACAGTCATTCAGATGATGACAAAACAGAAACAGACTCACAGACTTAGAAAACAAACTTATGGTTACCAAAGGGGCAAGGTAGGGGGCCAATGGTAAATTAGGAAGTTGGGATGAACATACACACACTACTATAGATAAAATAGCTAATCAACAAGGACCTACTGTAGAGCACAGGGAACTCTACTCAATACTCTGTAATGACCTATATGGGAAAAGAATCTGAAAAAGAATAGATATGTGTATATGCAGAACTGAATCACTTTGCTGTACACCTGAAACTAACACAACATTGTAAATCAACTCTACTCCAATATAAAATACAATTAAAAAAAAAAAGAAAAACAAAAAAATAAGGCACTCATTCAGATGATTCTGATCCTTTCAACCCTACTTTCATTTGTAAACAAAGAGGTAGGAATTCTTTTTTTCTTTTGGCTTAAATCTAAATAAAAGTGTTCCCTGCCCGCCTCACGTGTTTGACAGATACAATCTGCTGTGGGAAGGTTGCAGAATAGACCATGAGCTTAAGGAGTATGTGAAGCTGAAGGCTTGATCTTTGAGTCAGAGCTGTATAAGATGCATCCCAGGAAAGGGTTAATATAGGCCTCAGGATATAACCTTATTTAAGTTCAATTTATTTAAACAAAAACAAAAAACCTGCTCACCCATTTCTCTCATCCCCACTCCCTGCCTCTTGAAACCACCAGTCTGTTCTTGGTATCTATGAGCTTGTTTTTTGTTTGCTTGGTTGGTTGGTTGATTTTTAGATCCTGCATATAAGAGAGATCATAAGGTATTTGTCTTTTTCTGACATTTCATTTAGCATAATTCCCTCAAAGTCCATCCATGCTGTCACAAAAAGCAAGATTTCATTGTTTTTTTTATTATAGAATAATGTTCCATATTATATATACATATAATCACATCTTTTTTTATCCACCCATTCATCTATGGACACTTAGGTCTTTTCCATAGCTTGTCTATTGTAAATACTGCTGCAATGAACATGAGGGTGTATATATCTTCAAATTAGTGTCTTTGCTTGCTTTGGATAAATACCCAGAAGTGGGATTGCTGGATCATATGGTAGGTCTATTTTTAATTTTCTGAGGCACCTCCATACTGTTCTCCATAGTGGCTGCACCAGTTTACATTCCCAGCAACAGTGCAAGAGGGTTTCCTTTTTTCACATCCTCACTAATGCTTGTTATTTGTCTTTTTGATAATAGCCATTCTAACACGTGTGAGGTGGTATCTCCCTGTGGTTTTCACTTGCATTTCCTTGATGATTAGTGATGGTACCTGTCGGCCATCTGTATGTGTTCTTTGGAAAAATGTCTATTCAGATCTTTTGTCCATTTTTTAAATCAGATAGGGTTTTTGGCTATTGAGTTGTATGAGTTTGTTGTATATTTCAGATATTAACCCCTTATAAGATACATGTTTGAAATGATATTTTCCCATTCTATAAGTTGCCTTTTCATTTGATTGATGGTTTCCTTTTTTGTGCAGAAGGTTTTTACTTTGATGTAGTCCCACTTGTTTATGTTTTCTCCTGTTGCCTTTGCTTTTGGTATCATATTCAAAAAATGATTACCAAGATCTATGTCAAGGAGATTATCATCTATGTTTTCTTCTAGATGCTTTATTGTTTCAGGTCTTACGTTCTAGTCCTTAATCCAGTTTGAGTTTGTTGTTGTGTATGGTGTAAGATAGTGGTCCAGTTTCATTCTTTTGCATGTATTGATAGCTGTTCAGTTTTCCTAGCACCGTTTATTGCAGAGACTGTCTTTTCCCCATTCTATATTATTTCCTCCTTTGTTGTAAGTTAATTGACCATATGCATAGGTTTATTTCTGGGCTCTCTATTCTGTTCCATTGATCTACATGTCTGTTTTTAATGCCAGTATCATACTGTTCTAATTACTAGAGCTTTGTAATATAGTTTGAAATCAAGACGTGTGGTGTCTCCAGTTTTGTTCTTCTCTCTCAAGATTGCTTTGGTTATTTGGGGTCTTTTTGGTTCCATACAAATTTTAGGACTGTTTGTTCTATTTCCGTGAAAAAAGGGCATAATCTTTTGATGAGCAGAATGATGATGATGTGAAGAAAAGGCATTTCAGAAAAAGTGGGCAATGTAGCATGGTCTTGAGCTTGAAATTTTCAAAGCACTAAGAAACATGGAGAAATGACAACCATATCATCTGGCATAACTTGTAATTGGGATGTCAAGAAATAAATATTCTGACAAAAGCCCACTGTTCGGTAAGGCATGGAAGAAGTCAACATTGCTGAATGTTGTTCAAGAAACAAAAACATATCTATCAAAGAGAAACTTTACTATAAAAGGATTAGAAGAGACTTGGGAAAGATGCCCCCGCTGCTCTGGAATTTAGATGCCTGCATAATGAGTTGTTTTGATCTGAAATGTGTAAAGACAGATCTAGGGTACATTGATGAGCTTGCAGTTCTTTTGCTTTCTGGTGGGTTCATTTCCAGAGACATCACTGCCCCTCACTCACTTGTTTCACTCCTCACAGCCACACTAGCCCCCTGCTGACCTCAACCCAAGGACTGAATTCCATAAAATTGGGACCATGATTTTGAAACATACAGCATTGCCGCACCTTAAAAAGAAACACCTATTTTAGCACAAAACTATTTTAAGCTAAGTAGATATAGCACACTGATTTTCTAAAAGATGAAATTCTTTTAATAAAAAAAAGAAAATAGTAAGTTAATTTATTGGGGCAACAACTAATTTACACCTTATAAAGGATCAAAGGTTTTTCTCTATTGCTTTAAGCCTGAATCAGTTAGAATGTTAGGAACCACAATACTTTTAGAAATGCCAGGGCTGCAACTTTAACTGAAGGTTACTAAGTTGTTAGTCTCCAAACATCAGATTCCCACTGTCTCATTAACTGGGACCTTTTCCCTGTCTCTTATCCTGAAACAAGGAATTAGTGAATTATTTATTTTGCTTAGTCCTTGTAACTGCCTTCCAGTGGTGTCACTGATTGAAAAATGACTTCCATAAATAAATGTTTGCAAATGTTCTGGCTTACAAATATACTAAAGAAATGAAATGAATCCATTTAAAAATCCCAATTCTAAGGTCAGCTACTCAATTATTTTATGTCGGAATTCCAAGGCTATCCTAAGAAATTATCTAAAATATTAAGTTGCCTCTATGCATTACACAACCTGTGAACACCAGTACAGATTACCCCGCAAGATGAATTAATGTCTTGGGTTTATTAACTTTGTGTATCTAACTATATCTCTTGTAAAATTTTTCAGAATTAAAAGTGATAGGTCATTGATAGAAACAAGGATATCATTTCAGGAATGTTGGAGATTCTTCTTACTAGTCTGAAGCTCCTTACTGATGGGAGATTTTTGACGTGCAAGGTAATCATTCACCTGGCACTCCCTGGAAACTTGAGGTCATTATTAGCCATCATGGACATTAGATTCCAAGTGCATCTCCTCCACATGAGTTGATCTCGTGACACAAAGTCCAAGAATTAAAGTTAAAACACTAACCAACTTCACTTCATTTTTTAAATTTGAATCTACCCAAGTTAGTTAAGTGTTTGATTGAATGCTACTATTCTATGCACTGCCTGATTTGTCTAAATTATTTTCACAGCCTTCTTGTCATCTGGTCCACGTTCTTGTCAATACTGAAATGTTGGATTTTGCCTATGTTGCTTGTCTTTGGTTTTATAATTCTTACTAATGACATCTGTTAAAGAGCCTCCTGAATCACTACTATGTTTTACTTCCCTTAAAACTATGGTCAGAGGAGACTGCTTTCAAAAAGGGACTTATGGGAGAATATCCGTAGGAGATGTGCTGTAAATGAATGACTAGCAAGCGAACCCCAAAGCAACGGAAACCAGTGTGCAGCTCTCGGCCATTGAAATTCCTTTTAACCTAAATTACTTGTATGGAAAGTGATGTTTTATCCAACCCCAAAACCACCAAACCACAGGTGTTTAAGTAAGTCATGAACTTCTATTATTTTTCTATTCAAATAGATTCTTTGGGGTACTAGGAAAATACTAGGAAAACATACACCATGTCATCAGTATTTAGGTGGGACATTTTCATGTTGGCAGCTCTTCTTCTCACTTCCTTTCCCCTCTGTAGGATACACAGACATAAATTATTTTATATTGTTTCTGGGAATTCACATGTTAAATGTTCTTCTTCCCAGAAGCTTTGAACCATTCATTTCATGCTAAGCACAGTCATCTTTCTCTGGACTTTCCACCTGTGTACCTACCTGAGCTATCCAAATTCTATGATAATGCCTCCAGGATATTTTCATTATTGTTCTGTTTCTCCATCACCCCTGGCCTGATTCTAGAAGTTTGCAGAAGTTTTTCTTTTCGTTTCTTTTCTTGTCACTCACTATTCCCCTGTTCAGAGCCATCAGACCATCGGCAGTCATTCTGAGTTCAAATTGACAGTCAGATTCATTAGACATAATAGGCTCCACTCAGTGCCAGGTTTATTTCGTTTTAAGAAAAGATAGAGATAAGCAACAACCATTACTGTGCATCCCATGGTCTCAGTCACCCTATACCAAGGACACGTGTGATTGAGGAGACCATGCTGAGGGTCATGGATCACCTTTGTTCAGGGAATGCATAAGCTCTAGGCTCCTTTAACTTCAAACCTTTTAAGTCATGTCTCTCCCTCAGCCTCGGGGGTACCTACCTAGTGTCCATTCTCTGGTGCAGCTGCATCCCATCAATACCTGCCACTTGTTACTTGATAAACAATCTTGACAAGGAAGCAGAAGGGCTTCATCTCGGCTCCTTAATCTTGGAAGCTTGAGTCAATGTGGCAAGGAGGGTTTAATCACGGGTCATATTCTGAGGCATCTAGCAATTAATCTTTTTCTTCCAGAAACATCCCTCAAGAAACTCTTGATTCCAATCTCCTAAAAACTGATGTAATTTATAGATTAATCTGTCTTCTGTTCTCTCTCTCCCTGCTGTCCTTTTCCTCTACATCTCCTTAAATACCATTGGTTTCCACATTTGCCCAATAGTTCTGTTTGTTTTCTTAATCTCTTCAATTCCCTCTTCTCCAATCCCTTCTTCTAAGAAGCGTAGGCACATACACTTTTATAAAAGAGCATCAAGAAGAGCTTTACCAGTCATCTCTGTCTTTGCCTGCCCGGCCCCCACATCTCTCCACCTCATATGGAGACTTGGACTACCTTCTAGGCTTCTTCAGCCCCGTGCTTCCTCTTCCAAAGGGGGCAACAGGCCTGCAAGTACTATCCCATCCCCATCCTAGCCCAGGGAGGAGAAATCTGCTCCACCTGAAATTTTCCAATGGCCTCAATGCCCGGGGTTCTCTTTCACAGTATATTCATCTCTCCAGGTCTTCAGCAGTATGTGAACATGACATTGACCACCTGGAAACCAGTTGTGCTCGTGTGGTCAGGCTACTGCAACACATCCCTGGGGATAGCTCACACTCCCCAGGCTGGCCTGGTGTTTCAGTGATCCATGTATGTAAAATAGTCTCATCTAAGTTAGGCCACGTGACCCACTGACATTCATAAGGGTGTTTTTCTCTCACTCCTGGGGTGGGTCAAACCCTCTGGCTGCTTCCTGAAGGCTGTGGCCCCAGGGTGAATGGCATTTATCTTGCTTGTTGTCCTGCTGCCAAGCAAAGGAAAAATGCAAGTACTCCCAACACAAGGTGAGGCTAAAAGCAGAAATTTACAGGCACTGGGCAAGTAGGGTGAATGCTGTCTTCTAGAAACTCCTCATTTCATGAGATGCGTCTAGACTCACCATGGGTCATTAAGTTGAGTGTGGACCCTAAATCCCTGCCTCCTTGCCTATGTCCACAGGATGTGGGAAGGAACGAGGATCATCTGATAGATTTGGAAGAGCTCAAGTTTGCATCTTCAGGTGTGTTAGCCTTTGAAACAGGATGCTCTAGGGCTCCAAATGTCTGGGGAGTTCACAGATTAGCAGCCTTGCAGCCTTCCCCCGGTGAGCTAGCTCATTGCTGGGCTGTGTAGAGGAGGGTCATTCAGGTCAGCTTGGCAATATCCTAGAGCGCCCACTGTGGACGCTGTGCTACCCCTGGCCACCATCATAAAGACTCACCAGTCCCAGTCCCTGAGAAGGGCTGCCTGCCATTTATCCTGGCATCCAAACTGAATATACCGATAATTTAACCTCCAGGCTCTGAGAGCAAGAAATGGAGAATGCACAATGGCTTTCCAGAAACTTTATTAGCTGTTGAGCCATGTAGTACGTTAATGATTGTATTTTCAGGATGATGGAAATTGGTGACAGAATATTTTGTATGTGATGAGGATTTGGTCCTCATTCAGGTTGTCTCTCAAGATAGAAATCTGAAATGTCATTGTAGCAGCAGTCGCTCAGAAATGCTATTTTCCAGTTAAAAATTAGGTATCTCTGCACCGATTAATTCATATTCCATAAAACACTGCAACAGACTTAGGTTATATTTCCCTGCTTGTTTTCTACTCACATGTATTTTATAAGTTTGCTCTAAGTTTTATCAAGCTAATTCCTTTCGTATTTAGTGCATTTTAAAGTTTTCAAATTGCTTCTATATACATCATATTTTTGTATCTTCCCAACTACCCTAAAGGGCAAAGCAAGGCAACTATTGCTTCCACTTTGCAAGTGAGAAAACAAGTATTCTGAAGTGACAGATCTGGGAGCTAGGTTCAAAGAGTCACGTGACAGAAACAAGGCACCATCCCCGATCTCCACATTCTGTATCTGGTGGACCATTCACACGTGGCGCTGCTTCCTACCGAAAAGAAAACTATGAAGGACAAATGACCATAATTTCGAATTTCTAAAAAGAAACACCAGTGATTTTAAAGAATTCCAGCAAATACGCATGGATAGCAAAGAAACCCAGACCTGATCTCAGAAATGGGAAGAAAGAAAGGAAACTCTGCGGGGCAGTAAGGTTTAGTCTGTGCTGCACTTTAGTTCTGCCATTGTTTAATTTTTTTAGTCAAAGCCATTCATCTTCCACGGGGATCAAATAAGCTGGGTGGTAAAACAACGGATGTGCGATTCACTGGGAGCAAGGGAACGGCATTCCGAGGCAAAAAGGGGGACGAGTTTGGGAATGCAGACCTGGGACATTGGCTGCCTCAACCTCACCACAGGGCTCGAGGGAGAATAGTGTTTTTCATACAAAGTGAAAAAGAGAAATGTAAGCTTCCTCTTAAGCGGCATCGTGCACTAGGGATTCCGCAAAAGGAAACCGATCCCCCTTTTACCCCAAGACCCCTATCAATTTCAAAGCCGGACATTTTTCTTCTCCTCCCAAGATAACTGATAGTGTGGATGCATGAATTATCAATATCTGCTTCTAGAAGCATAAATTCACAGCCACTTCTGGAATAGCCAGTGACGAGTGCAGTTAGGAGTAAAAAATGCACAGAATTGATTTTACTTGATCCGCCCACCCTCCCATCCCCCCTCCATGCACGTTCAACTTCTGTGTATTATTAAAATGACTGGAAAGCTCTGGGTTCTAAGTAATGCTGATTTCCTCTCTGAAGACTCAAAAACGACTTGCATGATGGTTGAGTATGAAAGATATCTGATTGCTTTCCTTATCAGAAAGGAGGCAGGGTTTTCAAATAAGTTAGATTAACTATTCCAAGGGCTGTACATCGCCCCCTCACAATGTTATACGACAGTATTAGGTTATCTTTTGGTACCATATAAACGGAAGCCCTTTCTCTGATGTCCGTAGGTCAATAAAGTGATCTCTGGCCCCAGTGTGTATACCCAGACACAATTTGAAGACATTGGGAGAGGAAATATGAAGCCTACTTTTTCCTGCCAGAGACTGAATTACATGAAAAAGGCTATTTTTAAACCAGAAGAGACTGATATGACTAATTAGCAAGTTATAATCCCCTCCCTGTTATGAAAGTACAAACCCTATATAAGATGCAGGATTTCACGGTCCAACCCATCTTGTGGATACTTTTAACATCTCTGAGAAACTTTCTGAAAAGCATGTTGGCAAACTGGACCGGAATAGATGCTAGTTTTAAAATGGGAAGACTATTTCAATGGAGACTAATGTTCAAGTGTCAGTAAAAATGTGAATTTACAACTGAATTTTATGTGTATTGTAATCCTTTGTTTCCCTATTTAATTGTGGAAATTCTAGTAAAGAGTATTTGGCAGTGGCAATGCGCTGTCTTGGGTTGTGACAGAAAGTCATTTATTACAAGCTTCCACCCAACTAAAACATGCAAGGGTCCAAAACTGTAAGCCTCGTTCAAATATTCTTATTATTGATGTTGTTTACTCCACTCATAAAAATGGAAATGGATGAAATTTCTTAGATTAGGATTCACTGGTTAGATCACTTATGCAAGATTTTTTTTTCAGCCAATGAGCTAAAATCCTCTCAGCTACTGCCTGTTACATCCTTACTGCTCCTTCCAATTCTGAGACTGCCACTGACGTCAGTAGAAATCCTTGATATGAAATAAAAATATAAAAAAAAGTATAAAAGGACTCTCTGTGTTCATGTTTATAGTAGGTTACAAATGTATGTACAGGGCTCTTTGCAAATTGGTCTACTTAAATAAAATGTGTGCTTTCCCTTGTACAAATATAGTTGTCTTACAAGATGAATTAAGTACGATTAAGAAACTTGCAGTGGCTGTAAGTACCTTGAGGGTTTTTTTTTTGTACCTTATTCTTTTGGTACAGAGTATCTTCTCTACCCATGGGAACATTATCCTCAGGAAGTGGCGTTTTAAATATTTGTTTTAAAGTGGCCAAAGAATTCCATCTAATGACACAATGAAGCATTTATCATGACAAATCTAAACTTAAATGAGATGCTAGAACATGGCTCAGTTACTGACATACGATTTTTAGAGGCAAAATAATCTACCTTGAAAGGAACTTAAAACAGTCGATGATTCGCGTTTGTTAGGCTGAGGGAGAACTATAAATTTCAGAGATAAATTATACTTTCATGAAGTTGGTTAACTGAATGGATAACAGGAGGAACAGACACAGAATTTTAAACTGGTGGGAACTTGACACTGGTGAAAATAGAAGACTGCATTTATTGCTAAAGATTTAGGGATATCTCACAATGTCAAATGCATTCAAACGTTCTAATAGCTGTTTAAGATTTTTCTATAATCTTAGTGAACTTAAGGTTTTATTCCATGTTCTTTCTAATATTAAGTGAAGCCTCTTTCCCTCTCTGTGTGATCTTGGGAATTATTCAACCTCTCTGAGTCTCAGTGTCCTCAACTATAAAAATGAAAATATCACTATGCATCTTACAGGGTCATGGAGATGGTTGAATGGGTGAGGCCTGCAACAAGTCTGTTTTCTATACCAGAGGGAAACCATCGAAATATTTCCAGACAGAAGCAACCTGAGTGTCCATCGACAGAGGAATGGATAAAGAAGATGTACATATGCACAATGGAATATTACTCGGCCATAAAAAAGAATGAAATAATGAAAATGAAAAAAGAATGCCATTTGCAGCAACATGGATGGACCTAGAGATGATCATACTAAGTGAAGTGAGTCAGACAGAGAAAGACAAATACCATATGCTATCACTTATATGTGGAATCAAAAAAATTTATATAAATGAAGTTATTTACAAAACAGAAACAGACTCACAGACATAGAAAACAAACGTATGTTTACCAGAGGGAATAGCGGGGAGTGACGGGGAGATAAATTAGGAGTGTGGGATTAACATATACACACTGCTATGTGTATAAAATAGATAAACAACAAGGACCTACTGTATAGGAGAGGGAACTATATTCAATGTATCATAATAAACTATAATAGGAAAGAATCCGAAAAAGAATATATATATACACACATATATATATATATATGTGTGTGTGTGTGTGTGTATATATATATATATATATATATATATATATAAAACTGAATCAATTTGCTGTATACCTGAAACTAACACAACATTGTAAACTAACTATACTTCAATTTAAAAAAAGCTTAAAAAATATTTCCAGGGCTTCCCTGGTGGCGCAGTGGTTGAGAGTCCGCCTGCCGATGCAGGGGACGCGGGTTCGTGCCCCGGTCCGGGAAGATCCCACATGCCGCAGAGCGGCTGGGCCTGTAAGCCATGGTCGCTGAGCCTGTGCATCCGGAGCCTGTGCTCTGCAACGGGAGAGGCCACAGCAGTGAGAGGCCCGCGTACCGCAAGGAAAAAAAAAAAAAATTCCAAATCTTTTGGAGCTCTACCATCAGTATGAAGTTATCGTCCAATCCCAGATGGACGGACTCCTGACATGAAATAATGGAGGAGCTTGCAATCTGCTTTAAAATGACTGAAAAACCTTAATCCACTGTTAAGGAGGACTTGGGAGATCTTGTCTTGTAGCCACGTGTCTGCTACTAGACCCATCTAATGCAGCATCAGCATGGCAAGCCATACGCAGCCTGAGGGGTATAAAGAGGCCCTGGAGCAGTCAGATCATAAACCAGTATAATTATCCCCACGAGTTCCGGGACAAACTAACTGCGCATCTTTCCTCAAGAGATTCACTACCAAACTCTGTAGCTAGATTTAAAAAAAAGAATTTCGCAAGTGATTGCTAAGGTGTGGGGGGGAAGGAAGGATTGGGAGTTTGGGGTTAACAGATGCAAACTAGTAATATACAGGATGGATAAACAACAAGGTCCTACTGTAGAGCACAGGGAACTG
Organism: Orcinus orca; assembly: GCF_937001465.1. Lineage (NCBI taxonomy): Eukaryota > Metazoa > Chordata > Mammalia > Artiodactyla > Delphinidae > Orcinus > Orcinus orca. Next base: position 24,875,210 of record NC_064577.1, on the reverse strand, counting down.
TATTCAATATCCTGTGATAAACCAGAATGGAAAAGAATATGAAAAAGAATATATATATGTATAACTGAATCACTTTGCTGTACAGCAGAATTTAACACAACATAGTAAATCAACTACACTTCGATAAAACGTAAAAAAAGAATTTCAAATAGCCCATTTATATGCCCATATCTGAAAACTGAGTTCTCTAACATAATTTGTATTGAAATGAAACTACCAGTGTTATCAAACTTGAATGTAAATGTATATGTGCCTATGTTCCTAAAGCTTTTATGGACAAAAAAAAAAAATAATACTATCAGCATATAGTATGCATGTACTAATTAACTGTGTCTAGTCACATTTCCGGACCTGGGCATAGAGTGGATTTCCACATCTCTCTGATAAATAATCTGAAAATGTTGTTACACCCTCTGGCAACATATTTTAAGAATCATTTTGTCTCTGTAATCTGAATGTTTCCAGGAAAAGCCATTTTTCTTTAAATAAAATGCCCAGATAATTGTCTCCATTTCCTATTAGGGAAATGTACTTGGTTGAAGCAAAAGCGAGTGTCTGTTAACCAGAGTAAAGCTCACAAGAAAAGTTAGTAGCTAACCTTTTTCACATGTGGCAAAACCACAATTACATTTCAGACTGGAGCTTGTTTGCTTTCTTTGCCTGCCCCAAATGGATTCCACGGTAGCTGGGAACTTGCAAAATTATTGCCAGTTATAACGAGAGGAAAAAAATATATTGAGTTTAACTTCATTACAGCTACAGCACTTGTATCAACAGGGCCTGGCATAAAATGGGAAAGTTGCCGAAATCCATCAAGTGACTTAAATGTTTAGAATAGGTGGTGGCGACCGTTGCTATTCCTGATTCCAGATCTTCTATGGATCCTGCTTCTCCGGGCTTCTGGGTCTGCAAGCTGTCAAGGTGGAGTCTAAGGGTTAAGCAGGCCTGGGGCCATGGGTGAGAGGAGTTGACAGAGCCAGACTGGAGCAGGCCAGTCCCAGGAAGTGAGGGATGGCAGGAAGAAGTGGTAAGTGACGTGAGCCCAGGGAGACAGGCACGATCTAGCATCAACTAGATTAATAAGGCAGCAGTAGTGAGCAGAACGGAACACCAATTCGAGTTCAGAACTTGGAATTCAGTCGTGTCTTTACTCCTCAAGCCTTTATTATGTACTGCAATTTATTTATTATGTATTCTATCGTATTATTATTAAAGCACCTCGCTAAGTATTGGCATAGACTAGGGCAGAGCTTCTTAGTCTCGGCACCATTGACATTTGGGGCCAGATACTTCTTGTTTGGGGGTGAGGAAGTTCTAATCCATCCTAGGATGTTTGGCAGCAACCCTGGCCACTACCCACTAGATGTCATTAGCAACCCCTCTCCCCCAAATATCTCTGGATGTTGTTATATGTCCCCTGGGGGCAAAACCTCCCCCGTTGGGAGCCACTGAACTGGAGGAATTGAAAATACTCTCCCTGTACCAGTCTTCACAGTCTACCAGAACCTGACCTTTGGAACTCTTTAATACTGATACTCATGTGTAATTCTGGCCTCACATCATATCCAGAAAGTTACCTGATACAAACAGGAAAATTCTCTGACTCTGAGATCCTCAGTAGTTACTCCTAAAGTTTTACCAGATAAAGCACGTATAACATTTAGCGATTCTCTCCAGCTCACCTTGCACTGGGAAATTTCTGCAGTGCACCGTGTCAGCATGTTGTCTGACCAGTGAGAGGAAAATAACACTTGAAATAAGCAGAGAACATGGAAAGCTGAACTTTTGGGTGTTGACTCTGTAGGAAGCAGAGCTTCCAGAAAAGTGAGAAATGACTTAGGTCATTGGAAAGGAAGAGTGTAGGAAAAGAATCCGATTCAAGAAGAGCCGTGTGATCACCTGCACGGTGATAAGGAGGGTGGACGACAGAAATACACACTCTGGAGGATAAGGAGAATAACTGTAGAAATAGGAGCTTTGTGAACCCTCAGAAAGTGAGCAGGTGAGGTCATCAACACACCTCCCCAGCACTGTGTCCCCTTGATCTTGACTCAGAAAGTCCCTGAAGCAAACACTGCACTCAGGACATTGACTGCTTCCCCTGAAGCTCACCCATCCATCTTGCAGATCCAGTCTCCAGACAGAATCCGCAAGCAGTTCAATCCAAATCACTATCACAGCGCTGGAAGATCTCATGTCCCATCCATCACAGAAGGGAAACCTGAGACGGATGACGCTGGACTTGCTGAATCGTTCACCCGATAGGCCCCCAGTTCGAGGCTAATGGTATCTGACATGCAAGGTCAACACATTTTGCAGCCTGTTTGTTGCACTGAGTAGCGCTGCAAGTGGAGAAGGGAGTCCATGGGCTGGGCTCCTACGAGCAGAATGCTACATCGTGATGAGTGAAGGTGTTGAATCAGAGGGAGGATGGGGGCTGTCCAAAGAATTCAGCACAAAAAGCGATAAAACACAACATTCAAGTAAGTGCTGGGCTCCAAATAGACCTTCAGGGGTGGGGAGGGAGGGTGCAGCTGGTGGCGAGGTGGGTTAATTTGTTTTTATTTGCGGGTTTCATTCCAAAAGGTGATGTTTGGTTTTACCTCCAGGACTGGTGCTGGGGAGGAGATATGCCCCATGAAGCAGTGGTGGACCTCACCAGGCAGAACGATGGGGAGATGTTTGTCAGGGTTCCAGATGTGGGTGAACAACTCCCCAGATTCCCTGAGTTTGTTGTTATTAAAAGTGGATTTAGGGCTGATGAAAGCTCCCGGGTCAGTAGCCTCTGAAAACTGGAGCTTAACAGCAGGGAAGACACAGCAAGGACACACTCCAGTGCAAAGATAACCCCCCTCTTTTCCAGGCGCTGCCTCCAGTGAGCCAGAGTCTTTGGCAATGGACCCTGACCTTGATTTGCTGGATCCTAGGGGAAGAGAAAGTTATTCAAGCTCCATGACACGTTCATGCCAGGCCCTTATTCCTATAAAAAGACCACTGCTTGCCAGTAACCCTTAAGGCGTCTAATGAGGAACAGGTAAAAGGGTAGCAGGACGTCTCATACCTGGAGAAAAACGGGATCTGCGAGGCCAATGCAACAGTGGATGTAAATACAGTGTTTCCAGCAAGACAAAGAGGTCCTTCGTCATTTTAAACGCTGACAACTTCCTATTGGGCTCAAATAATCCCACAAATCTTTTCTTATATAATCTTGTTAGCAGACTGCAGTTCTTTAGAAAAGTAATGATGGATGCCATCTCTTCTCAACAATGGCTTATTGATAAATGGTTTTTACTGCGAAGGCTTCTGAAAAATACTTTGAGCTATACATAGCAAAGGCTTTATTTGCAGGTCTTTGCTCTCCTCCAAGCTGGAAACTTGGGTCTCAGCATCATTTCCTGACGTTTAGAGTATCTTCTTTTCAGCGTCTCTCTTTTTAAAGCGTGTTTTCTTTAGACTTAATTTTCTAACAATTCTATGTACTGTCCATATTTCTTGACTTCTGATGTGACACATATGATAGATTTCAAAAATCCTGACTGCTTTTCTAGAAGGCTACGGTTTATATTATTTACATTCATTCTGTCATAACTTATTCATTGAATGACTAATGATGGATTGTAACCACAGGAGAATTGTGTAGGACCTGTATTCTGGAAGCTCCCAGCATAGTAAAGATCCGTAGTGTATTTCACTATCACTCTGTCCTTCCTGTCTGTCCTTTGCCCCAGCAAGCTCACACGCTGACACTCTACTCCCCCAACTCGTAGACATAAAGCTCCTGGAGTTATTATTTCTGTTGATAGAGTCCCCTTCCTCACATCCCCCTTGTCTTAACGAGACCAGGACCATGCATATTTGACTACGGGGATAATGTTTGGCTTGCTGGTTTCAAGACACACAGAATGGGAGAAGTTGTAGAAAATGTGACCCCCATGGAGAAAGTTAAGGAATTAAAATAGAAAAGCCGTTTTGTAAGTAATGCCTACTTAAGCAATTCTTATGAACCAGCTTCTTAAAAAATACCAGCCTGTTATAAAATATTTTTAGAAGAAACTTGTTGTTTTGCTTTTAATCTAATTTTTTGGAAAATCTTGAAGAAGTTCCGATATATAGATGTATATTTAATTAGCGCAACTTTTAAACACTGTCTTCTAGAAGCTATGACCCAGATGCCCAGGCTTTAGTGAGAATGAATTAAATTTAATTCATGAAATGAGAGAGAGAAATAGAGGTCAAGTTCCCCAAATCAGCTGAGCCTAGGTCCTAGAGGTAAGTACTGAGAGCAGGTACATCTGTGCTAAGGGTCATCCAGCAAAGCTGAGTGCAGGAAGAAGCATCCATTGTCCCTTTTAATCCCCCTGAATCCTCAGCTTCTTACACACTCAACCGCTCTGGGCTTTAGTCGTTCATGCACTGTCGGTAATTCACTCAGTTTGTTAAAGGCCATAGATTGGAAAGGGAATCAGAAAAAACAGGGAAACCGTTGCTCACCCTAGAGAGAATTTCCCTTGCTGACTCTAGTGATCAAATTCAACCACTGAGGAAGTAAGATGGATTTAATGACCTTGGAAATATGAATTTTCTAACATGTTCAAAATCCTAATTCCCTTAGCAAAGGTGAAAGGTCAGCCAAGTTAAGCTGCAAAGACACTGATACCCAGAGATTTATTTTCATTTTTGTCTAATTCTCAATGGATTTAAAAGATATTAACACATTCATTTTCTTGAGAAAAGCAAGGTTAAATTACCTCTGGACATTTATCTAGATGATTCCCGGTATCAGAATATTGGTAGTCATTCCATCATTGCTAACACTGTTTTTATCCATCATAAGTAATCATAAGAAAGATAGGCAAGTTGTCTTTTACACTTGTGTTTTATCTAGATTATTTTACTTACTTGTTCAATCATTTGGTTCATTCAAAATTATTTACTGACCACCACCTATGTACTATGTGTTACACTATACACTGGAATACAGTAGTAAGCAGGACAGTTATGATTACCATTTTCATGGTACCTGCAATCTAACAGGAAGCATATAACCTCCACTTATCTGTCATTTCATTTCCAGAACTCCATGCAGCAGTATCTGTAGATACGAACAAATGATATTTTTCCTGGACATGTAAGATTTTGCAAGTTATTATTCTGAGTCATAGAAAATGTAAGTGGCATTATACTATTTCTTCTGTTAGCACCGCAAGCATCATACTTTGCAAATATTTGTAAAAATACTACTTGTATGAACAAAATGTGATTTTTTTAAAGAAGTATACCACCTACCTTGAGAGGTTACAATAAGGCCAGATAATGTCACAAAATAATAAATAATAACCCAAGAATCCAGGAAGTGCTGAATGTGTGATTCAAACAAAAAGTTCTATTGAAGTGAAGAAGAGGGAATAAACCCTGGGAAAATCAAGAGAAATCCTGTGGATAAGATGGTTCTTAAGTTGGAGCCGGGGGTATCTCTTAGGATGTAGCAAGTAGCAAGGGGTAGGGCATGGCAGGTGGGAGAGGTGATTTGAGCAAGGGCAAAATGTGGAATAAATACCACATTAATAGAGAAAAATGAATAGGTCAATTGAACTGAAGCAACTCTTCTGAGAGAAGAAAATAAGCATGATATAAATAGATAGAGATCTATAGATACATGCATTAAATTGGTCTGATATCGGGAGAGGAGAAGCCCAGACATACAGGACGATGCTTGCAGCATGTAACTCTCATATGGTTTCTAAGAAATATTTAGCCCTGCAAATTTATGTTAGTACAGGGCAAAAAAATTGTTGGGAGAGAATAAACGGACCATATGAATCTGAAAGCCAGGTGATCATAGCAATTCGAGAAGTCACCAATTGAAAATTTACCTCTTTGATTTAGTTACATTACAATTTCCGAGAAACACATGAGCATGACAATAAGCTTTGAGTTCTCTCAGCTTTTTTTCCTACTACTTCCTGCAGATAGACTCTCCAAAAGGAAATGAGTTACACGCTGGTTAGGAAAATTTCTGTTTGATTTATTTACGTTGATGAATATTTTTATTTACATGTCTCTGATCTTAACAGTGTGGGTCTCATTGGTCAGTGCTATCATAATAATCTATCAGAAAAATATAAGTCTCTTGGAGTTTAAACAGAAATGTGTGTGTTACTTTTGGGCCAAGTTTTCTCTTTTGAGTGAGTTCCTTGATTCACACAAGTATAAGAATATTCAGTTAGCAAGGAAGGGATTAAATGAAGACCCTCCCCTCACTATGAAATTTATCAATAAAGTAAAGGTTGTAAGGATCCCAAAACATGCGTTCTTGTCAAAATATTTAATGACCTAATACCTTTCAATGTTATCAAGATAATGATGATTTAAGATCGTAAGTATACACCTCTAATTCAAGAATCCTTAGCCAGGATGGCATAAATTCGTATGTACAATAGAACTGGAGAGCGAAGGCTATTAATTATAGAGCTAGAAGAGTTTCATGTGCCCCGAAAGCAAATTAAGGGATAGGAAGCAGAATGATGGTTATTCATCCAACAAACTCTTCTGAGTGGAAGGAACTAAATTCCTCTGAAAGGAATTAAATTCATCTTCTAAAACTACAAAAGCTAAGACCTGCACTTTACCTTAAAGAACCTATACTTTCTTAGACTAGGAGGCATAATAAAGTGAATGCCACAGGAGAAAAACAGTGAGGTGGGGTTGCTTTGGCCACTGGGTAAGGAGGAATGAATTCATTTGTACAGTTTAAATGTGAGGAAAGGGACTGCTAGATCTTGGTGGTCTGGGTGGGCTCAATGTATCTGGTATCCATTAAGATCCAAAATTTGCTTGAACCTACGGATTAATTCTCCTGCAGGAACTGAGGCAAACCAATAGCAGCTGAAAGTTAATCAAGCACTGATCTCGCGCAATCCGTCTAATCACAGCCAGCTGTGATTTCAAACCTTTGCACTGAGGTTCCCTGGGGCAGTTCTACACAAGCCCTGGAGTGAGCACCCTCAACTTTTGAAGGGCAGGAGAGAAGTTAATAAAATAAAACTTAATGCCTTCAATCGAGGAACTGAAGAATAGGACCGACCGGGATGGTCCACAGTTTTTTCTGTATTAATCTCTTCCCTCTTCCCAGCTGCTTGTCCCTGGAAGGCATAAGATTTCTTCCGAATGTTTGCTGGGAATCCTTTATTTAAAAAAGTCATACAATTGGGAACAGTTGCCTGTTTGTCCATTGAGGGAATCTCTACTTCATTTCATAAGAAATAATTATTTATAGTGCCTAAGTACATTTAAAAAAATTGTATTGATACGATAATGGACTTGGAGTTTTTATAATAAAGGCCAACCAGATTAAGATGAACGTTATTAGCCTAGGCTTAAAGAAGTCAAAACATGTTTTGTATAAACATATCTGAGCCCAGCCAGTTAATAAACTTCAATTAAATATTTTACCAATAAAGCCATAAAATTTGTAACGATGCTTTCCATAAGGCTGGTGGTTTCACAATTTTACTTTTAGTTTATTGACTTTATAAGCAAATGATAGTGTGTCAGATAAAGTGGTGTCATTTTCTAGCTATTCTTCTTCGTTTCTAACCCTATCTATAAGGCCTGGTACCTACACCTTCTTTCTGAACCAATTCTCTTTCCTATAATTCAGCTCAGAAACTTGGGCCTTCCTGTCTGCTGACAGCATCGTGAAACTACTTGTATATCTCCTTCTCCAAGTAACATAACATTTCTGGAGTTCTGTCTCCTTCAGGGTTACCCTTTCTCATTTGGGGCACATTTTGGAGCTGAGGCTCTGGTGCAGACAGCAAAATCCAAGCATCACTTACCGTCTTTCACCTTAAGCATGAGAAACCATATTTTGTCTACTAGACTAGACTTCCTTCTATCATTAAGATATCCCAGAGCTCACAAAAGCATCATGCAGGCAGACCTTGAGTCCCCTACACCCTCCACTGCAATTGAGGATTAAACTATAAAATGAAGTCATAATGGATAAACTGATCTCTAAGCTAATTGATTATAAAAAGACAGAATAGAGTTCGTAAGCTTATTGATCATATTAACATATCTGAACTTCTCTGTGAGGTGGCGATTTGGGTACAAATGTTGAAACTCCATCTTCCACTTCCCCACCTACAACTGTAATAACTAAAGGAACAGGCAAAGAATTGAGAGGGGAGCATCAGTGTCTGATTTCATAATAAGGCAATGCTGCCATCCATGTATAACAATTTCAAAGAATTACTTGATCACAGAAGACTAATAAAAGATAGATCAATGAACCCATAATTCACTGAATGTAAGGCAGCTGATTACATTGAAATTACATGAAGGATAGGACTCCAGTAGAACCACATCAAAATCTCCTCCCTCAAAGCTGCAAAGTCAGCGGGGGCCACGGCAGGATGTGGGACCATTGGTCAGCCACAAATCCAGACCCTTGCCAATATTTTGGAAAGTTCTCCAGCATAAGAGAATCGAGAGGGAGGGCAAGATCCCCCAGAAAACTTAATCCTGCTTTTCATTTGATGCAGGCAGAACTGACAGGTCAAGGAAGGAGTTGGCTGCACCTGTTCTTAATCATAGATGCCTGCCCTGACAGATAATGAGGGCACTGCCCCAAGAATCTTTCACCACTGCTACAAACAAAAAAAAACTTATATAATTTCCCAATACTTCACAAGTAGAGACACATGGGGATGAGTAGAGCAAAAAGTAACCAAAAGTGTAGAAAAAGCAGTATAAAACACAAATTTTTAAGTCAGGATGACAGATTGAACACATGTATTTGCCTAATTTTCTTCCCCAAATCCCGCTGAAATGACAATAAAACTATTTAAAAATGGGGATTCCATGGTAGTAGTAAGAATAAAGGATAGTTGGGGTGAGCGGGGGCTATTCTTCGTTGCCGTGCCCGGGCTTCTCATTGTGGTGGCTTCTCTTGCCGTGGAGCACAGGTTCTAGGTGTGCGGGCTTCAGTAGTTGTGGCGCGCAGGCTCAGTAGTTGTGGCTCACAGGCTTAGTTGCTCCGCGGCATGTGGGATCTTCCCAGACCAGGGCTCAAACCCGCGTCCCCTGCACTGGCAGGCAGATTCTCAACCACTGCGCCACCAGGGAAGCCCAAACGAAGACCCAAAGCAGCCTTAATTAATTAAAAATAAATAAAGTGGGCCTCCCTGGTGGCGCAGTGGTTGAGAGTCCGCCTGCCGATGCAGGGGACACGGGTTTGTGCCCCGGTCCGGGAGGATCCCACATGCCGCGGAGCGGTTGGGCCCGTGAGCCATGGCCGCTGAGCCTGCACGTCCGGAGCCTGTGCTCCGCAACGAGAGAGGCCACAACAGTGAGAGGCCCGCGTACCGCAAAAATAAATAAATAAATAAATAAATAAATAAATAAAGTGGTTGCACCGTTTTAAAAAATAAAAAAGGAATAAAGGATAAAGGGTGCTGTCGGAGATTTTAAAAACTGAGAACTTTTTTTCTTAATTTTTTTTGGAGTATAGTTGCTTTACAGTCTCGTGTTAGTTTCTGCTGTACAGCAAAGTGAATCAGCTACACATATACATATATGCCCTCTTTTTCAGATTTCCTTCTCGTTTAGGTCACCACCGATCATTGACTAGAGTCTCTGGGCTAAACAGTAGGTTCTCATTAGTTATCTATGTTATACATGGTAGTGTATATATATCAATTCCAATCTCCCAATTCATCCCTCCCTTCCCCCCTTGGTAACCACATGTTTGTTCTCTACATCTGTGACTCTATTTCTGCTTTGCCAATAAGTTCATCTGTACCACTTTTCTAGATTCCACATATAAGCGATATTATACAATATTTGTTTTTCTCTTTTTGACACGGGATGTAATTTTTTTTTCTTCTAACATCCTATTGGAGTATAATTGCTTTACAATGGCGTGTTAATTTCTGCTGTACAACAAAGTGAATCAGCTATACATATATGTATATCCCCATCTCTCCTCCCTCTGGCGTCTCCCTCCCACCCTTCCTATCCCACCCCTCAGTGTGTAATTTAGATGCAAAAGCCAAATCAGAAGTTGAGTTGATGCTCCTTTCTTCTAGGCACTGCAGCAGCTGGCTGCAAGGTCAGACCTGGTGAACATGGAGAAGACAACGGGGCATGACGGGGCTGTAGAGCAGGAAGCATTAGGGTTCTCGGAGGACAGCTACATGGGCCAGTGCCTTCCTCTCCTCCAGGAACGGTAAGCAGGTGGCTGCTGCTTTTGTTCCCAGCTGGAGCCCTGAAAGCCACCGCTTATTGTGTGGATTCGGGCCTGGAAGAAGGTCAGAGCCGAGGCTGAGCTACTCCCTCCTTCCCAGTAGATCAGTAGGAATATTTCTCCATCCAGAAGTGAAGTACACCAAAGAAGCCTAATGCAGAGTGTATTAGTTTCCCGTTGCAGCTGTAACAAATTACTACACACATAGTGGCTTAAAACAACACCAATTTATTATCTGACCGCTCTGGAGGTCAGATGTCTTAAACGGGTTTCATTGGGGTTGCAGCCAAGGTGTCAGCCGGCTGCGCTCCCTCTGGAGGTTCCAGGGGAGATTGGGCTGCCTTGCCTTTTCTAGTTTCTGGAGGCTGACTGCAGTCTTTGGTTCCTGCCCCTTCCTTCTTCCTCAAAGCCAGAAGCAGAGCATCTTAAATCTCTCTCTCACACTAACCTTCCAGCCTCTCTCTGATTTACAAGGACTCTTGTGATTACGTTGCATCCTACCCAGATTATCCAGGATAATTTGCCCATCTCAAAATCTTACTTAATCACACCTTCAAAGTGCATTTTGCCATGTTAGGTAACATATTCACAGGTTCCGAGGATTAGAACATAGACATAGACATAGACATAGACATAGACATAGACGGAGACATCTTTGGGAGCAGAGGGGCATTGTTCTGCTGATCACACTGAGTAAAGCCATCCTTATCATGGCAGTTTAGAAACTGCCTTAGTTCTCTCTGTCCATACAATGGAAATGCAAATCCGAGTGTGGATAAGACTCAGAGTCTCTGAGATAAACAAGATCTACCCAGCAGCAAAAGAAACTCAATCAAGTTGCCTATACAGACATCATAGCTCGTCACTCAAATATTATTAGTTAACAACTAAAAAAGAAGAGAGTTAGCTCTATGTTGTAAGACTAATGGATTAATGTATTGAAGGCCTACTATATACCAGGAAGAGGGGATAAATTGGAGAAATATAAATATCAAGTCTCAGTATCATGTAACTTACATTCTGTTAGAGTAGACAAAGAAAAGAAATTGAGGTATTCATTTGTCCCTTCCACAAACCTTATTGAGTATCTTCTTTGTGCCAGTAGCTGTCCTGTATATATCAGTGAAAGAAACAGAAAAGTTCCTACCCTCATATGATTACATCCGAGTATGGGGAGACAGACATATACTTTAATATATAGACATATATTTTAAATAATATGTTAAACATATTTCTATATATGTATAGGCAGAAATTCTAATATATCAGGTGGTGATCAGTGATATGAAGAAAAATAAAGCAGTATAATAGGAATTGTTAACCTTACCATATGAGTTATCAGGCCAATCTAGAAAATTCTGACAGCAATAGGAAATGTTATTAATCATGATGTCATGACAAGAAGAATAGTCGGAGATTATCCCAGGCAAAATGGGACGTATATTCACTCTAGATGTGTGTGTGCAAGTGTGTGTACTAAGCTAGCAGAGTGTTTTGATATATCACAGTCGCAGAAGGTCTCACTGATTCACAGACCTTTGAACTTCAGAGGTCTGAAGGAAGAGTGGGGGAGAGCCCTTGTAAACAAGGAAAATGCCGTGCTATGCGCAGTCTTAAAACAGCCTGCCATTCTATAAGAGAGATTGAAGGCTACTTTAAATTAAGGTCAGAAAAACTCTGCCTAAAGGGGTGACATTTGTTTTGAATCTGAATGACAGGAAGAAACCAGACGTGCACATATCAGGAAAAACACTTCCATGAGCTTTTACTCCCAGTTATGGCTGATAAGCTACTCTGGGACTAACAGCCTACAGATAACAGCTATAAACTCTGGACAAAATGCAAAAAATAATTATCAGGAGACACTGGAGAATGACCAAAACAAGACAGAAATGAGTGAGGGCTGACGTTTGAAAGAAAGAAAGGATATCAGAAGTTTTCTATAGTCATTGCTTGTAGCCTAACTCGTGCATCTTTCTGGGTCCGGGAAAGGGGGGTGGGTGCAGCTAAAACTTCCATAGAAAACCCATAACGAATATGGTTTGAAGAACCAAAGGACAGAGGTGGGGTGTTTTATAAGAAATATAGAACCCAAATGTTAACTAAATGTGCCATGATTTAGAGTAACAGGTGAAATGCAAAACAAAAGATAACTAAGTTGTTCTTCGTACTTGGAGCGTTGCTGTTTCCCTCTTCTCTTGGAAGAATAGAAAGTTCTGAGTGGCCGGGTAAAGATCACAGTTCCCAGATCCCCTGCAATTGTGTGCGGTCATGCTACTTATTTCTGATTAATGGGGTGTGAGTAGGAACAGCATGACAATGTCAGAAAGTGTCCTTAAGAAGTAACAGCCATGTACCCCTCTGAACCCCTGTCTCCATCTTACTGGATGGAAAGCAATACAAGCTCTGCCATGTTTGAGCAGGAATGGGTCCACCTACCTCTGGATTTTGTTTCTGTAAGAGAAATATACTTATATTTGTTATTTCACTCTTACTAGGGCTTCTCTGCTGCTCACAAATAGAACTTCTGATGCCTTCGTTTATTAAGTTATGTCCATGTGTGCTTTCATTAAATCCATCATAAACGCTAAGGACAAAATTAGCATTATCATTGTTATAATTAATAATATTTTTCTCCAAAGGACATTGTGGTTATGAAAATGCTGTGTTCCAGAGAACCCTGCAGTTTTACAGAAGATGCTTCAGTGATTCCACAAACACGAGCCAGCATTTTTAGAATATATATGATTTACATGCGAACTGCCTTTAACACTGTGGCAAATGCAAATGTGTTATGTACAAAATGTTTGCACTTTGGAGACAACATGTTTATTGGTGCTGTAAAGTGAACGTATCGAGGTCCAAATCTCATAAGAAAATATCTCTATTATGTGATGCTTTTCCTGAAATTGCGGAGTAGTGATTTAAATCTGCTACCCTCTATTATTTGGTTTAATAAGTCAAGCTGTCCTGCATATTGTAAAACCAAATAAAAATACAGGAATAGATAGTAGATTGGTTTATAAGTAAAATTACCACTGTCATCTGTAAGCCATGATTTCAGAGATGTCCCCGTTAAGCAAAGTGATCTCATAACTCCCATTGAATGATTCAGTAATAATCAGAAGTTATAAACGTTAAATTTATTAAATAAACATATTAATAAAATACTTGTTTCATATATTAGGATTTCAAGTAAGATTGGCTGTAAAATATACTTTTCCCTGTGAAAAATTTGAAAATCATGGAGCCAACTTGGGAAAATAAGTCTTAAATAAATATTTATTCGTTTTTTCCTTGATAAAAAGGATTTTAATGTTGAACAACTCTAAAAGATTACCTTTACTTTTTAAGAGAAAATATTCTTTCCTTTAATGTAGTGGTCACATAATATGTTTATATGTTATACAACATTGTAAATCAACTATACTCCAATATAAAAGAAAAATTAAATTAAAAAATACGTTTACATATTAAACTTCAAAATTTAACTTCTTTTAAATGTACTTGAAATGAATAGAAAAGTTGGGTAGACAGTGAATGTAAGTATATTAAATCATGTTGATTATGTCAAATCTATAAAATATAGGGTAGTTATATTACATTACTTGTAACACGAATAAAAAGAGTAATTTGGATGATTCAGTTAACCTACTAAATATCCAATATCTGTCTGCAAAGTTTTCTAAAAACCTGCCAAAACCTAGTTATGTCATTTATGGAATCCTATAATTATCTTCCAGATCCCCTTTCAAATAGCCTCGGCTTCATGCTCTACGATGACTGTTTCTATTTTGTACAAATGCCTATTAATAATAGCCAAGTCATCTTGTTTCTCTACCCATCAAAATCTCAAAGAAATCAGGGTTATCAGTAGTGAATCATCATTTCATTGAAATTGATGGACTTGCCTCTCAGTGGTAACAAAGTCTCTTTTAAATTGTTGGCAACTAGCTGCATTTTTAGTCAAGGGGGGGGGGGGCGGTTTAAAGCCATTACCCTAAATTACTTCCTCTTGGAAATGCTACAGCCTTGTATTTTATATCATTTAAATCACGCTATGCAGCTGTAAGCATATTATATTTAACAATTTGAAGTCACAGCGAGGCTATACACTTGATTTTCTCATTCATGCTCTCTCTGAGCTTTAATAGAGAAGTGAAGGCCGTGTTTCCATGGTAAATTCAGACCAGGCTCACCCGGTTTCTCAAATGTGCCATTTGCTTCCTGCTGACCTAGCCAATCCTGACCTTCTCGTATCAAATATTCCCTGAGAACTAGAGCGAAAGAAGGGTACAGGAAAAAAAAAAAAAAAAAAGCTCGGATCTCACAAGTCCTTATTAAATTTGTGATCAGAGTGTGGAGAAGAGAGGACCAAATTCCACTAAAATATGAAAAAAAGAAAGAAAAAAAGGATGGCTTAATGCTTTTCTAGTTAAATGTGGCCGGAGTACTTTGTAGTTCTGCCTCAAAGAAGATTGTCTTTAGAGATCTACAAAGATTTAACCCCCTGATCCTGCCCATTGGAGAAAAGCGATCTGTTTCTGTTCATTTTCAGATTCTTGTCTGCCTGAGCATTCTTTTAGTATGTTAGGAAGCTATAGAGCAACCCAAGTACAGAACTAATAATTAATTGAAAAGTGTTACATTTAGAAAGATTGCAAAAAGAGCCCACTTGTAATGAAAAGTACCATGACAATTTCGAACGACATATGTTCTATTCGGAAATTCCAGTCACTCTCAGTATTGATCATTCTAGTTCTTCATAACATAACAAGAAGAAAACTAAGCAAAATCAATTATTGTATTGACATTAAGTCCTCATCTGTAGGTCTTCGGTTAGCAAAAAAGACATATCCACGTTTGTATCAGGACAATTGATAGCCAGGTCCCAGATCGGTTTATTCAGATCGGCTTTAATGGTACTTTACTTGATTTGGGACACTTTAGAGAAACTTTTTAAAAAACCATTTTGTTTAGTTGAAGACATAGATAATAAAATCCAAAACTTTAAAAAAAAAATTTCTGGTCCTCAGGTTTTTTAGCCTAATATATGAATCGGTCTGTAATGTCGAATGGGTTAACTTAGTGTTTTACTGAAATGTATACAGGTTGATTATTTAAAGGCCATTCATACAAAATTCAAACGTAACAAAACATTCTTGTTTTGTTACTAATCTCTAGTGGACATCGGCTAAATATCTATGATCACAGTTATTTGCAATATGGGAAAAACAATTTAAAATAAAAAATGGCCAATGTAACTGTTACTGCATTCCATTTAGGCAATATAATACTATTTTAAACAGTTGGTGAGAAATGGGAAAACCTTGAAGGTAAATGGAAGCTGGTTATGACTCTTCATCTTATAAACACATTGTATTTATTAAGTCCCCACGGTTCGCTTAAGCCTAACCTAAACAGGATTATCGTTATGTTTTTCCACGCTACCCAAGTAATTTCTTGTCTATACCAGAATGCAGTTACCTTAGGTGATGTTATGCACTTGTGCATTGCAGAGTTCAAAAGCAATTCAGACCTGCCCAGAGAACTGACAGAAGTAAACAGGTTCTTAAATGAAAGAATCATCCTACTTATCATATTAGATGAATGTTTTAAGTGAGTAGTTCTTATTCCAATGTTGCCAAATATGCCTTTAATTAAAAAAAAAAAAAGTTTCCTTCAGAATGAAAAAGTCTGCTTCCATTGATTTTAAGCAACTGGAAGATAACGGAACAGAAAGAAAAGTTTAATGCTGGCCCTGCAGTGTCTTGCAGCGAATTGTTTTTCACCAAACACACACATGTAGCAGCGAAACATCCTCAAAATGTAAAACATCTTGCTTTTTTTTTAATAACCCCTGGTGGTATGTTTTTACTTTAGTAATAATTGTATTTTCTTTTTTGCACATTTTATTTAACAACATTGCAGTGCCAGATAATCGGTTCCATGTGTTCAGGGCACTAGCAAAGTGCCTAACGGAGAAACAATTAACTTTATTGGGCTCCTGTTATTGGCAGACACAGCCTTACACCCTCACTGGTTCGCGGTTCTGAGCCACATAGGAGCTGCAAAGAATTTCGTATCCTCAGTAATCACACAGTAACCTGCACTGAGAGCCAAGTTGTCATTTAAAAAATCATGATCATGCACTAGAAACAGAAGTTAAAATCCATGACAAGATGAGATGATGAAGTTCATTTCAGTTACAAAAAAAGGGCAATGATTAGTCCAGGGCACGTAGCCAGTGGTTGAGGAGCGAGTCTGGACCTTTGCAGAAGAGGAACACGCAGCAGCACGGTGGCGGGAATGCAAGCCTAGCTCTTTGAGTTATAGGCATTGAAACAATGGTTAAATGCAGTTAAGCACAAGGAGTGACAGAGTTAGGTTTTATCAACATTAGCACTTGTACTGGAGAGTCCATAAAATTCGAATTGCCCTCTTCTGAGGAAAGCAGCCCCGAGAGGTTCTCTATGTACAAAGCAGCTCTGACTCATGCCATGAGTGCAATGAGCTAATAACCCTGCTGGCACAGCTGCCACTGACGGGTCCAGGGGGTGATGCACAGATCACGCTCACGATGGAGATGTGGGGTGTGTGGACAACCACCCCTGCAGTGACTCAGTCCAACACTCTGCCTGGCATTGGACAAACTGACCTGAACAACGTCTCTCCTAGGAGAAGTGAGGCTGAGAGGTATACCCAGGAGGGGAACCTCCCTGGCCTCAGATAATACTCTACAAAAATCAGAGCTCTGGGTCTGGTTCTCCATGAAGCACCAGATACATCCTGGGCTTGGAAGTGCTGGCACCCAGAGTACATGATACCCTCCTGCCTTCTCATGCACCCATGTCATAAAGTCCTCATCTTGGAGGTAAGCTGGAGAGCTCTTTGCTTTGGGGTCTACCTACTAATGCACCTTATGTTTTCAACACATTCATCTGGTTCTTAGAAGAAAAAGAGGTTCTTAATAAATGAAACGTAAGATGGGGTTGTAGAATCTGGAAGGGGGGAACATTTGGAGGAAGTCTTATGGATACTTGTTGCTCTAGTGAACCCTTAGCCATTGGAAGCAGCACAAAATGAAAAGCAACTCTGGGAAACTGGGACGACGAAAAGAATATTAGCATGTCGAAGAGGAATAAAGAGATGGTGAAGACACATTTCTTTGTACTTTTGTTCTGGGTTATTCCCCCTGAAGAGCACACCAGCAGGGCACCATTGGTATATAATACATACCATTTTTTTAAAATCCTGAATGTAATTTTTTTCAATGATACTTTTAAGAAAAATGACACTTGTAACCTATACTAGTATTTACGAAAGTATGACCCCACTGAACTCTGACCTGCTTGGAGATCAGCAAGGATCCGTGCGGCTAAAGCTGAATTTAACATCCTTTCCCCGTGTTAAGAAAAACAATCGATGGATGAAATTATTTCAATTTTAGATTTTTTTATGAATATGTCTTGCATCATATATACCTATCTTATCTCTGTGAGAATCAAATGTGTTGGAATCACACCTGCAGTATGATTACCTGTGTAATCCTTCCTCAGGTTGACCGTATCAATATGCCACAATATTCCACAAAGGAGATTTCTAGGTTGTGGCAACCAGAAGAGTATAAGGCTCAGGTTGTCCTTCGAGAGAGCCTATTCAGAGGCATATAGGTGGCTGGTAGCCTTGCGGCCACACCGTAGGGATACGGGCCACACTCCTTTGGGGCTTATCACGGACGATGGCTCAGCACAGCCCAGGGATCAGAGCTCAGCCATTCCTGTTGAACGCAGGACTCTTCTTACAGGTGATCTGCCTTCTGAAGCCCCCATCAGCGTGGCTGACACTGTCCCTAAGATGCACTGCGGTCTGAGGCTCTTCTTACCCCAACTTCCCCCTCTCCTTTCATAGGTGTCAGACCTGTATCTGCTTACTCCTAGCCTCTCTCCATTTTATCCTTCAAAGGTATTTCTCCAATAATTTTTTTTCTTATCTAATTCCATCTTGATGTCTGTTTCTTGGAGGGCTCAAATCGATACTCTGATGCTCAGGTACTCTGTTTCATAATTTTAAGAATTATCCGTCTGCAGCATAGGTAAAAATAGATATTACCTATACGATTGAATAAACTATCATATTAAAAAAACTGAAAAACAATCTCATGTCACAAATAAGCTCAAAGGGGCTGGTGCAAGCTAATTTGCAACTTGTAAAGAAAATTTCTGGAAGAAACATAGAGGAATATCTATTTGGAGCTGCAGGGCTGGACATAACGTTATAGAGAGATCTAGAGTATACAGTTGAAGTAAAATGTTCCCTATCATATAGCAAAATAAGATATAGCAGTCTCCGAACACGTAATTCTTCCTTGTCTGTGTAATATATTCTCTTAATGAGAATAATCAGATTTTTAATGTTATCTATGTTTTCTAACATCACCAGAGTTAGAGCTGTATGTGAAATAAAGCCACATAGTCAGACGTACCATGGTTTATAAACAATTAAGTTCAGCTAAAAGTGTTCACCACCCATCTCTGCTGTGAAACAGATTCACCCAACACAGTCCTTACATCATTGTGTTCCGAAATTACTCTAAGGGGTTAGAGTTGGTCCTTTTCTTCAGCCACTAATATAATGTTTTTTTGAAAGTGGATCTCATAAAGCATAACCCCTCTCTCAAACTACTTCCCCCTGTATCTGGAAAAATGATCTTACTCAGACTTCTGTGATCCTTTAAACAGATTCACCCGCACTAAATCTGCTTCAAAATGAAATGCCTAAAATAATTAAGCTGAAAATATTCTTACATTCTCTTGATCTCCTCCTCCAACCACCCAGAAGACATTCGGATTTTTAGCAGTCCCAGGGAAACAAGAATCCTTTCTTATTCTCAGGACTGTGTGAGAAGGGACCTTGATTTCATATTATATTCTGCACTTCATTGGTTTTGTCCCCCCTCTTGAGAGACCCTGTTAGGATTTAACAAAAGACATCACTTTTATGAACTGCCTATAATGCTACGTCTTTGTAGGGTTATGGAAAAGTCTGCCAGTGTAGAAAGCTTGAATTCAGAGTGCTCAGTGAGGCTTGCCCAATAGAGGCCAGCTCAGTAAATCATATCTGACAACCCTTTGTTAAAGGGCTTTCTCAACTCATACTGTGTCCCCCTGTATTGGCCCTAGCGTATAACGCCCCACGCCATACCCACCACTGTTGGAACCTGTGTTGATTTTTACATGTGATGATTTTACGGTGCTTGCCAGCACTGACTTAATCTAGTACTGACTAGCCTAGCTAGAGACTGCACTTTTTAAAAATAATTTAGAGAGGCTCAGAGGTCCTTTTTTTAAAAAAACTGGGCTCTGAAGTGACGATACTGTGTAATTATTTTTGGTATCTTGCTGATTAGAGATAAATGAAGGCAGATAAAATTTGAATGGCATTGCTTTCCAGGCACTATTTCCATTAACTTTTGATAGAAATAAAATGGTGCAAAACATAATACACACCCTTTTAAGATAAGGAAACCATTTCATCATAGCCACTTTTATAAATCCCAATAGATGGGAACGCCAGTGACTCAAATTAAGGAACTATCATCTCTTCTTAAATAGGTTAAGAAATGAAAATTGCTTCCTTGAATAATATTACTTTCTTTATATCTGAGAAGATAGTGATTTTGCCTCAATCTGGGTATTTGGGGAAATATGGTCACTCGCAGATCCTACCCTTCCCTCAGCTCCACTTCTCACCCTGGACACTGGTTTGCAGAGGAAAACAGATGACTTTATCTATCAGACTGCTTTTCCATTTTACACTTCAGTGATGCCATCTCTGCAGTGTGCAGAATTGTGCCCCCAACTGCCTACAATTTCCCATACAGGTCATTTTCACCTAACTTTATATTAACGAAGAGCTTTAATCTTACTATTTAAGTAGTTTTAGTATCACCAAAGCCTTTCTAAATGGCCAAGATTCTCAGATTTTAGATACACATACAACTGTGAAATAGTTTAACTTAGTTTTCTCTAAAAGAGCCGTTTAAGAAAAAAAAAATTAAAGAATGGAAATTGTAAACCCTGTGATCTTAGACCAATGTGGTAAAGATATTCAGACAGTTTCTCCAAAACATTTTGCTCTTGTTGGAGAAAAACCATCAATATAAATGAAAGTTAGATGGTAATATTATAAGGTGCTTAGTTCTTAGGCAGACAGGAGAGCTATGGACATAATCCACAAACACAGTTTCCTGTGTCGATAGCTCAATGTCTGTATCAAAAATCCTAATGCAGTAGTTTATCTCTTCTTTCAGCTTTTTATGTAATAAAAGTTATAACTGTTAAATTGTACAGAAGCCAAAAGCATACATAACAGATTGCTCTAATGTCAGTTGGCTAGGAGTGAATCATTTTAGACTCTTTTTGAAGTTTCAGAGTCCTGCATGAAAGACTATTAAGTTGTTGTCTCCAAAAAGAAGCCAAGTGGATCACTGAGGCAATTACCTCTACAATTCAGGCAAAGAAATACTGTTATTAAGGAAAACATGAGTATTTGAGGTTTGTTTCTATTTTTTTCCTTAAATTATTCATTCTTGCTGTCTCCATTATTTTGATAATATAGAAAATATTTACTTTCTTTTTCACTTCTAACAGTAATCGCATATCAAGAGCTGAATTAGGACCACTTCTATGCAATCAGAATTATCACCAAAAATCAGCTCCCCAAATGGCCTGCTGCCCAAAAGAAAAGCTTTGCTACCCAAACAGAAAGTTTCAAATCCTGATTCTACACTTCGCATTTCTGACATCGGGGGAGCCACTTAAACTTTTCAAGGTTTCTGGGCCTTCAGTGGAGACCTGTCCTTTCTAACTCATGAGGTTGTTACAGGTATCAATTGAGATAAATTACCAGGAGGTCATTTGTTACACTCCATGTAAATATCGGTATCATAAATAACCCCCAAACTTTTATTTTTAAACCACATTCATTCTCTATTTCTAGTAATATTTTGTAATTGTAATAGTCAGAAGGGGAATCAGAACTTATATTAAAATGGAGTGTACTGTACTGTAAATAAAATAATGTTGAATGATGTTTAGAGCAGCCCACGGGCCAGATTTTCCCTGCTGCCTGTTTTTATCAATACAGTTTCATTGGACCAGATCTACGCCTATTCATTTCTGTATTGTCTCTGCTTTCACACTGTAAGGGCAGGGTTGAATAGCTGCAACAGAGACCATATGGCTCGCAAAGCCAAAAATACATATTATCTAGCCTTTTACAGAAAATTGTGGCCAACGTGGGAAAAGAGCTGTTTCGTAGGAAACACCCTTTGCATCTATCAAATATTTTGGAGATGTGTACTTTACAAATCTGGCTAAAGCTACTGGAATTTGGTGAAAAAGTGTATAATGTTACAGACACACACACTCACACACAAAATGTGTGTTTGCCTATAAATGTGCACCTTGTCTGACTACAAATTTGGTTACATTCAATGGCTTAAATATTCTGACACACAGCCAGCATGATTCCATGGTGACAGTGAAAGGGGCGCTTGCCTCACAAATGAAGCCAATTGCAGCTGTCATCCACTGTCACTTCAACTTAATTATGAAAAGAAAGACAATTGGTTTTGAGCACACAGAACATTGGAGATTTGAAGATAATTGTGATGAAATGATTCTGCCTAGAAAACTAGTAACAGTACATGATTTTTATTGTGTGCCTGTCAGTGCAAAAAATCGGACCGTCAAGCCCACTTTAAATATGGCTACAAATCCTAGGAGGTGTGCTTGTGCCTTCGAATTGTTAAGCTGAAACAAACACACACCTGCGGGGAGGAGTGGACCCATAACTCTGAAATGAAGGACAGAAAGAAACACTCTTTCTTTAAGTGAAGAACTCAGGGCAAAAAAGAGGGGGCTTTTATAGGGGTAGGATTCTGTATAGTTATTTCAATGTTGAAGAATATCGTCCTTGGCTTTCTTTTCTCAGCACAGATGTTCATCTGCATCCCATCTGATCCGAATATTCAGCATCCTTGGCACACAACTCTTTATCTCAACTGTGTGTTCTTCCTCTGGGCCAAACTCCAGTGTCACAGATGTGCAAAGAGACAGAAAGGAAAAAGATTTTATAGGATGGAGAAGCCGGAGCTCAAATTTATCAACAGGTCCTTATGGGGACTGTTTATTTCCCTAAATTCCCACCTGTGCCGTTATAAGTCTACTAGCCAGACAAATTTGGCTACAAATCTCCACTCTGTGAAAGAAACTTTAGGAATTAATGCCTTATGGAAATAAGCGTTATAAAAGCTGAATGCGAGATAAACCACCCACAAATGCTTCATTTCTTTACTTAGTTTGTGTGGACAGGGGAAACATAAATTCAAAATTCAATTTGCCTTGAAGTAAATTCGAAAAACCAATAAAATCAATAGAATCTTACTTTTTATACCATCTCTCGAGTCTAACCCCGGATGGCATCAAAGAACCATTTGCAATTTTTCTATCCTGGTGGATGTGTAGACGCTGGGCAGTGGCCTTTTCCTTAACATTCATACTTTTTCAATCTCTCACTTTACCACTGAAAATCTCCAAGTAGCTCTTTTTTTTTTTTTTTTTAAACCCCGGGTTTCCTCCTTGTAGAAGTGTGTGCTATATTATATTGTACTTTGCCCACGCTATGTTTTCTCATAGTCTCTGTTTTTCATGCTCTATGATAAGACTTGCCTTTTCTTTTTTTTTCTGTTAAGTGCCAGATACGATCTCTGTCACAACTCAACTCTGCAGTTCCAGCACAAAAGCAGCCATAGACAGTATGCAAATGAATGGGCGTGGCGCTGTTCCAACAAAACTACACAAATAGTCAGCGGGCTGGATTTGGCTCCCGGGACATCGTTTGATGATCCTTGCTGTACCAGATTGTGAGTTTCTGAGGACAGTGTATTTCCCGGGTCATTGTTTCTATCCAGTGATATTTTCCTTCAGCCTGAAGAAATCCTTTCAACAGTTTTAAAATGTTGATGACGATTAATTCTCTCTGCCTTTGTTTGAATGGAATTGTCTTTATTTCTCCATCAGTTTTGAAGGGTCCTTTCAATGAATATAGAATTCTAGGTCAGCTTTTTTTCCCATCACTTTAAAGATGTGGTTTGATTGTTTTCTAGCACACTGATGAGACATCAATTGCTTCTACATGATAATACCAAATCCCCAAATGAAATCTCTGTTTTGCTTTGGAAGATTCTAAACTTTCTCTTTGCCTTAACTTTTCAGGACTAGGATTTTGATATACCTAGACATAGTTCTTTTTGTAGTTATCCTACTCAGTGTACACTGTACATTGAACTCCTTGGATATACAACTTTTTTTTTAACCCCAAAGGGTGGGAAATTTCTTTAAAAACATTTTCTGCCCCCTTTTATCTTTCCTTCCTGTATTGGACTCCAATAACCTGTGTGCGAAACCACTTCATAATTTTGCACAGGTCACTGAGGCTCTGTTAATTTTCTTTCAATTTTTTCTCTGATTTTTAAAATAGACATTTTCTATTGATCTATATTTAGGTTTACTAACCCACTTGTAGTCAGTCTCCCAACTACTCTTAAGCAACTCCGTGATTTTTTTTCATTTTAGGTGTTGGATTTTTTGGTTCCAAATTCCCCATTTGCTTCTTTTAATTTGCCTTGAGATTTTTTTCATCTGCGCATTCATTATTATCGCTTTTCCTTTAAGTCATTGAGCTTGAAAAATTCCATCAGTTAATTACCACATCTAGTAATTTTTATTATAATCTGCACATCATGGCGATGTGTTATAAGGGGTCTGGATTATGCCATCTTTCTTAAAATGGTGTTAATTTTTGTTTTCCTGACAGACATTCAAATTACCGGCAGATACTATCGTTCTTGTGAGGCTTAGTTTTATTATTTCTCAGGACGTAATAATCTCAGTTTTGAAGTGAGACCTGGGGTGTGGTCTTTGTTCTATTTAGAATGTAGCCTTTATTATTAAACTGTGGCTTTTCTGGGGTCTCACCTGAAAGCATGAGTTTCTAATAGAGGTTTCTCCACTTATGCTAGACCAGAATGCCGCTTTCCATCACTGAAAGGACTTTGGTATCACCGTTGCTCTTTAATCTCTGAAGGAAACAATTTCTGCTGTACCTCATATTTGCTCACCCTGTGCGTACACAATTTCTCTCAGCCAAGGACTCATGGCAAATTCTCCTGCAAACTTCTGAGTCCTCCTCTCTATGCAACTTCCTATCTTCTGGATTCTGTTCTGCAAATTCCAGTTGCTTCAGCAGCATGGAATTTTTATTCCTACCTCATCACCTCAGAGATATTTATTCTTTACTTGGGCTCCAACTTGCTCTGCCATAAGTCTATAAACAGTCCCCAAGAAGAAAACCAGGGAATGTGTTTACCTTCCCTTAAGGATCATAGCCCTGAACTACCTGTTGTCCAATGCTTGGAAAGAGTTGGCTCATATATTTTATCTCTTTTTATACTTGTTTACTGTGGGTGGACAATTCATGAACAAAAATGGACGGAAATTTAGCATCAAACTTTAAATTAATGTTCATCCAAGGACAGTTGCTTCTATGCCTAATAAGTGGTCAGATATTTAAATGAACAAATATAAATTAAAAAGTAATTGTGGTGAAATGAAAGAGCTTACCAGTAGTAAAAGAAACAAAAAACAAATAAGCAAAACTTCAAATCTTTACAAAGAGTTTGCTGAGTGTTTATGAGCAGGTTTAGTATTGAAAACTTATGAGTAAACTCTTCGTATTTGTGTCTGCAAAAGGATGCTCATACAATAATAAATGCTGGAGACGGTGTGGAGAAAAGGGAACCCTCCTGCACTGTTGGTGGGAATGTAAATTGGCGCAGCCGTTATGGAGAACAGTATGGAGGTTCCTCGAAAAGTTAAAAATAGAGTTGCCACGTGATCCAGCAATCCCAATCCTGGGCATATATCCAGACAAAACTATAATTCGCAAAGATACATGCACCCCTATATTCATAGCAGCACTATTTACAATAGCCAAGACAGGGAAACAACCTAAATGTCCATTGACAGATGAATGGATAAAGAAGAGGTAGTATAATGAAATATACACAGTGGAATATTACTCAGCCATAAAAAAGAATGAAATAATGCCATTTGCAGCAACATGGATGTAACTAGAGATTATCACACTAAGTGAAGTAAGTCAAACATGGAAAGACAAATACCATATATCACTTATATGTGGAATCTAAAATAAGACACAAATGAACTTATCTATGAAACAGAAACAGACTCACAGACATAGAACAGACTTGTGGTTGCCAAGAAGGAGGGGGGTGGGGGAGAGGAGGATTGAGAGTTTGGGATTAGCAGATGCAAACTATTATATGCAGGATGGGTAAACAACAAGGTCCTACTGTATAGTACAGGGAACTATAGTCAATATCCTGTGATAAATCGTATGGAAAAGAATATGAAAAAGGATATATATATGTATAACTGAGTCACTGTGCTATACAGCAGAAATTAACACAACAGTGTAAATCAACTATACTTCAATAAAATTTAAAACAAAAGAATTCCTCTTAAAATTTCTTAATCATGTCACACCCTTTAATTGATTTCTGTAACAAGGTGACTGGTGGAAGCCACCAATGCTTATTCATTTATTCCATAACCACCTACTATGCTTGTTTGTTTGTATTTAAAGAGCAACGAGAAACCAGTAGATAAAAATACAATAATATGAAAATAAAAAGAGCAATAAATTCTAGTAGAAACTTCTTACAAACCTGAAGTGAATAAATGTCCTTGAGAATTTGGGATGAAATGAAACAGAGGAGACAATGGATTTACACCAGAGAAGTGGAAAAATTGTTACCTACTGAATTGCAAATACATGTGATGAGAAAAAACAGGGGAGGTAAATATGCAGATTTGCGTGCTGGAAACCAACAACGCAGAAGTCTACCATACAGAAACTTGGTAAGGAATTAGCAGAGCCATGTGGACAGAAAGACAGAACAATATTTTGTCACAAGGTCAAAGTTGGGCGGGGGTGTAAGGGACAATTTTCTGACGGTCAGATGACAGTCCATGGGAAAAAATGGGTACATGAATCTTGTGGCCTAATTTTGAAATCTAACATGAAATGAGTCTACTTCACAGAACATTTTAAGAGGCATTTAGATGGTTGAAACAAAATCAAGTCAAGAAAAGCAGACCAGAAGTAAGTCCCAAGAGAGGAGAGAAAGCATTAAGCAACATGTACTATAAATCAGTATTGAAAAAGACGAAGGCAAGAAGAGAGCCATTTTGTAGTATAGAAAATACAAGAAAATGGTAGGCATAAGAGGTTTATTGACTTATCTGAGAAAGTAAGAGGCTGATTGAGGTTTGAATCTATTATCTTGAAATTATTGAAAATAACCTTAATAAATGTCAAAGCTGATATCAACACATGTCAAGGGACTATAGAATATGAACCGAAGAGACTGTATTATTAACAACTGTGTTACTGGCTGTGGCATCTTAATTGTATTAAATGGATATTTCCAAGCTGTTTACCGGTGGGATTTAACCACTTCGTTTATGAAAAACAGAAAGACACATTCATCATGAAACAGAAGTATTTCAATTGATATTTAAAGTACATAAGACCCTTCACATAAAATGTCAAAGAGATACTGACTCATATTCCTATGTTGAATTTCTCAGCTACTCATCTGCATTGGCTGTCATTACCATTGCATTGTACCATGCAATTTACTGACCAGCAGTAAAATGCGTTTAAGTGCAGTATGATAAAAACTATGGAAGATGTTATAACAATCATATTTGAAAATGAGTCCCAAACCATTTCATGAAAACTTACATTCTTGTAATAAACAAAGTCATAGGTTAAAATCTCTAACTATGGAATATATGAGGGCAGGTGTGCCTTAAAAATATGGGGAAAGACGCTAAAGAAAGAGTTGATATATGTATATGTATAACTGATTCACTTTGCTGTACAGCAGAAACTAACACGACATTGGAAATCAACTAGACTCCAATAAAAATTTAAAAATTTTTAAAATAAATTTAAAAATAAAATAATAAATTTTAAAATAAAATAAAAGTTTAAAAAAAAGAGCCCCCTTTAAAAGATTTCTATTTTACAAAAATAGAAATAGCTCAGCTTTAGATTTCTATACCTAGGGATTCATCCTTACCAGGTCTATGACTTCAATTAGCAATACCCTCTTAATAATAATAATAACAACAATGATAATTATTAGATCTATACATCATGGAGCTCGTATACTTACTGGGAGTTGGGTATTGAGCTAAGCTTTCCAAATGTGTGTGGTCACTTGGCGCGCACGTCTTTCAATGCTCACGATAATTGAAAGAGGCACATACTACTATTTTGACAGTTTTAAGGGAAAGAAACCCAAAACAAAACAAACAGAATAAATTAGATTTCAAAGGAGTAAGTTAGTTGAACGGAGGCTCCAATCAACCAATACATAAGCCCATGATTTTCATCATACATTTGATTTCTTCCTCGTACATTAGGGAGTTTCTAGCGCTGACATTAGAAATAGCCTCTCCAAGAAACAGAACTGGAGATGGTTCACCAATACAAAAAATTCCATCCTTCAACCTAATACAGTCTAGTCAGGATATTAAAAGCCCTGTTGAGAAGCACAATTCAAAGGAAAGAACACTGCTTTCATCCTGTGGTCAGTAGCATGAGGTCCTGTAATTCATCGTGCAAAAGGCCAGTTACACACGTCCTTATCAAGTGAGGCAGGGCATGCACGTCATATGTGTGTGCATTTGTGTGTGTGTCAGAGCAGGGCAAGGGTCTTTTTTTTTTCCCCCTTTCTTTTCCTCTTTATTTTCTCCAGGCAAGAGTTTGATGCCAAGCCTATTTACAAAGTTCAGCTTTGGGGTCGTGAGAATTTTGCTGCATACAACTGACAGTCTCATGTTCCTGAAACTCACAAAGCTTTTATGAGCTTCATTCTCTCTCTTCAGCGCCATGTATCTTAACCTCTTCTTCTCGACCTGCCCCAACTATGGTTGAGAATCAGAGAGGGAAGTCTGGACACAGACAGCTAGAAACTCAGCTTATTACCTGAGTTTTATGGGTGGAACACATTTGACAATATTTTGGTGGGTTTTTGCTGCAATAGGATCTATTCAAGCAGTCTTTTATTTTGAGCTAGCTAGATCTCTGGAGATCAATATAATAGGAGTTTTGGAGAGAGACAGCTATTCTGAGGTTTTCCTGAAATCCGACAAAGAAAGTCACGAGAAAGATAATTTAGTAATCTTAAATACGATTTCCCTGATTTCTATCGGGCATAGTTCAAACCTACATCAGTAAATTTGTGGTTGTGATTGACAACCTTAAAAGTAAATTAATAAAGAAATCCCCATAGAAAAAATGCTGTATAAAGGACAAAGATCCAGAAAGAGCCTTTCTTAACTAGAGGTCAAAAACAGTCGAGACCACAATTTCTGGCTGCGGGTATATTGTATTCTCAGGCAATTAATGACTTCAGGGTAACAGCTAGTTTTCAGTAGTAAAACTTAAAACAAAAAAATGTAGACAATCTTCAAGGTACAAACAAGCTGTTTTGGATTTGTTTTTATGTCAGCTGTTTGAATCTTGGAACATGGTTTTCCCCACGGAAACAATGATATAAATTGTGGTTAGGTTCTTAAGACAGTCAACAAGTCTATTTAACTAGTGATGTATTCGAACTATAGTACTAACGAAATTAACACTAGATCCAGGTCTTGGTGGCAAGGGGCCATGGGGAACCCTGTATGAAGAAATAGGGAAAAAGTGATTTCTTCCTCTTTCATGATGAAATACTGAACCATTCTAGATATTGCAAAATAGCGTTTGTTGATGACTTTTAGAAACAGAACAAGTTTTTGTGTTTGAAATTTTGAAAAAGAAGAAAATTTAGCATCACATAAAATCATAGACCAGGGATCACCATTTATTAGTATGTGGGTGAAAAAATTTAAAAGCTGGTTGCAAACAAAATGCATGGTACCAATTATTTGTCTATCTGTATATGAAAAACTCTGGAAAATATAAATACATTTTTATGTGTATAAGTTATTTTCCGCTAAAATAGTTGTTTGGGATATCTAGGATGCTTTTCTTAGGATAAATGCTTCAAATTATACTTGCTGGGACAGCACATCTGCTATTTAAGCCTTCTGATGGGTATGGCCAATGGCTCTTGAGCAAAGGTGGTCCTAATTTATGTTCTCACCAGAAGTCCATGAGAATCACTGGGCAAAAATTTTGAAATAGGTTTGTTTGTTTTCAGCACCACTTCATTTTCCTTTCCACGCTCTTTCTAAAGCTACCCTTCCCCCAATGGCTGTATTTCTTTTCTCCCACCCAAAAGGCCCTGGTGCCTTGTAGATTGCAAACGCCTCCACTACACCCGATCACTCATCCTATTGCATTGTTACTTAGAAAGTCCTCTTCAACCAAAATGACCACTGGGTTCCCAAAAATTGCATCTCCACATCTGTAAAACTGTTTCCAAGAAGTGCACCCCCAGAGCCGAGAAAAGATTTTTTTTTTTTTTTTAGGAATAAGTACACATCTTGAGGAGAGAATGTTTTGTTACAGTATCCTTTACCCAAAATTCAAGGTACACAAAAGGGCTTATTTCAAAAGAACAGTTAAAATTATGGATCCCGGGACTTCCCCGGTGGTCCAGTGGTAAAGAATCCGCCTTCCAATACAGGGGACACGGGTTCGAGCCCTGGTGGGGGAACTAAGATCCCACGTGCTGCGGAGCAACTAAGCCCGCGCACCACAACTACTGAGCCTGTGCTCTAGAGCCCGCGAGCCACAACTACTGAGCCTGTGCACCACAACTACTGAGCTCGTGCGGCCGCAACTACGGAGTCCACAGACCACAAATAGAGAGAGAAAAACCCGCACGCCACAACTAGAGAGAAACCTGCGCGCCGCAAGGAAGACCCCACGTGGCCAAAAAATAAAAATAAATTAAAATTAAAAAAAATAATAATAATGGATCCCTAAATTTTTGGTGGCTGCAGGTAATGAATCACAATGCGAAAATCGTTCATTGATAGATTTAAAATGACTTAGGCCTTGACTTAGCCTATTTCTAGGACTTAATCAGAGATGTGATCACATATTTAGGTAAAAGGGGTGCAACCAGGGCTGTTTAAAACATAGAGTAAAAATAGACATAGATGCCAGTTATAACAGACTCCCGTGAAGTAACAAACGCTCTCGACATATCCCATAGGAAGGATGCTAGTGCATACAGAATAGTGGCTGACACAGTTACAGGAAGGCTAAAACGGAACGCTCACATCCTCCTAAGCTTGTTGAAATTGGATTCTTAGATAGATCCATCCATCAAACTGCAAGCACTGATCACTTTGTTATCGACTGTAAATATCAACTTAAAAGTTCTGTCTTAGACTTTGCTTCATAATGAGTTTACACAGCTCTCAAAACCTGAGTTATGAACTATGTTTTGATAATGAGATATTACAGTCAGAAGTCAATAGTAATCAAGATGTTAAAAAAAAAAAGTCAACAGTAAACTCTCTGAGCCTATCTTTAGGAATTTTTGTCGGGAGAAAACAAGCTGCAGAAAAATGCAAATTCAGATAGTGTCCTTGGATCCTTAAAGAAACAAACAGTCCTATTTTGGGCCTCTGCTATTTCCCCTCCTTCAAGATTGCAGGTGCTTGGTTCGTTTCCCCATCTCTCTGTCGCATAGAATAAAAATAAATAAATAAAGACACACAGGCCCCTTGTCATTGCCATGCTCAGCAACGAGCACTGCAACTGGGGTTTATGAGGTCATAAATTATTGTTCCCTGTCCTGGCAAGTAGCTTTTTTGAAAGGCCACATCCGGTCTATGGGGCACCAGCTTTTATTATGCATTTCATATTGAAACAAAGGTCAAATTAATTGACCTTATCTATGTGAAAAACCAGCTGGTTGCCTAGAGAAATAAAATCTTTTACAGAGACTTTGGGACAAGTAAACAACAGGAAAATTCAATCGGATGGCAGCTGGAACCTCCAATAAGAAAGAGAATTAATTTGGAGGAATTTAATTTCTGAATGATCAGCTGAGAATCAATAACAATTATGGTTTTTTTTCTAAGGAACAACAGAGCCAAGGCAGTTCCAAAAGTCACCTGCATATTCACACATTTTTCATATATTTCTTTACATATTACAGTGTTGAGGGAAGGAGTCAGAGAAGTTATAAGCAGTCCATTTTTAGACTCTAAGGACAAAGGTAGCAACCCTTTGTATGGGGATAACGAAACCATTAAGAGTCTGAAAGAAAGCATTTTTGACCTAAAAGAATCAAGGTTAAAGTAAGGTTTTATTTTCCCCCAAGAAATACAAAATAGATATTCTATGCCCCCATATCAGCACAAAGACTAAGAAATAGAATATAGGGATCCAACAGCATAGAAGAGAAGGCTAATTTATTTTCCTAAGACATCTGTCCTTCCATTTGCTCATCCGGTGAATGGGATAATAATTCCTGCCTCTCATAATGTTTGTGAGAAGTAATTCAGGCAAGGTCGATGAATATCTTAGCACTTGGGGTCTGGGCAATAAGCAATATACATGTTAGCCTTTAATATCACTTTTAAAAAGATGTGAATCATGATTGCCAGTCAGAACAACAAAAGGCCACTTGCCTCTATAAGGCAAAGAGCAGTTAGCTTATGCCTCCAATTTCTTAGTTTATTGCTTTACTTTGCTCCTTCCATTTTATATTTGCAAAGCATAGCCGTTGACACAGTGCAATGATTCAGAACGGTGAAGATTTGTGCTACTTAAAAAACATTTGATACCACTGACCGTTTGTGACTCTAATATGTGAATTTGACCTCCATGTGAATTTAACAAGTGTATGAAGAAATATGGGATGGAGGGGTATGCATGAGACTTACTCAAAAGGATACTCCTGTTGATACACCATTCCAGTCCTGGTATCTCTTATTTTAATTACTGAGCAAACGTAAGACTTTCCTGTGGGGGAAGAGCAAACTGGATTTAATGGATGAGGTCTTCATACTGCAGCAAAGCCGCCATCAGATGGAAGCCTGCTCGACGATCCAGTATGGAAGAGATTAAGCCACAGAGAGCACATCTGCTTGGTGGGATGCGGAAAAAGTTAATGGCTGTGAAAAAGGGTTTGAACTTCAAGCTGAGGTCAGAAACACGGTGATTTAGTGACTTTAGTAAACAGACTCTCAAAGAGGTAAAATGAAATTTGGTTTCATTTTGACCAGGACATAGAGAACATCAATAAAGTCTTCAAGGCTCAAAGGTAAGATCCATGCCCACTTGGAAAGTGAACTACTTGTAAAAATCAATTCGCTGTTACATTACACTTTTTAATTTCACCCAACCTGGGATGTAATTTTAGAAACGAGGACATAGAGATGGAGTTATTCAGGCAAATTTAAAACCAAACAAACAAAAAAGCGAAGGAAGGCAGAAGAGGCAAGTGACTCTTGACCCCTGAACCAGTGTTAGGCTGAAGTCTCTGAAACTAAGAGAACTGAATTGCACGTCTTCCCTAAATTCATATGCAAGAAAAGACGTGACATCTTTCTGCCTCAATCCATATACAAGGTTGATTTAACATGACAAAACCAACCACGTTCATGAATGTGCTTTCTAAAATACCTGGGTTTTGCTTATCAGGTGAGATTTGAGGGTAGTGAGAAAGAAAGTCAAAACAAAAGAACAGGTCAGAAATTTGTAGAACGAATAAAAGTATTGATTTTGGAGGTGGATATGTGGAGAAGAGGAGGAGATCAAATTAGATGCTTCGGAAAAGAAGAATTTTCTTTCCATTTTTCTAAAGATGTAATAAGCAAACTTCTCTCTACTGAGTAGAAAGGGTTAATGCCACATCTCCAGAAATTCATGTCCGGATAAAGGCCTAGAAGTAATCTCATGGGAAATGTATTACTGGATCTTAGGCCATAAGGTGGAGTCACTGATTTATCAGCTTCACTACAGTAATCTGAGATCCAGCAACAGATGCTGATGTATCGAAGGCATTTGCATTTTCTTAGGAGTCTTGGAGAAGAGCGAGCCTGGTATCTTTTGCGACTTAAAAAGACCATCTTGGGGACCGGGGGCTGATCAGATTCCTTCGGTCTCCAGTCTCCGTGTTTCCTGGTGAAAAACAGGAACGTGCGTGAGCCGCTTTGACTCCAAGGACCCCAGGAATCGTCAGTGAACCTGAAAGCCCTCACATCTGGCTACAGCTTGCCCTTGTTTGCTTTCAGTTCTGCACACAGACGACCACCCTGGCTGTGAATTCAGGGATGGCCCAGCCTTCTGTATGCACGGCCAGGGGAGGTGGGGATTCTGCAAGCTCACCTGGTCCAGGGTGAGGTCCACTGCCTTTTCAACTGGCCTTTGTTTCTGTTAGTGTCAGCCCTTTGGAAAGAGGTTTCTGTGGCAACAAGCACACATTCATCATCATTTCTCCTTTGCTTACTCCTTCTCCATCAGCTATAAACTATGTCCCGGCAAAGAAAGGTCTGCGCTCCGTAGCAAGGCCTCCGAACACATACCCGTACAGAACAGAAACTTCTGGGTGAGATACCTCCAATAACAATATACTTGGCACAGATTTTGTTGCGCTCTGTGACAGTTCAGATGGTTTCTCATCTAAAAAATTATCTTCTCTCTAGGAGAAAAAAGTTGAAGAGCAGACTCTCAAAGAATCTTAGACGATGATTCAGCACAATGAGTTGCACTTAAAAATCAATATATGAGGATGGGACAAACATGCATTATAATGATGGGGTAGTTAATAGTTAAAATCATGAGCTCTGTTAGTTTTTCAGAAAATCATTAATTTGGGGGGGATTGTTGTTATTCCAGAAATCCATTAGCTTTAGTTTAGTTTTTTTTTTTAATAGCATATATACAGAACTGAAAAGAGAGCAATCAAGAAATGCTCCTTAAAAAATAAAGCAATTCCATTTCCACCTTTTTCCTTTTCTTTTCTTCAAAAAAAAAATATGATTTTTGGGGGGAAAGAGACTCTGTAATTCCAGACACACAACATCAAAAAAATAAATAAAACTAGTAAAAAAGTGAAATTTTAATTTATTGGAGTACTCTGCCTATCTCCAAACAAACTGGATGCATTTCTAAATATAAATGACAGAATGAAATGTTATTCTCCCATATATATATATTTTTTTTTTTTTCTTTTTTTTTGCGGTACGCGGGCCTCTCGCTGTTGTGACCTCTCCCATTGCGGAGCACAGGCTCCTGACGCGCAGGCTCTGCAGCCATGGCTGACGGGCTCAGCCGCTCCACGGCATGTGGGATCTTCCCGGACCAGGGCACGAACCCGTGTCCCCTGCATCGGCAGGCGGACTCTCAACCACTGCACCACCAGGGAAGCCCTCCCTTATATTTTTTATACAAGCCTTGAAGCATATCATCAAGTATCTAAAATTTTTTGTTGTATAAAGAGAAGCAAAACAAAAACAGAACAGCAACAAAAGCAATCTAGATGCATGCTTTCTTCCTTGTATCTGTTAACTATGCGTAAAAGAACAGGAGGAATCTGCGTTATGTTGAGGAATCACGCCGCTACTGTGCTGCTACCCACACTCCCGCATCTACTTCTTTCCTGCTGATGAGGTCAGTGAGGTTGTCCCTCTTCTCCCTCACTCAGGTGGCGGATCCACAGAACTCCGCTACACTGCCTCCGACCCAGAGAGCTGCACCTGGCTGAAATTTTCCGACGGCCCTATTGTTCTTTGTCTTTCTGGTTCATAAGTGTCCACCAGTCATTTATCCGGGTGTCTAACCAAAGATGCTGTCTTGCAAGTGTCCAACAAGTGGGCAGGGAATTTGCTTAAAACTGTATGTGTTGATTAATTTTTACAGGGAAATTGATAAGCAGAGGAGATGTCCCCCTGAGCAGGAAGGACTGATTCCCAGAGTGGTCTATATTACTGGTAAAATATTCCATAAGATCGTACGGAAAAACCTGAACGAACTTTTTGGCCAACCCAATGCTTTTTAACTACACACCCAAGCCTCAGGTCTTGATCTATTAAGCAGAAGCCTTGGAAATGCCACTTATTGGAATTTGTGCTCCAAATATCCTGGATTAAGATTAAATAGGTGGATATGGACATAAAGAAAAGGAAAGTATAAAAGCGAATGTGGTAATTGGAGATCACAAAGGAGAAAGCCAAATGAATCTTTTTGAGATTTGTAGCATTGCCATGGATGTGGTTGGCAGTCAGCAGCGAAAACACTGCTCAAACATTGTTTAAATTTTAATGGCAGAGAATATGAGTACAAATAAATAAGAACAAGTAGCCCCTATTGTTAGAAACACATCGTGTTGCATGTTAATAATTCGTCAGCAGTAAAAGTTTCAGTGTCAAGATGCTTCTTTCTCAAACATTGCTGGTAGTTTTTCTGTTTACAAAGAGTGAGTATTGACAATTACGCCTTTCCTGGTGTAGGAGTTTTCCTGACAATTGGGACGGGAATAATGTCCCAGACCTCTGGCATCTTTTAACTTGAAACTCAGAAATGGATAACTCAGAAAATGGACCAGAGAGAATCATTATTTGTGTATCTCAGTGTGCCAGCCTCTAAGGCATGGGGTATACGGCAGTGAGTCAATAAATATTTGTCAAATTATGGCTGAATCACTAGATCTCACTTTGTGTAAGTCTAATATAATCTTTCTGAAAAAATTCTGGATTCCTCTCCTCTCTGTATCAATCTTTATTGAGAGAGTTTATACAGAAAGCAGAGAATTTGACTGGCATAGTACCCAAAATATAACAAATGTCTGATGACTCAAACCAATAAATGAAATTGATGAATTGGAAACTACAAAGCAAGCTGTTTTTGAAACACAGAAATTCATTCTAATTCCCTTTTGGTTTTAGAATTTGCCTCCTGAGTTACACATTGCCTTGGCTGATGTTAGAAAATGCTTTTATGTCCTGATTGATAGAAAGTGATAAAGAAAGTGGCAGGAAGAATAAACGCAGTTTGGTCCTTTCAGTGGTAGCATCGCAACTAAATCGTTCTCCGGCACTTAGACCTGTCACCCGTATTGAAGCACTGACAGCATCATACTGGTCATTTGAGTCTTCCATGTCTTGGTAGTTTCAGACTTTGCATGCTACGCTAATGTCTGGGGAAAGATAGATGTCCGTTAATTCTCCAGATGTGCTATCTCTCCAACTGCACTTATATCTGTGTCTGGAAATGTTTAAATAAATGGCTGATTTTTTTCCCCCCACTCCTTTCGGTATATCTCAGAATCCTGGATTCCTGTCCACAGCCAGTTCATATCTTTATTGATCTTCATCACAGTACTAGCAATTCTTCCTCTTACAGTATATCATAACATTTTCCAAATGTCATTTGTTTTCAAGTGGTCGTTTTCCTACGGATGATGAACGAATTTTAACTGATGTGCCGATACTTCCACCTAGTGGCTAGAGTGGAGAATACAGTTGTTTTCTTTTCATGTTGAAAACTAAACCTAGCTCTTTTATCATTCAATGGCTTGGCAAATATTTCTTGAGTACTTTCAATGAGCTACACACACTGAACAAAACATAATGAATACAATAGTCTCCTTTTAGAAGTATTAAGGCAATTCATTGAAAAATCACTCTAATATAGTTACTGAAATGTATGGTTATATATTTAATCGTTAATAAGCATTGTATTTTTGGAACAATTTTACATTTGCAAAGGTAATACAAGAGTTCCTGTATACACCTCACCTAGTTTCCTCTTATGTCAACATCTTACTATTCCATGGTGCATTTGTCAGAACCAAGAAATTAACTTTGGTACTGATGCTTTCCTATTAACTATTACTATTAACGAAGTTCAGACCACATTTGGTTTTCAGTAAGTTTTCCTTTTCAGCTCCTTTTCTGTTCTAGGATCCAATTCAG
This sequence comes from Orcinus orca, assembly GCF_937001465.1. NCBI lineage: Eukaryota > Metazoa > Chordata > Mammalia > Artiodactyla > Delphinidae > Orcinus > Orcinus orca. The sequence goes on along the minus strand of NC_064577.1, from coordinate 24,837,917 downwards.
GATACCACATTACACTTCATACCGTATCTCCTTAATCTCTTCTGGTTTTTTCTTTTTAACGCACTCCATTATTATACCCTACCAGAATTATTATTATAATAACCATAGAAACAACAAGAACAGCAAGAAAAGGGAGCGCAATGTATCTCTTAGGCAATTGACTACCCTATTCTTATGAGGTTATTGTCGAGGTTTGAAAGATTTTAAGAACATTGAGAAAATGACAACGTTTGGAAGAACCAAATGAAAATATGCTGTGTCCATTTAAAAACAGAAATCTGGGAACAACATTTTCTTTGTTCTTTTCTGGTTGGCCTTTGAGCATCTGTAACTTGCGATGGATTCTACCACGGAGATATCAGCCAGAGAGTGGGAGAAGTCAAGTGCTCAGTGATCAAGGTGCCACTCATTCCTTAACAAACCCCAATTATGATTCTTTTCTTCCACTCCATAAACTATACTTTTGCCGATATCGCAAATAATATCTATTTCAATATATGTCATAGAAATTTGTTGCTCCTTATATATAATTATGGATCTCTCTGCAAATTATAACGCAATTGACCTCTCCCTCCTTCTGGAGAATTATATTGTCTTATATACACACTTCGATTTTCCCTGTTCTTCCGGGTGCTCTTCCTTCTTTTTATTTTATTTATTTATTTATTTATTTATTTATTTATTTATTTATTTAGCGGTACGCGGGCCTCTCAGTGCTGTGGCTTCTGCCGTTGCAGAGCCCAGGCTCAGCGGCCATGGCTCACGGGCCCAGCCGCTCCGCGGCATGTGGGATCTTCCCGGACCGGGGCACGAACCCGTGTCCCCTGCATCGGCAGGCGGACTCTCAACCACTGCGCCACCAGGGAAGCCCTTCTTTGTATTTTTTAATCGTTTCTTTTCCTCATCTGCTTGTCCCATAAGTTCTGCTATACCTCAGAGTTCTCTCTAGGTCCTTATTTCCCAAGCAATCTAACCAATGACATGGTTTTCTTTACTGTGTATATGCAACCCACAGTATGTATCTCCAGGCTGTATTTTTTTGGCTGAGCTACACACCAGGATAATCCAACCATCTGGTGGCCTTCTCCACATGGATAGCTCTCCAACATCTCAAAATCAGTATTGCTAAATTTGAACTTGGATATCACCCCCAATCTGCTCCTCTGCCAGTATTTAAAGCATTTTTCCTATAAATAATAACCTAAGAGACTTCCCTGGCGGTCCAGTGGTTAAGACTCCATGCTTCCACTACAGGGGGCGAGGGTTCGATCCCTGGTCGGGGAACTAAGGTCCGGCATGCCAGGCAGTATGGCCAAACAGTAGAAATAATAATAATAGCATAGGATGCCCAATGAGAAATCTTAGCATGGGCATTAAGTCTCAAACGTCATCAAGTGGCAAACCTTGTCAGTTCTCCCACCTAAACATCTCTTAAATAAAGTGATTTCTGTTTTTCACAGTGACCCTCTACTCTAGTCACCTATTAGTGACAACTGCACCAATGTCTCTCACAGGTTTCCCTGGGTCCACTACTGCTCCCATGCGTCAATTCTAGCAAAACCAGTTGGTGTGAGCTTTGCTTATGCAAAAAAAAAAAAAAAAAGATTTTCCTTCTTGAACTAGACGAGAGCTCTCCCGTGACCATAAAGAATACAATCCTTAACATGGCTTATGGGGCTTCCCTGATCTATCCGTAGACAACACGTCCAGCGTATTAATTTTCTACTGATGTCAAAACAGATGACTGCAAACATAGTGATCTAAAACAGCAAGGATGGACTGTTTTATAGTTTTTCAAGTCAGAAGTCCAACTCAGGTCTCACGATGCTTAAGTCAAGGTGTCAAGAGGGCTGCACTCCTTTCTGTAGGCTCTATAGGAACACCCACCGCCTCGCCTTTCCTAGCCTCTAGATGCCACCCACTTTGGTCCTGGGCTTATGACGTCCACCATCCAACACTAAGGCTGGCAGGGATGGACGGATCCCCTGTCGTGTATTGTACTTCTCCTTCTCCTTCTCCCTTATCTCTCCAACGCTCTTCTCCCTCCCCTCCCACATTTAAGAGTTCACACAATTAGATTGGGATCGTGTCCTTATTTAAACGTCAGTGGATTAGCGATCTTCATTTCATCCACAACCTTAATTATCTTTTACCACATAAGTTTCCAGGTTTCCAGGATTAGGATGTGAACAACTGGGGCAGCGGGCATTATTATTCTGCCTGTCACAACTAGCCGTATTTCATTACTATTGTACCCCATGGTCTATGTCATAGAATTTCCTTCTGTTTCTTGGGGGACAGGGTAGCGATGAGAGCAGTCAACTCCAGTTCTTCCTCCTAGCCGTCCACCTCCCCTCTTTATCTGGCTAAGGCTCACCCTTCCCTTCATTCTTTAAATTAAAATTCACTTCATCATGGTGATCTCTTCTGACCTTTCTAACCTTCAAAGTCAGGGCAAATCCCTTTGTTTTAGCGCAATCTATTCCCCCCACCGCTTTATCAGTTCCCCTGTGAGATGTAATTTTCATGTTGGCAGGGACAAGGTTTGCCTTGTCTCCTATGGTATCCCAGCACCTAGCAGGGTACCTGGCAAATGAGTGGTGACTACATTAGGAATTGAACTAAAATTTTTAGTCTTTATCTCTGATATTCCCTCTGCCTTGATTCTATTCTATTCTTCTACCTTACTTCTCCTAGTTTTCCTCTGCTTGGCTAATTTCCAGATGAATGGATTTAGATTAATCCAGATTCATTTCCAATTTTTAGGATTCAGCTCTAGTTTGTTCTCTAAGTCTCCTCTGAGGTACCACTTGGTCATGACCCTTACATTGTAATAATATTCACCCTCCCTTAGATCTTAGAGCTATTTGAGGACAGACATATATTCTTTTTTTGTTTTGGCCACACTGCGCAGCATGTAGGATTGTAGTTCCCTGACCAGGGATTTAACCCACACCCCCTGCATTGGAAGTGCAGAGTCTTCATCACTGGACTTAACCACTGGACTGCCAGGGAATTCCCCAGACATGTATTCTTATGAAGCCACATCTCTCCAGGGTCTAACACAGTGCCTGATATATAGAAAGCACTCAATCAATGCTGTTGAAGGGATCAATGGATTGCTTCTTAAGAAAAAAAATTACATCAGTCAAAAAAAAATAAAAGCACTAAACTTGCTGAAGAATGCGTACACTAAAGAAACTCTCCTCTTATCTATTTACTTACTTACTTGCTATTTTGCTTTCTTTATTTTGAGGGAAGGGTGCCATGGAGCCATGACCTTAGAATAAAGCTCATTACACTTGAGAAAATAATATCGCTGCCAAATTCCATGCTACCACAAGATGGCGGGTTCGTATTGTGCCTGCCACATATATAAGCACTGGAAGTGCTTATATATATATATATTATATATATGTATATAATAGTCCATCTTCTTTCTGAATAGTTAATATCTATGATAGTAGAATAAATCACTAATCAGTGGACCCCGTTCAAAATACATTATACAAAGAAAAATTCTGGCTAAATATCTATTCCTGCTCCTGAGTCAGTTAAAAATCTAAGATCTAATCACTAGCCTCATACTTTCTTTTTCCTTCCTAGCACTTCAGTAGCTAAAATTTGGGGCATGGCTGCTATGAGCAAGGGGTCGATCCCATAGATGGATAACATTTCTATGTCTCTAAGGAGAAACTAAAGCTGGGAAATGTTGACTACCTCATCGAAAAACAACCGAGCTAAAATGTAAACTCAGGTCTTTAGACGCAAAATTACCTGTTTTTGTACTAGACCATTCTGCCTCCATAGCTGTGTGTGTGTGTGTGTGTGTGTGTGTGTCTGCATGTGTGTTTTCTCCCATGCGGTCCTCGCTTCCCAATATTGTCTGTTTTTGAAGGACAAAATTATGGTCTAACCAATAGATTTCCATCCAATCAAAACTGTAACTCAAACTCCTTCCCTCTGGGCCACTCCTGACCCCGCAGCCTCTCCAGGATGGGCCAAGCCAAGGGGCTCTCTGTGGCCTCCTCTGAGTGGAAGGTAGTTAGCGGACGATGGTACTTAAGCTGAACCGTTAAGAGCTCTCTGCCATTAAAGGGCTTGTGATCAGCAAAGGCAGGGAATGATCACTCTTTAAAGCAATTCTCCTTGAACACGGTCACCTTGGGAAGAGTTCTCTTACAAACAGACATATAACGCAAACATCTGATACCCAGGCATCCCATACAATGGGTGCAGGATTTTTAAAGAAAGATTTGGGGGTAAATGGCTGGTTTTAATTATACAGGCTTGGAACACCATCATTGAGGAGTGATTTAGAAACCCCAGGGCATCCTCTGACAGAGATGCTGATGTTGCCATCTACCTTCTGTGCAGCTGACTCTCCAAGTCTCCAGGAACTGAATAACTGGAAGGAAGCATTCATGGATTAGGCAGATGGCTATGAATCTGAGCGCTTCACTTTGGTGATTCTGGCTAATAAAACTGACATACGTGCACCTCGAGTGTAAGCAGAAGAATCCCAAGTCTGGTGCACTCACAACAGCTGTCCTTACTTGAAACAAGTGAAAAGATGCCACGCATGGTGCGTCGGCTTTTAGGAAGAGGTCGGAAGAAGTCTTGTTATCAAGGGTAAGTCAGATACCTCGATACAGACAGACTATCTTCATTGAAAGCACAAGTTCAGCTCATCATGCTGTCGATGGTTCAAGCAATTGTCGGTGCATCGAACCAACTCAGACATGCACACAGAGGAATCCCAGGCTGGGCTAGAGAATTAACATTTGCAGTAATGTGTTAACAACGAATACAATTAAACGACCGTATCACGTCGCTTCATCGGTCAAGGGAGGAGTCCACCTACTCGCTGAGAAATGTGTTTGCTGAATAATGGAAACTTGCATTTTTAAATGTTAATGGGTGTCTAATAACATTTCTTTAAATATGTAAGTTTTAGATTTCATCATAAGCGAGGTGATTAAGATATTAATTATAATCACAACAAGATGTTGAATATTCTGGAAGATAATAAAAAGGTAATGTTTAAAAAAAAACACTTTAAAGAATATATATATATGTACGTATAACTGAATCACTTTGCTGTACACCTGAAACTAACACAACACTGTAAATCAAATCTACTCCAATAAAAAACCACGTTAGCCCCTAAATTCCCTGAACCCTGCAATGATATAATTTTGTAATTTTCTAAGTAACAAATTAAGCTATATTCTTCCCTTCATAAAGAGGGAAGACAGCAGGTAGCATGCAAAGCAGCTAACTCTCTGCAGCCTGGAATTTTCTGTTCCATGTTCGTAGGTGAAATTAAGCCTCCAACTGTCCACCACGGGGCCACAGTCGTTCAAGGTGTGCGGTGGAGGTGAGACAGGTACAAGGAGGAACCCCCACACCTCATCCCCTCTTCAAAAAAAGGATGACACAGAGCACGTCACTAAGAGCCTCACTGTGTCACTTTCTGCATTGCTGTGCAACCAGCGTGCAGGCTGGCTGAAGCTTTATCACCCTCTGGTGAGGAGGAGACACATTAGCAGAAACTTCAAGGGAGAATGAATGGTCCAAAGGAATGGGGATCGTCTACATGGGAACCAAAAGTTCACTGAACACCCTCCAGTATCAGAAACCGTTTCTGGTTGACACAGTGTAACGTGAGAAGATTCCGTGGATGTGGTGTCCAAAGACATGGGGCACGACTTTTAAAATGTAAAATCATCCTTTGAAAAAGTACAAATAGGAAAGGGATGCTAATGGTTTTCAGAAGCTGGACTCCTCTGCCTTGGTTATTCATTTTCCAGACCTCTGTTGAGTGCCCTGGATACTGGGCCTCTTCCCAAACATGAGGACTGTGCTGTCGTGGTGGCTTAAATAATATGACACTGTGGACAGAGAAAAATAATGAAGTGCTGTTTTCTTGCAGATCAGTAGCACTGGAGCAGATAAATAAAACAAGGCAAAACCCAATCCAAAATGTCCTCTGCTGATGTCTCTTTAACTATCTTTTGTCTGGGATGAATACAAGCAGCTACTCATTCATAGTCATGAAAACATGATTTCTGGGAAAACAGCACATCTGATTGGTAGACACAGAGGTGAAAGCGACCACGGGCCAAGGGTATTATTTAGGGAATCCCTCGTCATCGTTAAAATAAGTAATTTTGATAGCTTTCTTGTGAAATACCAACAGAGCAGCTGGGATTGACCCAGTAAGATTTTAGGCAAAACTGGCCCACTAACTACTTTTAGTTTTCATATTAGTAGCCCCCGAAATGATCTGGAAGGAGTTAACTTTGGGCAAAGCCGCATTCTTTCAAGGATTCCATTACATAGAAACACAATAGTTCCTGATGAGTTTACCCAGCTTCACTGTTACCCAGAACCGCATGTTCTAACCTCTACCTGAGTCTTTTTGCAGTAAAAATACCATCATTTAGCACTATTCCTATTTGTACATAAAACTGTTGGCCTCATGAAGTCAAGTTTCCAACAGTATAAAATAAATAAATAAGTCACCAGAGGACCATGCAAACATCTCCGCTCTCATGTTGGAATACTGTTCCAGATTTTCTCTTCCTTTCTACTTGCCATTTCTTTCCAACTGATCCTAGAACATTCTTAACTGAGATCACTATGTTTTGCTACTTTGCATTTTGTTGTTTCTTGGAATTTATGTTTCCCCTAATCCAGAGAGCAATAACTCTGCTGAAGTCTTCAGAGGTACTTTAATTTTTAATATGACTTTCAACATTTTCTAATCAAGGTAAAACCAGAGAAACGATTCGACTACCTCCAATTTTTTTTTTTCCACATAACCACTACAATAAAATGTTATACAATTTTGCTAGAGACCACGGTAAGAACCAAAACAAAACCCTCAACTCTCTCTTGCATACTATATTACTAAAATGAATGGAGTTTGAAATTGTTTCCTATTTAAGAATTTTTAAAATATATTCTTTACATAAATTAAAACATAGGACTGACGAGAACCTACTGTATAGCACAGGGAACTCTACTCAGTGCTCTGTGGTGGCCTAAATGGGAAGAAAATCTAAAAAAGAGGGGATATATATGTATACGTATGACTGATTCGCTTTGCTATACAGCAAGAAACTAACACAACATTGCAAAGCAACTATACTCCAATAAAAATTAATTTTTAAAATGTATGGGCATTTTCTAGTAGTCTGCAATTACTTTCTTTTTCTAAGTATTTATTTTTTTATTTTTTGGCTGTGTTGGGTCTTCGTTGCTGTGCACAGGCTTTCTCTAGTTGCGACGAGCAGGGGCTACTCTTCTCTGCGGTGTGAGGGCTTCTCATCGCAGTGGCTTCTCTTGTTGTGGAGCACAGGCTCTAGGCGCATGAACTTCAGTAGTTGTGGCTCGCGGGCTCAGTAGTTGTGGCTCGCGGGCTCTAGAGTGCAGGTTCAGTAGTTGTGGTGCACGGGCTTAGTTGCTCTGTGGCATGTGGGATCTTCCCGGACCAGGGATCGAACCCATGTGCCCTTCATTGGCAGGCGGATTCTTAACCACTGCGTCACCAGGGAAGTCCTGCAATTACTTTCTGAAATCTGCAAAGGTTGGAATATACTCCAAGGAGTATGAGAAGACTAATTCTGTCCGAAAGGACAGTAATATTAACCAACATACAGGAGGCAAGGAACTGTAGTGTTTTGAAGATTTCATTGTCCTGTAGAACAAGCTCTTAAACCTATATTTGAGAAAAGGTACATTTCATTTTTTGGCATCAGATTCAGGTATGTTTATTACCATGAAGTCAATCACCAAACAAGGTGATTTTTACTGAAAAGAATAGAGGCTTTAGAGTGAGATGGACTCAACTGTGAATGCTTATTCATCCACTATTTGTGTGACATATCACATTGCTAAAACTGAAGTTCCCACCGAGACGCCAAGAGAAAACAGATCCACGTGAGTGTGACAGAGGCCAGTCTGGAGGAATTCTCAGAGGGGGTACAGCTGTCTATCCCATTCCTCTTGCAGTGGATGTAAAATGTGGGGACTTGTGAGAATTCTCTGGAGGGAACTATTGTCGTGAAGGTGAGGGATTGTTTATTTGCCCCCAGCCGAGACAAAATGGGCTTCAGCTACTTGGAGGATCAGACCCAAGCATCCCATGATTTGAAGACATGGTAGGTTGAGGTCTAACTTCTACCCAAGGAAATCTGGAGGGCATGAAAGTTGCTTTGGCTGGAGTTGAATTGCTTCATTCAGAAGTAACTGTACATCCATGCCATAGTTATTCCGTGATTGTACTTCCTTTCATTCTAAAGGAGCAGTAGGAAATAATGTTCCACGTGTTTACGTGCCATTGGCCATGCTTACTCAACATGTAGGTTATGTGACTTTGGATGAGTTACTTTAACTCCCTGGATTTTTGATTATCAAGCTTTAAAAATGAATTAAATATACCTTATCTCATTAGAATCATGATAAATAGGCTCATGTAGGTAACAGCACCTAGCAAAATGCCCTGTGAATGGCAGGCACTCAATCACTGGTAGCATCTTTCCTTCCTCAAATGTTTGCATGCTGTCATTCTTTGATCTCAGAGTAATACTGAAGAATTATTAGCAAGGTCAGTTCACTAAACCAAAGAAGTTAATGCTTAGAAACGAGCTGAAGTTGGGAGACATTTGTCTCTGGTTATTAGGAAAATCATGTAACGTCTCCTTGGGCCATGGTATTTGCTGGATTCATGGACACGATACCTGTGCAGTCAGAGAAGGGCCCTGGGCATGGTTTAATGCTCTGCTTTCACTCGTCTTGAAATTTTTAATAACGTAATCTTTGAATTTGTGTTTTGTAGGTAAAGTCCAATGGGACAATGGTGTATGCGTATACATGGAGGAGATGTCTACATCACATTTGTCCACTGTGGCTTCTCACTGCCGCGTTCACCTATAGCATCTGCAATGCCCCATGACACAAAATTCTAACGGACCTTGGAGGATGCAGGGGAACGAAAGGTGAGTCAAATGTGCCAGGTAAGCGTGTTTCATCTCCAAGCGAGTGACCTGGGCTCTGGCATCCCTGAGAGGCTGCATTTTCCATTCAAATCCAATTGCTTTTCAGTGCACAAAGCAGGCATTTCAGGAAACACACGTGACCAAGGAACCTATCATATCCTTTCTTACTTGGGTTACTTTCCTGTATCAGCCAAACCTTTATGCTGAAAATGACGACAAAGATAAAAAGACAGTTGTAGCCATCATTCCCTTCCTTTCCAGCTTTTCTTTACTCATCGCGAAGCCCCAGGTAGAAAGTGTTGATAGGATGTGGGTATCAAGAAGTGAAAGAACAGAATAGGTCGTTTTAGGTAGCATTTCCACTCTTCTGATGAGAAGGAAATACAGACGCATGTTTGACCTACAAATTGTATAATTTCAGTGATTCTGCATACCAGTGAAATGCTCTTATATTTGGGCTTAAAACTGGCATTGTACAGTGCAAAGATAAATGGGAAATGTATGCTAGTAATTACATCTTTCAACTTCCTTGCTTAGGACAACATGAAACAAATAGCACCAAGCAAATAAAAAACACCATGACAAGTTGAGAGCGATCTCAGTACAAAGGCAAAAGGTTTAGATTTTAGTGAATTTAATAACCCTTTCCCCTGCTTTCTGAACGAGGGGCTCTATTATCATTCCGTACTGGGCCCTGCAAATTACGTAGCTGGTGTTGGTAGTCATTCTTTTCTCTATAAAATGAAGTATTTCTACAAGAAGATCTCTTAGGGCCCCGCGGTTCTAACATTCCACTTAGGGCTTCTACTAGAAAAATAGGCTGTCTCTCTTTTTTTTTTTTTAATTTTTATTGGCGTATGGTTGATTTACGATGTTGTATTAGTTTCGGGTATACAGTAAAGTGAATCAGTTATCCATATACATATATCCACTCTTTTTTTAGAGTCTTTTCCCATATAGGTCATTACAGAGTACTGAGTAGAGTTCCCTGTGCTATAACAGTAGGTCCTTATTAGTTATCTATTTTATATATCGTAGTGTGTATATGTCAATCCCAGTCTCCCAATTTATCCCTCCCCCGCCCCCATCCCCAGTAACCATACGTTTGTTTTCGACATCTGTGAGCCTACTGCTGTCCCTATCTAGTACGTACTATACAGAATATAGCATATAGCTGCCCTCTGCAGGCTTGGCCAAAAGATGGCGCCTTTGCGCTGAGAGAAAGGTACCCCTTCTTTGGGCAGTAGTGGCCTGGATCCTGACCTCATAGCTAGGACCTTTTACCTGAATTTTAAGCTTCCATTTATACCCCCTTGGCTGGGTGCCTTTATACAGAACAAACTACACAGCATTACACAGCAGTATTGATTCTATCCACTCAAATGTTTTCCTCTTACCATTTGAAAATTCGAGTTGACCTTCTCATTTTCGAACCCATAGTTATGAATCATGATTCAAAGAATGGCTGCTATCAATATGTATCTCGTTTCTGTGCTAAAAGGAGACTAGAACGATGCTTCTTGCATCGTTGCTTTGGCATCTAGGTTTTGGCAATTCTAGACAAGTGGTGGTAGAGTACAATGTTATGAACTTTTGAGAAAATAGTAGGAATTGTCCAAACATGTAACCCAGTTGGGTTTTATTCTTTGCCGTGGGTGTTCTTTTTACTGGATTCTTTTGAAATAAAAATCATGAAACTCTTAAAAAGTTGCTTCTTCGGCAGTATGTTCCAAAGAGAAGGAGTCCTTAAATTATAGCATTTAAATGTGTATCATTGCTTTTCAATGAGAACGTGAATCCAAAGACTGGTTCTCTTGATTTCATTAAAAATTCACTGCCTTGTCCTTCAGAGCAGGTCTGTCGACTGATTAGATCCTCTCGATTCTAAATGATGACCTCCTGCCCTGCTACCTTACCCTCCCCGGGTGGTTTAATATAAGTGCATGGCTCTTCTTTGTTTTCTTCCCACACTGTTGTGAAGTGTTGCCATGAGGCAGCTGAACAGCTGCTCTACTTTCTCCAGAAGTGGCTGCATTCCAATAGTGGGCAAAGCGAATTATGTAAATTTTGGTTTTTTCAGGGTTTCCTTGGAAACTAGAGATGCTGCTCCTGTTGGAATTGGACCTGGAAACAAGAAGATGAAGTCGAACTTTGGAGGGGTCGGGGGGAGTGAGGGACAGGAAACTGGAGATTACATTCATAGGAGTTGGCTTCATTTTTATTTTTCAAGTATGTCTATTCAGCTTAAAGGGGATGTAATAGTCCAAAGAATAAAAGTAGCAACACTGGATTGCAGGTCCCGACCTCATCCTCACAGCCACAGTGACCTCCACTGATTTAGTCCATTAAAAATGAGGTAGAAATAGAATCCAGAATGTCTCCCCTTCTGAACTTAAAAAGCTAAATTGAGTAGAGGTTCCAGTTACTATCTGATTATTTCAATATATAAAAAGCCAAATAGGGGTGATTCAGCCCGAATCTTCTTGCAAGGCACTCATTCTACTCAACTGGTAGAGAGAGACCTTACTTTGTACTCAGTACACTCAGTACTCAGTGTTGCGTCTTGAGAAAACGGAGAGGAAGATCAGAGTATTCCTTGCTAGAGCCCACAGGTTAAGAAAGAAAATAGTAGACACTGAAACCTTGATGTCATAGAATCGACAACTTAGGAGCATATGAGGGCCAGCGAGCGATTCTACTAAGGGCTCCCTGATTCTCACCGGATATTTCTGGAATGCCTACTATAGCATGACACTTGCTAAATACTGGAGAACAGTTATTTAGGGTAGGTTCTAAAAAGGACTATCCACATGATACCAAACAAAAAAATGTCAAACAACCAGTTGCTTTGCTACATTATACCCAATAACTCATTGTCCAAAATATATTGCAGATGGAATGAACCAAATGTCTTGGAAGGATGTGAACATAACTAATGAGGATGTGAACATAACTAATGAAGATCTAAGGATCTTCACTTTAGAGCCTCTGAGCTAAAAAATATTGATTTTAAAAAAGGAAGTTCCAAAGATGACAGAAACGCAACATTTTTACAAAGGTGTGAGAATTTATGAATTTCCTGTTATTGTATTACGTGTATGATATTTCAACCCTTTTTACGGTGTTTTTATTCCACTGATGAGGAGATTCTGTTTGGTGGGCTTTCAGTGACTGACAATTTGATTTCCTCTATAACTTACATGTTTTTTTTTCCCAATATTTTAATCATTAGAAAATAAGCCTTTACTTCTCGGTAGATGGGATTGGTTATTTCTCAGTTGAAGACCAAAGAGGTAGAAATATCTTTTTAATCAAACTCGGAATAAGAGGAATTAGGGTTTGATGCTGTTCATTGTTAGATTTAGTAAATATATGGATTTTTCCCCCTATGATTCTATGTCTTAGTTTTTAGCAAAAAAAAAATAAAAATAAAAATAGTTACCATTCAAATCTATCACATGATATTGTGGGGTGACTCCTATTTCCTTTGTCACTTCTAAGAATTGGTCAGAGCCATTTGTTTTTCCTCCCTTTCTTTTCCTCTTCCTGCGTATAAACCTCACAACAATCCTTTAGGTATTGTCTGTATTCTCACAAATAATCTAGCCAGAGAGTTGAGTAACTTTGTGAGGTCCTAACAAGGACCTTCAGAATTCTCTTCCCTATTATCTATTTATTTTGGCCAACACCTGTGGCCCAAATCCAATGGTTGTAGCCATTGCACTTGGGAGATCATATTCTCATAAATTATACTGTTTCCAAGCAGGTCAGGAGATCTGTGTGGCTTCTGATTTGTAAATATGTACAGTCAGTTCTGCTTGTTTTGAAAAATGTGACTTTGTTCCAACGTGACTGGTATATTAAGGACCAATTTGAGGATAACAAATTTTGCATTTGCTTGTGGGCTTTTCCTTAGTGAATTGGTACAGCCACTGTGGAGAACAGTATGGAGGTTCCTTAAAAAACTACAAATAGAACTACCATACGACCCAGCAATCCCACTACTGGGCATATACCCTGAGAAAAACCATAATTCAAAAAGAGTCATGTACCAAAATGTTCATTGCAGCTCTACGTACAATAGCCCGGAGATGGAAACAACCTAAGTGTCCATCATCGGATGAATGGATAAAGAAGCTGTGGCACACATATACAATGGAATATTACTCAGCCATAAAAAGAAACAAAATCGAGCTATTTGTAGTGAGGTGGATGGACCTAGAGTCTGTCATACAGAGTGAAGTAAGTCAGAAAGAGAAAGACAAATACCGTATGCTAACACATATATATGGAATTTAAGAAAAAAAAATGTCACAAAGAACCTAGGGGTTAGACAGGAATAAAGACACAGACCTACTAGAGAATGGACTTGAGGATATGGGGAGGGGGAAGGGTAAGCTGTGACAAAGCTAGAGAGTGGCATGGACATATATACACTATCAAACGTAAGGTACACAGCTAGTGGGAAGCAGCCGCATAGCACAGGGAGATCAGCCCGGTGCTTTGTGACCGCCTGGAGGGGTGGGATAGGGAGGGTGGGAGGGAGGGAGACGCAAAAAAAAAAAAAAAAAATTAAAATAATAATAATAATAAAGTAAGTGCTAGCTATGTGTTAATTTAAAAAAAAAAAAAGAGGAGTACTAGGTAAACACAAAACTGCACTCAGATGAACAGAGCCAGCTGGGAATACACAAAGCACATCAACGCACACACTTCACAAGGACCCTGAGCCACACCTGCCCACATCTGCTGTTACAACTTTCCGATCTCAAAGAAACCTCTTTCTACCACTTTCCAATAACTCACAGCTGCTGAAACCATCCCACTTCCACAAGCAAACGTCAGAAGCCATATTTGTTGTAGGATTTAAGTATTTCTTAACCATTTAACATGTGCTACCATTTTGGTTGGGTGCCTATCCTTTTGTGTAAATAAGTCCCTGATTAAATTTAAGAATGGTATGCCCCTAACCCAATGACATGTGGGTTCTATTGCATGATTTTGCATATACTGGTGATTTGGAGGAACACATATATCACATTATAGTAGAAATGACTGTATATGCAAACTGAATGGTAAAGAGTGGGACAGGGTGTATGCATTCAATAAAAGAAAGAATGGCACAAATTAACCTATCTATGAAAGGGAAACAGACTCACAGACATACAGAACAGACTTGTGGTTGCCAAGGGGGAGGGGAGGTGGGGGAGGGAGGGACTGGGAGTTTGGGGTTAGCAGATGTAAGCTATCATATACAGGATGGATAAACAACAAGGTCCTACTGTATAGCACAGAGAATTATATTCAATACCCTATGATATACCATAAAGGAGAAGAACATAAAGAAAAGAATGTATATATATGTATAACTGAATCACTTTGTTCTACAGCAGAAATTAACACAACATTGAAAATCAGCTACACTTCAATTGAAAAAAAAGAAAGAACGTCATTAAGACGCTCACCTAAAACTTGCTGTATACTCTTAATAATGCTGGTTATTAATCATAGACAGTAAGAACATTGTCCTAAGCCTTGTGTATGTATTGCCAAGTCACTCCTCATGGCAAAATTATTAAGTAAGCATTGCTGTGTCAGGAGAATAGCTTTTTGCTCCGTCTTGACATTTCCATCCATGTGAAGGACACGGCATGAGAGGACAGCTTCCCAATTACCACCACTCAGGGTGCTGGCCGCTTGTGCTCTCTCTTGAGCTCCGAGGAACTCACTTCCAGCTCCTGCCCACCCATCACTCCTTCCCCATCACCCCCATCCGGTGTGCTTTATTGGACCAGACAGTTCTCATCAGCTCTCCCATGGACCCACACCTAGTCCATGGGAAAGCACTCATGCTTCATTTTTCCTGGAAACGGCTGCAAGCACAGGGAAATCCCCACGGAGAATCGTCTCCTGTCTCTCTTACCACATAGACTACTCAGAAGATCCCTCATTGCCTAGGTTTCCCAGGTACAAGGCAGATCCCAATCTGCCATCCCGGTCACCTACTGGAACCACAGTCTACACTCTCCAAACAGCCCTTCGGGAGGTTTGAGACGAAGCGGACGGGCAGACCTCTCATGACTGGGAAGGAACAGAATGAGACGGATGCACTATTCTCCAAAAACACATTCTCACAAAATCCCTTCATCCCTACTCTCTTGGTCCTTTTTATTCTCAAAGTAGGCAAAGGGAATCAATTGTGGCAGAACAGATTTGACATTTCCATTGAAAATCTGCACACGGTAGACTGGGACTTCCCTGTAACTCCTATCTTGCAATCTTTTCAGACCAGGAATGTAGGGAGAATGAGGGTGCTGACACCCAGGCTTCCTCAGAAACTCAAGCAGAGTTATTGAGAAGTAAAAAAAAAAGGAAGAGAAGAATTACATAAGCTGAATAGTCCCACTAAGAGGTGTTTGACGTAGCTAAAAAATACAGTTTGGGGATGAGGGCTTAATGTGTGGAAAGAACTACTTCTTAACTCGGTGTTTTGTAAAGGCTTATATTAACCAGGCATGTTTGTGCCCTCGTGCCTTTGGCTCGTAGCTGCCGCGGAAAGGCCATAGGCTTTTTTTTTTTTTTTTTTTTTTTGCGGTACGCGGGCCTCTCACTGTTGTGGCCTCTCCCGTTGCGGAACACAGGCTCCGGACGCGCAGGCTCAGCGGCCATGGCTCACGGGCCCAGCCGCTCCACGGCACGTGGGATCTTCCCGGACCGGGGCACGAACCCGTGTCCCCTGCCTCGGCAGGCGGACTCTCAACCACTGCGCCACCAGGGAAGCCCGGCCATAGGCTTTTAATTTGATGTGCTAAGTGTTTGGTGCTGCTTGGTGGCTCTGTCCGCAGTGAAGTGACTGTTTCCATAGAAACAGGGACACGTGCAGGGATGGCTTCAAGTGAATGGGGCTCAGGTTCTACCTGTCAAATGGGAATAACCTTCAGCTCAGGCCCTGACCTTGAGCCTGGAGCAAGATGGCTTCTGAGAACATCCAGGCCACTTGGGCCCCAGGCAGGACAGGCAGGCCACATAGATGGTGTCGGTAAAGTCATGGCAGCCTCATCGGTGGCCTCAGCAGATGCCGGCCACACAGGTGGTCTCCAAGCAAAGATGCAGGTTGTGTGTGGGCCTCAGCTGAGACATCCACATGCACCTGGCTGGTGCAGGAAGCCTCAGCAGCGAACTCCTGGAGCTCACCTAGGAGTATAGCTTGTTCTGAGCGAGTATCAGCCAGAAGGAAAAAGCGGGCATGCTGTGTACAAGCTTTTTACATATTAGGAGCTTGAGCCACGATTTTGGCGCCACGCTGAGTTCTGCGCGCATCAGTAAGATTTAACTCTTTCAAGTGTAAATGCTAGGGTCTAAGGAGGCAGTTCTAGATCAGCCAAAAAAGGAAATGAGAAAGAACCAGCCTTGCGTTCCTGTGGATTTTTTCCACTGGCTCCATAATCACCTCCAACATGGGTCCTTGAGTGGGGTCTGATTTAGGGAAGAAATTTTCCCTAGAAGGCAGGTACCTTGGACCCAAGCAACTCAGGAACAGGAAGCAGTGCAAAGAGGCACTTTGATACAGAACTGAAAACGCAACGCCTGCGCTCAGAAGGATATGGCTATAGAGGTAAACCCAGAGCTGCAGAGCCATGAGCCTCAAGGGGTAAATGGAAATGAACAGGTTTTGAATACACAGATACAAAAGAGGAAAAGACACAAAAGAGCTGAGAGTGAAGGTTTAACTTGGCAAGAAAGCAGTGACTCCTAAGAGACTAAAGAGTGAGTTTTTCCTCCCAGGTATAGCAGGTAAGTAGTGCCCAAAGTAACCATCTGGAACACCAGGAGTTTACTCTCAACTGAGCAAGTTTGCAGATTACAGACTGTAGACAAGTGGTCTGAACTGAAAGCCGTTCCAATGATGGGAAGACTGAGATGCTCTCCATTTGCTCAGGTAAGAATGGGTATCTTCTACAGCTTCTTAGCAATACTAAGTCCTGAAACTATAATATTTCCTGGGATAAATCTCTAGTAGTTGAGAACAATCTTGTTTTCTAAATTTGTTGGTGATAACCACGGGGGGTTATTTCTATTGGAATCTTTCCAGAAAGGTCATGGGCATCAGCGTCTACACGTTGAACTAATTTAACTTCTAAAATCCTAAAGAAACTACCCCCATTCCTGAGAAAAAAACATCTGGGCTGCAGCTGCCGACTGAAAAATAACTCTAGGTTGGCATCAGGTGCCCTTTAACTAAGTCTAAGTGAAATAAAAGGCAGGGTTGGATGCATTTTAGAATATATGATTTTTTTTTTTTGATCTTTGATTTGCGAAGGGACGAGAACATGCCGGAGGGTTAGTTTTTTTGGATGCTAATATATTGTACATAAGCTACAAACTTGAACTCACAAGGTGTACACTATTTGAATTAATTCCCTCCTGGAATCTGCAGT
Organism: Orcinus orca; assembly: GCF_937001465.1. Classification (NCBI taxonomy): domain Eukaryota; kingdom Metazoa; phylum Chordata; class Mammalia; order Artiodactyla; family Delphinidae; genus Orcinus; species Orcinus orca. Next base: position 24,820,474 of record NC_064577.1, on the reverse strand, counting down.
TTGGAGGAATTTTATTATTGAATCATAAGGTTGTCATTTAATCTTTTTGCAGTGCCCTGATAAACTCCATTGGGTCATATGGCTGGACATAGTGCAAGAGGAGAAATAGAACAGGGTGTGAATTTCCAGCCTTGGGTAGAATGTAGTCTTAGAGTCCGTTTACTTAGTAATCTATTCTGACCTATTTCAGAGCCTCCTGTGAGGAAAATGTGAAGGGCTCACGTGTGGGTCTAGGAGGAGATCCAAAGGAGGTGTGGCTGGTACCAGACAGCCTATGAAATTGAAGACAAGACGGTCCTCCAAAATTGAGGAGGTGGTTACTTCCCTGATTGACAATAAGCTTAAAGTCTGAGCACAACGGGTTATGACCTCAGAAACCTGGAGGAACTGTTCTTTCCAGCTTTAGAAGTTTCCCCTAATGTGAACACTTCTGATCCTCTCTAACCTTTAATCACTATTCCACCAGAAGAGATGAAATGATTTATCAGATCAGTAACATCGAGGAGAATAAATTGGTCATACTGACGCCAGGTCTTATTTTCCTTCATTCTTTCTCTTCCCTTGCCCCCAGGAAGTGAAGTTCCTCCGTGCGTCAGGTCTAATCTGGGTGGTCTTGGCCTCACAGGTCCAGTCTAGCATGGACAGGGTGGTTATGTGTTTCCTTCTGAGATTCACTTAGTAGGTCCATTTGGCTCTGATACTAAGCTACCCCCTCTTCCTTAAGCTTTATCTTTAATGCAAGTGATCATTTGGACTCCATATGCCACTTCTTTGCAATATTTTCTCAGAACTTGGGTCGGGAAGAGGGGTGCTAGGTATTAAGCCTGTCAAATTCCCTGGCAACTAACATGAATTCTGATTTGCAGATAAGAAGACTGGGTCTTTGTGAGAGAGACACGTTAACCAAGTTCAGGTCATTAACAAAGGAAGGAAGCCAATACTTGAGGCAATGTCTGGCTGGTTCCATCACCTGAAATTTAGCTACCTTGCTGATTTATTTGTTATTCGTTTGCTCCTAGCTTGAATACATACTCTGTTTCCTGTGCTTAATGAAATCGTTCTCTTTCAATTGATTCAACATTTATTTGGTAACAAACAGAAATAGGATGAGCAGGAATCTCAGAATCCTTTGCCCTTTTGAGATAATATTAACCCAAAAAGAGAATGAGAAAGGGAGGGTGGGGAAGAGGAGAGAAGAACAAGAGAAAAGGCTGCGGGTGAGCGGGAGAGGACATTTGGGAGGTCTTACTGCCAATGTGGGTCCACGCTCCTCACTCTCCACGGTGAAGAGGTGACAGTGAGAAATGTGAGAATCGTGCCCCAAATAATCCCACGGTAGAGGTGGGCAAAATAAGGTGCTTGCTTACGTAGGTACATATGTTAGTAACATTTATTTATATTTACGTATAGCCGTCAATTAAGAAATAATCTATGATATCTCTGGTACTTATAGCCTTTTTAAAGGGCATTTCTTTATGGTACATATATGCCATCATGCATTGAATAAGCTGTGCAAAAATGTTCAAACTCAACGCAAGCTTGACCTAAATCAAAGAAAAGGAAAAACATTTTCAGCCTCATGGAGCTGCCGGCACCAGATACCTCATTAGAAGTCAATTAACTAAAAACCACCAAGAATTGGATAGGGATTTTTCTTTACTCTCGACACAGCAGAGTGATTTAACTAGAGAGAAATGCCAAGAACCACCCTTCCAGAATAATTAGTATAGTAGTTAAGTATTCCTGCGGCCTTAGGACTGACATTGAAGGGAGAGAGAAAAAGCCAGAATTATAGCCTCCATAAAGGGACTTAGAAAGGAGGTCTGTGGAAGACAGAAAGGTCAGAATGAAACTGCCCTGTAAGATACCAAGTTCCTTGTGTGCATACTTACTTTCTAAAATTCTGTATCTCTCTGGTTTAAATATGTGTGGGTTTTTAAGAAACATTATAGGGAGTGCAAGAGGGTTTCAGCGAGATGCTCTATTTGAAAATTTCTTAAGAGCTTTTGAACATCCACAACCAATGAGTGATGAGACAGTCCAAAAGGGCATAATAAAACCAATCTAAGCCAGGAATAATATCCATCTATTGCTTTCGTCTACAATGTGTTTATTGAAAAATAGAAAATTTGGTCAAAAGTTTCTCTGAATTTTCTTGGTTGATCTACCATAACACATCTACCTCTATCTATATCTGTATCTAGATTATATATCTATCTAGATATATAAACATATAAAAGTATGTTTTTGTAAAATAAATATTAAAATAGATAGAAATACTAAAAATAGACACTAAAAATAAATAAAATCCTTGATATACAGGAATACCAAGGATTTTATTTATTTCTAGTGTCTTTGTCCCAGCTCTTAGAAGATAACCCATATTCACAGCTAGCAAATCTCCTTTGTGCTAAAGAATAACTCTGGCCCAATTTGTCATTTGAATTATTTAAGCATCTCACAGGGAGAATGTGTTACAAGTATATTTCGTATTTGTCCACTGATACTTATTACAAGAGCCCTCAGCCATGATTAAACTGTAAGATTTTGCTGGTCCCGGCTCCAAGAAAGGGAACTCTGAGAGCGAGCCTTCTCGCCCTGCTGTTTCTTCTTGTGTTTACGGGGATGCTCAACCCAGGTTTGGAGGAAAAGGGTGTTCCTTAGATAAATATATTCCTGCAGCCCTTTTTTCCCTAGCTTAATCCTACTTTGGAAGAAAAGGTTCTTGCTTAATAGCACCAAAACTTTTGGTAAGAGGAAAGGGGTCTTCCAGAGAACTGGATTTAGTCAGACTAGAACAAGGGGCAGTGTTGGAAGTAACAAACACATTTTAATTGCTCAATGTGTGGGCTCTAATACCAAATTTACTGGCTTCTAATCTCAGACTCATTATTACCATAGACAAGGGACCCTGTCAATGTCTGGTTTTCCCATTCAAAAATCTTAATTACAATAATACTTATTCATACGTTTGATTGGGGGATTAAATAAGACATAGGTCCAAGGCAGTTCCAAAAGTTCCTAGAATAAAACATGTTCTCAGGGTGCGTTTACTGTTTTTGGTATAAAAATAAACATTAACTTGCAAACATATACTATAGAGAAAATAAATATAAGACTTTTTCCATATAATCTGGACTTTGAAACTCTGAACATTTGAATGAATGGAGAAAATTCTTTTTCTTTGGATTTTTTAAAGAGGTAGACGATGATTCATTTTAGTTCAATCTCTCTGCTTTCATCTCTGCCAAGTGGTATGTAATAGTTCCAAACTTCGTTCTTAGGCAAGCCTGGTCCTTGCCCTGGCACCTACTGCTAATCAAACAGCTGACTGGGGGCACAAATAAAATCCCAGTCCCAGAGATAAAATAGATTTTGAAACAGTACCTCATTGAGGAGCACGTTATCATTGATCTATTCATTACAAAACAGTGCTTCCTATTCCCTTCCTAACAAAAAGGACAGTACAATCGAGTATTGCTCTCAGCTGTTGGTTTGTTGTTTTTTTAATGAAGTTTGAAAAAATGTTCAGGCTATCCTAGCAAAAGTTGAGTAGACATCTCAATTTATCATAATATTTTGCAGGCTCAGGAAGATTAAAATATGAAATGGGCTCACGTCAGGAAAATGCATAAACATGCCGACTGTGGAAGTTCAGGAAACGAAAAGTCGAAGAGTTCTTTTTTTATATCTGCATTGTTATTACAGACTGTTAGGTTAACAAGTGCATTCATTAACTCATCTCAGATGCCTCGTAGTATCTTATTATTTGTCATTTTAAACTATTTTGGTCCTATTTTTATGTTAAGCATCCTGCTTTACATTGGGTTTAATTTTCATAAACAATAAGTGACTCTGAACAGTAGAACCCAGGCTCTTTTTCTTGTGGTACCAATGGCTCCAATAATAACAAAGAGCTTCTTCAAAAGATAGCACAAGGCTCATAAGTGTGAGTCGAACACATTCCAGGTGCCGACTGGAAGATCCTGTTTCCCTGACTATTCAGGCTCCAGTGGAACTGATTCTATGGAATACTGGAGGGATGGAGCTTAAAAAAATTGGAGAGACCCCTTGCTGTCCCAAGGGACCTCCTTTTTCTCCTCTGTAAAGAGAACAGAATATTTCAAGGATTCTTTGAAAAACTGTAGTTCTGGAGATGTTAAAGTGTACTTACAAATCAGGAGAAATTTGCAGCCACTAAGGCACATGATGGGGCGGAAGACAGCAGGGTGTTTAGAGCAAGGTAAGTTTGAATTCACGTCCAAGCCAACCACTGATTGGCTGAGTGACCTGTCCAGGCTTTTGTTCATCTGCAAAATGGAGGTGTTTGTAGGTTTGCTGTAAGCAAGGCATATGAAGTTCCTAACAGAATGCTAATACATGTCAGTGGTTCCATAAATACTGGTCTTCAACCTCTTCTCCCATTATGTTACAAGGGGAAGAAAAAAAATTATGAATGAAAGATTTGCTTAGTCACGCATTCTTCTCATTGCTAGAGGCTTCTGGAATAGCTTACACATTTTCCGTGACCTCAGAAGAGAAGTGACAAAGAAACTGAAGACTCAGAAAGAACTCCAAGTGAGCCGGTATTTTAAAGACGGGAAAGAAACACTGTATTATTGTAGTTAATAAAGAAGCAATTTTAAAAGCATCTATATACACAGCATCTTCCAAATCCTGCCAGCTGACTGGGATGGGGGAAGGTTACTCAGCCTCAGTGTGGTACAGAATTTGTAAATGCTTCTGCAAGTGGTGAAGAGAGATTTTTAATGAGGATATTAAACAGTCAGAGAAGAGGGGGGGAAATATGGCATTCACGGAACTTCTGTTGCAACATGACTTGAATTTTCTTTATATGTTCTCGTTTTCACAGATATTACGAAAGTTAATTAAAAAGTCACCACATTGTTTTAGCATGTTAAACTATTCAAAAGTCAGAATTCTTGCACTTCAAGTAAATGAAGTTTTGGTACCTTGAGTTTAAAATCAGGCTTTCTGGCACATGTATAAAAAATGCACTTGGCACTTGCAAACTTAAAATTTGTTCTTTTCTATCACGATTTGTCTCTTTTTTCCCTGCAGTGAGGGGTTATTTCTGGCATTAGTTTAACTGACACTGAAAAGGTCAGCAACTGAGTATTTGTTCCTACAAAAAAAATACAAGATAGTTAAAGGAGACAAATGTGTCTACTGGGAAGTTTAATTGTTATTTAGATTGTAATGAATAGTTACTGATGTCTTTTCAGCTTACTGGGATATTTTTATGTTCTTGATAGGATAAGAAATAATATTTCATTTAAAGTGTAAAACAAACCATCAGTTTGTTAAACCTCTATATTATCACAAATTAATAAACTCTCATTGGATAAAGATCTTCAAAAATGCTCATAATAGGCAAGATTTTCCCAAGTGTTCTAATGGTTTCTAAAGCTATTAATAAATGTTTGGTAAGGAAGAGATTCCATGGTCTAATAACTTTGGGAAATACTTGACTTAGATGAATAAATGTATTTTCAGGACTTACAAGAAACTTTAATCTGCTAATATACATTGTGATTCTCTAAGTATCAGATACAGTATGTGGTGTTTCCTAAACTTCTTTGATAATGAAAGTACCTTGGACTGACTGAGCCTTCCACGGAGTTAGTGCTCTCCAGAACACACTCTGGAAAAGACTCTCGGTCTCTAATTTAAACATCATCTAACACATCAAAAATATAACCTCTTCCTTGACTTGATTCTAAAGAGTTAGAACACCACTTGCGATCATCAGGGAATGATAGATTTAAATTAATCTCAAAAGGGTAACATCAGATCATAAAACTCACTTGCACTGGGCACTCCTCTAAGAAAAAAAGTCACGCCTCATTAGATCAGACAACCAAGGATTTAGAAATTAATCACCGTAATTTTCCATGTTAAAAGGTAAAGAAAAAATATATAAACATGTGAATAGATACAGAGAAAGCGTTTGATAAAATTCAACATTCACTCACACAAAAACTTGCAGCAAAGTAGAAATAGACGGGAACTTCCATAAATAAACCATATATGCTTAGACAGATTAACTTTGAGTGGGACCCAGGTATTGGTGACTATTATATTGTAGGTTAAAATGACTACATAATTATATTATTTTATCAAATGAGAGAATGCAGTTGGATATTAAATACAATCAATTTATTTTCACAAAATCAAATATTTTATGATAGAAATCTCATCATTTATAGTGAAAAAATATAAATAAAATATAAATATGACCACAAATTCCACCATCTATTTGTTAATATTTTGCTTATATAGACATATATCTGATATAGTTATAGGCATATAGAAATTAGGTAGAGTATGTATATATATATATAGATACATAAGCATGTTTACATGAAATTATACATGCACACTTATGTACACATATACATATATCAAATTATTGAAATAATATTTCACACTTGGTATTTATTTAGCTTAAAATATATCTCTGTAAGATTCACTGTAAATAAGCTTTTTGAGACCATAGTGTTTTACTGGTTACATAGAGGCACTATAGCAAGTTTAAGTAATTACCACTATTTGACATCTAGTTTGTTTCGAGTTTTTTACTATTACAAAAAATGACAGAATTAAAACTGAATTAAAGAATAAGTCCTTGATACATTTTTCAAATCTACCCTCTAGAAACTGGAATGCCATATAGTTGCCTCAATAATTTTATTTTTCCCAAGAACTTGGTAATGTAATATCTGACTTTAATCTGGAATTGTGACAACCTGAAAAAATAAGGAGCGTTGATATCTTCAAGTTGAATTTTTACAGATTTTTTTTTTTTTTTTTTACTAATAGCTGGAAAGGCTTGGCTCTTCCTACTTGATAAATAGCAAGGCAAGAACTTAAGCTCATAATAAGAAACCCAAATAAGAGATTTCCTTCCACTAGTCAATAGCATAGCGAATTTTTTTCCAAGGGTCTAATTCAGGAAAAAAGAAAAGAAAAAAAACGCTGTGCTTATTAATTAGCTTTATTTTTTAAAAGACATTAAAATAGTTTGATTTAATCCATGATAAAATAACATTCTCATAGTTTAGAATAACTAGGGAAATGTAAATGAGAAATTGGCCACTGCTTTTTAGTCACAGATTATCTGTAGGATGGTACTCTTGATGTAGAGACAATGGGATATACACGGGTTAGTATATATATATATATATATATATATATATATATATATATATATATATATATATATATATATTCCTGGTTCCGTCTGCTCAGAGGACCTAGAAATACTAAGGAAACCTCAGGAGTAATGAACACACCTAGCACCAAGATATTGTTTTCTAAATTCCATTCTCCCCTAAAAGGAACCAGGTTCATTTTAAGACTTCAGGACTGAGACAGGGAAAAATATCAATACAAGATGAATATGAACTATTTCGTGGAGCTGGACAGTAGAGAAGTGCTCAAAAAAGAATGGGAGCATTGGAAGCAGCCAAAACACGGACTAAAAGGTCAAATCCTCCAAAAAGTTTTCTCTTCTACATCCTATTCCCTTGAAAATGTTTATATGTTAACAAAAATGTGGCTTTGGCTGGTTTTATCTGTTGTTTTCTGTTGAATTGGGTAGTTTTCTAGGAAAACTCTAGAGTGCTGTGTTCGTGGGGAAACTTTTAGTAGAAAAGTTACTTTCTGCCATTTTTAACACTGAGTCCTTTTTTTCCAGGTATAATGAGACAGAACTACATACCATGTACTCAAAGGCTGAGCTGCTTTGTTTCATGAGACCTAGACCCCTACCTGCCGGGCTTACCCTGGTTTCTGCAGTGCATGAGCCTTAAGAATCTTCTGCCACTCACAAGGTTATGGCTAACAAGCTCTGAGAACCATTTATGCAGAGAAAGTTTTAGAACACAAAAATGGGAGGAGGGAGCTAAAGAGAGAATTGCTTGGCTCAGAGAGTCCTCATTTCCTTAATGGAATAATAATATGTGCTCTATCCCCTTGGGGATGATGGGAATGAGCAAATTTATGATTATAAAATATCCTGCAGTTTGAGAGTATTTTGTTTTCAAAGTCTTATTGGCAAATGCACGACCTAAAGTTGAATCTGTTGAGATCCTTTACTTCTTCTCGAGATGTGGGTGGGAGAATGAGATCAAAAGAAAAGCAGAAATGTGCAAATGAGAAAAGAGAGAGAGAGAAATTTTAACCTGGGTCTCTAGCTGCTCAAGTACAAAAATGCTTACGCTGCTTTGGGGTACAGAAATTAAGCTTGAAAATCAGAAGCTGACAGCGTTACCGGACGTGGGGTGCAGACAGAAAAGTGGCAAGGGTTTGGATCGGGTGGAAATGGAATTTGTATGTAAATTAACTGAGATATAAAAGCATACTTATATCCAAGGCAAATATTTGAAAGGGTAAGGGGGAAACTCATGAGGCATATCCAACCATGGTAGTTCAAGTCTTTAAAAGAAAATAAGGATTCATTTAGAGCTTTCAAAATTACTTTCAGTAATGACTATGGTTACTTCCTCATTATAATCCATTATAATTTAAGTGCATTGAAATTATATATTAGAATTTTCTATCTTCATTTTAAAAGTTAAGAAAGGAAACATTTGGAAAATAAAATCATCTTATTAGAAAGTAAACACACGTACATGATGGGAGCAAAATGACTAAGGTTAGTGAGTAATAAAAGTAGAATGAAAAAAAGATAGGATACGCTTAAGAAATCAGCTTTAAGCTTCAGAAGTTATTAATGAAAAATACCAGATGGAACTAAATGGACTACAAGTTCATCAAAAGACCTAAGGAACTAAGAAATGCTTTGATGTTCTCAAGGGCATTCACTTCAGTTCAGTTCTTTCCGTGGGGATTTTCAATTAACTTCCTGCAAGTTGAAGCTAGTTTTCTTGCTAAAGGAAGTGAAATTCCTTGAGAATTTTTTTTTTTTTATGCCTTTGCTTGTCAGAGACAATTGTTCTTAGATGCTGCATCAGAGTTCTTTATATTGCAGGTATTAGTATTCTTCTCCCAAACTAACTTTAAAAATCAGAGAAAATTTTATAGCTGAATAATCTAATGATAGCGTAGGCTTCAAGGTTGGTTTGATCCAAAGTTTACCAGGACTTGCAAATCCACTTTGCTGCCCTCCTTTTCAAGTCTGGCTTTTCTTCTAGCAAGAATTTGCTTAAATCAACAGGGAAGAAGAGAGTACTTTCATTCCAGAGACATTACAAAGTGTCCAGGCATATGGAGGAGAATAAATGCCGTGTATTTTTGTTTTTCCTTAGTGTGTTTTTCCAGATAGTGTGAAGGCAGTTCAGCGAAGAAGCCTCTGGCATTTAACTGATGGGAACAAGTCAATTACCAGTCACCAAAGGAGAAAATAACAAGACGTTTCCACAACATGCAGAATAGATTAGGACATGAATATTCAAGACTAAGAGGCCAGCTTCTCAAGAATTTTCAAATTGTTGAAGGTGATCCAGTTTTGCTGATTCACTTGTGAATATGCTATTATCAGAAGATCTCAGGAATGCACGGCATTGAAGTTTTGGACGAGAAATGGAATACTATGAGACAGCACACCCAATTCTATTTTTTAAAATTGTTTTATTTTATACTTAAAATAGTATATGCAACATATATGTGTGTTATGAAGCAACAGAAAAAGTGAACATGGCAAATCGACCAGTCAGTTGAATAACTGGAATACTATTGATATCATCAATACATTGGGTTTCTCCCTGTTGGATCCAATTTCTCTACCTCCGTCCCAATATAAGCTATGATTTTTCTCTCTTACGCTTGTGTACATACACACAGGCACACAGATCTGCAACAGCATAAACAATAAGCAATCTACAACTGTACCTGAATATTTTTGCACCTCATAACCAAATTGAAACAAATTGAAACAAATCATAAACAAAAGTATGCATACCGTACAATTCCATTTATATTAAGAGACAAATGATCAAAAGGGGCAAAATGCTGTTGGAAGTCAGGACTTAGTTGGGTGGTGAGAAGTATGAGATGTGGAATCAGAAGACAGCAGGTGAATGAGGGCTTCTTAGAACACTGATACTATTCTGTTCCTTGGATGTGGTTTGCGTGATTTGTGCGTTCAGTTGTAAAAATTCATCACCTTGTAATCTTATGAAATCAAGAATGCGCATCCTTGTCTTCCTGATGTTAGAGGAAAAGTTTTCAGCTTTTCACCATTGAGTATAATGATAGCTGTAGGCTTGTCATATATTATTATGTACTTTATCCTATGTACTTTATCCTATGTATATCCTATGTATATATGTATATTATACTTAAAATTCTAAAAGTAAACTCAAATATAAATTTTAGAAATTAAAATCAAGAGAATGACCTGAAAAGTAGCAAGTAAAAACAAAAACAGGCTAAGACATGGCAACAGGAGAGAAAAGATAATAAAGTCATGAAGTGTCAGGATGTTCAACATAAATGTAAGCTCTTAAAGATTAAAGTGAAATATAGATCACATGCGAAAAACCAGAAAGAATAATGGCTTTGAACCTATGAGCAGTAACATTAACATTCTCAGAAGACAAAGCATTGATGCCTTCAAAACTGTAAAGGGGAATTCATGTCCATCATAGAATTCTACATCCAACCACAGTTATCATTGTCTTGGGTAAAATTAAGTTTTCAAACATGCAAACTCTCAAAACCTGTACTGGTCTCGGGACTTCCCTGGCGGTTCAATGGTTAAGACTCTGCCCTTCCACTGCAGGGGCTGCGGGTTCGATCCCTGCTCGGGGAACTACGATCCCACATGCCATGTAGCATGGCCAAAAAATAAAAAATTAAAGAATAAAATTGCACTGGTCTTTCACTGTTTTTTAGAAGACTCCTGGAAAATATGTTCCACCGAAACAAAGAGACAAATCAAGGAAAACGAAGAAACGGGATCCAAAAATCAGGAGATCCTACTCAGGAGTGAGGCAAAGGGAATTCCTGGGGTGAAGACCAGACAAGAACGGGGCAGCAGGCTTGGAGCACAACCAGTCCAAATTGCAGGAAGGACAGAGGGTTCCAGAAGGGGGTCTTCAGGAAAAAATAATGGACCGAAAGGTTATCTGACAGGATATAAAAGTGATTTTCAAAGTTGTTGAAGGACATGTGAGGATTTAGAAAAATCAGTGAAGTATATACATTATTAACTCCAAGAAGAAGAAGATGTGCAATTAATGTAATATGTAAGGCTCAACAGTCAGTATATTTTAGGTAGTCCTTCCAAATTCTAAGATTATATGCACACTCTCTTTTCTTCATTAAACCTGAATTTATCTTGGAGAGCACCATAATTTTCAAATGATCAATAATCATGTATTAGATAATATTAAATATTTCTTCCCATACACACTGGTAATGAGGGATTTCTTGCATTCTTTTTTAATCATCACTCCACTTTGAGTTAATCACCAAGTTAATGTTTTTTTCTACGTATTATTTCTCAGAGCTTTTTTCCCCACTGTTATTGTTTGCTTCTTAATCTGTGTAATTATATATTGTCAGGCAATAAGACTTCTGTTATAACTTTCATGCTTTCCATTATGCTGACATTTTATCATGTTAGAATCATTATGGATTTCTATAGGTATTGAAATTCCTCCTCATGTAGACAGATTTCCTATAACACAGTGTAAATTATTTAATTGTTATTCAATAGGGAATTATTTATTACGTACAAAATGTTCTGCCTGGATATAATGGTAACTCATATATAATAATTACAACCTTGAATTTGGATATAAAAAAACTAAGACGTGCTCCTTTAGCATGTAAACACAGATGTCTGATGACTCATTCTGCCACTCATGTTGGTGTTCACTGTTACGACAATAACCCTTCTGATGGTTCCATAGTGGTTCTGATCCAACATTTCATGGGAACAATTTTAAAAGGCTGTTTCCAGGAATAGCATGAGGAAGAAGCCACAGATTTCTGGAGTTCTCTGGTTAGACAAGCTTTGTCCAGTCATCTCCTAACTAATTCTTCCTTTATAAATAATATTACTTTCAAGTAGAAAGAAATATGCTTTTTTTTTTTTGCCATGGACAGTAACTGCCTATGCCTTTGCAAATATATATATATATATATATATATATATATTTAACAGTTAATGTTAAAATATATATTCCATTCCCTCTTCAATCCCTTACATTAACTATTAAAAATGAAAAAAAAAAGTGCTGTGCTTAATGGTCTTGTATATAGCAGCACCAAGAAAGTGGACAGTTTCTCTTTTTAATACCTTATTTAATATGAATAAATCTTGAGTTTAGAAGACTGGTCAAAAAGAAGCCCACATTACATCCAATAGCTCAAACTAGCCTAGGTAGCTCTCAATCGACTCAATAAATCAAGAACTCAAATGTAAAATATATTTATTCCAGCTGTGCAAAATTACTACTCTTTAATTACAAAATAATACACCAGAAATCTGTTTTTACCCATAGCAAAAGAAGTGTACCAGCAAGTTTGGCATTTTGCAGAAATGCTCTTCTAATGTGGAATCCATAAAAATTTGCATGTACATTGTGAATTTCCTGAATAACAAAGTTGTCAGTAAGAATTTAAGAGGAATAATAAACTTTGGATGCCGGGTTGTTTTAGAAAAAGAGCTCCTTTACAGGAATAATTAACATGTATTGTTATGCCAGGCAATGTTCTAAGTCAGGACAGCAAACTGTTTCTGTAAAGGTCTAAACAGTAAATATTTTTGGTTTTGTGGATTATACAGTCTTGTTTGCAACTGCTCAACTGTCGTTGCTTTTGTAGTAGGAAATTGGTCTTATTTAATACGTAAACAAATGGACGTGGCTGTATTCCAATAAACTGTACTTACCAAAATAGATGGCAGACTAGTTTTGGCTCACGGGCTATATTTACTGTTCCCTGTTCTAAGTGTTTTGCTCCTATAATTTTGATTTAATTGCCTTAACACCTGCCTAAGGTGAGAACTATTTACTTATTCATAAATTAAATTTTTGTGACTAAAAAAAGTGACGCATGCTTATGGTAAAATATTTGAAGAACACAGAATGGTATAAGTAAAGTGAAATTTCACTAGGTAGGTACTATTTATTACCCTTAGTTTACACATGAAGAAACTGAGGTTCAGAGAAGTTAAGTAATTTACCCAAGTTTGTATGGCTTGTAAAGGGGTGGAGGGCTAGAATTCGCATTCTGACTTCAGGAAGAGGTGACAGCTGATGACACAATGTCAGATAAAGGCTTGGGAATCTAAGACTGTGACTTAACACATAGACCGCACGGGAAATGAGGTGGTACTTAGGAGAGAGTCGACAGGATCAGGAAACTTGATAAGATGGTACATAGCAAAGAGAACAAGAACAGAGCTGGAGATTTTAAGAGCCAATGGATAATATTGGAATCATGATAATTTAGCTCAGTTTAGATAAACCAGAACAACCAGGAAATTGTCTTCCAAAGTAATCTCTTCCTTATTTTAGTGTCTAACTGCATACTCTACAGAGAAGAAAAGAAAATACTCACTCCCCCTTCCCCCGACTAATCGGGTCGTATTGGTAAGCAGACCCATTGACAGTCGGTCCATAAATCGGTCCATAAATAGAATGAGATGGGAAAATTAAAGCATTATCTGCTCTATAACCACCCTGGGCAAGCCTTTTAATCCCTTCAGACCTCATAAATGAAGTGAAGGAGCTTGGGCTGAATCATCTTTGGTATCCCATTCAGTTGAAAATTTTTCTGATTATAAATTTTAATGGCACTGAACTCAGATTTACCTCACATTTAAAAGAATTATTGAGATAAGACAGTTCCAGATAAGAGCCTTCCTTACGTTACTGAACAATGTCATCATTCAATACTTCACACTGTTTTGTTATTGAGCTTTAAGAAACAATGTAAAGTAATAATAATAATATATTTTACCCATTTTTTTCCTCAAATACTATTTATCTCTTCCTTTTCTCCCTTATCTCATTCTGTGACTCCAGTTACAAATATGTTAACACATTCTGACTATGTCCTACACTTCTTAAGAGTGCATTTGTTTTTTTCTCCCACATTTTCTCTGTGCTTTGAGCTGTATATTTTAGGCATCTTCTCTGCCCAATCCATTGTTAACCCATCAGTTGAGTTCTTAACCTCATATTTCCTATTTTTTGTTCTAGAAAGTTGCTCTAGTTCTATTTATAGATTCAAATTTTCTGTTGAAATTCTCTGTTTTTTCCCTCTTGAGTATATTAATCATAGGTATTCTTAATTCTTCTCTGTTGGCCCGAAAATCTGAATCAACGGGTGTCTGTTCAACCCTTTCTTGTTTTTTGTCTTTGATATTGGTCACATACTCCTATTATACCTAACGATTTCCAACCGTAGGCTGCTCCTTTACTGTAAAAAAGAGGCATCAGATGATGTAACTGTCACCAGTCCTTTGTAAATGAATAGATTGGGAAGCTGATCACCTTAATCCAATAAGAGGCTATTGTGGTAAGTAGGGTTCCATTTCCCTCTGGTTCACTCTTATCCCTAAGACATGCCCCATTGAGGCTTTTAACTGAGAGCCTGGGGAAGGTGTGTTTGTATCCCCAGCACTAAGAAATAGGGAGATTTTTCACTGTGTTTTTCAGAATGTTCTGGTTTAGTTACTTAGCCTCCTGCCTCAGGAAGCTTCAGAAAGTTGGACGTGTCTTCTTCAGGGGAAGACCGATGCCGTGTTTTAGGCTACACAAGGCCCTGATGTTGTCAATCTCATCGTACACAGCTACTAAAGGTTCTGATGACCTCTTATTCTTCAAAATAAGTCTGCTGCATGGGCCTAGCCAGTATGCTCAATGTTTTACCAGTTCTGAATTGTCAAATGCCACAACTACAGATCCTCACTCATCTCTGAAGAGTTCTATTTTCTCTGGAATTTTAGTCCCTTTAATCCTCATTGTTTCTTCTACACTCTGATTCCTTTAGAAACACAAGTTTTATAATTTATCCAGTTGTTCTTTTTGAGTTCAGTAGAAGTATTGGTCTACTTAGAAGCAGAAGTCTTTTGTTGTTGTTGTTGTTAGTTATCTACAAAAAAACTAAAACCATACATTATGCTTAGTGCTAAATTTTCAGAGTTACCTCCTAAGATCCAAAACTAGACAAGAATGTCCTTTGTAACTACATCTATTCAAGATTATACTGGAGGATGTTGAAAGTACAATAAGACAAAGCATACAAGCATACATACACAGGACACACATTAAATACAAACATACATACACAGGACACACATTAAAATACATAAGAACCGGGAAGCAAAAAAGAGCCGTTATTTGCTGAGGACATACTACTGCACAAAGAAAATTCAAACTAACCTGTAGGTACATTACTCAAATTAACACACGAATTTAGAAACTTCTCAGAATTAAAAGTTAACATAAACCAAGTGCACTCCTATATAATACAATTAGAAAATGAAATGTCAGAAAAAGAGACATCATTTATAATAGATTAAAAATCATCACAGAACTTGGAAATCTCTCTTAAAAGATACTGAAGAGCTCCACACAGAGAACTATGAACAAATCTCAGAGAAATGAAAGGAGAACTAAGTAAACAGAGGGATGATGCTTATTCTTGGAAGAGTCAATATCCTAAAGACGTGCTTTACCCCACCCTGATCTATAGATTCAATGCAATCCCACCCAAAGTCTTGGCAGGGTTTTGTTTGCATTACCTGTATAGAAACGGACAAGCTTGATTCTAACAAAGAAATACAGAGTCAAGAACTTTGAGGAAAAACCTGAGAAAGAACAGAGTTGGAGCTCATCCCCCAAGACACCAATACATATGAAGAGTTAACACAGTGCAGTGTTAGCACCAGAAAAGGAAACATAAGCCAATGGAACAGAATAGAGAGTCCAAAAACATACCCACAAATGTAGGGTCAAACGATTTACAAAAAGGTGTCATTCGGGCTTCCCTGGCGGCGCAGCGGTTGAGAGTCCGCCTGCTGATGCGGGGGACGCGGGTTCGTGCCCCGGTCCGGGAAGATCCCACACGCCGCGGAGCGGCTGGGCCCGTGAGCGATGGCCGCTGAGCCTGCGCGTCCGGAGCCCGTGCTCCACAACGGGAGAGGCCACAACAGTGAGAGGCCCGTGTACCACAAAAAAAAAAAAAAAAAAAAAAAAAAGGTGTCATTCTATGTAGTGAGGGGAAAATGTATTCTACTCATACAGTAGGATACTACACAAAGATGAGAATTATGAACAAATTCTCATTCAAAAATGAGAATTATGAACTATACACAGCAACAGTGTTTCAGAGACATAATGCTGAGAAAAAGAAGCCAGACACAGAAGTGTGTACACTGTATGATTCCATTTACATACAGTTCAAAAACAGAACAAACTAATACCTAATGACAGAAGTCAAAATAAGGGTTACTTTCCTTTGGTGAGGGAGGGGACCCAAGGGAGTACTTTGTGGTGTTGATAATGATAATGATATTTTGATTTTATACAGTTTGTTTACTTTGTAAAATCCATCAAGCTGCACTTTTAAATCTGCGCATTTTATTTATGTCTGTTTTAATTCAATACCAAAGATTTACTACCAAATGAGCCAGAAAGAGTAAGCTTTGTCCATATATCACAGACGCAAGGTGTAATGAAGTAGAATTCACGGGCTCAGCCCTCATTTTGACATTAGCAGAAGTCACTCAGCTTCACTTGACTAAAATCAACTCAGGAATAGATACATATAAAAGAAATCACATGAACGATCCCACAAATGTTACCTGACAGCAAGCAAGTACATGATAACTTTCTTTCTTTGTGCTCTTCTGCCATAAATGTAACCTGAAGATGGCAAATAAAGCCTATTCCTTTTTGAATATGTGAAATTAATAGTCATTTGATAAGTGGAGAGAATTAAGTGGATTAGGTAAAACCTTAGAAAGGACTGAGTCATTTCTTAAACATGTGAGTGAGCAAGAGAGAGAAAGCAAGCGAGAGAGAGAGGGAGAGAGGTGGGCAAAGAGTGATATCACTTAACAGATTTTTTCAGTGATGCATATTTAACAAAAATAAATACAAGTATGTGAAAATGTGGTTTTGAATTATCTGCACTACCCATCTTTTTACTGAGCACAAGAGTAAAATATTCTTAAATTAATGCAGAAAATATGATGGTATGTGACATTAGTAGGGATCTTATATTCATTGTTTTCCTACAAAATCAAGCAGCTGTGCAATTTCATCATCACTATATTAACAATAACTATATTAATAATGAACGTTCACTAGTTCCACAATGCCAGTTAGTGATTTTGGTTCACTTTTATAAGAAAAAAGTTTTTTTCTTAGTCAAGACAAACATCACATTTGATTTTACTACACTTCTCAACATCTGACTTAGAAAATAATTGGTTTTAAAGTGATGAATATAACATTCTGGGAGATGAAGTTTTTCTGAAACTGCCAGTTTCAAAATTCCTTCTTAATTAAATAACAATGAAGTCTCACTCTCCCTTCTCTTTTTGCCTAATTAAAAGCAAAGTAATGGATTTTAAATGAGCCTAATTTGTTGCAAAGCTTTTACTGTTCTTACAAAGTCCTTATCCCAATTTAGCTAACATATACATGTTTAATAGTTTTTCATTTATCTGTAGGTAAAAGTACATTTCTCATCTCTTGGAATGGTGTCCACCCTTCTAGGTTTTCAAATAACGTTTATGGTTTCCATGGAGACCCAATGAGACTCAAAAGGCAAATATACGTTTTAACGTGGACTATTTCGTGCTCCGCCAAATATACCCAACAGCTTTTGTTGCAGATGTGCTTCATGAACTCTGCTCTGCTCCCATGAAACTCATGGGAATTCAGAAAAAGGCATGAAAAAGAAGTGTTTACAGTTTTCTTGTTATAATAATGCTAGTTAATGTTTATATAACCCTTATCTTGTGCCTGGTACATTCTACGTATATTAACACGTTTACTTCTCACAATAACCATAGGAGAAAGGGACATTTACAGGTGAGAAAATCGAGTCCTAATTACATAATTTGTTCAAAATGATAGAGCAAGGAAGTGGCAAATTTTGGAATTTGAAACTATGACTGGCTCCCAGATATCATCAGTTACGTGAGACCGTAAAAATGTAACATGCCAAAAAATTGAGAAAATAATATAAGAACACAAGAAAAATCAATAACTACACTATTTCTTATAAGTTCTAATAGTATGGAAAGGAAAAATAATGTCAAATACTCTGTTCCATTTAGCTGTTTAAACTTTTGGAGTGTTCATCTGTATGTTTGGTAAAAGCGGAGGATGGTATTTGTTAAATATAAGCACCTATAAATATGTTTTATGTGAGTTTCGTGGTAATCACAAAGCAAAAACCTATAGTAGACACACAAAAGATGAGAAAAGAATGAAAGCTCACCATTACAGAAAATCACAAAGGAAGAACAAGAGAGGAACAAAGAAACTAACAACCAACCAGAAAACAATAAACAAAATGGCAAGCTAAGACCATTCCTATCAGTAATTACTTTAAATATTAATGGACTAAATTCTCCAATCAAAGGACATAGGGTGGCTGAATGGGGAAAACAAACAAACAAACAAACAAGACCAACTATACACTGCTGAAAAGAGACTCACTTCAGCTCTAAGCACACACAGACTGAAAGTGCAGGGAAGGAAAAGGATATTTCATGCAAGTGGAAATCAAAAGAAAACAGGAGTAGCTATACTTGTATCTGACAAAACAGACTTTAAGCCAAAGACGATACATATTTTAAAGCCATATATATAACTATCCTTCTATTAGCTATGTTTCTTCTGCTGAAAGTTTCCCTCCTTACCCTCCTACCCCCAGTTTTTGAATTTGGTACTCAACATGTTGTTAGAATTCTGCAACTGTTTCATGATTCTGGATTGTGCACTAACCTTTGCAGTTAGCTGAGGCTCCCTGCCAAACATCCACAAAATCTGGATGAACTAATGATTTATATGTGAGAAAATAAAAATCCTTACACATTAAAAATGATATTTATTAACCATTTATATGGTTCAAAGTGGTAATTTATAATAATAATTTTTTTATGTAAACTTGGAGATAAGAGACAAAACGTATGCCCCATATTTTAGAAATATATTACATTTCAAAATCAAAAATTTATATTTGGGAGCAGTAGTTGTCACCTTGTTTGAGAAACTCTAAGACTTAATGTTTTTGAGATCTCAACACCTTATGTTGATAAAATGAATATTACGTAATATTACAAAATCATCTAAAATGAAATAATTGGTAAGTGAAACTAGGAAACACTTCCATCCCTAAAGTTTATGTCATTTCCTATAGAGAGAAAGCCTTAATATTAAATTCTTCGAAAACCTGTTATCTGATAAGATTTTTCTAGAATGGAAAAAAAAGTGTAAGCACTTGCTAAATCCTTTTTATGTGTTCAGCATTCTTATCTCAAGACCCACACTTTTATGATTCTTGGCGTTAGTCAACATTCAGAAGGAGACTTGGCTCTGGGGGTTAACAGCTGTTTATCTATCCATCAATGGTCCCTTGTGCTTATCACCATAGTGTAGGCAACAAACGCATTCCTCAGATCCATGTTTGTTGGGAGTGTCATCATGGCAATGTTAAACTCTCACCATAAGTAGTTGAAAGAGAGAAAGAAAGAGAGAGAGAAAAATTGGTGGTGGAGAGGGGCAAGGAATAGGGAGAGGGAGGGAAAAAAAAAAAAAAGAGGGGACGTGTAAATTTGGTAAAGGTTTATTGACTCTTCGCTTTGCCTGAATTTTGATAATGTTCTTTCATCCAAATTCCAAATGACATTCATGGCCAACTTCATGTTCTGTGGTCAAGCTAAATTGAATAAATGCTTATGGAAACAAGTGAAGGGCTTTGATTTGAAAAACTCCCTTTGAATAACTACTAATTAATGCCTGGTTATGACATCCAGGTATGAACCTGTGCACATGCTTCTAATGGCACCCCCAGTTACACTTATATATGTTGGTATTCTTGCCCAGTTCTTCCAGATTTAACCTTTTTTTTTTTTTTTTAGGAGAGACAATAGGGGGAAGAGGAATTATCGCCAGCATAGATGCACCTTAAAGCATTTATAAACTATAACCCTGGATACGAGTTCTGTATTCTGATTCTAACTTCATCTCAAGCTGTCTTTCCCTCTGTCCTCCACCCAGACAGACACAAGTGTGCAAGTACACATTTGGTTGTTGCTGTATTTGCTCCCAAGATGGAAGCCTTGGATGGAAAGTGAAGGAGAATTTTGAGGTGTGAGGGAGTTTTTGCAAATTGTCAGGTGACTCTTTAAGTAGCGCTCCTGACGGCTCTTTCTCTCCACTGGCTAGCGAGCATCCTCATGGGCCCTCATCTGTAATTCAAGGCGATGGCCAATGGGGTCGCTATGATATATTTGTCCATTTGTCCCTCTTTGGGCTCATGAATTTTCTGGAAGTACATTATATACTCTAAGGGAACAGAAACACCGTCAATGTGCCACCTTTTAACTATGTGAATTGATTGGGTGGTTATTGGTTTCTTTCATTTTTCAATAAGCAATTAGGCTCTCTGGGAATTCAAAGTTAAGTAAGGAATGACACATTACCTGGAATATCTTACAGCCTCTTAGGAGAGAAAACATACTGATAAATGACCATATATATATATGGTATATGACCATTCTGATTCTCATGAAAAAGACACACTAGAATTAATGAATATAAGTGACACTATACATGCTAAAATGAAAGTCCATACAGGTAAATGGGAGTGATGGAGGGAGAAGTAAAGAGTGGATTCTCTGATGTGGGGAGAGGGAAGCTCAGAATAAAAAAAATGTCTTCTAAATTATTCTATGGAGGACATGGTTTTTGCCTGGTTCTTAGGTGGGGAAAGATTTCTCAACAGAAGGCAGAGCAAGTGCAAATGTCGAAGGTTCATGATGTGTTTGAAGAACTTCTTTCCGACAGGCTAGACCATCTTTCATCTAGAGGACATACTTAATTGAGAATAGCTAGAGATGAAGTTCAAGAGACAGCCAGGAACCAAATGACGGAGAGACTTGTTCACTCTCCTAACTTGTGTGAACTTTATCTGAAACAGACGGCCACCTGTGGAAGAATTCAGAGCAGAGTAGTGGCATTCTCAGCTTTGAGTTTAGAGCAATCACTCAGAGAAGTGTGGACTAATATCCCAGAAATAACCTCTTTATCTTTACCATTCCTTAAGTAAGAAGGGTCACATCCACAGGTTATGCTGGCTGTAAAGCCGTTTGTGAACATTCTTCTAGTAGGATTCTCGTGCTACACATGAGACAACAGAGACTTACCAAGGTCATAAATGGGAAGAGCATAGGCAGAAGAATTGGGCTTCTCTGACCCCAAAGTCTGTGCTCCTTTTTAATGGACCAGAGTGCCTGCCTGATGTGATCTTTTCACCCTCAGAATCCTCACACAACCTCAAGCTCTCTTACGGTGTTTATTTCATTCTACTTTGAGTTATTTGAAACTCATCTTATGCCTCCTTCTTAGCTGCGTATCTTGGAGGAAGGGGCTGTGCGTTACTTATCTTTTCAGATTCTCTCTGTGTTCAGCACATTTCCTTATAGTGATAGGTACTTGACATATACCTAGTAAATAAATACATAAATAAATAAACATTTTAAAAAAATATAAATGTCATCAGCCGTTAGCTGAGCAATTCAGTCCTCTATTACTTATATTAGTAAAAATAAAGTATAGGTTTTAAAACCTTGCCTTGGTTAGAGAATCACCAATAAAGGCTTCCCTGTTTTGAGGTCACTTATTTGTCACATGGCTTGAGCACTTCAGCAGTCAAAGTATCAGGATGTTAAAGAATAAATCCTCTATTTAAATGCATTTAATTCTTTATCTGTTGCTTAAATTCTAGATAACAGAACAATTTTCTGCGGTGAAATTTATCACTAAGGTAATTATTGTCAGGTGTCTGGAAGAGATAACATGAATTAGCATCAGAGCTGATCGTTCAAGTTCCAAAAAGAAACAACTTAGTAGTACCTTCACAATTCATTTAGTACAAGCAAATGCAATGTTTATACAATTTCTTATATAAGACTAACAGTGAAAATGATTACTCTTGAATCTGTTGTTTTGAAGTGTCATATTTATTTTTGATGACAAGGATTCACAAGAGATGCATTTATTCCTTCAGCCCGTACTTATTAGTTCCCTATTCTGGACTAGACTTGGTGCTAAGTGAAGAGAAAGCTACTTATCCCTCTCCTTAATGGAGCTTGTCGTAGGGAGGACATTCATAGTCTAGTGTGTGGGAAGGGGCTTGGATAAGATGGTAGAAGAATTAAGAACTGAAATACAATAAGCACAAATAGACAAGCACCATGGCCTCAGACGAGACCTCCCTTGGTTGTTTAGCAAGAAATGATATCAAAGATTAGCCGGGGTTCCCTTTATTCCAGCAAGGGTTTTCAGAGAATTTAGAAAGTGACGAGTGTATTGTGAAAATGAACCATTGAAGATGGCAGAACACAACAGGCTCCAAGACCCGGTGCAATGAATCCGAGGAAGTGAAAGATGGGGAAGAAGGACACTGACACGCCAGCAGCAGAGAAGAAAAAGTTCATGACCAAACAAATCTTGTAAAAGGAGGGGCTGAAGAAAGAAATCCAAGAGGCTGATACTCATAAATAGCTTCCGGAAGTCCAGAAACAGTAGAGAGGACAGAAAATACTGAGATTTTTTGTTTAGAATTTTAGTTTAGAGGAAGGAGGACAGATGTGGGAGAGAAAGGGGCAGACAGGCAGCTTGGAGGAAAACCAAGAAAAAAAATTCTCAGAGTAGACTCACCCTACCTTCTACCCACCAGGGTGATGACACCCTTTGGAATGGCTACCAGGACTTTCCACGCTACCATGGAATTGTTCTGTCTTGGGAGAATGAACTGTAGCCCAAGAGGATGAAATACGATCTTGACTGCTTGGAAAGAGGTTGAGACTTCAGAAGGAACACTAGGACAAGTGTCCGTTAGCAAAAACTCAAAGCTTCAGAGGGTCTCCCTCTACACCCACACCCACGTCCTCAGAAGACAGCATGGAGGTAAGAAGTCTACCTTACCTCCAAGAAGTTGGAGGTAAGTTGCAAATGTCATGCAGAATGGGTGAAAACAGTACACTGTAAGAATACTTGGCATCCTTAATCTAAAGTATTCAACAGATGCAGCAAAAGAAACTATTCTGGATATAAAGCGGGCAACTGTCTCTGAAATCAATGAGAAACTGAACCCCAGATAGGAAGGACACATTTCATTGAATGTATTAGAAAAGGAAAATCATAGAAAACAATGGTCTTGAGAACATATTCTGATTAAGTTTTTGAACATCGATGATAAAGAAAGAATAGTTTAGGTACCAGTACAAAGAGAGCAAGCCACCCACAAGGGATCAGTATGTTTGGTTTTGAATTCCGTTACAACTTGCAATGCCACAAGTCATTAGATTATTGTCTACAAAGTACACAAGAGAATAAGGTGTGAGCGAGAATATTCTAACCAAGCAAAGTTTCATCCAGTACAAAATGGCAAAATGAAATATTAGCCCTTACAAATTTATGTAATACATAAATATTGTATAAAAAAGTATATATATATTTATACATATGTATGTTTCTTGATGTTTATACCCATCCATTCATCCAAGAGATCAAGATAAAGAAGTTAGAAGCAGAGAATTTCTTGCATTTCTTTGAAAGCATCTGACGTATCTGGGTGCAATTTCTTGCGTCATCCTCTATGCCAGGAGTGCCCGGGGCAACCTCTCCTTGCCCTGAGGCTGGACAGCTCCTAGCACATTCTATGAAGCACTCAGTATAGACCCTCTGTTCAGGATTTCCTGAACTGACTGCCCCCTCACACTAGGGCTAGATTTGATGCCTTTATTCTAGTTATTCCCAAGTGCATATGTCCACCATGGCCTGGGATCATGTTTTGATCGTTTGCACCATCCCCTGCTGAGAACAGTGTCTTACACATAGAAAACACTTGCTTAACCTTGGCTGAATGAACAAATAAATGAACGGCTCCTGGCCTCAGCTTTTCTGCATAAATAATTTCACAGCCTTTATACGTGTCACATAGCTTACTGTGCAACTGGCAGAAATATGCAATTCCAAATATTGCCTTGCTATCTTTTTCGTAATATTTCATATGAAATTGTATTTGACTCGGAAGAAACTTAAAAACAAATGAGCTTGTTCAAACAACGCTGTTTATTTGACTGTTAGAATATGCAGAATGAAACCACATAGCTCATTTATTTGTTTGTTAAAAATATCCACTTTTTCATTTCCATCCATGTTTTACTTCGAGTAATTCTACTTGACCGTGACACTCAGTTTGCTAGTTTTCAAACTCAAGAATTACAGGGGCAGTCACTAATTTGATAAATCCATTATCACATAATTGAGGTTGTCTGCAACCTAACGGTAGTTATTAACTTGTCTAAAAATGCCAGAAATATTGTTAGAAAGCAAATGTACATGCACCGTCATTTTGTATTTTTATGATTTTATTTTCTCAGTTTTACAAGCTAATAATAGGAAGAACCAAAATGTCACCTGCAACATCAACATGCAAGGAATACATGCGTAATTCCAAGATTTAGCAAGTATATCTTTAGAACTGCTTCTCTAATGACTCTGAAATTTTAGACAAACGTGTATAGCGCTCTGGCCAAAGTAACCACAGGAACTGGGTTTTTCTAGACAATCTTAGAGTCAAATATACCTATAACTTACCAATGGCAAATCTAAGTTTTGTTAAAACAAACAAATGAACAAAGAAACCTATATATGAGAAAATAAAATCTAGGCAAACTGAAATCAGGTTTAGGATATCTTTAACTTTGAAAGAAAAGTAAATTATAATCATCTATAACCCTTCAATCAATAAGATCATTATTATAGGGGTAGCTGACCCACATTCTACAACCCCGAAGGAGCGAAGTTTACAAAGTGAGATTAGTTTGGGTTAGGGAAGGCGGTATGGAAGCAGGAGGTCTTTAAAAAAAGAGGAAGAAATGCTTCTTCATCCTCAGAATTTTTTAAGAGTTACGTTGCTTTCGAGGCATACGCTAATTCAAACACTAGACAGCAGTCTCAGGAAAGTCCTTATGGGATTTATCTCAATTAATACAAATAGCTTATTTGTATCATCATATTGTTGAAGTTTGAAAATTATTTCAAATATTTTAAATACTTTGAAAATTATTTCTCAAAATGTGGGCCATAGAACCTCCGGTTCATGGATTAGATTGGCATGATTGACTAAAATGGAGAGTCACAGAACCTGTCCCAGATCTACTGGGTAGAAATCCCTGGACTTGAGATGTGGAATGTGGTCTTTAATAGGGTCATTCTGCACCATGAAGTTTACGAAACTCTCTAGAATAAATGAAAAGAGAGCTTATTATCTTAACTGCCTTATTACTACCTACAAGCACACAAAAACCCACACGCGTGCACTACACATATCACATGCCATCTACATTATGTTATTATGGTGTCATTCAAATCACTCATTTTTTAAATAAATCAAAAGATCTGAATCTGAATTGTGGCTTTGCCACTAAATAGCATAATTTGAGGTAACATAACCTGACATAGTGAAAAAAGAACTTTGTTCGTGTCTCTGTTCATGTCAAATAGATGGCATTCAGTTTTCCATGTAAAGCGTGTCATTGTAAATGATGTTTTCCAAAAAATAGACACCTTCCATAGTCAACAAGATTAGGTACAAATGTGATGTGCTTTCAGGACCCACCACAGCTGGCATGACCCCCTAGTTACATGCCACTTAACGTGGCATTAACATTCCCTAATGTATGATACATACATACATACATTCACTATTATTTTAACAACGTCAAACTATTTTTTATTCCAGGAACATGCCATGGTGTTTCAAGCTCTCCTTTTTCTTGAAATGCCTGCTGATATACTTTGAATTCCCATCGATGTTGGATGATTCCATCCATACCTCCCTTCTTCTGAGGTTCTCCCTAACACTCCTGTTAAATATTAGTCACACACTATTCTTCTTTCAAGGTATTTTGCTTTTATATCTATAATATGACATTCATTGCATTATAATTGAAGGTGTATAACATTTTCAGTCTCCAGGAAGCTATGTATTCCTAGAAGTCAGGAATAAAATATTCCTAGTATTTATTAGAATATACAGTTGACCCTTGGACAATATGGGTTTGAACTGTGCGGGTCCACTTATACACACATTTTTTCTAAAAGTAAATACTACGGAATTACAGCATCCAAAGTTGGTTGAATCTGCGGATGCAGAACCGCAGATCTGGGGGAACCGTGGTACCAAGGGCTGACTATATCATCCCTGGACTTTGACTGCATGGAAGGTTGGCTCCATTAAACCCCACCTTATTCAAGGGTCAACTGTATATATAAATTCTCACTATAAGAACACATTCTCACCTGTGAGCTGTCTATTATGTTCTCATTCAATATTGATGAAATTGAATTGGACATCATTTTTAGTAGCCAGGATAATTGCAAGACACTATTTTACAAGTCTTTGAAAACAAGTTGAACGTTCTAGTGAAATCTGTGTAAGACAATAAATTATACTTTCATCATCGTAAATCTAAGAAAACACTGAAACGGTACTAAAAGAAAATATAGACTTGTTTTACAATTTTGCACATCTGAACTTAAAAAAAATCCTTCTTTAGGGAATAAAACTCTTAGGGATTTGCCTAAGCAGAAATAGTATCACATCAGACTTGAAATAGATGCCAGACACAGAGGTCTAAATGTCTTTCTTCCTAGTCACTCCCATACACTCTTGCTGGCCAGTTACATTCTAAATTTGTGTACTGAAAATAAAATGTGATCTTTAAGGAAGGAGACATTTACAGAATTCTATATTTGCCGGCATCATGCCCTGAATTAGACTTTTCCTTTAAATTGATTTTATGATACTCCTCTTAGATATCCTAATAACAATGCACGATTGTGGTATAGAAAACCATATTAAGTACATGTTAAATTACATAGAAACTTTGCAATAAAAATCATCTGGAAGACGGCATTGTTCTTTGCATTTTCTTTTGAGGACAGATACATGTCTGTATAGTAGGAACAGATGCAAGAACAACGAAAATAGTACACAGAATTCTATAACATCTACAGTGAGCTTCAATGGCAACAGGTTCCATTACATTCTTCAAAGGTCAAGGAGAGTTGTCACGGAGAATACGGATTGAGTAAAAGCAATAAAAAAACCAGAAGAGTTTATGCATGAATATGTTTCACCAGTGGAAAAATGTTAATTTGGAAAAAAAATAAAGAAATGTCTCCCTCTAAGCAATTGGGTGGGACATTAAGAGTGATATATCTTTGATGTTTTCAAAGTATGAAAAAAAATGCCAATTAACATTCTCTTCTTAGACATGTATGACAGCAGCTGGATTTTTATTAACAACCCAGCCATTTGTACATGTTTGTCCAAAATGGGGTAAAATCTTTGGACACGTGTGTTTTCAGGACCAAGGACTACTAAAAACTTTTTTAAAAACGTGTTTTTCCCAATCATGTCTTTTACTGGACTTAAATATTCCATGATAGGAAATGAATTGAAAAAGAATATCAAAATGTTCTATTTTCCTTCTCTTGTAACTTAAACCTGAAGTGTGAACTGTGTTCATCATTTTCCAAGAAGGGGCACACATGGTATCAATCTGAGTCATGGGAAAGGCACTGTAGTGCTTCAAAAACTTAATAAAACTAAAATAATGTCAGGATAGATGAAGAAATCAGAAAATGCACACCAATTTCAAATGGGAAAATTAATATTTGTTTAATAAAACGAGTAGTTCTTGTCTTTCATATAAAAATTATATTGATAACGCTGCATAGTAAATGCCATTAATTTGATAGAGGTTTAATCAAGTGTCTCTATTTTTCCATGGACTAGATACCCTCCTCATCTTTAAAATATCAGTTAACTTAAAATTATATTCATTGAAAAACCATTTCCCAGAAATTTTATATTTAATCAAATGAGCATGCATTTAATTGGGTGCTCGTATATTGGACCTATATGGGTCCAAGAAAAGCCATTCCACTGAAAAGAAAAGTCTGCTGCCTACTTTTTACCTTCTCATGAACTGAACCTACAATATATTCCCCTCCCCACCCCCTGCTCCTGTTTGAACTACATGAGCCTGTCTATTTAAACACAGAGAGGGGATGACTAAAATGTAGCACCAATCCAAGAAATTAATCCACCCTATAATATTCAACCTATCAACAGGGCTTAAGGACAGTTTATCAACAGCATTATAGTGTCTTTGATTTATGGTGTTTACTGCAGAGTCT
This sequence comes from Orcinus orca, assembly GCF_937001465.1. Lineage (NCBI taxonomy): Eukaryota > Metazoa > Chordata > Mammalia > Artiodactyla > Delphinidae > Orcinus > Orcinus orca. The sequence goes on along the minus strand of NC_064577.1, from coordinate 24,792,011 downwards.
GAGCTGCTGCCCTGGAAAATATTTCCTCCATAAAGTATGACTAACAATATATACCTGTCTCTCTCTTTTGCACCATTCACTCTTGTACCCTAAGTAGACAAAGTACTTTTGGTAATAGTGCAAGATCTCTGAAGAGATCTGTACGGAACTTAGCCAATTTCACATGCTTTGTTAGTTTCTTAACTTGTTGACAGTGCATATGATTAAAACATAGATTATAAAGATGGGCTTAGTGGTGATTAATGACATAGGAATCACAGATGCTTTTAGTGTTTCTTTTCATACCATTCCAAGCCCTTTAAACATATTTTCTACTTTAATGGACTAGCTATCCCACCCACAGTAAGGTACACAGAGTTTTAAAATTCTTCTTCCTCTGAATCGTTAACATGGAACTATTCCCTAGTGGAAAGTTGGAGTTGAAGTGAAAGAAGTCAATTATTGTCTTGCTTTGATAAGGCTTGTGTTAGCATCAAAACATGCACACGCGCGCGCGCACACACACACACACGCACACGCACGCACGCACTTTACCCCCTACTTACTCATTAACCTTGGCTGTACTGTGACCTCCTTGGGGAAAAGTATCATATTATATCCCCACAATATTTAGGATAATATCTGTTCCATTGTTGAAATGATAATATATTTATTGACAAAATATACGCATAATAGATGTACTTTTTGTGCATAACCATAACTAAAAACGTAGACTAAAACATTCTTGACTAAACTATTCTGAAGTCTTCTGCCAAAACCTTGAAATTCAATCTATATAAATTTGACTTTAGGAGATCATTGCTATCCTCATTGTTATTCATAGATCAATTCTGAGACTCTAAAAACAGCCAATGCTAATGGGATGCTAATCCAACAGACTGAACAATTAAAAGCGTTAATGACAGGATTAGAATAATTTTTTTTCTATTATTATTATTTCATGCCTGAAATATTCGGTGCTTGGGTTTCTGTTTCTATAAGTGGCACAAAAAGAAAAAGAGTCTTTATAGCAGATCCTAAAATGACTGTGTGGATTTCAAAGAATGTTTTCCAATGGAAAGAAAGTGTAAATCTTTTACGTCGTTGAGTGCTGAAACAGCTTATTGATCAACGTCAACAGGTGGAGCCAGGACAAATGGCCCTAATCTGTGCCTTTGTAAATACATTAACCACCAGGAGACAATTGTTCCAAGGAATCAAGAAAATTCGTATGAGTTTCTGTGTTCAGTCCTTCAGAGTCCCAGCCTAGAAGCCAGAAAGTCGAAGGGGATCTTCTATGGTATATTTCAAAAGTCTAGGTTATATATTTTGCCTGGAACTACTTAGAGAGAACTACGAATGCCATTTTTAGAAAATAACTGTGGTTACTTGGGCCAGTGTCAAGGTAACACTTTCCAAAATACAACGACCAGGAAGATTTGCACGTCTCAAAGATATCTGAAGTTGATGGAGTCTGTGGTTACTTAAAGATCAGCTGCTCTTATTGGATTAAGTAAGAACTGGGCTGTGATCTGGGCACACAGATTGTGGATGTTCAGAATGCACTCATTTCTTTCCCATGATCTAACATCCCATGATTTCTGACCTCTCCCCAACCCAGTCATTCTTCCCCGGGAAATAGGTTGTTTGTCCTTTTAAAACTGTCACCTACAATTGCATATTGTTCTCTGGATGTTGACTGACAAGCACAGGAAACAGTGACATTATTACTGTCTATTATTTAATGGATCACATAGTATATATAATTAGTACAGAATAGGTCAAGTCTTTACTAAGCAGTCGATAAGTGTTAGTCATTATTAGCATCCTTATGTGCTCCCCACGGCTGCTGCTTAGCTGTTGAATCAACCTTTTAAACATGATGCGTACTGTCAAATAAAACCTCTACTTTGAGCTTCTAGCTTTATTTTTGTTCGTTTATTTATTTTGTTTGCTTGTTTGGTGGTGTGAGGGGAGGATGATTTGTCTTCTTGAACTACTCTCAATTCATTCTTTCCCTAAAATCTGTATTTCACCCGTTGATTCTTTGAACACAAAGGGCAGAATTTCTTATTTATCTTTCCTAACTTGGAAATATAGACCAAGCAATCCAAATGTTTAAAATTACTTACTATCTTGATTTTATAAAGTACCACATAAGCTTTACAGCATTAATTCATGAATCTTCCAAGTGAATAGGCATTTTGTGTGTGTGTTTTCTTATGGATTCCTCCGTAATACTAAGCATAAGTCTGATAAGTTATATCGTATGCTTAACAGCTTTTATGAGCATGGAAATAGTGGGGGAGTTATAGAAGGAGACCTTGACAAATGAACCAAGAGAGTGAAGAGAATTCCCTACCATGAAGCCCTTCAGATAAATAACAGATTCTCAGACTCCTGGATAAAATTTTCCTGAGCAGAGACTTACAGTATAAGAAACTGAGATGGCCACATTTTAGAAACAGATTTTTTTCAAGATATAGGAAAAAATTTTTCAATTCTATTAAAATCAGAGTAAAAGCGTTCAGGACATTCTCCTCTTTGATTTCCCCGTATGCCTTCAAAATTCTTTTCTTACTGTCTTTTTCATGAATGTATTATTTAATCCATTCTCTGGAGTAAACTGAATTTATCAAGGGATTTTTTCCCTCTATAACAGAGAGAAGGGCTTGCATTTATTGAACAGAACAAGTATAAATGCTAATGCTCACAAACAGAAAAATTAACAAAACACAGGTCATGGAGATCATGACAACAGGTCTTCTGATGTCCATCAGAAATCACTTAACAGGAAACTGAAAAACAGTGGCTTAAATAAATTGGGAGGTTATTTTTCTCTCATACAGCAAGCACACAATGCCACTGAAGATGCAGCCTTCTTCTAGCTTCCACTGCACCACCTCCTGCCCTTTCCAATTGGTTTTCCGATCCAAGGGGAAAAGCAAAAAGAAATCTTCAGCTGAGTCAGCCCCCTTACAGAGAGCATCCTGCACGCCCTAATTCAAGGGATTTCTACTTTTATTTCATTGACTAAAGCTTAATCATGTGATCATCTCCAGCTCCAAGTGAAGCTGGGAAATGTAGTTTTTAAGGTACACCTATATCACCTCCACCTAAATGAGGTAATGTTAATAAAATGTCAGGGGACAATGGGAGAGAAGATGTATCTCTTACCTATTACCTTTCTTCCATATTTACATTAATAAGACCCTTTAATTTTCCTAGAAACTGCTACAGAGACTGCCCTTTTCTTGAGCACGAGAGCAATTGCGGAATCTACTTTTCAATCTACTTAGCCCTAGAGGTTGATCTGCTACTGGATACTGAGCTTCAAAGGACTGTCAAATATTCTTTTTTTTTTTTTTTTTTTTGCGGTACGCGGGCCTCTCACTGTTGTGGCCCCTCCCGTGACGGAGCACAGGCTCCGGACGCGCAGGCTCAGCGGCCATGGCTCACGGGCCCAGCCGCTCCGTGGCACGTGGGATCCTCCCGGACCGGGACACGAACCCACGTACCCTGAATCGGCAGGCGGACTCCCAACCACTGTGCCACCAGGGAAGCCCCAAATATTCTTTTTTAAAGAAGTACACGGTAAAGCACTTGCCATTTCACAAACATTTAAATCACAAAATAAAAGCCACTCACATGCACTGTAAGATTATTCCATAATATATTGCTCACTTTCTGCAATCTCTTTCCTTGTGCTCCTGGTTAATCATTAAAATGTCAACTCTATGTGAACACAGTTTTTCAACTAATAAATATATGTGGAAGTTGTAAAAATCAATAAACAGAAACCTCAATTAAAATAGAGTTGGGATGCCAGAAGGGGGAAGCTCTCATGCCCAAAAGGAAGAAGAAAGACTCCTCTTCTTGCCTGGCAAGCGTTCAGCCAATGAGAGACTCTCGCAATCAGTCAATGAAAAGCCACTACTTCGAACTCTTAGTTCCTCCAATGGATTCTTTGTTTATAAAACCTTCCCAACTCCCTTTCATCCTCTTTAAAAGTGTTCTCCTCTCCTTGCTCATGGCGGGCCATGGTGCCAGACCCCCAACTGCAATTCCTTGTTGATCCTGAATAAACCCCCTTTTTGGCTGGAGACATAACTGGCCATCTATTTGCTGAAGGTCAAATAAAGCAAGTTAAAAAACAGATTTTCTCAATGACACAGAGATTCTGCTAGCCTTTCATTAACCTGTTTTGTCCACATAACACAAAGGTCCACATTTATATAATTTTAAGGTACAACGTGCACAACTCTTCAGAATCACAAAGGCCATCTAGTCAACGCCTCATCCAAAGTACATAGCATTTAGAGAATCCCAGCCTCCTTCTCTAATATTTCCCCATTTGATGTGCTTGCTACTTGAAGAGGCAGAGAATTACAGTTGAGATGCTTCGTAATGGATGTTCGTCCTCTATTATAAACAACTGTTACTCTATAACATTCAACCACTGGCCTTGCTTCTATTTATATACCGGGCATTTAAATGAACTAAATCCACATATTCACATGATAGGAGATCACGTAGAGAATTACCTTCTCTGAGTGAGGACTATTGTCTAAATGTCTATATTGTTTATATATGCTCAAGTTTAAGGGTTGTACATCCTGCACAGAGTTTTAACTTGTCCTTTACCAACCTTAAGAAAAAGCTATAAGTCTTTGTTCTTGTGGCAAAGAACACGATGTTGAAACATCATTATTTGTAATATCTCAGGCCCAGAAATACAGTGGAAAGTAGGAATTAAAAGCCATGTGAGTGTATTTTTCCTTAATAAACTATCTTCATCTCTACTCTCCCCATATTTCAGGCCTACCTACTCCATGACATTTATTATGTGTAAATTTTTCCCTTTATCTGAACTTCTCGACTTAAGATGCTACTTAACAATGGAAAATATGTCTCAGGAAAATAGAGGAATCATACACTTTGGCTTTCCTCTACCACCATTTCTCATTTGTATCAACAACATAACACAGGCCATAAATTTGGAGATAAGTTTGTCTCTGTATTACCTATGTATTTAGGAGAAAACCTTATCTTTTCCACTGATATTCAGTATTACGAAGCAAAAAATGGTCCCTCCAGAGTCTCTGGATTCTGTTTTTCTGTGACACAGCGCCCACACTTTCCCTGATGGAACCTGCCCTCCTGGCCACGAACTGCAGTCACTGAAGTAATCTTCTTACAGACTAAATTCTAGAACAGATGGCCCAGGCAAGTATAAAGTTCAGCTGCCCATTCCATAACAACTGTGCCGCTTTAAATGATTAGGAAAATTGCGGCAGCCAGGAAATGTTTATTGTTTTGGAAAGAGGGTGGGTCAGGATGGGATTTCACTTTCACTCTTTCCTAGAGGAAAATATTCATCCAACAGATTTTATGTGACATATCAGAACCACAGTCTCCACTTGCCAACTGTCAAGACATCCGATGGTTAAGGCAACTGGGAAAGGCAGCAAGAAAATAAACTGACTGCCAGCCAAGCAAATGCCAATTATAGTTTGTTTTAAGTGCGCCAGGAAGGATGGCCGGAGGCCAGCGGCATGGGGGATGGACAAGGGTTGCTTAAAGGGCACATAGCAAAGGCTATGGCCTGTGAAATTCCAAAGAGACGTGATTGGCATGGTGACACAGATGGAGGGAGTGGCCGTGATTTCTCAAAGATGACTTCAACGCTGTGCCAAGCAAACTGCCCTTTGATTTGTGGTTCAAAGCCTCTCCGTATGATGGGAATTGTGGGACATGGAGAATGATTTATTCGAAGTTTTAACATGATTTTAATCAGGAGAGTCACCATGTGCTTTGTCGATGAGCAATCCAAACCACACTTGCAGAAGTCGAGAAAAAATAAGGGTTTCCTCCAGTGTGATCAATTCTCTGGATCAGAGTAAAATGAAGTTACTGCTTACTTCAAAAAGCAACCTGTATCTGGTTGCCTCCAAGTAGACTCAAGTAATTGTGTTACGTGAAGTAGTAGACACCCAAAGGGTCTTACCTCGATGTTGACTTTTCTTCATCAAAGAGAATGTAAGGTTATTTGGTTATGTAGGGGAAGAAAAACAATTTTTCCTCTACCCTCCTAGATTCTTGACTGAGATCCCCCTGTAATAAAAGATAAACAGGAGAAAAACAGATAAATGTTTAATAATAGGTACAGGAAAATTTAGTAGCTCTCAGAAATGGTCCATGCCATCATCTTAAATACCATCTCCAGCTAAAGACAAAGGAAGATGTTGGGCTGGGAAGAGCCACGTTTTTAAGGCAAAGCACAATAAACAAAGGTATGGTTGTTTTGTAGATTAGGTTGTTGCCTTTTCCACTGATATGAGTTTCTACAGATTTAGTCATCCTCTCCCTGGTACAGAGAAGGAGATACCCTTACAAATGGAGATTTCCCTTATAAATGTAAATCGCCCTTACACAAGGGTAACTTCTACTTGGTTTTCAGAGCTTCTCTGGTGTCTGCTGTTCTTTACAAATAATAAGAGGCATATTTTGGGGTGAAAAATTCTGCTCTTTTTCAGCTAGCATGTTGGAATTAGATGGTTTAAATTGACTCATGCATTCACCTAGATGTATTCTATTAAGTGATCATATTTCATTAAACAATAAACTCCCCTTACTTAGGGGGGAGGCAGTTGTAATGTAGGCATGACAGGTAGAGAATGTTGCATCTAGAAATATGAAATAGAAAAATTCTTTAAATTGCTTTTTGGGTGAATTATTATATTGCCAATGTTTGCAAAATTTTAAAATGGAAGGTTAGCCTCAAAGTAGAAATCTAATCATGTGTACAGAAATGTACTTTATTGAGTCCCTATTATTAAGTAAACTCCAATGGAATATACTAATAAGTTCTCCAAATAAGTGAATTTCATTTTCAGAAATATATGCACTTCTGAAATTTGAATATAAAATAAATTTTCATAGATTAAGCTATGTGATGTTTCACAAGAAATAAGATAAAAGCAAGCAATCATGACCATTTAACTGAGAATTCTGCTTGCTCAAGGTATTTTTGTACAAAGGAAATAAAAGCTTCCTCTTTAATCCTCTTCAATACAGTCAGAATGATGTAGATACACAAAAGGTCAGAGATACAAGTCACGGGGCTCTCAACTGTGCTAGGCATGGCACAGAAGAGACCAGGAGTTCTCACCCTCGGCCACTCATCACAACCATCGGGGGAGATTTAAACAGTATTGATGCCTGGCGCCCAAGTACAGAGATTCTGACTTAATTGATCTTAAGTGTGTCATGGGCGGGCACTTTTGAAAGCTCTCCAGGTGATTCCAAAGTGCAATCACCAATGAGAATCGCTGGTCTAAGACAAAGATGTCACAGAAAAAGAAAACTACGGACGAATATCACTGATGAACATAGATGCAAAAATCCTCAACAAAATACTAGCAAACAGAATCCAACAGCACATTAAAAGGATCATACACCAAGATCAAGGGGGGTTTATCCCAGGAATACAAGGATTCTTCAATATACTCAAATCAATCAATGTGGTAAACTATATTAACAAACTGAAGGAGAAAAACCATATGATCATCTCAGCTGATGCAGAGAAAGCTTTCGACAAAATTCAACACCCATTTATGATAAAAACCCTCCAGAAAGTAGGCATAGAGGGAACTTTCCTCAACACAATAAAGGCCATATATGACAAACCCACAGCCAGCATCATCCTCAATGGTGAAAAACTGAAACCATTTCTACTAAGATCAGGAACAAGACAAGGTTGCCCACTCTCACCACTATTATTCAACATAGTTTGGTAAGTTTTAGCCACAAGAAGCAGAGAAGAAAAAGAAATAAAAGGAATCCAAATCAGAAAAGAAGAAGTAAAGCTGTCACTGTTTGCAGATGACATGATACTATACATAGACAATCCTAAAGTTGCTATCGGAAAACTACTAGAGTTAATCAATGAATTTGGTAAAGTAGCAGGATACAAAATTAATGCACAGAAATCTCTTGCATTCCTATACACTAATGATGAAAAAGCTGAAAGTGAAATTAAGAAAACACTCCCATTTACCACTGCAACAAAAAGAATAAAATACCTAGGAATAAACCTACCTAAGGAGACAAAAGACCTATATGCAGAAAATTATAAGACACTGATGAAAGAAATTAAAGATGATACAAATAGATGGAGAGATATACCATGTTCTTGGGTTGGAAGAATCAACATTGTGAAAATGACTCTACTACCCAAAGCAATCTACAGATTCAATGCAATCCCTATCAAACTACCACTGGCATTTTTCACAGAACTAGAACAAAAAATTTCACAATTTGTATGGAAACACAAAAGACCCCAAATAGACAAAGCAATCTTGAGAAAGAAAAACAGAGCTGGAGGAATCGGGCTCCCTGACTTCAGACTATACTACAAAGCTACAGTAATCAAGACAGTATGGTACTGGCACAAAAACAGAAATATAGATCAATGGAACAGGAAAGAAAGCCCAGAGATAAACCCACACACATATGGTCACCTTATCTTTGATAAAGGAGGCAAGAATATACAGTGAAGAAAAGACAGCCTCTTCAATAAGTGGTGCTGGGAAAACTGGACAGCTACATGCAAAAGAATGAAATTAGAACACTCCCTAACACCATACACAAAAGTAAACTCAAAACGGATTAAAGATCTAAATGTAAGACCAGACACTATGAAACTCTTAGAGGAAAACATAGGCAGAACACTCTATGACATAAATCACAGCAAGATCCTCTTTGCTCCACCTCCTAGAGAAATGGAAATAAAAACAAAAATAAACAAATGGGACCTAATGAAACTTAAAAGCTTTTGCACAGCAAAGGAAACCATAAACAACATGAAAAGACAACCCTTAGAATGGGAGAAATTATTTGCAAATGAAGCAACTGACAAAGGACTAATCTCCAAAATTTACAAGCAGCTCATGCAGCACAATATCAAAAAAACAAACAACCCAATCCAAAAATGGGCAGAAGACCTAAATAGATATTTCTCCAAGGAAGATATACAGATTGCCAACAAACACATGAAAGAATGCTCAACATCATTAATCATCAGAGAAATGCAAATCAAAACTACAATGCGATATCATCTCACACCAGTCAGAATGGTCATCATCAAAAAATCTACAAACAATAAATGCTGGAGATGGAGAGGGTGTGGAGAAAAGGGAACCCTCATACACTGTTGGTGGGAATGTAAATTGATACAGCCACTATGGAGAACAGTATGGAGGTTCCTTAAAAAACTAAAAATAGAACTACCATACGACCCAGCAATCCCACTACTGGGCATATACCCTGAGAAAACCATAATTCAAAAAGAGTCATGTACCACGATGTTCATTGCAGCTCTATTTACAATAGCCAGGACATGGAAGCAACCTAAGTGTCCGTCGACAGACGAATGGATAAAGAAGCTGTGGCACATATATACAATGGAATATTACTCAGCCATAAAAAGAAACGAAACTGAGTTATTTGTAGAGAGGTGGATGGACCTAGAGTCTGTCATACAGAGCGAAGTAAGTCAGAAAGAGAAAAACAAATACAGTATGCTAACACGTATATATGGAATCTAAGAAGAAAAAAAAAAGTGGTTTTGAAGAACCTAGGGGCAAGATGGGAATAAAGATGCAGACCTACTAGAGAATGGACTTGAGGACACAGGGAGGGGGAAGTGTAAGCTGGGACAAAGTGAGAGAGTGGTAGTGTATATATCGACATATATACACTACCAAATGTAAAATAGATAGCTAGTGGGAAGCAGTCGCACAGCAGAGGGATATCAGCTCAGTGCTTTGTGACCAGCTAGAAGGGTGGGATAGGGAGGGTGGGAGGGAGGGAGATGCAAGAGGGAAGAGATATGGGGATATATGTATATGTATAACTGATTCACTTTGTTATAAAGCAGAAACTAACACACCATTGTAAAGCAATTATACTCCAATAAAAATGTTTTTAAAATACTATATATACAAGAATATATAAGATAATAATAAGATATCTCATATGAATATATATAACAATTTTTTTTAAAAAAAGAGTCACTGGTCTAGATTGATCCAGTGATTCTTAAACTTCTCTGGTCAGAAGGGTCCCCAAGAAGCTTGTTAAGAAGTGTGTCTAATCAACTACCCAGGTGATTTGCATTCAGGAGGTCCTTGGGTCACGTTTTGGGGAAAAAAAAGAAAAACTTTCTTTACTTAGTTTGTTTAAGCCCTGGGCTTGTCACCTAGAGATACCGACTTCAGCTATGTAAGAGTTAACTCAGAGTATATAATTCTTAATTTTGGCATTTCCCAATATCTGTGGAAACAAAACCTTTCACAGAAGCTTCTATACAATTGTGCTGCCACATGCAATGCCAAGGGCAATTCCAAATTCCCATAAGTCAGAGAAATCTCAAGCCAAGGGGAAAAAAAAGTCTAAATAATGCAGTAGATTACGCTCAGAAATACACTAAAGGTCAAGGAATTCAAGAAGAATCTCTCCTTTTTTTGGATTTTTTGTTTTCACATACAACATTTTATCTTTAAATATTCACTATGTCTGTGACCCAGCAACTGGTATTGATCCTAGAGAAATAAAAACATGTATCCCCCAAAAGACTTGCACAAGAATGTTTTCAGCAATTTTACTTATAATAACAAAACACTGGAAATAACTGAAATGTCTATCAGCAGGTGAATGGGGACATAAATTGTGGTATACAGACACAGTGAAAGACTGCCAAGCCAAAAAATTAAAATGAAAAAGAAATGTACGTGCAACTGACAGGCAAAATAATGTGGATGAGTCTCAAAAACATTATGTTGATGAGGGAAGTAGGAGACAAAAGAGAACACATATGGATCCATTTATGTAAAATTCTGGAATAGACAGAATTAATCTGTGGTGACAGAGGTCAGAGCAATGCTGCCTCAGTGAAGGATTGACCAAAAGGTAGCAAGAGAAAATTGTTCTGGGAAGATGGGAACATTCTACATCTTGACCAGGGTGGTGGTAACACACATATATGAAGTTGTCATGGAAAAGTATTTAAAGAGCTACAAAAGCAACATGTTGCCCTTAAAAGTAGGCATTAACTTTCCAAAGACATGTTTATTGATTTTCCAAACACTCTGCTTTAGCAAAAAAAAAAAAAAAAGGCATATAAGACCAGGTGGAAAGCCAAGTGTTTCCTTGGTCAGTCCTTTTTATCTAGGCAGTCTGATAGCTAAATTATTACATTAAAAAAAAAATCTTCAGAGAGGTTTTTCACCTCAGAAAAATTAGCCCAGACTACGAGTATTAGCCTAGACTATGAAGCAACTAGTCCAATCCTCTTCCTTTAGAGATGGGGAAACTCAAGCCCTCAATGATTTGCTCAGAAGCATCTCAAAAGTCACTGATGTTGCTTTCTGTGTCCAGTTCTTGTGGCAATATATCTACCACTCCTTCTAATGCAGAGATCTCATCTGGTTTACATTAATGGTCAGGAATATCTAGCTAATGCCTTAAACATATGTCTTATCAAATCATGCATACTCATGAAATATCTTCACTACGTCATCTTTAAAAATAATCTCATTGTTTTTCTCCATGTGGTGATTAGTGACTAGCTCACAAATTTAAACTCACACTACAACTTAAATATATAGAGAAAATCTCTCTCTTAATTGTGTGCATCACTAATCTGGCCTTCTTCCTTCACTTCATCTCATAGTTAGGAAGAAAAAAAAATAGAACTAATGTATAATTGGATGACTCAAAGTAAATCTTACAGTGGTTCTTAGTTTCTCTTTTAAAAATGCTTGATTTCTCACAAGACCTCATAAGGACAAAAACAAGAGGAGATAAAAAGAGCTTATTTTAAATATCTATATAAAGAATGCTGTAAATTTTATACACACACATATTGCATGTCAGAAGAATTATGTCAGTCTTTTTGTGTGCATACATTCATTCTATATCTCTATTTCCTCACACGAATAGATATCCTAAGTGAACTAGAATGGAAAACCTTATAAATAGCAAGACAAAAGAGAAAAAAGATCCCATTCATAATTTCAAAAAATTTTACTCATAATACAAGCTAATTTAATTAGTTATACAACACTCAGAGCCTGTTGTTTTCCAGGCATAAGACTTCACAGTGCAGATAAACAAGGTCCTTGTCCTCTGCATTTGGGTTCGGGTGGAAGATACATGCAAGCTGACAAGCATTTACAAAGTATTGTGGTACCTCTAAGTTGAAGGAAATACTTAGTGCTTTGAGAACAACAAGGAGAGGTCCCTAACTCCTGTGGGGAGAAGTCTGGCCTCTTAGGAGGAGACCGAGGGGAGAATTGAGTGAAAAATAAGGAAACCGTGGATGTCCTGAGGAATCAAAATCAGCTGAGTGTGCAAGGATATAGGGAAGGTGGGAAAGGAAGGGAGGAAGAGGTTAAGAGATTTCCCTGGTTAAGGCCAGAGAAATCAGAAGAGTTGATAATGCAAGGTGGGGTTAGCGGTGTTACACATCTTTGGGGATGTCATTCTGTCAGAAGTGGGAAGCCCTCAGAATAGAAGATTTAAGCATGAGAGTTTTATGAGAATGTCTGTGAAAGAGCACTCTACATGTCATCTTTAAAAATATCTCAAATCAAGAAACTTCACCAGCATCAGAGAAGACTCCTCATGACCCGTGTCATTACCTTTCCCCCTTTTACGGCAAAGAGTAGTTTTGCATGATTTTTACTTACAAGGAGTATCATACAGCATGTACACTCTTGGGCTTCACTTCTTTCACTCAAAATTATGTTTTGAGATTCATCTATACTGTTGCATGTGTTTTTAAATCACTTAGTTCCTTTTATTCTAGTGTGTCGAGAGACCACAATTATACTGTTGATGACTGGGTAGTTTTCACTTCATAGTTGCTTTTCAATACTATTCATCTTGGTTCTTTTAATTAAAAAAAAAAATCAACCTTGAATTTCATAATGTGTATAAATTCAAAAGTTTCCCAAATTTATCATGTTAGATTTGGAACTAGTCAAGTGTATAATCCTATTTCATCTGAATGAGATAGCATAATATTTCTGTTTTCGATTGAACCATAAAGCTTAATTAAAATTAATAAACTTAAATATTCTTGTATCCTCATTTATAGTAAAAGTGATATTGAAATACGACCCAGGTACCTAGTAAAACAACCATTGTTAATATTACTGAATCAAATAACACATTCTTCAACATAATTACTGTGGACCGAATCAATTCTAAATAAATTACATAGGATTCTACACAAGATGATCTACAGGTACAGTGAGAGAGAGATTATTGATAATTACTGAAGAAAAATGAAACAAGTTGTGAAATTTAATTTTTTAGGTTTTCAATCTTTGGCGTACACTTGTCCTAACAAGGGATGAGAGTTTTTCAATCAAATTTTGATGCTGGAAATACTAACTCCAGTACATGAGGCGTTTATGTTTTTATTTCCTGGGCATATTTACTTTCTGCACTGGGAGCAAAAGTTTAACTCAAAATCATTAACTGTGAAACTATTATGTGTCAGGATCTGAGGGGGGTCAATGTATGGAAGTATGCTGAAAAGGTTTGCTTTTTACCAATACCCTCTGGATCTGTGAGATCATCCTTCCTCCCTCCCTCCCTTCCTTCCTTCCGTTCTTTATTTCTTTTTCTTTCCTCTTTCTTTTCTTTCTTTATTTTAATTCAAAGGGAAGATTGTTGCCCCAGTGAGTACATTTTGGGCTCCTGGGGCTAAAGTTGCTACAAAGCCATCATTAGCATTTCTAAAACTACAGAGATTCTTTCATTCCTGGAAGCCAAATAGAATGACCAGTTAAATGGAGGTCTAACTTAAACGAAGTGTAACAACCCCACAAGGTTGCAATGGGTTTTCCTCATGAATGAGAAATCACTTGCACACCCATTCCCACAAGAGAAATAGAAGAGCCTCCCAACAACACACAAAATTACACTCACGTGAAAGATGGTCTCTCTTCGAATTTGGTTTTAGCATTTCCACATTTTAGACTGGAAAAGGGCAGGGCTTTCAAGTCACATTTTGCAGTCATTTTAGAATATTAGGGCTGTTCTAGCAAGGTTCCAATGACTATTTTACAGTAGCTTTCACCTCTACAGTGACCATCAAAATGAATATAGATATTTGCATAATATAAATTTTCTTATTAAAAGATTTTGAAATACCGTTTACGCTGCTCTGAATCTGAATGTCGTCCCATTCAACAATATTAAGAACAAAATCAGGAACGCTGTGTGGTTTGTCAGAAGTTCCTTTTTAGAAAAATCCAGGCACAAATTATACGGTTTTTTCAGAGTCCTCATTCTTGAATTCATTCATCAATATGTACTAAACATATACTGTTGGTATTGTATGAAAATATATAGCTCTCTATAAAAAATACTCCCACAAGACATATTCTTGTAAAATGGTAGGTGGTTTTCTTGAACAGATCCCTTATGTATCAAGATTAGATATAAGAATTTTAAGATTATTTGCCAAAGAGAAATATATTAGCCAATGTCTTATCTTTTCAGTAATACACCTTGCATGGTTATTACATACATATTAGGGTTCTGATAAATTTTTATACATATATATACATAGGGAATTTTAATTCAGTGGAATCTAGGTCCTTAAAATCTGTTGCTAAAAGAACATCTAATCTTCATTAAAGTGTTTATTCCTGGACTCCCATTCTTTGTTTGTGAGTGTTAGTCACAACTATTTGCACTTGACATAATTTAATGACAGTTTGCCATGATAATAGCCAGGCTCTTTTTCTGTCTCCGAGACACACCAAAGAGGGAAAAAAACAAGTTGGTTCAATCCTAGCCAGGCATCATTCAATGTCTTACCGTATTATCACCCCTTTATTTTATTTTATTTTTTAAAATTTTGTTTTACATTGGAGCATAGTTGATAAACAATATTGTGTTAGTTTCAGGTGTACAGCAAAGTGATTCAGTTATACGTATACATGTATCTATTCTTTTTCAAATTCTTTTCCCATTTTAAAGTCATTGTGTGGCTTAAAGTTTCTTTTAGAAATTTCCCTTCAAGTCCCCAAAGGCCTTTCTATCAAAATAGTGAGAAGCAGCGGGTGTCGCCTCACGTGAAGTGAGAATTTTAGGAATCTCTGAAGTGGTGGAAAAGTTCCTGGGGAGAGGGAGAGAAAAACTGGGAGAGAGTAGACTTCCTGGCAATCTGCAAAACGAATGGAGTGTTTTCCTTTCTCGTTTTAGGGCTAACACTTTAACTAAGGGTTAGTGCCACTTGTGATCCCAGTTATTCCTGTACTTGGCATTCTGTGATTTCCTCATTCCATTTTCTTACTTAAAATTGGAAAAAAAAATGTAACCACCAGAGGGCAGAAGATATTACATTTCAAAGTGTAATCACCCTAAGCAAACTTCCAAGGTGGAAATGCGTGGCTATGCAGGGCAGCCTTTTGGTGCCTCTCTGTGCCCTTCCACGTGGAACCTTTTAGAATATCTCTGAGTCTCCATCAGCAGTATTACCCCTGCTGCTTGCCAGATAGCGTTCCTTGCCAAATAGATATTACACCATTCTTTACCTTCTACTTTCATCAAATTAAGCTATTCCTTATCTCTTGGCTTGGGTCACCTGGAGTTCAAAGAAAGAGTGAATTATTCTAAAGGTCTTTAGGCTGTATCCCTATACCTTCAGGGCATTTCTCGACCTAAAATACAGGAGCAAGCGTTTGAAAAGATATTTGCGCATGCTCACAGCTAACTGAATTCCTCCCTGTCTCCCTTTCCTGGTTCCTTTATTTATGAACATCCTCACCTCAGTTTCTATGACTTCACTTTTTTTTTTTTTTTTGCTTTAACTGGCCCACCATAGTTGTATTAATTTTTTGGACTTAGTGACCCAGCCCACATGGCGACCAGCTTGGAAATCCTTACCTATGTTGCCCGGCTGCTCCAAACAGACTCACATTCCCAGGTTCAAGAACCTCCTCTAGAGCCTTGAACACCTGCGTCTAGGGGATCCGTACCTTATCTCATGTAGGATGCCGCCCTTACCAGGCACTGGACTCTTTACAAACTTGAACGTGGCGTGCACGTTGTTATCGGTGGCCCACCTCACTTGAAACCCTTTCGGTCCTGTATTTACGGCAATTGTCTTTAGGCAAACAGCAAGGCTGAGGGACCTGAAAAGCTTCTTCCTGTCTCCTTTTGAGGGTACTCGCCCTTGAATCTACGTTTCTGATTTCCTGTCACATGATCATGACACTATCCAGGCGGTGGCAGATATTGGCCCCTCCCTCTCCTGTCACCACCATCAAGGCTCACTGTGTTCATATTCCATTTCGAGATGTGATGGTTTCTGCCTCTCGTACTTTCTTCTATTTCTTAGTACATCAGTGCTCTGGAGGAGGGTGGTAAATTGAGGCTCTACTGGCTGCTACCTCATGGCACCTTAGAGATGCTATGGAATCACAAAAAGTCACTAACCTTCTTTGAGCTTCAATGTTCTTTCTTGTAAAATTCGGATAATCCAAGTACTTATCTCATGAGTGGGTGAGGATTATGTAAGTTCAGTAAATTGGCTGAACTCAATAAAATGCAATTAGGAAAGAGCCTTTAACATTATCCAGGGGATCTTCCTTATTCCTTCCTTATATGTATTTTGACATTTATCTCAAAGAACAGTATTATATTTGTAGTTGTTAGAAATTCCCATCCAGTGTGAAACAAAGGCAAACGAACGAATGAACATATAAATACCTGCCACCCCCCCCGCCCCCAAACACACACATACACAATAATTCAGGCCTAGTCTGGGATTTGTTATTGTTAAGCAAACCTGTAACCATGCCAACCCTATTTAACCCAGAGTAACTCCATTTTTAGCTGTTTTACATTTAAACTCCTAAGAAAAATGTCATTTCCATAAACGTTTCTGCAACTAGAAACATTTAGAATCTAGAGGATTATGTAGCATCACCATATAACACATCATCTCTAATCCAGATACTTTTAAGGATGATAAGTAGTAGAAAAATTACAATGAGACATTACTATAACCCAGGACTGTCCCACATAAACTAAGAATGTGGACCTTCTAGGTTTAAATGGAGGTCTCAGAATAATATTCAGCTATGAATATTAAAAACCCACCCAACAGTAGCTTTAAAAATAGGAGAAAATTTCATCTGCTTTTCTTTATCAATTAATTTTTAAACCCCCTCCTTGAAATTTTGCTGTCCGTGGCTGATAATGTGGATACATGATAGTAGGTCCCAGGCTCCTCCCTGGTCCAGAATGGTTGCTTGTGCTCCAGCCATCGGGTTTGTGTTGGAAAGAATAAAGACATGTTGCCTTTTCCCTTTAAAATCATAGCACAGGAATTGCACAATGCAAGTTTGCCAGAACTAGTTACAATACCACGTCTAGATATAAGGAAGGGATTCTTTGGCTATAAAAAAAAGAAAGATGATATCGGTGGAAACTAACATTTTCTGCCACCGTTACATTTAGAATTATATATGCAAATGGACCAGATGTCTATTCAACATCACACAAAAATTATCAGATAAGGAAGTTTAATTTGATTCTTTCATCACTTCATTTTCAACATTTGCTCTGACCTTTTTTTGCTATCTTCATCTAGTGAGCACTCAGTAAGTGGTAACTACTATTGAACTATGGTCCTTTTTGTTCCAGAAGCTTGAAATACTTGTGCTGAGAGAAACTAAAACAAAAAGGGCAACAAAGAAGCACACACACACACAACACAAACAGAGCTCATGATGTATCCTAGGCTCCAGGGATAAGCCTTGGACTTTATTTGGAAGTTACAGATGGTATATGCTTTGGTTGCAAGGAGAAGGGGGCAGGCGATCCAAACGGGAGCAATGACAAGAGCAGAGGTATAAAAGCAAAAGTGAGGCCAATGGGAGAAAATAACCAACTCGGAGCACCCGGGGACTTGTTAAGGAGGAGTGGAGGTGGAGGTGAAAGAAATGCTTGGAGACAGCAAGTCTTTGATTCTCCCACACATACCTGTTGACAGAGCTTTCGCATTTATCTACATAAATCATGCAACCATTTGTGCTCATTCGGGGCACAGAGAGGGAGAGAAATACTTTCTCAAACATCTGAATGCCTGAGAAGATTCCTAATGTTTTTAACCAACAGATCTCTGTACCCATTATACAAATGACCTTGGGGACCCTCATCTTCTGCAAATTCTTCCAGGAAAACATTCCGGGTCTCCTGTTTGGGGCGACTTAAATGTCTTCGAAGAAGAGTTCTGAGGCGAAGGAAAAGGATGACAGTGTTTTTGAGATCGAGCTCAGATTCTCCTGTGCCTTTGCCGGGTAGTTGTTCAGATCCAGCATATTTTGTAAAGGAGAACGTCTCAAGAGGAGCCTGGATGTGCTGGTTTTGTAGAGGAAGCAAACAGGAGTAACTCCCACGGTGGATAAGAATAGTTACTTCAGTCCTCTCCGTTCTCTTCTTGCCAAAACTAGGCAGCTCCGAGAAATAAAGACATTTAAAAAACACAAATAGAGACTTCTCTTTTTATTTTCCCTGCTTCTTTACATCTGGAGTGCAATCCCATCTTTTCCTTTCCCAAGTGGTTGAAGTGCTCTGCGATACATGAATAAATCTAGCTTGATATTTGGGGCCACTCGCATCAGAAATAGGAGAAACGAACCCACAGGCGTGCAGACTTTCAAGTCATGCTTGTGTCCACTATGAATATAGGTCTCTATCTGGTTTTGATTGTTTTCAGTCCACAAAAGGTGGTCACGTTCCTTTCTCAATGGATCATATACTCTGCCAGGTAAGACCTCCCAGGAATTCGCCACCAAAAAAAGTCAAGAGTGAAATGTCAACCTCAAGGAATCTCTAATAAGAGATTATAATTCTCTGCCACAGATCAAATAAAAGTTGGTCGTTGGACCCATTGCATTCCACCTGTCATTTTGATGAATTACGGCCCGTATCCTCTTCTTTCCCTGGTTTAAGGAGAATTTTATTAAGAAATATTGCAATATTTTAATTCTTAGGGGCTTATTTGTTGTCCAAGAGGCAATGGTAGCAGTTTGCTTTCTAAATGCAAAATAGTTCAAGGAAGGAATAAGCGTGTTATTGCTCGGTTTCAAAATAAAGACATTATTTTGACTCCTCTCTTCAAAGACAATTATTTTGCAAGAAAGGTCCTTAATGAGGAGGGAATTAGCCCTAAAAAAATGTTATGCACGGAAAGGCAGTAAACCCTCAGTGTTTTCTTTTATGTGTTAGTTCAAGATATTTCACTTCCTCCTATTGAATTGTCACCTAAGCCAGCCTTAGAGTAGAAGTAGAAAATACCTGCGTTTTAAAAACTGTATTTGGATTTCTCTTTGCGTGCAAAATTCGGAGACCTTTATTTTAAATAAGCAAAATGAAATGAAAATAGTTAATGAATATTAGCCCACCTTCAAGCACAATATATACAAAATACTGGGATAGAATGACCTCCCTAAGAGAACTCAGCTGAATTCTCAAACTGCCCAGTTACATGGCAGAGTTTGCTGAAATGGCAGTGCACATCAGCTTTGCATATTATTTTCGATTGCCCTACACACACACACACACACGCAAACACACAAAGCGACTTCCACAATATCCTCTGGGGTAATTGAACATCTGACATTTTCAATGGATTTTGAAGCATTTGTATTTCGGATTGAGAGATATAGAAAGTACCGCTTACAGAAGGAAGAGAAATACAGGCATGGGAAGGGAACGGGAGTGGAGCCTGTGTCTTTGGTCTCTAAAGGAATATCCTTTATTCTCACTGAGAAGCTGGATTTGGAAATGAGTGCTTTTAACAAAAGGGCTGTGGGGTGTCAACAAGAGTCTTAAGGATATTAACTAAATACATCTACATCAGCTACTACTATAGTGAGGCAATAAATATTCCAGCTTATGCCAGACACCACGGTTCTGGCTTCCCTTTGGTGCTATCTTCATGTCTTTCTGATTTTACTTAACTGTTGAGAAAAGAAGATGATTTACCTGACCTTGACTGTTTGGGAAATAAAGATTCTGATAAAGACAGAAGTGGAAGAGGTTCCTTGGTTTGATGTCAACAGATGACGCTGGCAGCCAAGTCCTTTAAAGAGGAAACTCTGGGCTGGGAGTGGCTTCTTAACTTAACGTTTTTTCCTTGAGTATAACTCCCAGCACACTTTCCTGACCGTGGCAATTTGCCAGTTCAACAGCGATGTTTGCCATCCAGCTTCTTTTGAATTTACCATAATGCATTCTGTCAGAGCCAATATATAGGTCACTTTTCCCCTGTTCTCTTTCATTTCACAGGAAACTACCATCAAATACAAATATACTTGCAGGATATTAAACATCACTTTTACTTAGCCCAAGATTTCAGAGTCTGAGAGGAACATGGAAAGGCTGTTTGACTCACTGAGTCGAGTTGAGTCAGAGAACCCTGTGGTAAAGGCTGACAAACATGTTGCATATTGAGGATTCTGTTTTTATTTTTTCTCCAGCTGAGGATATATCAATATGCTGAAGCATTTTAAGGATTTGAATTGCTCAATATTTATTTGAGATGTGACTAGAAGCTACAAGTTGATTATGAAGCCAGGAAGAGTAGAACAGGAACATTTATTGAGCTGAATATGTTGGCGGCAACTCAACCCACAAGAGGCAGATAAAAATAAGTGAAAATAAACAATTAGTAATGTGTGTCATTTAGCTCACAAATGCAGTGCATGTCTTCTTGAGCTGAATATGAAACATTCTATAATCGACTATACACATATCAGCTCAGAAAGGCAGTATCAGTTTTCTCAGGCTGAATATTATGTACACCCAAAATAAGTGTATAGTGGAAAGAAATAATCTTTTAACTATTTTTTGGGTAGAAAGGACCCTGAGATGTCTCTGAGGCATGAGATCCTATTCTTCCAAAAATTATGACACTGATAATACTTTAGGCATCTTAAAAAAGAGAAAACATAAGAGACTCTTCTTTCAATGGTGGAGATGTTCTCCTGTCTCAACATGTCTCATAATGAGACATACTATAATAGAATAGCAATTTAAGAAGACTCAAAAAGCACCATGGAAATCTAACTTTGCTGAAAGAAATGGAAGGTGACCTGAAGAAGGAGACAGGGGTCAAGCGTAATTGGCTGAGATGGACCTCATGCTTTCTGGGAAAATAGAAGGCCATGTTTTCCCTGTGTCTGGAATTGCAAGTTGCTGAAAAAAATGATGTTATAGGAAATAGCATGTAGATGTAGTTACCCTGACTATCACCCAGGGGTGAGGTCTTCATCTAGTCATGCAGAAGGAAAAAATATAGAGAAGCAAGAGCCTCAGGCAACGCAGTGTTTCCTTCAGAGCCTGTGGTACCCAATGGGAGAAAATACCCAACTCAGAGCAGAGGGTTCTTATTAAGGAGAAGTGGAGGTGGAGGTGAAAAGAATGTGTGGAGAGAGCACACTTTGACTCCACAGGCAAACAAAGAAATTTAGACACAGACCTTACACCCTTCACAAAAATTAACTCAAAATGGGTCATACATCTAAATGTGAAATGAAAAATTACAAAGCTCCTAGAAGATAACATAGGAGAAAACCTGGATGACTTTGGGTATGGTGATGCCTTTCTAGATACAACACCAAAGACACAATCCATGAAAGAAATAATCAATAAGTTGAACTTTATTAAAACTTCTGCTCTGCAAAAGACACTGTCAAGAGAATTAGAAGACAAGCTACAGAGAAAATATTCACAGAAGACACATCTGATAAGGGACTGTTATCCAAAATACACAGAGAACTCTTAAAACTCAACAATAAGGAAACAAAAAAAACTTGATTAAAAAATGGGCCAAAGAGCTGAAGAGACCAATCACCAAAGAAGCTATTCAGAGGGCAAATAAGCACACGAAAAGATGCTCCACATCATATGTTATGCAAAGATGCAAATAAGCACACGAAAAGATGCTCCACATCATATGTTATGATGCTCCACATCATATATGCTCCACATCATATGTTATCATAATGGTCGAAATCTGGAATACTGACAACATCAAATGCCCATGAGGATGTGGAGCAACCAGAACTCTCATACACTGTCAGTGGGAATGCAGAATGGTTCAGCCACTTTGGAAAAAGCTTATCGATTTCTTATGAAACAACCATGCTCTTACCCTACAGTCCAGCAATCACACTTCTTGGCATTCACCCAAAGAAGATGAAAACTTATGTGCACACAAAAACCTGCATATGCATATTTATAGCAGCTTTATTCATTATTGTTAAAACCAAGATGTCCTGCCGTGGGTGAGTGAATGTAATGGTATATTATTCAGAGCTAAAAGCAAATGAGCTATGAAGCCATGAAGAGACACAGAGGAACTTTAAATGCATATTATCAATACAAGTGAAAGAAGCCGATCTGAAAAAGCTACATGCTGTAGGATTTCAACTCTATGATATTCTGAAAAAGGCAAAACTATGGAGACAATTAAAAAAAAATCACTGATTGCCAGGGTTTCGGGTGGGGTGGGGTGGGGTGAAGACTAGGTGGAGCACAGAGAATATTAGGGCAGTGAAAACACTCTATATAACATTATAATGACGGATATGTGTAATGATACTTTTGTCCAAACCCACAAAATGTACAACATGAAGAGTGAACCCTAAGTTAAACTATAGACTTTGGGTGATTATGATATATCAGTATAGGTGCACCCTTCATAAAAAATGTACCGTTTTGGTGAGTGATGTTCATAATGGGGGAGAGTATGTGTGTGTGGGGGCAGGGGTACATGAGAAATCTCTGTGCTTTCCCCTCAAACCTAGAGCTGCTTTTTTTAAAAAAAGAGCAAACATTTTCATTAGTAATTCTTATCTTAGATGTACAAAAATGATAATTATTTGAGGTCTCCAGCACATTATGTATTTATACGTACATATATAAATTAAGTGCCTCACTTTCTGACAGCTTAAAAATCTGGTTGAAAAAAATAGTCAACAAATTATGTCATAAGGATTCTTAACTGTAGACTAAAGGGTGCCCTTTTCAAAAGACAAGTGATAAAACTTCTATTTTCAGCCAGGATCCCAGAGGATAGTTCTGAGATGACTCCTGGTTGGTTTATGTTAAAGTGCATTGCTTTAAATGATTCTTTCTTTACCAAACGATTCTTTCTGTAAATGATAAGTATAGTCTTGGGAGGATTCCTTTTTCTCCTTTCACTTAACATATCATATTTGTATTGAGCTTTTCAAACCCCCAGGATTGACAAACCAACACTTATAAAGTACTTTAGAGGCATGGAATATAATTAGAATATATATTTTAACTGAAGATTATAATAACACTTTCTTTTTATTCAAGCTGATATCGGCACTTTATGTATCAATAAATTCCCATACAAATACAGAGCTCCTCCATGTTTGAGTCTTCATCAGACACAAACTTTCCTGAATCCATTATCTTTTCTCTAACTAATTCATGAGGTCTGATATCTTAACTATTAAGTATCCTTAAGAAAAGCAATGGAAATGTTTGGAGAGTTAAAGTTATTTCAACCACCAAAGCTCTTTCAGAAGCCTTTATCAGCTGTAATAGCCAGTCTCTCTAAATGTGTCTATTTCATTCTGCATTACCAGCAATCCTTATACAATATACCTCCTCTCCTCTGGTCATATTCCCTTCTGTGTGAATTAATTTCATATGTGGCAGCAGAATACAAAAATACAAGAATAACAACTTTTATTACGTGTTCACTAAGCAAGCATATTACATATATTATCTTAGGTAAGCCTCATGAGAAAGGAAGGAAGGAAGGAAGGAAGGAAGGAAGGAAGGAAGGAAGGAAGGAAGGAAGAAAAGAAAGAAAAAAAGGGAGTTTTTTTCCCACTGCTTTTTTTTTTTTTTTTTTGCGGTACGCGGGCGTCTCACTGTTGCGGCCCCTCCCGTTGCGGAGCACAGGCTCCGGACGCGCAGGCTCAGCGGCCATGGCTCACGGGCCCAGCCGCTCCGCGGCATGTGGGATCTTCCCGGACCGGGGCACGAACCCGTGTCCCCTACATCGGCAGGCGGACTCTCAACCACTGTGCCACCAGGGAAGCCCTGTTTTTTTTTTTTTTTTTTTTTTTTGAGGAAATTAAAGCTCAGAAAGTTTTAAAAGATGAAATTATTTTTCCAGAAATATTCAGTTAAAAAGTGATGAAACCAGAATTTGAATCTATAATATATCTGCCTAACTCCAAAGCCTATTATTATGATATCATACTACACTGTATTTCACATTTGTAAAATAATTATAATAATGTTTCTCTTGGGACAGTTGTTAAGATAATTAAGGTGTTTATAAAGTGCTGAGTTCAAGCTCATCAATGCTTGAAGACAGTAGCCATTCAATCAATGGTATACAGATTTTCGTACCCAAAAGTGGGGTGCTTCTGCATGTACCAAATATCTAAAAATGTAGAACTGGCTTTCAAATTGGATAAGGGGCAGAGCCTGGAAGAGTAGGGAAGTGTATGGTAGGAAAAAAACCTGTATCATCTTAGAAAACTCTGAGGTCATTATAAACAGACTATTGGTAAAAATATGGACATGAAATATACTGCAGGTGAAGACACAGAAGGAGATAAAGGAGAACAACAGAGAAAATCTGTATCATCTTAGACAATAACTACATCATCATAAATAGAATTTGGGTAGAAATATGAGTGTGAAATCATTGCTGTTGAGGCATCAGAAGGAAATGAGGGCAGTGTTATTGGAAACTGGAGGAAAAAAGATTCTTTCAATAGAGTGACAGAAACTTTAGCTGTATTTTGTCCTGAGGTTAGGCAGAAAGCAGAACTTGCAAATGATGAATATGGGTATTTATCTAGGGAAATTTCCAAGCCAAGTGTTGAAGGTGCAACCTGGTTTCTTCTTGCTCCTTATAGAAAATATGAGAGGAAAGAGATAAGTTGAAGAAAGAAGTGTGAAGCAAAAAGGAACCAGAACTTGGTGATTTGGGAAATTCTCAGCCTATCCAGATTTCAAAATGTGTTTAAATTAGGAGATTCCTGGCCAGAAAAGTATGCTCTAGAGAGAAAGCCAAGGATGTAGCTGGACAACATTCTACTAGTGCCTTAAAAGGACCAAAATGTTGGAATGTTCAGTCACATAGAGGACTCTTTGAAGAGCTTAGGTGTATGAATGGTGAATCCCTACATCCATCTCAGTAGAGGCCAGGAATAAAGATGTGTTTACCCAGGGATGATTTGTGAAGGAGCCTCTTGTCTAATGAACTGAATACCCCAGACACAAATGGAAGACCCACAAGGATTTTTAGAATGTTATATCGTTGGAAACACCACCAGTTTGGACTGAAAGGGACAAAGAGAAGGTTAAAAGAAGGAAGGCTATCTGAAACCCCCAACATTTTTAAGGCAGGAACCAGGCTGATGAAACCACTTGGCCCCAAGCATATTCTATCTTTCAAAATAAAGCAAGGACTCTGAGGGCAAAGCCACAGGTCCAGAGGACAGATGGCAAAGCCACAGAGGATGATTTCCAGGACTTGAACCCTAAATAGAGTTTGCCCAGCTGGATTTTTGAAATGGCTTGGGACTGGCGACTACATTTTTCCTTCCATTTTATTCCTTTGGACCAGGAATATCTACAGCTATTAACTGTTATCCTATGTCTGCCTCACCGTGGTATTTGGGAAGGAGATAACTTTTTTTTTTTTTCCAGTTTCACAGGCCCACAGATGGAGAGGAATTTTGCCCCATGATGGATTATACCCAGAGCCTCAACCATACCTAATTTAGATGACTGAGATGATGAGATTTGGGCCTTTTGAACTGGTAAGAGTCAACTGAGATTTTGGATTTGATTGGATGCTGTAATTGGTCAAGATTTTGGGGAACACTGCGGGGAGATGAACACAGTTTGTGTGTGAGATGGACGTGAATCTTTGGGGACCAGAGTTCCAACTGTGCAGTAGGCTGGATAATGGCTCCCCAAAGATATTATACCCTAATATCCCTGGAATCGGTGAATACGTTACCTTTCAAGTTAAAAGGGACTTTGCAGGTAGGGTTAAGTGAGGAGCTTGAGATGGGGAGATATCCTGGATTAGCCAGGGGACCCCAATGCAAGAGCTAGGCTGTGGAGTCAGAATGGAAGGAGGTGTTGATGACAGAAGCAGAGGCTGGAGTGACTTGCTTTGGATATGATCACAAACCAAAGAATGCAGTTGACCTTGAGGAGCTGGAAGAGTTAAGGAAACATATTCTCCCCTAAAGCCTCCAGAAAGAACACAACTCTGCAGATACCTTGATTTTAGCCTGTAAAACGCATTTGTAACTTCTGACCTCCAGAAATAGACGATGATAAATTGTGGCTGGCTATTACAGCAGTAATAGGAAACTAACGCAATATAATAATAATAACTTCTTATTGTGCCCTTTAACGTTTACACTTAGCCATTATGATAGGTATCTTTCTTAAATACAGTATTCCGATTATTTTCTTAAACAGAAAATATTGAGCAGAAGGGGAACACTTCGTCGTGAAGAAGGGTCCTAATTTTGTTTATTGCCTGATGTGTTATGTTACAATAAAGTGAAATATACATTAAATATACATTTAAAAAGGGACTATTGTAATAGTCTATTTTAATATTTGCTATTTACAACATTTTATAACTATTTTAATATTTGCTATTTATAACATTTAAAATTTTTTAATATATTTAAAAAATAAATATTAAAAAATATTTGAAAAACATTAAAAAATTTTTTAATATTTTAATAGAACTATTTTAATATTTGCTATTTATAACATTTAAAAAATGTTTTGATCTACATCAGTTCAAACGTCTAGATAATATCATTTTGCTTCCAGTCATCCCTTTTACCCTTGTAATTTGCAACTGTAATCTATAAGGATTTGGGTAACTACGATAGCAGAGTTGCTACCAATTTTTCTAAACTGTGAAACGGAAACTGAATTTTACAAGGAGCTTTCTCTTTGGCTTAACAAAATCGATAGAAATGTACTAAAAATGAACTTTTGAAAGAAATTTGTGCCTGGCTTTTTGGGTTGGTCTGAATTTTGGAGCCATATGGTTTAATACTTTAAACATTCTTTTTAAAACTTTTTGATTGCACATTCTTATCATCACATATTTTAAGCACAACCTACAGTATGTAAATTTTTGTATTTATACACTTTATAAACTTACTATATTATGCATATGTTATATCATATACAAAAACAATTTTTAAAGAAAGAAACACAAAAACTGAAATGAACTTCTTTCGTATTTTCTTCTCACACCCCAGCAGGTCATTTTATACACCTGCAGAGACATGCCCAGCCAATCTGGAGGCTGCTGGTTGTAAAGCTTGGATAGTAGAGACAAGCAGACGCATTTGGGGGTCAACTCCTCTTCTACTATCCACTGTGATCTCTGACAAATTGGATGGGTTGATTGAGTGAATTAATTTATTTAAAGCACATCACAATAATTAGCACTGTTCCCGGAAATTAGAAAGAGTTGAACCAACATTAAGGTGGTACTTGTGGCTATTACTATAATATCTGCCTTAAAAACATGTTAGACTTTTTGCTGGTGTTTCTTCTGGGTTTTGGCCATGTTTGGGGAAAAAATTGACTTTCTGGATAACAGTCATCATTCTTGGGAAATGAATGTATTTTTAATTTTCACAATCTCTTTCCACCTACTCTGTTGATCTCATTCTGATCACCCTGCCTTGCACCAGCATTTGTGATTTTCCTATGAGTCTGCACGTGTAGGTTTGATGTATGGTTTGTGTTTGCATGTGTTTTTCCGTGAGAGACTTCTGGAGAACAGAAACATTTTCCGTTCTTTATAACTTCAGTCCTGCCCCTTACATAAACTGAAACATAAAATGCTTTCTTACTCAAATTTTGTATTATCAAGAGCATTCCCCAAGATGATGGGATACTGCTGGTTCAGTGAGAGGCACACCTTCTCACTTACAAGAAACAAGGCTTTAAAAAAGGCGTTCTCGTGTTTTCTTCTCTATCTCTCAAACCTTCGCGGTTCTTCTCACCAAGCACGATCAACACGCCCTGTATTTATTTATTTATAAAAGTTAGAGTCCCTTATTTTCATTGAATGCACACTCTTATAACAGTTTGCGGTGAATTAAGTGCTTTTCCGTTGTGAAAGGCATTGTGTAAGTCCACTCAGCGGCAGCAGCTTGTGGGAAGAGAGATCGCTGGTGTCTTACGCTTGAATCTAAGAGATGTGTATTCCCTTGTGTTTTGAAACTACCACTTCCTCCTTTAACTGCCCACCCCTCCTACACACACACCCACTCGGGGCAGTCAGGTATAAAATTAGAAGGGAAAAAAATAACACAAGCACGGAAAATATGAGATAACATTTCTAAAAATAATTCTTGTAGGAGAAGCAGTCCACTTGGAAACCCATAAGAGGGTGTTAAGTCCTCTCCAGGCTGGATTTCTCAATTATTCTTCTTTGGTGCTGCCCTTAGTAGCCAACTAGCACCTTACATTTCCCAGTAACTTTCCTGTGTCCCTTACCTACGATTTTATAAGATTACCCAACACACGATGCAAGTTTCTTTTTATATCCTACAGAAGTACGTGTTCCCACTACATCTCCTTCCTTGCTTACTTCTTCCTCTTAAGTCTTTGTTTACTTCTGTCCACTGGGCAGGACCAGCCCTTTGTTAAGCTGTGAAATTGACAAAATATTCCTTAGACTTCTCCAAGTTCAGGCACCTTTCTACAGCAAGCTGCTGAGAAGTCTTGTGAAAGAATTATGAAGCCCATTCTCTGCATCTCCTAATAATTAAAACTAAGGCAGGTCGGAGAGAAGTTATGGGAAAAGAGAATTTAAATCAGAACGAGGAAAACTCGTTTTCTAACAAAGCCTGCCCAAGAATAAGACTGATTTGGGGGAGGATACAAAACAGTTCCTGGTGTGGGGGGGGGGTGACTTATAATAAGGGTGGCTGACAATGGTTTATGCAGTGAGAGGCATATTCTATGAGTTAGAATCCAGGAAGATATAGACATAGATATGATTATACGTATTTTAAAAAAAAATAATTCATTCTCATTGTAATAAGTAAATCAGAGGTGAAGAAAGAAGGAAAAAAATACACAAGTTTCTTTTTTCCTGTCCCCCGAAATCCCAGTGGAAATAATTTTGGGTGTTTCATCCTATCCTTTTTCTATGTCTTTTTTCTTAGCTCTTTGGGAGTAGTTCATATAAATACATCTTATTATGGCAGTTAGAGGGATCACGTTAAATATTGTTCACCACTCCAGTGTTTAAAATCTTCCAGTGGGTCCCACTTTACACAGAGGTGAAGGCCAAGTCCAGGGATGCTCTACCCTCCTCCCTCCCACTCTGCCCTCATCTCCTACCTCTCTCCCTCCGTCACGGCTCCCCAACATCTCCCTCCAGCCCTGAGGCTCCTGGACCCGTCTGTGCTCTCTGCTTGGACTACTCTTTTCTCTGATATTCACGCGACTCATTCTTTCATCTTCTCTATGTCTTTGTTCAGATACAATTTTCTCAATAACTCTTCGGTTTTCCCACCCTGTTGCTCTGCCTGTTTCCTATATAGGGATTCAGGGAGATACCAAACCAGTACCACTGCTGTAGTATCCTCCCCAGAAACCTACTGCATGTTTGCCTTTAGCTCAACAAATGGGTAGGAGTTATGCTAGTATAATTTATGTTCTCACAGTATACCCTTTCAAATTCTTTTTAACCTTGCATTTGATCATTGAATCTTCCACTTGGGAGATCTCTCCACCCTCTCCCCTCACGACTGGGGTTCTCAGGTTGTCAGTTTTGCTGCCCAGAAGCCCCTAACGGCCTGCCTCTCTCTAGCCTGGCTCTTTCTGGACCATGTGATAGTCTACGCTCTTTATCAAAATTTATTTGTTTTTGTGGGAACTTTTCCAAAAGACAGATTCATTGGGAGGAAAAGCTGAAAAACCCATCTATTTCCTTAAGAAGCCAAAGGATTGCATTTCAAATGGGAGGATTCAGACACCAAAGTAAGCATTTTTCCTGCTTCCTCTAAAATGTGTTCTGTACCTTCAGTTTTAGAGAATATTTCTTCTTTCCTTGAAGTCTAGGGGAATTCAAAGCAATTTGAAATCTGTCATGATTCCTCAAGTATAAATTTTATCACTTAAAGAACACGCTACATCTAGATATGAAAGGTCAACGACAAAAATGACTTTCCAGCCACCCCTTAGCTCTTTTGGAGTACTTACTTTTTCATCTAGTTCCTGAAAGCAAGAAACCAGAGAGTAAAAACACTGTGAGGTACAGAGATAACTGCAATTTCACAGGAAGAGACGTGTCATAAGAATTCGTGTACTGATTGGGAATTCCCTGGTGGTCCAGTGGTTAGGGCTCTGCACTGTCATTGCCGAGGGTCCGGGTTTGATCCCAGGTTGGGGAACTAAGATCCCATAAGCAGTGAGGCCAAAAAAATTAAATACATAAAATTAAAAAAAAAAAAGAATTGGTGTACTGATTGAAATTAAATGATATAATCTTGATACTGATGATATCTACCCAGAGTTACATATTGCTAAATTCATTTTCTGTTCTCTCTCACAGTTTTTAATTCAATTTAGTTAATATTTTTCTTTGCCTTTGCCAGCTCAAAAATAGAGGGGACAAAGTTTTCTTTGACTCCTAGTGTGTCTTTACTATTCTTTCTGATAATGTCTATAGCTGTGTTGGCCTCCATCACCCAGTGATAAGTAGATAAATGAAACAGAACCTCTAATAATATTGGACTAATATCTGTGGTTTTTCTAGGAAAGGCAGGACTGTACCTGGGCTGGTTAGAGATTATGGAATTCACAGATTTTTTTTTTAATTAAGCAATTACATTTAAGATTACTTTTCCAATAAAAACATAAAGCTAATCCTCTGATTTCCTAATATCGACTACATTTTTAAAAAATGCATCAACTATCAGGTAACACCTGTCAAATTTTCCTGGTGTGTTAGTTGGAAGCGTACACACACGTTTCATTGTCACAGGATTCTCTAAACCTTCTCTCATTATTTATTTCACTAATATAATACGTGTTGACGTCAATACTCTTTCCTTGCTTCCAATTTTATTCACTCCATGATGGTATCAAATCGTTTCCTGAATGAAAGAGAGACTCATAAATATTTTATCGTGGCCCAATCGCTATGTCAAGTGCTTCCTGATCTCTTGATCTTCCTGAACTGTTCATTTTTTGTTTTCTAATAGGACACGGTTTGGTCACAGTGTGTGGAATAAATGACATTTTTGGAGGTTGACATTAGCCATGCTATCTGGTATATTTTACACGTGAGTTTACTCATACGTTGCCCTATTTTTTTTTCTGCAAGTTGCAGCATAGTCCATTATTTCTAAAATATGGCAAATATGTCCTTGTATTAATAGCGGTGAATTTCATTTTCACTCTGTATCTTCCTTAAGGTCTATTGAGCTGATAAGGAATTATTTGATAAGCACTATGGGCAAACGCTTGCACCAGACAAAGAAGACTGCTACTTCTGGTTGCATCATTCGGACAAGGTTTCTCATTCCAAGAAATTTTAAGTTCGATTTTTGGAGAAAAATGTCTTTTAGGACCTTAAAGTCTTCTCAATCCATTGTTCAGTGCCATGACTAATCTAGCTTTAACTTTTTAAAAGTCAGTTTGCAATGATTTATGATGACGCAGGGAGAGACCATTTGCCCGAAATCAGTGTTACCATGAGACCCCAACATAAAAGGCCATGCGGCCAAAGTGAATGAAAAATACTTGTAAAATATTCAGCATAATATAATTAATAGCAAAACTCCCAAATTTACTCTGAAACGTCACCTTTAGTTTGAAATAATACAATAAGCAAAATTGAGAGTTTTACTTGAAAGAGGATACAATCTTTTTTTTTTTTTTGACCACACAGCTTGCAGGATCTTAGTTCCCTGACCAGGGATCAAACCTGCGCCCTCAGCAGTGAAAGCGTGGAGTCCTAACCCCTGGACCATCAGGGAATTTCCAACAATCCTGAGACTGTAGTGTGATTTCTTCCAGTCACCTTGATTCAAACAATGGACACATGTCCAAGAAGCAAATTGGATTTCTGTATATCATCTGGTTTTAACTTTGATATACACTTCCAAATATAATTTAATTAAATTAATACTGTGACAGAAACCCTGCTTTTTAGGAACTATATCTAAATCAGTCATGCTCTGTTTGACAGAAAACTGGGCATTTTACTGTTCAAAAGTAACATCTAAGTACTTAGAGGTTACGCTCCCAGGGAGTCTGAGATATCAGTCCTACAATATAGTTCAAGTCAAAGTTCCAAGCTCCAATCCACAAAGCCCCAGGGCCCCGCAAAATAACAA
Organism: Orcinus orca; assembly: GCF_937001465.1. Lineage (NCBI taxonomy): Eukaryota > Metazoa > Chordata > Mammalia > Artiodactyla > Delphinidae > Orcinus > Orcinus orca. The sequence goes on along the minus strand of NC_064577.1, from coordinate 24,759,522 downwards.
GTGTTAAATCCTGCTTCCAGAATAAGGCAAGAATTGCAGCTTATGAGAAATGAACTGAAACTCTGGTGCACTTGTCCACCAGGATCTTTCTCTGCCTTGTTTTCTGCCCAGGGAGCTTAACGACAGGAACTACAAAGCCCAGGGTCTTTTCCTCTGGCTTCGGGCTCTGCTCTCTCAGGGAGACTTGCCAGCAGGAGAACAGAGCGGTCCTATAGCCCTCTGCCCCTTTCTTGCTGGGCTGTCACTCTTCACCTGTGGCTTTTGCCGGGTGACCCTCTTCAACATCTACAACTCTCTCCGGGTTCTATATCACAACCTTCTCTTCTCTCCTCTGCAGGCTTAGAGGGTTTCGGCCTGAGCTTCCTATTCCCAGGAACCTCTGGGCACTTCACCATTTCTTTATGATTCCGTTAATCCTTCCCATACATCAGCTAATGTTCCTTCTCTTTGAACTCTCTTCAATTAACCCTTCGAATTGACTGAGTGTTTTACCTGTTTCCTGCCACAACTCTGTCTGATACACTTGGTTCTGGCTTTCCCCCTTGCCACAACCATTTAAAGTGGTCCCTCTACTCAGAGCCGTTTCTTCTTATGTAGTGTAGGAACAACACACCAGAAAAACATAACGGCACACTACGCGCCAGAGTGAAAGCTCATCACGTGCTAGAAAATCCGCCAGGTAGTTTGTCTGCATTATCTCAATTATAGACTCACCACAACCCTAGGAAGTGGCCACACTTATTATTTCCATTTTACAGGTGAAGTAAGTAACTTAGATGAAGTCTCTCAGTAAGCTGTGAAGCAGCGCTTCAATCCAGGACAACTCGCTACGGAAACCCTACATTTAATGACTTGACTTTCTTTCTTTTCCACGTAGGTAGCTGCTACCTCCAGAACTCCATCAGATATTACGACGTTTTCAAGAATCAGGGCTGCCTAGCTGTTGAAATGTTCACCTGCGACAATTCTCATTGTCGCAGAGCTGACATGAGTGACAAAACAAGAAGTCTTTGTTCATCGACAGAGGAATGGATAAAGATGTGGTACATATATACAATGGAATATTACTCAGCCATAAAAAAGGAATGAAAAAATGCCATTTGCAGCAACATGGATGGCCCTAGAGATTGTCATACTAAGGGAAGTAAGTCACACAGAGAAAGACAAATATCATATGATATCACTTATATGTGGAATCTAAAATAGATGATACAAATGAACTTATTCACAAAACAGAAGGAGACTCACAGACTTCAAAAACAAACTTATGGTTACCAAAGCAGGAAAGGGGGGGAGGGATAAATTGGGAGATTGGGACTGACATATACACATTACTATATATAAAACAGATAACTAATAAGGACCTACTGTATAGCACAGGAAACTGTACTCAATACTCTGTAATGACCTAAATGGGAAAAGGACCTGAAAAAGAACGGATCTATGTGTATGTCTTTGCTGTACAGCTGAAACTAACACAACATTGTAAATCAACTATACTCCAATATAAAATAAATATTAAATTAAAAAAAGAAAAAAGTTTTTTTTGTCTTAAAGTATCCAAATATTCTCTTGTCCTTATCTGAGTCTGAGATTCCCAGTTTGAAAAATCTATAGCTCAATGACAACACTATTATGATATCCAAAATGCTACAGTTGAAGGAAGAAGCAACCGGACCATTCATGAGACATGGCATCCGTTGGTAGTTAGTAACTTGGAAGCACAGAGTGACTGGTGTAAAGTCTGGACATATGTACTATGGACAGAGAAGATACCACACAGAATGAGTATCTCTCACATAAACACTGGTGTCAGCAGAAGACCCAAACTTGGGAAATGTCATTAAAGATTCCCAAATCGTTGTAGAGAAGTAGTGGGGAAAGGGAGGATGGACCAAGAGAGGTTCCATTAATACCACCTCCTCAGAGTCTTGACAGCTTGGTTCTGAAGATACACATCTCCTGTTTCACGTGTTTGACTAAGGCCTGGCTTTTTCATTTAAGTGTCCATTTTATTTTCCCCAGTATCATTCACAATGGTATTTGGAAGTTTAACGAAATGCCCAAGCAATAAATTCCCTAGAGTAATGTCCCTGTGAGGTTCAAATTATCATCCAAAGAGTTTTCAGCCTAAGAGTCTTAGATGGTCTAACCAAAACGATCCACTACTTGGGTTATATTAGGATCATCTTTTAAACGCGTGCCTTACAACTCTCTATTTTTAAGGTAACTTTAAAATTTCACTTTATTCTTCCAATTTTTAGTTATTTTCTATTTTTTTCTTCCACTAATTCATTTATTCTCTCCTCTTTCAAATTTTCCTCCTCTGAACTCCATCAGATATCATGACATTTTCAGGAATCAGGGCTGCCTGGCTGTTGAAATGTCCACCTGGGACGATTCTCATCAGGCAGAGACACCTGGAAGATGTGCCCCCAGGTGAGTAACAATATCCCCCATTGTGCTCCCAGCCTTTCATGCTCCCCTCTCTTCTCAGGAAACAATGTTTCTCATTCAATTTTAAAAGTCAACAGATTAGAATGCAGTCAGACAAAAGCAAAACTTACGACTGTCCAGTTCGAACTAAGCTTTTATGACGAGGGCTTTGTCCTCCTTGGACAAGAGTTGTATTTAGAGTTTGAAAAAAAAAAGGGTCTCTATGAATGCGATTTCCATCTGATGTAAACAGGCAACATCCCTCAAACAGTACCTCCCTTTACAATAAATATGAGATAGAGTTAGGGATTTCTTTTTCTACTTTTATTATTAGACGAAAAAACAAAGAGCTCCCTAGATAGTTAGAAAACAGTGACGCATCTGTTCTTTCCAGTTAAGCCATCTCTTCAGTCCCTTTGAAAGGCAAACACTGCTGATAATTGTAAGACGTGTCGTCAAATAAATAAAAATGTAGGAACACTTGGAGTTGAGGAAAGTGGAATGAGGGTGTAAACCAGAAGGGTGATCAGGAGACATTCTCGCCTTTAGCATCCTGTTTTACCCTCGTGTTTCCACAAATAGGACACCTGAGGTGACTTTTGGAGCTTCATAGATGTGCTCCTTTGATTTTAATAGTCAGGTATTTATTTTCATGAATTTTGGACAATAAGGAAATAAGACATTAAACTTATGATTCCATTATATCAAAGCTGCGATGGATAACCATATGACAAAGAAATGAATTTCTGTTACACACAAGGGATCACTTTGGAGAAAATGTCAGGAGAGGTGGCATTGATACGGAGCAAAAGCAAACACATGACTGAAATTTTGGAGTCATAGTTCTGAATTAGATATATGTTGCTACCTAATTTTAAGCCAAAGCAAACTTACTCTATGAGGGGATCATATTGCGTCTCTTAAGAGAACACATGCCACAAAGCCTCAAATGCGTTGTTTTGCTGTGTTCATTTGTGCACAAACAGGGATTTGTACACAAAAAGTGACTTTTTCTAAGAGAAAATGGTGCTTTCTTAAAAAAAAAAAAACAAACAAAAAACAGGGTATAAACCAATGGAAATGAAATCAGTACCTTCAAGAGATATCTGCCCACCTATGTTCATTCAGCATTATTTACAATATCTAAGATATGGAAAAAAACCCCAAGTGTCCATCAATGGAAGAATAAGAAATATTATATATATATATATGTAATTTAGATTTGATAAAGAAGGAAATCCTGCCATTTGAGACAACATACAACACGGGTGAACCTGGAGGACATTATGCTAAGGGAGATAAGCCAGACACAGAAAGACAAATACCGCGTAATCTCACTTATACGTAGAATCAAATAAAGTCAAATATATAGAAGCAGAGAGTAGAACTGTGGTTATGAGGGGCAGGGAGGTGGGGGAAACGGGGAGATGTTGGTCCAAGAGTACAAAGTGGCAGTTATGTATGATGAAAAAGTCTAGAGATCTAAAATACAGCATGTTGACGACAGTTAATAATACTGGGTATGTTAATTAGCTTGACAATAGCAATCATTTTTATTAAGTAAATCAAAACATCATGGTGTACACCTTCAATATATACATTTTAATTGGAAAAATCAAAGTGTAAAACGTTTTATTCTTTTCTTAAAGTCAGTGTAGTTTCATCAGTTGTAACAAATGTACCACGCTGGTGGGTATACTGACAAGGAGAAAAGCTATGCGTGTTGTGAGGGATATGTGAAATCTCCACAGCTTCCTCTCTATTTTGCTCTGAACCTAAAACTGCTCTAAAAAAAAAAAAAAAGCTTATTTAAAAATCCTTGATGGAATGCTATATTTCTGGTCTTTCCATTATGTGGAAATCATTCTTGATTTTGTGGAAACTGTCTATACTGCAAAGATCTGAGCTGGTTTACTTCAAAAGATCAGGCCTGATTTTGCGCACCAAGGTCTGTCCCTTTTTTTCTATTCACCAAAGCAACAGAATTCATTATTTTACTTCAATACAATGAAAATGAATGTAGAGAAAATGCTGACAGAGATCATATGTACGTTTTTCTTACTTTATTCTTTGAAGAAATGAAGACATTCTTTAACCATGTTTGAGGGGCAAAAGGCTGGTGAAATTCCACGACACTGGGTCACGGGATACAAGGGATTTTTAGATGATGATAGAATTTTGAGGGAAAGAAACAGTTGGCAGCTAATGAAGAGGAAAGGAAAAGGGGGTCCTTGTCTCAAATATTTCCAGGGCACACCCCTTCCTCACCCACCCTCATGTCGAAAAATGTGTGCAATACAGACCAATGGACACTCATCTAAGCTTCTCTGAGCTGGAAATCTAGGGTGGAAATTTTGTATAAGTGTTAGTTTATGATATTTCCTGTCTCTTCACTTCTTGAAGAGGCAAAACACTCAGCTAAATAGCCATTCCCTGAAATCTTAGAGTTTGGATCCTTTTTCTGGAAGCAGGAAACATAGAAGCTGATTAAAGTGAAAAATAAACCTAAAGAAACTTTAACCAAACTTTGATTTTTATGTCTTACCCGGATAGCTTCATTTTAGTCCATTCCATTCAAACCCTAAAGAATTCTAAAAGATTTTATATTACTTGTTGGCCTGAGGGGAGTCTATTTTTCTTGTCTGTATTAGATGACGTTCAAAATAGCCCAAGGAAATAAAATGTGTTTAGATTTACTTTTAAACTGTACATACGCTTCCAGAATTATTTCCAAAATCGTATTAGGCTTCCCTCATTTTCGATTTAAAAAGATGGAATGATATTTTATACATGGTAATGTGCAGTCTGTTACTTCCAGAGCCTTTTAAAAACAAACACGAGTCATGCCCTAGTTTTTATCAACATGTCATTTCATTTCAACAATCAATGATTTTTCTAACTTAAAAATTTCCCAACACTTCCATAAAATATACTCTCTCTGGCAGGAGTCATGTTATTACTTTCTGAGTCAGGAAGTTCATTACAGGACTAGCTAACGACACCCAGCTGAGAAAATGAACTGAGAGGCTAGTTTAAACAATTGGAGTTAGAGAAAGTGGGTGCAATACATTTGTTTATCATATGTAAACAGTAGTCTCAAAACACAGACAATCAATATTTGAGGAGAGTCATCGTTCCAAGAATTACAAAGATACATAAGAGAATGAATTCTGTTTCCACCCATCCTTCAAACAATCATTTTCCTAACTCCTTCAGAAAATTAGATTTGGAAGACTGACAGGAGAGTGAACGCTTAATAGGAAGCCATAACTTTGGTTTTGGGAAGTGATCTTAGACTTTTACTCACACTGAGTACGTAACAGTCCCGTGCCTCTAAAAAGAAGGATGTGTGAAATTCAGCTACTAAAAACAAAGCCTTGCGGCCCAGATTTCCCCTATATTCCCCTGCTTATCTGTCTATCTAATCCTCCCATGCCTTTGTCTCCTAGATTCTCTCATTTTTACATCCCCTTTCACTTAGGATATTTTCACACGTTTCCATTTTCTGAATTCAATATCTCAGTCTCGAACTGTGAGAGACAGACAGGGATTTAGTTACCATCTCTGCTGAATAAGCTTCCCGAGGTCCTTAATCTGACAGACTTTGGGGAACAATGAATAAAAGAGGGGGTTATATTAAATGCTGGGACATAGCAGCAGGGTTTGATGACTAAGTGGCCTGAGTCTTCTGACTCAGCACCTATTTCAAAAGGGTTGGGGGCGCTGCTGAGGGTGTCTTTGTAAATGACACGCCAGAGTGAGGGAGAAGCAGCCTCTGCTCCATCCTGAAGGTTTCCGGGGGAAGCAGAGCGGGAGACTCATTTGGTTTACATTCTACAAATACAACAAGTGACTGTGCCGAGAGACAAAAGAATTATTCCATGGCTCCTTTAACGGTTATAAAGATTAAGTGCATGGTTTGCTGATTCAACAACACTTTTCTATCTGTTTCCATGCTGGGTTTACTAGCTTTTGCTGGGCTTTCCACCTCTATCCCCTACCGTGTAGATTAGATGACCTAAGATAATAAACTTGAGTACGTTATTTGAAAAGAATGAGACCACTAGGAAGCTTATATTTAAATTCACTATCAGGGTCTCTGAGAATTTGAGGGCTGCAGGATCCTACTTCTATCTCATCGATGTTCCATAATTATCAAAGCTTTTCACCAGTGAAATACAGCAGGGACTGAATGGATCATGGCAAAGAAAGGCAAACAGTGAAAATAATACATTTTTTAAATGGACTACTCTCCCCATTAACTCCCCAAATTCACTGATCTTATCAATTTGGTCCTTCAATCCTTGATTCTATACCCAGTCTCTGTGTCTGCAGCTTTTCCTTTCTGGTTTGGAAATGCATCCCTTGGCTTATGGACTTCAAGGCAGGACTAGACTCATTCCTGCCAATGCTTCATTTTATCCACTGCAAGACCTTTTTATCCACAAACAATGAATAGATACAGTAAAAGAGTAACAATTATTGTTTTAACAGCCAGACAAGTTTCCCAGTGTGAATTTTAGGACACAGTTAGGTTTGACAGGTGGGGCCATAAACTAATGGGTCCCTAATCACTCTAATTCAAAGAACCACCTTCTCTGTGGGTTCTGTCCATTTTACTTTGATTTGATTGTTAAGTGCCTGAAGGAGGTGTATTGTGTATTAGCTACCTACTATATTATTTGATATACTTACTCTTAACAAGCATAAAAACTGGCAGAAAGCAGAACATACAATAGGATAGAGTCCAGATAAGATGTGATAAGTTTGGAAAAGTTAGGGAAATATCATGTCTACGTTCAGGCTGCTATTACAAAGATACCATTGGCTAGATGGTTTAAGTATCAAACACTTATTTCTCACACTTAGTTCTGGAGGCTAAGAAGTCCAAGATCAAGGCACTGGCAGATTGAGGGTCTGGAGAGGTCCTGCTTCCTGGTTTACAGTGGGCTGTCTTCTTACTGTGTTCTCCCAAGATGAAGAGAGCTCTCTGGGGTCTCTTTTATAAGGGCACTAATCTCATTCGTGAGAGCTCCACCTTCATGACCTAATCACCTCCCAAAGCATCAGCTCCTAATACCATCACATTGGAGGTTAGGATTCCAACATATGAATTTTGGGGGGATGCAAACGTTCAGTCTGTGATATATACATGACGCAATGCCTCCCAAATGTCAATTCCTATGTCTCTGCTGTCCTATGTACATACTATTTAAACCGGTAACTTGTTAAACGGAGTAATCCTGGGAGATTCTGATTCACAAGACCTAGAAGGGAAAGTGTGGTCTAGGAATTTGTATTATTTAGAAGCTTTCAGTTTTATTCTCAAGGAAGCACTCGTGTTGAGTAAAGGATAATGCCCCAGTCCTAGTTAGAAAAAACACGGGTAGATTTGAGTCATCGAGTGTTTTACTTGATGGTACGGGACACCTGGGAAGGTGCACCACTGAAAAGAACCAATAAAATCCAGGAGAGGAGCAATATTGACAAATTTTATCTTATCTATAATTTTCCTATTGGCTGGTCTCATTATTTTATATCCATTCTTCTGGTTTACAAAGGGATGGAAGTGAATTTAAAGTTTAGCTAATTAAAACAACAATACTGTCCAATCCATCACACCAATCTAGGCAAACTATTCATTTATGATAAGAAACAGAACCATCCAATGACCCAATAAAATGGAACATTCTTTAAAGCACATTTGGCAAATCATGTCCTAGCATGTAATCCTAACAGATTTTCCAATGAGAACGTGGAGACTGAGAGAAATATGGTAACTTACTAAGGTCACAGAGCTCCAAGTAGCCCAGACAAGACAAGAATTCAAACCTTAGTAATGTGATTCCTTACTTATTCCCTTAAACTATTTAGCTATGTCAGCTCTCAAGGGCCTACCTCTGTGGCACCTGAAATCTTAAGAAAGGCACACAGTTCTGGCACACAGAACTGAGTAGATGTGGTGTAAAGAAGTGAGGATAAAGACCTGCTTTGTGAAAGAGTTTATTCCTCTCTCCAAGATGAAGTCTTTGATCAGAAACTAAAACTGGAGGGACCCTGGAGATCAGCTAATCCCACCCAGTAGGTTACAGATGAGGCAAAGATAAGGAATCTACAGGAAAACTTCCTTTCCTGATGGGACACAGGTACCTACTAGATGCAACGGGGGCATTAAAATGTGACCGAGTAAAATAAGGTGGAATTATAACTCGTGACTTTCTACTGATATGTAATTCAGTGTTCTTCCCCCATTCACTGTGATAAATGAACAAAAAGAAGGGCAGAAGTGGAAGAGATCTGAATCCATACTCCAAAGGAGGCTTTCCTCTACTGAACAGCACAAGCACTTTTAGATCAGTGGCATACTCTATTTGCGTAAAAAGTATTGGCTGTGGGCTTCCCTGGTGGCGCAGCGGTTGAGAGTCCGCCTGCCGATGCAGGGGACTCGGGTTCATGCCCCGGTCCGGGACGATCCCACGTGCCGCGGAGCGGCTGGGCCCGTGAGCCATGGCCGCTGGGCCTGCGTGTCCGGAGCCTGTGCTCCGCAACGGGAGAGGCCACAACAGTGAGAGGCCCGCGTACCGCAAAAAAAAAATCGGCTGTTTTCAAAGTTTCTCAATGTTCATTTTATTGTAAGCAACAAAACAAAAACAACACAAAAAACAGACAAACACAAAACCTTAAATGCATCTGAAAAAGGCCTGGATTTATTTAGATTTTCCAGACAGGATTAAGCCTAATATTCTAATTTTCAGTGGCGTTCACACTGTTGCTGTTTTCCTTGCCTTTTTTTTTCTATCCTATTTTTACCTTTCTTTTAAAAAGTTGTTGTTGTTGTTGTTTTTGGTGAGGAGGGGGAATTTTACCAGTCCTACCGGCAAGAACATGTTCGTTCATAAACACATGGAGATTCTTATTTTCATGAAAGTCCTTTTTCTTTCCATGGAAGACTCTTTGGAAGCGTAGATCTCATTTGGAATGGCAGCGAGTAGTGAAAATTCATTTTTAGCATTTTGCCCATCATTTCTGCAAGGCCAATATTCTCCTCTGGAAAGATGGCATTAGCTGTGTCCTCAAAAAACAGTCTCTATTCCTTAAAATTGTTCCAGGTCACCAATCTCAGGTTACTATTTATTCTTACAAGATGGAAAGGGTTAATGATTTGACTCTGTTTTCCTTGAGAGTCTTTCCAATTCAATTTCCAGGTGTCCAAAATTGGCCCGTAACAAAAAAAAATACTGCAGCAGCTACTGTCTTCCATAACATTTTTTCTCTCTTGACTCTAATTTGGATTATAAATTCAGTCAGAAAAACCTATCTCTAATTTCACTGGGAACAAATGCAAAATGGTCAAATGACACACAGTTCTGAGCTCCTTGATGCAGAAATTAGATGGAGGGCGTCAACTGATTGGGATATTCTGACCTTTTCCCCTTAAAAAGTATAGTAGGGAAAATAGGTTTGGATGACGGTCTATGTTTAAAATATTCTACATTAACAATTTAGACAACTTCTTTGGTAAAGAAAATGGAAAGTTGGCATAAGCACCAACACACATACTTCAAGCCACGGCAAAGTATCCAAAGTCTATTTTACACTCTGCCTCTCTACATATGGACATGCAGTATGTAACAGACACAGTTCTATGAAATGCCCAATATTAGAGGAAATGTGTTTTATTTAAGTGACAAGTAATAAGTCATTCTCTGCATATATTATGAAAAAGAGCATTAGAAACTGGAATGTTGTTTTTGTGGGTTTGTGTGTGTGTGTGAAAGTCTGTTTGATCTCTATAGAACTGCAGTAAATAGAATTTTTTTTCAAAAGTCACTTCCAAATGAACAAAGTAAACCACAGAATTAAAAAATTAACTGGAAAATTTGAATTGTGTAGGCAATTGATTCTGCCTTTTAAATGTACCTTCTTTTGAATTACACTGTTTGGACTTTTTCAATATATGTGTGTGTGGTTTAATTCATACCTTCATATTTTCAGAAGAAGCAGAGACTTATTTTGGTTTGGAAAAAAATCTGCTAAACAACATATAAAATTAGACAAGATATTCTCTTAAATCAATGAGTTATATATGTACGTGTGTTTGTGTGTGTGTCACTCTGTTTGAAACTTAGTTTGTTGGTTTGTCCAATCCTTAGTAATCTTCACTGTGCTTCAATTACAGTCCACTTGTTATGAGTCAGATATTTTCTGAATAAGATAGCCATTTTTTTAAATTTAATGTTCAGTTGAAGATGTGACGAAGAATCTCTTTTTATAGACCAAATGTAGACTCCTCAGTATAATGATAACTTTTGTTAGTGTGACAGATCAAAACAAATAGTTGCAGTATCTTATTCATATATATATATATATATATAATTTCATTTTCCAGTGAAATAACAATAATGTTTACATTATATACTTTAATATGCCTAAGGAATAGGCATGTAACTATTATTCCCAGTCTGAAGTAAGTAGTCTGTTACACATCCTTGATGAAGTACAAAGTACAAAAGAAATATAGAGGGACGCAAGTGGAGGTACAATAGAAATAGTTCCCTTTTTTATGCTCTGAAGGATGCATGACAATAAAAAAGAACACTGTACATGTCCCCACTTCTATAAACATTAGTGGCAGGGTAAAAGTGTTAATCTCAGAAGTGGCATTGAGTTTTTACAGAATTAGAATGGAGGTATAGATTGTTTTTTAGTTTGTATTGTCCATAAGTTAAAAAAAAAAACCTTTTAATCTCCTTACATAGTACTGATAAATTAGAAAAAAAACAAGTAGTAAATTCAACCTTCTATCTATACAATATTGACTTTCCTAGGTGCTTTCACATATGTCAGTTATTTGAGATCAGCCTTTTAGGTAAGTAATATAGGTATTATCAACATCCCAGATATGAAATATTGTAAGTTGGTAAAAGCAAAAAGTAAACCAATGTAACTATGGTTGCTGATCCTTCCAACAACCCTGTGACATTGACAGGGGAGGTATTTTCTCTCATCTTCAGAGAAGAAAACTGAGGTTGTCGGTAGAATCAGGTTGCACGGAAGAACGTGACCAAGCCTGGTTTGAGCCACATGCAAAGGGCCACCTAATTTCCACTCTCCCAGAGTTTACCCAAATTCCATTCCATATTTCTCTAAAAGTGCAGAATCTATCTTAACCAAAGGAAAAGTGGCTTTTTCCTCAGGATCTTCCAGATTCTCAATGTGCTTAAGAATCTCCAAGAGAAGTACTACTCATCATGAAATGTTTTCAAAGTTTTTGGATCCTGAAATCTTTCTTTGTTTCCTTTTCTTCTTGTTATTATCCCCCTATTAAAATCTTCTGGAACCACTGTTTAGCAAAATACAGTGTGGGCAACGTTGCACTCTACCTTTGTAAGCAAAAATAGAAACTGTTTTTCCTTTAGAGTATTTTGTTAAAGTTTGGGAAAAGTAGTACCTGATGTGCTGAAACCAAAGAATGAAGCCCCAAGAGCACGGTTCCCACTCATTCCTGGGCAATCGTCTTCTGAAAAATCCTGAAGGTCCCTTGGAAATACCTTCAGCCCGTTAGACCTAACTCCATAGTCGAGAGCAGCTCCTCTCTTTGCAGGGTTGATGATAACAACGACGATGATGGTGATGATTTCATTTCTGTGTTAGTTTCCCAGGGAAGCCATACCAAGTTACCATCAACATGGTGGCCTAAAACAACAGAAATTTATTCATTCGTAGTTCAGGAGTTTAGAATTCTGAAATCAAGATGTCCGCAGGTCCATGCTTCCTCTGAAGGTTCTAAGAAAGAATTGTTTCTCGCATCTGCCTTGCTCCTGGTAGCTCTTAGTAATCCCTGGCATTCCTGGGCTTGTAGCTGCGTTACTTATTCTCTGCCACCATCACCACGTGGCCTTCTGCTCTTTGCACCCTCTCTTCTTCTTCTAAGAACACCAGTCACTGGATTTAAGACCGACTTTCATCAAGTATAAACTCATCATAACCTAATTACAACTGCAAAGCCCCTATTTTCAAACAAGATCGTGTTCTAAAGTTCCTGGTGGGCAGGAATTTGGGGGGAACACTGTTTAACCCACTACAGCTTCCAAAAAAGCTTTCTATTGGAAGGAAAGGTGAAGCTACTAAAATTAATGTCTGAAGGTTTTAGGTTTAGAAAAAGGAGAACTGGTAACGTCTTATATGATCATGCAGCAAAGCAAAAGCAAGCAGGATTCCTAACTGCATAAAGAAATGGAAGGGACACTTTTGAATATAATGTATTGCATAAAAGCATAGAGACAAATGTAAGTGCATACTACGACTCACAGTGTGCTTCAGTAAGATTTTCCACTGATGGCAAATTGACAGTGATTTTGTGTTTCTCACATTGCGTAAAGGTTGAGGATTGTCTGTAGGTACCATTCCATCCGTCATCATGTTATTAGTCATCTCAGTAAAAATAATTCACTAATCCAGAACATTTATCAGAAGAACGTCGTTTAGCTCCATATGTATGTAGAGATAATGGAAGAGGGTATTGTGAGACAGTGATTAAGGATACAGAAAAACCACCTTGAGAAGCACTACAGAAATCTTAGGAGTGGGGCTTATCTACATAGAAACAGAAAAGCATAACTCACAAAATACTGGGAAATGCTGTTGGCTAGAAACTGATTTGTTTCCCTTTATTTCTTTGTCAAGATTTCATAGAGAACATAAGAGGGTACAAATAATTTTTGTTTCTTAGTCCAGATGAGTGGTTTGCAAACTTGAACCTGCATCAGACTCATCTGGAGGGCTTGTTCAAACAAAGATTGCTAGGTCTTAAAACTACAATTCAAAAAGATCCATGCACCCCTATGTCCATAGCAGCACTATTCACAATAGCCAAGACATGGAAGCAACCTAAGTGTCCATGGACAGATGAACAGATAAAAAAGATGTGGTATATATACACAATGGAATATTACTCAGCCATAAAAAAGAATGAAATAATGCCATTTGCAGCAACATGGATGGACCTAGAGATTATCATACTAAGTGAAGTTAAGTCAGAAAGAGAAAGACAAATACCATGTGATATCACTTATATGTGGAATCTAAAATATGACACAAGTGAACTTATGTACAAAACAGAAACAGACTCACAGACACAGAGAACAGACTTGTGGTCACCAAGGTGGGGGGTGGGGGTTGGGGGGAAGGGATGGATTGGGAATTTGGGATTAGCAGATGCAAACTATTATATACAGAATGGATAAACAACAATCTCCTACTGTATAGCACAGGGAACTATATACAATATCCTGTGATAAACCATAATGGAAGAGAATATGAAAAAGAATGTATATATATTATATATATATATATATATATAACTGAATCACTGTGCTGTACAGCAGAAATTAACACAACATTGTAAATCAACTATACTCCCCAAAAAAATTTTTTTTGAAAAGTACAGAGAGGTAGATAGAGACAGGGAGAGGGTCTGGAGTAGACCCTACTGAGAGGGTCTCAGTAGGTCTGGAGTGTAGTTCCAGAATTACTTGCCTCTACAATGTTCTTAAAGAGATATTGATGTTGGTGGGCTAGGAACACACTTTGGGAACCACTGGTCTAGAGGAATCAAAGATCAAATCAAGTGGAATGAAGTATTCACAAAATACAAATTAATTCCAACCATTTATGAGAATATTTTAAAAGATTTTCTCCCTTTCATTCCAGGGGTAAAAGCTTTACATTGCATATGCTAATACTTAATATTAATGCAACTCAAGAGCTGGAGAAGGGCGGTAGACAAGGATTCTCATATGGAGGAAAAAGAGGGAAAAATATCATAGAACTTCCATATTTTTATGCTCTTTATGTTTCTTTAAAGGGTACATATCTAATATTTTTGCACTGTATTACATGTATATTAACTCATTATTGAATTTGTGTTGCGAGCTACATATTTGAGTCCTCCAATATTTCATATGTTGAAACTCTATTCCCCAATGGGATGGCTTTAGGAATTGGGGTCTTTAAGAAGTAATTAGGTTTAGATGAGGTTGTGAGGGTAGAGCTGCCGTGATGGGGTTAGTGTCCTTATAAGGAAAGGTAGAGACTATATCTCTTTCTTCCAATGTGAGGATACAGGGAGAGCATCCTCTGCAAACCACGAAGAGAGCTCTCAACATGAACGCATCGACCTGCACCTTGATCTTGGACTTCCAGCCTCCAGAACTGTGAGAAATAAATGTTTGTTGTTTAAGCTTCCCTGGCCATGGTCTATTCTGTTATAGCAGCTCAAGCGGGCTAAGACAATTACTAAATGAGTGAACAGGTGCAAAGTGCTAAGAAGAGGGCCTGGCACATAGCAAACATTCTGTGTTCATTGTCATTATGAAAACCGCCACACAACATAGCAGATGATGAAATAAATCCTTCAAGTTCTCCTCTGTCTCTGCCCACTCCTGGCAAATAAAGAGTGTTCATAGTTTGAGGTACATCCTCCTAGAATTTTTTATGCATACATACATGGAGAAATACACTTTTCATTTTTGCATAGTTGGGTTACTTAAAATACACGTATTATTATTTTTTTTTTTTGCGGTACGCGGGCGTCTCACTGTTGTGGCCTTTCCCGTTGCAGAGCACAGGCTCCGGACACGCAGGCTCAGCGCCATTGCTCACAGGCCCAGCCGCTTCGCGGCATGTGGGGTCTTCCTGGGCCGGGGCACGAATCCGCGTCCCCTGCATCGGCAGGCGGACTCTCAACCACTGCGCCATACGTGTGGGAAGCCCACACGTATTATTTTTGCACCTTGAACTTCTCATTCAAATATCATGACAATTTTACTGTGACAGTTCACGAGCATCTGCAAAATTCTCTTAGTTTTATAGAAGTACCGTAATCTTTACTTTTGTGTAGTTATTATTACATTTATTTTATTAGTATTGTATAGAAGCAATGTGTATATATGGTTAAAAATAATAAAAGTGAGGGCTTGTAGCAGATGAGCAAAATTTTCCTACTCTCCCACCTCCTTCCTAATCATTGCTTCATTCTCCCATTTTTCTCTACAAAAGCAACCACGGATTTAGATTCTTGTTCTGTTTTAAAATTTAATCTCTTGGTGGTTAGGCTATGACTTTAGCTGATATACCTTTATGGCGTGACTTTGTGGAACTTTAATGAGCCAGTGTTGGGCTAATTTACTAAATGATTCTAAATGGCAAGATAAAGAAAACCCAATTCCACTGGAGAAAAGATGCTAATTCCAAACAAAATAAACTATACATCACCATTTCAAATGAGATGAAATCCTTTTTTGAAAGGTACTTTTCTAGTGCAGAAACAAATCAGCTCTATTTTTAACCACCCAGGCAGTTAAAAGTAAGGATAAGCTGTGAATTATACATTAAATATTGTTTATAAACTTTCTAGTGGGGCTTATGTGTCGGGTTCATGTGAATGAGAGGGAACAGAATCAAGCTTTTTTAAAAACTTGATATAAATGCCATTCTCAGATTGTTTGGCTTCTAGAACCCAGATAACCATTACACTGTGGCAGGATGTAAGTGCTATCAATCTCAACTCTATTTCAAGTTGAAACTTTCGGCCAAACATGGCAAAGTATAAATGTAATTGCTTTTTTTTTCCCCAAGCCTTAAACCTTATCTGGCTGAAATGAAACAAGAGGGGGAAAAAGTCTTTAATTTTGTTTTATATACACCAGGAGGAAAACAGAAATCTTTCATCTGAAATCGTTCTGACATTTTGACAATGTATAAAGTGAGGGTCTTCCAATGCCTGACTGGAGTCATTTCCAGTAACCAAGGGTTTACACATGTTGAAATGTCTGTGAGATTCAGAATTTCTCTTGGTCACTGGGATTTTCTTTGTATCGTGATGACAGAAACAAAGGTTCCCACTACGCTCAGGGAATGTAGGCAACTGAATTACTCAAAATGTCTAGATCTTCCTCCTTTTTTCACTGAAGCCTCAGTGGAAGCTGTTTGTAGAACACTAGGGCTTAAAATCAGTCATTTAAAGAAAGCTTTCCCATTATATTTTTCTTCCTTAATAACATATTTGCTATTATACAGCAACGTTCTTTGTCTTAGTTTAGTTTCTTCCTATAATTTAATCTTATTGTTAAGAATTTCACATCAAGAAAAATTATTCAGGTCCTGGAAATAGGTAAGAGAGGCTTCCTGTTGAGTGAAGCACTGGGAATTCTCTAGAAGCTCCCCAGGGACTGTGTGATTCCACAGGAGTGTGCGTCTTTGGAGTGTGCGTCTTTGGAGTGTGCGTCTTTGGAGTGTGCGTCTTTGATTGATTTGCCATCGATGAGGCTCTCTGACAACTTTGAAGGAGTTAAATGGTGAAAAACGGGGAGTGATGCAAATGTTTCCTGTTCATGGCCATGCAAATTACTTTTGCCTGTTAGAGAATATACATTTCTGTAAGTCATAGTCTCACTTGAACCACGTTTAACACCTTACTGGTCTCCTCGTTAATTAATGAGTCAAATAAAATATTTGTTCTGCGTTCCCTGTATGTAAGTCATATTTTTGAGTTTTGAAAACACATACCTTAACAGCTGTCATTCATGGAGGCTGTGAATCTCTTGAAGGTTAGAAGTTATTTCAGAAGCAGTCGATTTCCAGACGTGTGTAAATCCTACAAAGATGAATTTCTCACCCGTCATGTGGACACAGCATTTCTTGTCTTTCAAGGAAACAGTAAATCTAACAGAAGTTATATTTGGAAGCCGGGCAAATCTCAATTTCAGGTCTCCAGAGAAAACGCAAAAGGAGGAGAAGAGTGCCTTCTTAATGCACAGCGAAACCTTTAAATGTCATTTTTTTTTTCTGGGTCCGCCACGAGGGCCAGAGCTCTGTGTTGGAGGGGGTCATCGAGAGGACGCGACCGCCGGCTGACCGTGGAGCTGAACCCAGTGATCCGAGGCGCCTCACCTCTCCCCGGCCTTGAAATGTACATTCCGCCCACCTTCTCCAAAGTAGGAGCCGTTTCCAAGGACGCAACGCAGCCTTGAGCAAGCGGTGTGTTATATACCCGTGTGGATGGAATAAGTGACTGAACCCCGTTAAGGCTTCTAGTCAAACTTTTGTTGTTGTTTTTTTTGCGGTACGCGGGCCTCTCACTGTTGTGGCCTCTCCCGTTGCGGAGCATAGGCTCCGGACGCGCAGGCTCAGTGGCCACGGCTCACGGGCCCAGCCGCTCCGCAGCATGTGGGATCTTCCCGGACCGGGGCACGAACCCGTGTCCCCTGCATCGGCAGGCGGACTCCCAACCACTGCGCCACCAGGGAAGCCCCAGACAAACTTTTAAGATTCTGGCCGTGGATGTGAAGACCTGCTCTTCTCTCTGTGCCCAGGACAAGCCTCGGATGTAAGTTCCCTGTTTCTGAAACCTGCCACCTCCCGGTCTGGAGGTGCTGCCTCTTTTTTCTTCCGTGTCTGCCTGACCTTCGTGCACCAGGGCCCGTTTTGGAACCAACACTCTATCTTCTCGCCTTCCCCCACCCGCCATCTCTTCTCTGGGTTCAAGTCTGAGGAACTAGAGCAGAACAGCTTAGAACTGAGGATCCAGCATCCCTGCATCCTTGGTCTGGCTCTCAGACTAGTAGCTGTGTGTCCTTAAGAGAGATGCTTAACCACCCTCTGCCTCAATGTCCTCATTCATAAAAGGAGACGATAATAATTATACTGTCGGGATGATTTCATTGGCTGGTAAATGTAGGTGCACTTTGAATAGTAGTACTTGATGTCTGGAACCTGGATGAAGGGGAGCTGTGGCTTCCGCCTTCCACTAATGAGAGCAGACAGGAATGGATTTTCTGTAAAGTATCTTCTCACGTTAAATCTCTGAATATATGAATCTAAGCGGCATCTTACACCTTCATCAGGACATTATTACTGCCTCCAGAATAAACGTTTGGAGGATTTGCTCTTTACTGTTAGCTCTCCATGAGTTCTGCATTATGGCTTCGGTTCTTTCATTTGCATTTAATATCAACATAGTTTCAGGGACTTCGCTGGCCGTGCAGTGGCTGACTCTGCGCTTCCACTGCAGGGGGCACGGGTTCAATCCCTGGTCGGGGAACTAAGATCCCCACGTGGTGCACGGTGTGGCCAGAAAAAATAAATAAATAGGTAAAATCAACATAGATTCAGTCGCTTTCTCTCTCCCACTTCAAATGTTCAACATTAACTCTTCTGCGACTACTTTGCTCTTTTCTCCACCTCTTTCACTGTGCTCTCCGAAACCTTCCTACTTCCTTGAATCTGCCATATATTAGATTTATTATGATTTTTCACTGCAGTCTCAATAAGTTTGGTTGCTGTTGTTCCCTCGGGTGAGGACTCTATTTTCTCATCTTCTTGTCCGTCTCAGGGCTTATATAATATCCGGCAGGTAGTACACACTCAGTAACTGTTTGCAGATTGAATACATAGAAGAAAAAGTGGATGCATGAACCATAAGACCAGTGAGATTTCTATTCTTTATCACATTTGAAAATTCCACCCTTTCTTTGATGTCTTGTTGGAGTTTCACGGAGTGAATGAAGACCTCTTTGATCATCTGAGACCTCAGAGATGTTCTTTTTAAAAAATTACTCCAGGATTAGAATACAACTTCTTTCCCTCCCCCGCTTCTTCTTTATTATTATTACTAAATTATTTGTTTTGAAGGCTGATACGTCTTGAGGGTAAGGACAATGTGATATGGTTTGGTACCACCTTCAGCTGCTCACACAGTGTCAGATTCATGTTAGGTACTGAGTAAATTTTAACTTAGTGAAGGTTGTCCCTTTTTTTTTTTTTTTGGCGGTACACGGGCCTCTCACTGCTGTGGCCTCTCCCGTTGCGGAGCACAGGCTCCGGACACGCAGGCTCAGCGGCCATGGCTCACGGGCCCAGCCACTCCGCGGCATGTGGGATCCTCCCGGACTGGGGCACAAACCCGAGTCCCCTGCATCGGCAGGCGGACTCCCAACCACTGGGCCACCAGGGAAGCCCAAGGTTGTCACTTTTCCCATCAATTCATCAAGGGGCAAGAAGCCTCCGTGAATTTCCAAAGGCAAGTACCTGAGAAACCTCCAAGGAGTTTGTGGTCGATTTAACCTAACCTGGCTTCAGAGCAGGCAAATGAGTTGCCGATTTTGTCACTTTGAGTTTCTAAGTTGTGAGCCACGCTAACTATCAACAACTCAATTTTTAGAAAAGACAGAGGAAAAGGAACAGGAAAACAATGCAGCTGTAGGGAAAGTCAGGGGAGACGGGCGTCGGGTACAGATGAAAACGCAGACAGAAGACTCAGTGCATTAGAACTCTGCTAAAGGAGAGGTGATTAGAAGCCGATGAGAAAGAACCTTACTGAATGAAAAGACAAAGCTATGCTTTGGCTGTAGGGGCATTTGTTCTGCAGGAGTGTCACACTTTTGAAAGTCTTTGGTTGTTAGTAACAAATATACTTAAATGGCATAAAAACAAAATGACACACAGGGCTGAAGGCTGTGAACCAGTCTGGCAGTACGTAGTTCCACGTTCTGGTTCCTGGGCCTCTTTTCCTTCCTTGGGTTTTGATTGTTTTTTCTGTCAACCAGGGGATGAAAGAGAATAGCAGGCATGTTTTCAATTTCTGGAAAGTTGCAGGATACCCCCGTTACTATTAATTGCAATACACCTTCTGTATTTCTTTTTCAAAAGAAGTGTTGGATTAGGAAATGTACAGGCTCATCAACCAAAGACAGAATGCTGGCTACCAGTTGGACCTCACAGGATATTTTTGGAAAAAAATCCTGGAATGGTGAATGGAAAAAGGACAATCTAAGAGCAAGCCCCACCATTGAAAAGCCATGCACAGGCACGTTTGATTCTGAAATCCCATCTCAGGTCTATAAACTTGGAAAAATGTATTTTCTTTTTTTCTTGTACTGTGTCAATCATTTGTAAGACACCAGAAACGAACTACCCGTTTTATTTTCAAGTTTCTCTAAAATTGTGAAAGGAGAACTGAATGAAATAACAACAGGCCTGCTGTCTGGCAGAGGATAAAGCATGATTTCAGAAAACCATAAGACCCTTAAAAAAAAAATGCCAGCATTCAAACAATGCCTAGCCTAGGACGGAGCCACAATTTCTCACAGATAAACAATTTCATAGATTTGACCATTTATCATTTTCTTGCGCTGTGCCCACAAAGTGACGATAAATATAAAACCATGTCAGCCTTGCCACAAACTATGATTTTTGAGAAATAAGTTAAAAATGAAGTTGTTCAATGTTTTGACACTTTTTTTTGGCATAAACGATACCATGCAAGTCTTTCGAGTTTTACCCCTTATTTCACGTTTCAGTGTATTTATCACTTAGTACCCATTGGTTCTGTTTTTACTTAATTGAAGTAGACTTTTGGACACACATTCCATCCAACCACTATAAGATTTCTGATGCATCAGTGCCGATGTCAAAGGCTTTAATGGCCTGGATTCGGATAGAAAGGTAAAGTTTCCACATCGTCACCATCATGATATAATGAACATACATGAAAATAGGGAGGGTGGGAGGGAGGAAGATGCAAGAGGGAAGAGATATGGGAACATATGTATATGTATAACTGATTCACTTTGTTATACAGCAGAAACTAACACACCATTGTAAAGCAATTATACCCCAATAAAGACGTTAAAAAAAAAAAAAGCTCTGAGAATGTTGGAGTTACTCCTTTGGGTCCCACTTAGGATGTTTCTTCCATGACATGCTGCCTCTAAAGATGTATTATTTGTTTATATTACTAATCTGTTTACTTCTCGTGTACCCACACTAATGTACAGGGAGCCTCAGAGCTGGTGACCTCTTCCACCACTCTTAAGAGAGCTTCTTTATGTTGCTTTCAAAGTGAGAAGCAGTAGGAATAATATTTATAATGGGAAAAGGATGTGCTAAGGGGGTCAGACAGACCTGGAAGCAAAGCCCAGCTCTGTCTTTTAACAGCTATGTAACTTCTCTGACTCTTAGTTTGTTCATCCATGAAATTGAGATATTAAGACGGACTCTGCCTGTGATGTTTCCAGGGTTTGAAATAATGTAGGTAGGTCTTTAGTAAGTATTAGCTAGTATTAAACAGTATTTCACTCCTTTTGTCACAATTGACCGATTAGGTAGAAATTCCTGTCCCATAGGAGTCTATCATGATTATGACCTATCTAGGGCCTTCCAGACAAAACAATACATGAGGTCATCATATCTTCTTTTCTTACAGATGTCTTTCCTCTGGAGACTTATGGATATACCTCCCCTACACACTGTCATTTTCAACTGCCGGCAGAAACAGGTCAGTCTCATTTTATTAAAATAATAAACAGAAGGTAATCGGGGAATCATTTCTGTCTTCTGCATTCCCAGATTCCCCAGAAAAGTTGAAAACTGTTAACAGACTGGTGGCATTGCTAACAAATCATGGGGCCAGAGGAAATGCAACACTCTCCAGCAGACATTTTCCAAATGGTGGAATTACTTTTCTTATTTACAAAATGAAACAAAAGAGCTGCATTATTTCAGCAAAACTTTTGGAGAACAATATTTAACCCATTCATTGAATGGGTAGTTGGGCTTTTGCATGATAAATGAATGAAAACTTATCTTGTGTGCCCGAACTTTTAAGTAGAAAATGAGACAAAGGAGTAGTTGATATCCAAACCTTCAATGCCCGTTAACAAACTTCTGCAAAGTTTTGCTACATATAGTTTGCCCTCTGTATCCACGGTTGTGGAACCCATGGATACAGAGCGCCAACTGTGCTAAGTTGCTTTATATAAAGAACTTGAGCATCCACAGATTTTGGTATCTGAGGCGGTCCTGGAACCACGGGATGACTGTATATCTGAAATCATATAATTTAATGCATTTTAAAGCATACATTGCATGGTTCTTAACAAATGAAACTATTGAAATTTGTCCAGCAACTACAAATACCTGTAGGATTATCACAAATATCACCTTCTTTTTCCTCAATTTGATAATAAGAAGTTAATCATATCAGATGTCGCCCTTATCAAACATACTTAATTTCTTTTAATGCTTGAGATTAAGAATGAACTACTGCAGACATTTGCCACCCTGATTCATGTTGCTCTGAAATTTCCACAGTCACATATGTTGCTGTTTTAAAGAAATTAATTCATACCTAAGATACAGTTCTTGAGAGTTCTTAGAACTGATGTTGCGTCTCAAACCACCCCCCAAGCTGAGGTATTACAGCTGAAGAAGATGAGAAGTAGCCTCACGATAGGGAGCTGTCTGAGCATCCTTTAAGTGAAATGTGTTCGCCCATAAACAAAGGAGTTGAATGATTCCATTGGGTAAATGAAAACTTTCCCCCGTAGCCCATGTTGCAGAAAAACCCATAAATTGGTTTCCTAATCATTTTGCTTAACATATATATTTTAGATGATGAGTAATTTGAAAGCCTGATGGAAACATTCTATTTAATTTTCTTTCAAACGTGGGCCAGAGAAAGAGAAATCAAAGGATGATTGTACGATGGATAAATAAATAAAAAACATGCGTGAAAGAAAGGTAGTGAAGGAGATCAGTAAGTTTGCTACAGCATAACACTTATTTGAACGTGTCTTTTGGACTTTATGCTTTTATGAATAGCACCAATGGGAAATGTTATAATTTGAGTCAACCCTGCTGATTCTCAGTCTGAAGGGCCCATTCCTTATGAGACCTCTCCCTCATATATAGATTTATATGTTCTCCCCCATTAGGCCAGGATAGGTTGTGTTTTATTAGGATTAGTGCTTTTATTGTGTGTACAAAATACATAGGAAACAAATCTACACCCCCGCTTTGAACCTGATTCTCTCAGGGATTATTCAAAGGAAAAAAAAGATACTTTTTAGTTTCCTAGGCTACAGCCGTCACTGAGAAAGAGCCCCTCTCCCATCACTGCTTCAAAACCTGTCTTTCTTTCATGCATTTTATTTTTTCCTTCCTAATGTTGAGACATGCTTCTCATTTTTCCCCATGGACTTCACTGTTTTGTGATATCAGATTTTTTTCCCCCTTCTAAACTCTGTCCCAGTCCTCTCTTTCTGTGAGATACAAATTACAATCGTTCTCCTTGACTGCTGAGGACATTTTCTTGGAGACATTTATAGATACAAATGCTTCCCCTAGTTTCTTCATATAGATTGCATTCCACGATAATACATTTTGAGCAATTGAATGGAAAGACTCAGCAATGTGATGTGGAAGGCAAGAAGGAAGTTCACCATGGATGGGAAAGGAAATGAACCACCGGCGATGAGATAAATGTGTACAATAAATATACCATTGTACCTCAGGGGATGACAGAGGCACTGCACCTAATGGCTACAGACCATAGGAAAGCCATAAAAATGACATAAAATAGAAGAGTGTACTATTCCCAATAGGCACCCACCCAAATGTCGCTATAAACCTAGCAGCACCACAGAAACAGATGAGCAGAAAAATTTCCATGATGCATGGACCACCAGTGGGGCTCAGAGAGATATGATTTAATTGTAGTTTTCTGGCTTATCTTTTCAAAGCAGTTTGCATAGGAATGTGATTGTGAATGAAGTAGGAACTCACTTCAGTTTCCAAAAGCAACTTAAACTACACTTCATTTATAAAGTCAGTAAGGGGGTATGTATACTACTATTAAGACTCACATTGGCTACTGTTAAGGAATTATACAATTATTAAGGAACAATAATACATTATTATCAAGGAATTATTAAGGCTTTTATTAAGGAATAATAATCAAATTCATGAGTCAGGGATAATTACCTTCTTTTAAAGAAATTATGGTTTCCAAATATGTATATATAAATTTTTAAGGTTTTAAAATTGTGAAATATAAATGGTGAAGAAAACATAGAATAGTTTCATATCCAGCTGAATGAATTGTAAGAAAAAGGACACCTGTGTTGCACCTGAGTCAAGAAAGAGGATGTTCCTGCATCCCAGAAGCTTCCTCGTGTCTCTTCTCTATCATAAACTGCTCCCTCACCCCTGGTGGCAACCACTTTCCCGATGTTTTAATAGCTTTCTTGAGCCACAACTGACTAAACATATTTAAAGTCTGCAGTTTGATACACTTTGCCATATTTCAATGCTGATAAAACAATGATCATGGGCTTCCCTGGTGGCGCAGTGGTTGAGAGTCCGCCTGCCGATGCAGGGGACACGGGTTCGTGCCCCGGTCCGGGAAGATCCCACATGCCGCGGAGCGGCTGGGCCCGTGAGCCATGGCCGCTGAGCCTGAGCGTCCAGAGCCTGTGCTCCGCAACGGGAGGGGCCGCAACAGTGAGAGGCCCGCGTACCGCAAAAAAAAAAAAAAAAAAAAAATCATCATCAGGACGATGAACATGTACATTAGCCCCCAGAGTCTCCTTGTGCCCCTTTATAACTTTATAATTCCTCTTTCTGCATTTCTATCCCCATCCCCAGGTACCCAATCATCTCCTTTCTGTCTCTATATTTTAGTTTGAATTTTCTAGGATCTTCCATACATGGAAGCATACAGTTGTACTATTTTCTTGCCTTTCTGCTTTCACTGAGCATAATGGTTTTGAGATTTGACCTTGTTGTGGTATTTATTCATAGCTCATTGTTTTACATTGCTGAAGAGTAGTCTATTACAAATGGATAAACATTTTTTTTTTATCCATTTACCTGTTAATGCACAAATGCACCTTTGCCAGATTGGGATCATTACACATGTAAACTCACTGTGAACATTTCTGTACATGTTTTTATACAGACACATGCTTTCCCTTAGGTAAATACTGAGTAGAAGAGCTGGGCTATACTGTATTATTTTAAAGGTTTAGATAACTGCCAAAGGATTTTTCCAAGGTGCTTGTATCTGTTTACATTCCTACCAACACTGTATGAGAATTTCAGTTACTCTACATCTTTGTCAAAACTTCATATGGTCAGTCTTTGAATTTCAGCAATTCTGTTAGGTGTGGAGTCATATCTCATTGTTTTTAAATTTCATTTTCCAAATGACCAATAGTGTTAAGGAAATTTCCATGTGCTTATCTGCTATCTGTGTATATATTCTTTGGTAAAGTGTCTGTTAAATAATTTCCTCATCTTTTTAAAATTGATCATTTGCTTTTTCATATTTGAGTTTCAAACATTCTTATATAGTATGGATATAAGCCCTTTATCAGTTACATGATTTGCAGATCTCTTCTCTAAGTCTTTGGTGACTTCATTTCCTTAACAATGTCTTAGGAAGGACAGAGATGTTTAATTTTGGTAAAATACAGCTTATCAAATGGGTTTTTAATGGTTCATGCCTTTCGTATTAGAGTCTAATAAATTTTTATACAGCCAAAGCCAACAAAGATTTTCTCCAAGGTATAGTTAAGAAATGTTATAGTTTTACATTTGACAGTTAGGTCTGTGATCCATTTTCTTTTAAATTTTGTATGTGGTACAAGCATGGATCAAAGCTCCTTCTTTTTATTTTTTTTTTCCCCCACATGGGCATCCAACTGTTCCAACACCATTTATAGAGAATCTTAAATATTCCTTTCTCAATAATTTCTAAAACAAGAAGAGAGAAAAATCAGTAGGCATATAGAAGTATGTAGATAATGTATTTTGAATCAAAATAAAACTTTGTAAGGTGATGGAGAATTGCTGTGGTTTTTAACACTATAAAAGTGAGAATAGGGCTTCCCTGGTGGCGCAGTGGCTGAGAATCTGCCTGCCAATGCAGGGGACACGGGTTCGAGCCCCGGTCTGGGAAGATCCCACATACCGCGGAGCAACTGGGCCCGTGAGCCACAGCTACTGAGCCTGCGCGTCTGGAGCCTGTGCTCCGCAACGGGAGAGGCCGCGATAGTGAGAGGCCCGCGCACCGCGATGAAGAGTGGCCCCCGCTCGCCGCAACTAGAGAAAGCCCTCGCACAGAAACGAAGACCCAACGCAGCCAAAATAAATAAATAGCGTTCCCTTTAAAAGAAAAAAAAAAAGTGAGAATACACTAGGAAATTTTATTCTTTGTTTCCTTTCCCACAGTGGGCCTGATGGAAATCTGTTTTCCTCCCTAGTGTAACGCCTAGGAAATTATTTGGTCTCAATATCCTGCGTGTCCAATTGCCTATTATCAGGAAGATAAAGGTTGTCGATTCTTGGAAATAGTCAAATGCAATGTTTCATTATGGAACTAATTTCTGGTGGGAGTTTTCCATCAGCTGTTGACAATATTTCTATTGATGCTTTCAGAATATTTGAGAAAAAATATGAAAAATTTCTCCCAATCAATGAAAATAAAAATTCTATAAATATTCAGAAAGAATGTCATGAATAGATCATTATGCCAAGTAATTTACCTGGGAACAAATGCAGTTTCGGGCAGAATTCAGATTCCTGGGCTATTTGTGATGACCTAAAATGTCAATTACGATACTAGTAAATTGCCTTTGAAAGAACAGCCCCAGTAACGATCAGGCTTATATGTGTCAGGAGCTGTAATTTTGTATGTTTCAAATACTTAATCTAGAAAAAAGCAGTGAGATTAAAAGTGAAGACAGTGTGCAAGGAAGAAGTAGAAAATAATAATTAAGACCTAACTTTAGACCTAAAATTCTTGAACCACATTAAGCTAAACAGTTATTTTATTTTCCCCAGTTTGAACATCGCATGCTGTTATGTAACAGGACACTACAGATTTATATTCGTTTATTTAGCTTTGCTGAGAGAGAAAACTGAAGCCAGAATTGTCAAGTACACACACACTTAAGAAAATACATTACAACACAGGCACTTTGGAGAGGTAAATCCCTGAGCTGTGTCTCCTTCAACATGTATAAAAATGGAAATGTTTGCAAGACATTCACCTTGAAAACACTAAGAAGATAAACTGTCATCCAGGTTGGCTGCCCTATCCAGCTAATACCTGTTCCATATCTTGTTACCATGAAAGTTTCATAGCTCGTTCACAAGATGTATCCTTGGGACATCTCGACTTTAAGAGATTATTATTAGCTCCTGTGAAATACAACCCAATACGTATGACCCCACTGTTGTTACTCTGTAACTGAGCTAGACTCTACATGGCTTGAATTTACCTAATCGAGAAACATTAAAGGGCTTTATCTTGCTCTCACCATTTGTGATGGTCTGTCTTAAAAATCATACTCTGATTCATTTCTTAAAAGACACAAAAAGGGAAAGATTCTTCTAACACAATAGCCATTTAGATGCTGTGTTGATGATGTATTTGCATCCACTGGCTTAAACATCTTAGGATAAGGAATGATACTGCATAAGAAAATAGTTAAACAAAAAAGCATTATATGTAGAGAATCTGTTCCTTTCCAAACAGACTGCTAATGACTAAGAGTCGATTATGATCTGTTCTGATTCAAAAAGACTGAGATAGACTATTAATAATTTAAAGAACTAGACCTTGGATAAGAGGCTCATTGTTCCGTAAGGTTGTGCTTGCAAAGTGTCCTGACCCGGCTCCCCAGAATTCCCACTTGAGGACCCAGGTTCTCATTCTAGGTGTTAGAAGTAATGCCTGCTGACACAGCTGACTCTTTCCCCAGGGACGCCCTTGGCCTGGAGGCACCTGTGTCCAATGATTTGTCTGTACATCAGGTCTGGCCCCTTTGCCTGGACTTGGGGCCTCTTTGAAGGACCACCCCAGCTGCAGAGCTTCCCTTGGGATTGGCTGAAGCCCTCCTGGCACCTGCTCAAGGCTGCCTCTTGTTCATAGGGAGACCACCCCCAGTTCCAGGCCATGTGGGCCCCTTCCACCTGGCAGGTTGCCTGCGGACAGTTTACTTCTCCCAGACGAGTGAGGGGGAGTCTCTACGGCTCCGATGGAATTAAGACTGAGTCTTACATAATGTGACATAATCACAGGAGGAACAGCCCATCCCATTGCCATATTCTATTGGCTGAAGCAAGTCCGAGACCCCACTCACACTATAAAGGTATTAATACTAGAAGACAAGAATCACTGCAGGGCAGAGTTCAGAGGGTGGGCTTAGGGTCTGTCCACCCAATAGACAGTGGAGACCATGGGTCACTATCTGTTGTTTCTCTGTTTTTGTATCTCTAGAGCCTCTCAGGTTGAATTCCTTCCAATAAACATCTCCATCTCCTTGGTCAGTGATAGATGGAGGAGGGGAAAGGGGAGGGGAGGAGGAAATGAAGAGGGAGAGGGCCACAGGCTCTGAGACTTCAAACCCTTTGTATTAAGTTCACCCATTTTGCCATACTCAGTGCTACCTTATCCTACCCCTGGGTGGTGCCTACTGTCTCTAGGGGTTAACCCCTCCTGAGGATTTTCGGGTCAGTTAATACACTTCTTTATCAAATTCTCATCAGACTCTGCGGTTGCAAATTCTTACCATCTGCTGAGTTCCTTCCTCTGCGGCATATGACAGTTCTCCAGCCTGTTGAAATATCTCAATTTCAGTTGAGTTCTCTCCAGTTTTTTGTTTTTTTGTTTTTTTTTTTGGTCTTTGTGGGTTTTTCTTTCCTTTTATGTTGTTTTATTGTGACTTTCATGAGGCACGAAGAGGGAGAAAAAATAAAGGTGTCTGGGCCTGCTGCCTTATTTAACTAGTCATTTCTCCTTAAGATGCTGGATTTTGCCTTTTCTCATGTAGCCCCTGCTCTCCCTTGTACCATGTTATCCCATGGAAGGTTGACACCTGGACAGTTTCTCTGTTTTCCCACATCACAGGAAGCACTTTTAAAGGTTTCTTGCCTTACCACATATAGAAGGAAAATAAAAAACAAGGATTAACTAATAACTGCCGTTAGACGCAGCAACACTTAGGGCCAGGAACAGTCATGGCCAGAGCAGGTATCATCCTCAGAAGAGGTCTGATGGGGACACTCAAAGGTTGCAATACCCATGTCCCTCCCAGCAAACTCACCTCTTAGCCAGAGAGGTAGCCTTGCCCTTGGCCTGCTGTAAGGTACTCATTAATCAGTACACTTGAGGAAGTACCTCGGCATATTTCACAAGGATAGGCTATACAGTCATTATAATCATTGTACATGGGACAGCAACAATATGGAGTTGTGGCCATCTGAGTCCATTTCTAAGTCTGTCACCCAGTAGGAGAGAAACAGCAGGATTTCAGCACTTTTCAGGGCATCCCAGGGTCTTTACTCCAAATCACCAGGGAGAAAATGCATTCGCTCACGGTCGTACACCTGCCCTGAAAAAGGCACTCTAATTCCATAAAGGGAATGCAAAAGCCAACAAGAGCAAACAAGAAGGTTCTGCAGACTTAGATCCCGTAAGTGCAACTAACTGAAAGTACCAGAAAGGCTGCATCAGGGGTCCTGAACATCCTCCCCCCCCCCACCGAATCAAATGGCAGGTGTTGCACTTGAACTTCATAACTAACATTTGTTGAGGTACTTGTTCCATAATGAAGAAGTAAGCTACCCCGAAATGAATTCACGTCGCCATTGCTTGGGATGGAAATGCTGCTGACAGGTTTAACGTGGCCGTAGTTTTTAGTTCTTAGTCCTAAGAATTATCTGATATATTGGAGCTCATTCACATTCTTTGTCTTGAGTTATTCTAATAGACGTAACGTGCGGAGGTGTGCGTGTAAGTGTGTGTACGTGTGTGCAGGCAAATTAAAAAAATATTTTTAAATTATATTTTAATTGCTGATTGCGTGACTCACAACAGTTATCCACATGTTTCAGATGAGGATAAATGAAAGAACTTAACAACATGATTCGACCAAGTCGATTCTACTCTAAGGACCTTTCACTCCATAATCCTGGCTTATCTCAGTAAGAGACGGAGCTACAAAGAACTCTCTCCTTTTTTTTTTTTTTTGTAATTAACATAGAGACACAGGAACCATATATTATTCCCTTAACAGTCCAGTGAGTAAATGGTATCAGATGCTTCTAGCTGACCCTCTTTCTACACCTGTGGCAAAACTCAAACAGATGCAAGAAATGCTGACAATGTTTTGTTTCTGATTTTTTGTAAACTACATCACGAGACTTTACAATGCGCTTTTTAAAAAACGTTCTTATTCAGCAACTAAGAAATTCTCAAATTATTAATACTTTTTCCTATGGAAGGATATCAGCTTCATACAGTGCGTGCTAATCTTAGTTTCAGAAAAAAAAATGCAAATCTTAGCATTTCTTTAATCCATGATGTCTTTTAAGGGTAAGCTGTTGAAACTCAGGGGTAAAAAAAGCATTGCACCCAGTGATTATTTGGAAAAAAGAATGACCTCAAAAATTTGAACTTAAATGCAGGAAAGGAAATACATCATATATTTTTTTTCCTATGGGTGATGACAGGACTTAAAATGCAAAATGCTACGCTTGCCTGGAAAAGCTACCTATTTAAAAAAAAAAATGAGACTTTAAATGATCTCCTGGGTACTACTATGTTACTCAGGACTGTCGACACAGAGAAATGCGGCATTCCAGTTACTGAAATGTTGAGAAATGGCTTAAACGGTGCCAAGTGCATGTCCCCTACCGTGAGCCATTTCTCCGTTCCCTGGACAGAAAGTTACAGACCGATAATCATTCCTTTGCCAACTATGTGAAGTTGAGATGCCAGGCCAGAAATGTCCCTTGATGTCCCTCCTGTACTCACTCATTCAAGAGAAGCAACATATAATTGTTCATCGTGATAAGATAATCCTTCACTCACTCTTGTAAAAGCATCTGAAAACATCTCAGATTTTCCAGCAACATTTGGATAGTGATACATAGTATATAGTCTGTGCCAAACTCAAAGTTACAAAGCCTTATTCTTGGCCATGACTACAAACAATTTCCATTTTACTATGAAAACGAAGGGAACACACAAAGTTTCAGGCTTCTTCCCTGGGGTGTTTGCAATGGATAAATACAATGTGTTATCCATGAGTAAATATGTTCTTCTACTGAGTTACTTTTTATATCAGAAGCACAAATAATGTAAAAGGAAAATTAAACATTATTTTGGACTGTGAAATCCTCATAAAAGAGAATATTAAACTATTTATTTTTACTGATTATAGTCACTTAGTATGGGAAATTTAGAAGGTAGAGAAAAGTAAAATTATAATAATAAAATGTTACCTGTAGTTCTTTTTGTTTTTTTAACATCTTTATTGGAGTATAATTGCTTTACAATGCTGTGTTAGTTTCTGCTTTATAACAAAGTGAATCAGTTATACGTATACATATGTTCCCATATCTCTTCCCTCTTGCATCTCCCTCACTCCCACCCTCCCTCTCCCACCCCCCTAGGTGGTCACAAAGCACGGAGCTGATCTCCCTGTGCTATGCGGCTGCTTCCCACTAGCTATCTATTTTACGTTTGGTAGTGTATATATGTCCATGCCACTCTCTCACCTTGTCACAGCTTACCCTTCCCCCTCCCCATATCCTCAAGTCCATTGTCTAGTAGGTGTGTCTTTATTCCCAACTTGCCCCTAGGTTCTTCATGACATTTTCTTTTCTTTCTTTCTTAGATTCCATATATATGTGTTAGCATACGGTATTTGTTTTTCTCTTTCTGACTTAACTTCACTCTGTATGACAGACTCTAGGTCCATCCACCTCACTACAAATAACTCAATTTCATTTCTTTTTATGGCTGAGTAATATTCCATTGCATATATGTGCCACATCTTCTTTATCCATTCATCTGTTGATGGGCACTTAGGTTGCTTCCATGTCCTAGCTATTGTAAGTAGAGCTGCAATGAACATTTCGGTACATGACTCTTTTTGAATTATGGTTTTCTCAGGGTATATGACCAGTAGTGGGATTGCTGGGTTGTACGGTAGCTCTATTTTTAGTTTTTTAAGGAACCTCCATACTGTTCTCCATAGTGGCTGTATCAATTTACATTCCCACCAACAGTGCAAGAGGGTCCCCTTTCTCCACACCCTCTCCAGCATTTATTGTTTGCAGATTTTTTGATGATGGCCATTCTGACCGGTGTGAGACGATATCTCATTGTAGTTTTGATTTGCATTTCTCTAATGATTAATTATGATGAGCATTCTTTCATGTGTTTGTTGGCAATCTGTATATCATCTTTGGAGAAATGTCTGTTTAGGTCTTCTGCCCATTTTTGGATTGGGTTGTTTGTTTTTTTGATATTGAGCTGCATGAGCTGCTTATAAATTTTGGAGATTAATCCTTTGTCAGTTGCTTCGTTTGCAAATATTTTCTCCCATTCTGAGGGTTGTCTTTTCGTGTTGTTTATGGTTTCCTTTGCTGTGCAAAAGCTTTTAAGTTTCATTAGGTTCCATTTGTTTATTTTTGGTTTTATTTCCATTTCTCTAGGAGGTGGGGCTAAGATCTAAAAGGATCTTGCTGTGATTTATGTCATAGAGTGTTCTGCCTATGTTTTCCTCTAAGAGTTTGATAGTGTCTGGCCTTACATTTAGGTCTTTAATCCATTTTGAGTTTATTTTTGTGTATGGTGTTAGGGAGTGTTCTAATTTCATACTTTTACATGTACCTGTCCAGATTTCCCAGCACCACTTATTGAAGAGGCTGTCTTTTCTCCACTGTATATTCTTGCCTCCTTTATCAAAGATAAGGTGACCATATGTGTGTGGGTTTATCTCTGGGCTTTCTTTCCTGTTCCATTGATCTATATTTCTGTTTTTGTGCCAGTACCATACTGTCTTGATTACTGTAGCTTTGTAGTATAGTCTGAAGTCAGGGAGCCTGATTCCTCCAGCTCTGACACTGCAGAAATACAAAGGATCATGAGAGATTACTACAAGCAACTCTATGCCAATAAAATGGACAGCCTGGAAGAAATGGACAAATTCTTAGAAATGTGCAACCTTCTGAGACTGAACCAGGAAGAAATAGAAAATATGAACAGACCAATCACAAGCACTAAAATTGAAACTGTGATTAAAAATCCTCCAAAAAAGAAAAGCCCAGGACCAGATGGCTTCACAGGTGAATTCTCTCAAACATTTAGAGAAGAGCTAACACCTACCCTTCTCAAACTCTTCCAAAATAGAGCAGAGGGAGGAACACTCCCAAACTCATTCTACAAGGCCACCATCACCCTGATACTAAAACCAGACAAAGATGTCACAAAGAAAGAAAACTACAGGCCAATATCACTGATGAACATAGTTGCAAAAATCCTCAACACAATACTAGCCAACAGAATCCAACAGCACATTAAAAGGATCATACACCATGATCCAGTGGGGTTTATCCCAGGAATGCAAGGATTCTTCAATATATGCAAATCAATCAACGTGATACACCATATTAACAAATTGAAGGAGAAAAACCATATGATGTTCTCAATTGATGCAGAGAAAGCTTTCGACAAAATTCAACACCCATATATGATAAAAACCCTCCAGAAAGTAGGCATAGAGGGAACTTTCCTCAACATAATAAAGGCCATATATGACAGACCCACAGCCAACATCGTCTCCAATAGTGAAAAACTAAAAACATTTCTACTAAGATCAGGAACAAGACAAGATTGCACACTCTCACCACTGTTATTCAACATAGTTTTGGAAGTTTTAGCCCCAGCAATCAGAGAAGAAAAAGAAATAAAAGGAATCCAAATCGGAAAAGAAGTAAAGCTGTCACTGTTTGCAGATGACATGATACTATACATAGACAATCCTAAAGATGCTACCGGAAAACTACTAGAGCTAATCAATGAATTTGGTAAAGGAGCAGGATACAAAACTAATGCACAGAAATCTCTTGCATTCCTATACACTAATGGTGAAATATATGAAAGTGAAATTAAGAAAACTCCCATTTACCATTGCAACAAAAAGAATAAAATATCTAGGAATAAACCTACCTAAGGAGACAAAAGACCTGTATGCAGAAAATTATAAGACACTGATGAAAGAAATTAAAGTTGATACAAGTAGATGGAGAGATATACCATGTTCTTGGATTGGAAGAATCAACATTGTGAAAATGACTCTACTACACAAAGCAATCTACAGATTCAACACAATCCCTATCAAACTACCACTGGCATTTTTCACAGAACTAGAACAAAAAATTTCACAATTTGTATGGAAACACAAAAGATCCCGAATAGCCAAAGCAACATTGAGAAAGAAAAACCTGTAGTTCTTATATCCAGAATTGGAAGCAATGTCATCATTTTTGTGCATTTATTTCCAGATATGTATGTATGCACATATATCCTTTGTGTCTTAGCTTTTGTGTGTTTCTTCACCATAAATATGTGATCATATTGTATAAATTGATATTTAGGTTTTCACTTATAATGAATACTTTTAAGGTATCCAAAATCACGGGCGCAGATAAAGTTTGCGGAATGCTTTGGTCACAAGCAATGGTTAATCGTAAGCAGTATCATTATACAATGATATATCTGGAATCGTTTTTAAAAAAGTCTTTATATCTTAAAACATTTTTATCCAGTGGAGAAGATTTGATTGAATCTATAGAAATTTTAGCCTTCGTTTATGCAATTTTGTAAGAGAAATCCAGTAGGTACAGGTTATTGTATTTCTTCTTACCATATGGATGCTGTAAACTGGTTTCCATTCTCTGACTTGCCTTTCCGTTTTTTTAAAATTAGTTAATTAATTAATTATATTTTTGGCTGAGTTGAGTCTCTGTTGCTGCGTCCGGGGCCCTCTCCAGCTCCGGCGAGCGGGGGCCACTCCTCGCCGCAGTGCGCGGGCCTCTCATCGCTGTAGCCTCTCCCGTTGCAGAGCACTGGCTCTGTTGTCTTTCGTTTTGAGAGATGTGGGGAACCTAGTTTTATTAAATCTTCCTTTGATTCACTTTATATATATATATATATATATATATATATATATATATATATTTGTTGTTGTTGTTGTTTTTTGGTGGGTTTTTTTTTGCAGAATTTGTGTTCCCTGTTTCAAACTTTGTTACACAGGTTAAGCATTTTGAGTAAAAAGCGCTCGTAATGTGTATTTGTTTGTAATTTCCTGTTGGTTTAATTTTTTTTTAAATTCATTTCAAGTTGATTTATTAGTCAGGTGTCACCTGAGGTACAGGTTTCTTTTCCCAGAGCCTGGTCACCACCTTTGCTCTGCTGAAGTGTAATCCTGTCTGGGCCATATGCATTCTATTTGTTCCTCCAGATTTACTCTGCCCGTCCTTCTTCCCTGTGCTCTGTGCCCTGGGAAGGTGGTCTTTGGGGTTCAGACATTGGGAAGCCTCTCTAGCGGCTCAAGGGTGGGAGGAAAGCAAGGCCAGTTTCCTCATTTCTAGGCCCCTTTCCTGTGAGGCTCGCTCACTCTACCTTTTCCCTTCCCCATGGTTTCTTTTTTTTTTTTTTTGTGGTACGCGGACCTCTCACTGCTGTGGCCTCTCCCGTTGCGGAGCACAGGCTCCGGATGCGCAGGCTCAGCGGCCATGGCTCACGGGCCCAGCCTCTCTGCGGCATGTGGGATCTTTCCGGACCGGGGCACGAACCCGTGTCCCCTGTATCGTCAGGCGGACTCTCAACCACTGCGCCACCAGGGAAGCCCCCTATGGTTTCTTATCTTCTTTACTCCAATCACTGCCTTCTGGTCTTCCAGGAATCTCACTCTGTTCCTTTCCTTTGTCCCTTTTGGGGAGTAGACTTACGGTTGCAAGATTTAGCAGAAAAGAAAAAAGGGGGAAAAGCATACTGACACTAAAACGTCTAACATTTATTTGTTATTTATCTGAACCACAAATCTAACTGGGCACCTTCTGTTTTATTTAGGAGTGATAGAATAGTTAGTTGCTGTCTTGCGGGCTATCTTTGTGATTTCCCTACCACACCCGCATGTTATAAGTGGGTCCTTTGTAAACGAATCCTCCTCAAATTTTCTTTACTTGATTAAACCATTTGTTGCCTCACTGAGACACAGTCTCATCTCTCTTTTCAGCAACAAAGGAAGTTCAAAAGAAATTAACTTCAGGCGTTCTTTCTTTGGAGCATCTTGATTTGTACTTGTGTTAAAAAGAAAGAATGTCTGTAGTATTTCAATGTACAGACATACAGTAATTGCGGTCAGTTTCCACCCAGAGTTAGCCCAAGGCAATTCTGGGCTACTTTTTGTCATTGCAGATTAGTTTTGCAAAGGACTTGTAAACTAGTTAATTTTATAAATAATGGATGGACCTCTAGCCAAGAAAGAATTTCAGTTATACCAAGAGATCACTATGGGAATCAAATTATAAATAGAAAGAGGAACAGCACATTTCTTATTGGTCTTCCCAACATCAGATATTATCCATTACAGAAAAATACTGTTATACATGTAATAGACAAGAATATAAAGATTTTTTAACTTTTGCCTTTATCTTATTTGTAGTCTCATTTAATACTTAATTATTACAATACTCTGGAGATAACATATAATCTTTGTTTCTTCTCTTTAAGTTGTATTTTGAAATTCAATTTAGTAATTTCAATTATTACATTAGGCATTGGTAGGGGGATATGTTTTGCCTCCAGTTTGTCTAAGTCCAGAGAATGTATATTTTTTTAAAATTGAAGTATAGTTGATTTACAATGTTGTCTTAGTTTCTGGTGTACAGCACACTGATTCAGTTATGAATATATACATATATTTTTTCATGTTCTTTTGCACTTTGGTTTAGTACAGGATACTGAGTAGAGTTCCCTGTGCTATACAGCAGGACCTTGTTGTTTATCTATTTTATTTATATAGTAGTGTGTATCTGCTAATTCCAAATTGCTAATTTATCCCTTCCCCACCCCCTTTCCCCTTCGGTAACCATAAGTTTGTTTTCTATGTCTATGAGTCTGTTCCTATTTTGTAAATAAGTTCATTTGTGTCATATTTTTATTTATTTATTCATTTATTTTGCGCCGTGCAGCATGCAGGATCTTAGTTCCCCGACCAGGGATCGATCCCGTGCCCCCTGCCTTGGGAGTGCAAAGTCTTAGCCACTGGACTGCCAGGGAAGTCGCTGTGTTATATTTTAGATTCCACATATAAGTGATATATGATATTTGTCTTTCTCTGTCTGAGTTACTTCCCTTAGTATGATAATCTCTACGTCCATCCATATTGCTGCAAATGGCTTTATTTCATCCTTTTTTATGGCTGAGTAATATTCCATTGTGTATATGTACCACATCTTCTTTCTCTCCTCCTCAGCTGATGGACATTTAGGTTATTTCCATGTCCTGGCTGTTGTAAATAGCGCTGCTAGGAACATTGGGGTGCATGGATCTTTTTGAATTAGAGTTTTCTCTGGATATACGCCCAAGAGTGAGATTGCTGGGTCATATGGCAACTCTATTTTTAGTTTTTTAAGGAACCTCCACAATGTTTACCATACTGGCTGCACCAATTTACCAGAGAATGTATTTTTCATATTCAGCCCATACATTTCTCATCCTCAAAAGTCTCCCTCTCTCTCTCTCTCTCTCCCCCCCTCGCCTCTCTCTCTCTCTCTCTCTCTCTCTCTCACACACACACACACACACACACACACCCAAAACACTCTGAAATAGAAAGCAACACCTTCATTATATCAGGGGAAGAAAAGTTTGCTTGCCTGTAGTTTAGAATTTCAAACCTTGGCCCTATTTACATTTGACCAGGTAATTCTTTGATGGGGGCTGGGGGCAGACGTTAGCAGTCCTGAGCAATGCAGGATATTTACCACCATACCTGACCTCTACCACTAAATGTCACTAGCAACCCCCCTCCAGCCATGCTGATCGGAACACTCTCCAGACCTTGCCAAATGTCCTGAGGGCCAAAAACAACACCCCTTTGGAGAATCACTTCGGTATAGGATGCTAAAATGTGTAGTACTTTTTATTCTCCTGTTAGCATAACAATAAGCTAGCAGTTGCCCTGTTGGATTCTCCCGCAGCTTAAACCAGTTTTGCGTTAATATTCTTATAGATTAACATTATACATCAACATTCTTTGCATATTAACATACTAACATTATTCCCCTAGATATGATGTCAACATGTACTGTGGGATGATAGGAAAAGCAAGAATCATAGGATTTACTATTTTTTTTATTTTTTATTTTTCTTATTTATTTAATTAGGGCAGGATTCAATGAACAGATTTACTACCTTTCTTCAAATTAATTAGGGAAAGTTTCCAAGGGATGGACATTTTTTGTTTTTCTTTTGAAGCAATAGCATGCAATAAAACCATCATAGGTTATATTAAATTTTGATTTGTATGTGAACCAATTGAAACGTTGAATTCATTAAACCACTATGGTTCTGCTTCCTCAGTGGAGGAGCTGTCAGACCAGTTTCCCCTGAATCGGCCCAGTGTGTACGAAGGTAGCAGGTCCCAGAGGAGCAGAGCCAAGCATCTGGAGCAACAAGCCGATGACAACGCCATCAGAACTTTTGGAGTAGAGGAAGCCCTCTTTTAGATCACAAAAGTGCGTGTCAGCAGCTTATATTTAGCAAATTATTCAGAACACTGCTCGTGGCTTCCTAGCAGGGCAAATTAGAGATAACCTTTCACTGTAATAAAGAAATAGATTGTCAGACTCCCTGAAATGCACACGTGCAACTAAGAGAAATGCCCAGCTTCTGTTTCTCCAGTTCATTTCTGTTTCTCCATTAACTATCCGAATCCAGATTATTTTAACCCGAGAGGAGGTACTTTAGGACAATTTTCACTCTTGTGTTTAATTACTAAGGTCTTCTGAGACTCCACACTGGAAAGCTTACCTGTGGTTTACCAACGGAATGAACAGAGTGGCGGAGAAAATACTTTACCCTTTTATTCCTATGACCACACATGTTTGCCCTCAGCTCTTTGTAAATAAGAATTGCTTCATCTTACGGTCTCTGAGGTCGCCATAGCAGCCAACTCGATGTACCCAGAGAGGAGGGGTGTCCACACTATTGATTTAATAGAATAGCATTCTTAATAAGTATGTTTTTTTTTCAGTTTGTCTTCATCACCTTCTTAACTTGCCATTTGGGAAGGTTAAGAAGTTAAATTTTCTGGCTATTTTTAAAATTCCTGATAATATTCTATTTATAAAAATAATTTTAAGGGCATTTCCAACTTTCACCTGCAGGCACGCGTGCACACAAACACACACGCACACACAATTGAGTTCAATAGCCTATATTCCCCGCTCAATGCTTTTTATTATTTATACTGTTTTTCAATATTAAATTCACGGATTAAAGGATAAAAGGTATGCATTAATAGATCTATTAATTGTTCACGAAAAATTAAGAGCATCGGTTTTTCTCTTAAAAGTACTTGCAGCCTTACATGTGATGCGTTTAAATATCATGAACCGAACTTTCCTAAGATTGCAGGTAATGTACTTTTGCATTATCTCAGTTTATAAAGTCATGGTTAAGAAATATCTTTTTCTTAAAATATAGGATTTTTATGGTAATTTTTTTTCTTGCTACCACTGTTTCTGTTTATAGATTGACACTAGGGACCCCCAACTTGCAGTGAGGGGCAGATGCCCCTCTAGAGAAGCATCTAGAGGCTTATTAAGTTCAGGTAGACAAAAAATATCTATACTCCAAGTGCTCATTCCTTATTCACAACTTCCTGGATCAGACAAAGTGGGTCCTGCAGCAACCTGAATAACTATTTAAGGGGAGTGTGAGAGTGTGTGTGTGTGTGTGTGTGTGAGTGTGTGTGTGTGTGTGTGTGTGTGTGTGGCTGAGGGAAGGTCAGAGGTCGGGGAACCAGAGGAAAGTCTGTATCACATTTATAAGTATGGGAATTGAATACATTTAAAATATATGTATATATTTTTAAGAAAGCTATCCCCGAATGATAAAGAATATTCTCTCACATTGTGGTGTGCTGTGCATTCAACACATTTTAGCATCGCAATATTGGGAGCCATGTTGATACGTACAATAGCAAAAGAATAATTCTAAAATCAAGAGCGTGATTCAGATGCTCTTGAAATGATTCAAATGCTTTCAAATGATTGAAAGCCCTAGCGGTTGAAAGGGGCACATAGATCTAACACGTGAACTGTCCGTCAGAGAGGAATAAACTTCTCATTGCAAATAATTGCAAAAAGGAAGATTCCCCTCTCCTTTGGCATGCTTTATTTTTACCTTAATTATCTCTTTTTTTTAATTCAACGACTGGTAATGAATTATGTATGAAGAAAAGAAGGTAGGATCTAATTAAGGGAGAGAAGAAGAAAAGAGAAATCTTATAGATTTAATCTACGTTCAGTAAGATAGGAGAATTTTAAGACCTCATCAAAATCTGTCTATCAGACAAAGAAGAGCTTAATTGGGTGATGGCAGGGGATAGAAGGTACTGTTATTGTAATATTAGTATCCTAAGACGCATTTTATTATTTTAATGTTAGTATTTTAGGAAACATTTTATGTTTTAATAAGTTGGAGAAGCCAGAACTGAGTTAGAAATTATAATAGATTAAACATATCTACCATATAGGAACCATTTGTTAATAAATCTTTATCTGTCCTAATACTTACAAATGCAAAGCATAAACCCTATCCTGGTACATCAAGTACGGGAAGACATAGCTGTTGGCTTGAATTTTTAAGAAAAGTTTTGTGGAGTTTGTATGGACCTTGAAGGATTACGGAGATTGCAAACAGTAGAGCAAAGGTGACAGGAAGTCTTGGAAAGTGGCAGGCAAGAAGGAAAGAAGAGAATAAAACAGCAGAGAAATGCATAGGAATTCCAGGAAAACTCTGTTCTATTTAAGAAGATATTAAATTAGAATTGGCTTATGTCATAACCTGTTCACGATAAGAGGAAATCTTTTTAAAATTAAATCTTCTAAGCCTTGACTTTGCAGATGTGGAAAAATATAGCAGGAAGATATTTTCAATTCCCTCCTGGCTAAACTTTCATACTTGTAGCCAATATTTTTTTTTTTATAAGGAATAAAGAAATCTTGTTTCCTTACGACTTAGGATAAAAGATTTATCCCAGTGTTCTCTCTTCCAATGAATGGTGACCCAGAAGTATAAACAGGTACCTCCTGGTCTAGCATGTTCTGCAGGACTTTGATGCCTGTGCAAAATGAAAAGGAAGTGTGTGGCTTAGTGATTAATGTTTATACCAATCTAAATTTTATGACGCCACATGAGTTACTATTAAAATGACAACAGAACTCTACCCATGTAAAAATCTTCCACTCCAGTCCTCTGGAAGAGAAATTTGTCCCAATTAAATTGACTTAACTTTGTTATCTATTAAGACATAGCATCTTTGAATTAGATGTTATCATTAATAACTAAGAAATTGAATTCAAAGTAACATCACTTTTGAAGAGGAAAAATTTTTTAACCAAGACCTATATTAGTTTCCACTACATAGCGTCATCTATAAACAGTGGAAAGTAGGTTATGGACTTGAATTTAAATTAACTCTTTTTATATGCAAGTAACTAGTCGAGACCAGTACCAGACAAACCAGGACTTAAAACAAGCGAAATTACTCTTCTGGAAAATTTAACACCTGGGAAATAGATTCTATAAAATAAAAGCCATTTTACAGAAGACATAAAAGCTTAACTAACATTATGGTGATTCCAGTTGGAGAGAAGGATCATATGCTGTATTTCTACAAATTCTGAGAGCAGGAAATTTCAGGGGATATTGGTTGAGAGGAAAAAAGTTCCTTTAATGTGAAAGAACTCTTCACATTAATTAGGCAAAAACCAGATTAATATTAAATTAATATTTCCCCAAAGCAGTTTGCAGTTTGACACGTCAATTAAATTGTAACTTTTTCAAGGTATCCTACACAAATATAGTATTTTATTTTATTTTTTAATTTATTTTTACATTTTATTTATTTATTTATTTTTGGCTGCGTTGGGTCTTTGTTGCTGCGTGCGGGCTTTCTCTAGTTACAGCGAGCGGGGGCTACTCTTCGTTGCTGTG
Source organism: Orcinus orca (assembly GCF_937001465.1). Lineage (NCBI taxonomy): Eukaryota > Metazoa > Chordata > Mammalia > Artiodactyla > Delphinidae > Orcinus > Orcinus orca. The sequence continues at coordinate 24,717,155 of NC_064577.1, read as the reverse complement.
CACGGGCTTCTCATTACAGTGACTTCTCTTGTTGCAGAGCACGGGCTCTAGGCACGCAGGCTTCGGTAGTTGTGGCTTGCGGGCTCTAGAGCGCAGGCTTCAGTAGTTGTGGCGCACGGGCTTAGTTGCTCCACGGCATGTGGGATCTTCCCGGACCAGGGCTCGAACCCGTGTCCCCTGCATTGGCAGGCGGATTCTTAACCACTGCGCCACCAGGGAAGCCCTAGTATTTTAAATTGCTACTCTAAAGTGGGTTAATATGATTCCAGAATTATTCAGTAATCTCTATCTTTGTACAAAGTGTTGATGAAAATCATATGCTTTTTAGAACTTTCATTTCTCAGAATTGCCATCATATCATTACATTTCATTTTCATTTATAAAATCAAATTTAGTTACATTAAGACAGTTATTATTTTCTACTATTATTTTCTACTATACCTGCTAGGCAGGAATGTTTGGGGATAAGTATCCAATTGACTTTATTTAGTTTAAGAGGGGGGATTTATTAAGAATACAATATTGTCTGAGAGAATCCAGGGCTAGAATGTAGACAATAATGGAACCAACATGGAAAGTTTCAGGAGCCCGGGGAAGTGTCTGTTACCTCTCTAGACACAACCTTCTCTCCAGGAATTGGCATTCTTGGCTGATAGTGAATGGCGGCAACATGGTCATGCCAACCTTGGAAAACTTCCATCTCTCTTCCTGAAAGCAGCTCAGGCTGATGAGAACCTCTTAGCCATGATTTCAAGGGTCAAGGGTCGAGGATCGGACTGTTTCCACTTCTCTCAAATCCTTACCCTTGTTCCATCAACTATTTTCAAATTTGGCTGCAGGGGACACATTCCACTAGGTGGCATGGGCAGGAAAAAAAGTCACTTGGAACTAAGCAAACTTCACCAAGAGTGCCTCTCAGCATCACAAGTTAAAAAAAAAAAAAAGATACAAGCATTTACATGATTGATCAAGACCCTCATAGTTGGTAATGGAGTTAATTCTAAGCTAATGTTTTTTTCTAAAATACCTTCAACTTCAAGATCCCACTCTATCAATAGTAGAAATATTCAAGGTTATACCGGACCTAAGATCAATGATTTGCTCTTGCTTTCCTTTGTCCAAAGGATTGATTTTTTAATATTGTACAAATTGACTTATGATGTCAGAAAGTTTCAGCTCTTTTCTCCTCTCTTTCTCACTCCTTTGTGTGTGTGTATGTGTGTCATATGGTTGGAGAGGCGGGATATGGCTGTACTGACAAAGATTGATCACTGAAATAATATTTGCCATGGAAGTATTAGCGGGTAACCAGCTAGGGGGTGGTCTTATTACAACTATATAATTCAGTTTCCTTTAGATTTTAATATAAATGTGGACTTTCTATCCTCAACATGATATTTCAAAAAATAAGTTTGGGTACTTCACTACTTCTAATAAAGAAAAAGAAAAAGAAAACTCTTTGACAGCACAACTAAAGTTTCCAAATCCTGAAGATGTAAGCCTGAAGCTCTCTACTGAAGACAAGGTTTTCAAAAGGATTTGAGAGTATTTAGGAAATCCTCTGTGTCTCTAAAACGAAGCATGATTCCACATTTCTTGCAGCAATTCTGATTCTATGTACACTGAGGTTTTACAAATGAAAACATAAAAATGGAGAGAGAGTATAGTTTTAAAATATCCGTATCGTGAAAGATAACTGTGAAATATCACTCTGTGAATCAGTAAGTACTTCTGAAATGACATAGCAGACAGAAGATAATTCCTTTGGAAAGTCATCTACTCACTCCTAACCCCTCAGGTCGTGAGGTGTTTGTGCAGGAAGGAGGAAAGAGCTGTTGTAAGTGTGTGGATTTTATGTATTTCATAAATGCCAAAATGAAACCATGAATAAGATAGCGCCTATGTGACTTTGTGCAAACCCGAGCTCCTTTTTGAGGTGAGACCTATAATACGTCGTTTTTCTTTATCATCATTCCCACAGAACACTGAAGGGGAGTGAGTTAAGGATTTGAGTTTTTAGCTTAACCCTTGGCTGAAGTCATCACTGAGGTACAGAAAGAGAAGAATCCCGTACAAGCTCTGGTCAAAAGCTTATTTTCTCTATGACCATCCATATCATTGGATGTACACTGAACACGTTCAAGATATTTTCAATGTCTTTAGGTAGGGGGGTACAATAATTTAGTACACTAAGAGGACAAATTGTTCTAAATAAAGCAATAGATCTCAAGGTGCTCTAGGTTTAAGAAAAAGATCAGAGGATAGAGCTAGAGTATATCTATCACTGTACATATATATGTATATAGAATGGATCATATATGTGGATATATATCCTTATCTATCTACCTATCTCACAGATAGATAGATAGAGATATATAATGGATCAATAAAGAAGTTCACATCACTACAAAATGACTATTAATATGAGACTATAGAAAAGTAAGGTTCCAATCTCAATAGGGACAAGTTCAGCTGCTTGGAATCTTAAATCATATCTCTGAAAACACTATCCCACACCTAATGGAACAAATACACCAGACAGCCCTTGGTATAATTAGGCAGATGGCCAGTAACAGCATTTAATTGATAAAGTATTTAGAGAAGACATGAGTGAAATTCAGACTGATGTAAGCTGACTGCAGTCATAGCATTTAGCAGCATTAGAAAACTGGAGAGTAAACCACTGCCTTACTGAAAATAAGGGAACCCAAATTCAGAGTTGATTCACTTGAGATCATACAGCTATTGAAGAAAAGGGCAAATTTGTGTCCTGTTTCCACTCCAATTTCAACATTGTTTCTACAAAACCAGGTTGATATTTGATGTCTAGTACTCAAAGGTAATCAAGGAGAAATTAAATTGTCTCACTATTAAGATTTAATAGGCAAGGGAAAATGCTGATTCAATTCTCAAACTTACAATATGTTTGGGTACCCAAACAAGCAAAAATATATATGTAATAAATATATTACCAAGATCCAGCCAAATGAATAGCTTGCCTGAATTTTTTTTAACATTATCGAGTTTCACTTTTTAGCCATGATCAGTACTCAGAAAAATGAAATAATAATATAGTAACTAGTTGTGGTTGATGAGTTAATTCAAAGTAGAAATGGCAAGAGTACTGTAATGATATCAATGCAGATAACTTGACTGAAAGAAAAATGGAAAAAAATAAAAAGAGTTTCTACTAGAATAAGTTGGTTTGGAATTTATCCCATCAAAACTAACATGCATTTTTATCCTCTTCATTCTTTCTTCCTTGTTACTTTGAAAATACTGCAAAAAAATATATATACAATAGTTATCTAAAGAAAGACACTGGGAACAGAGCCTAAGAAAACTACCAAAAGTACATTTGCAAACATAAATCAGCATAAGGCTTGTTAAAAACATAAGAGTAGGGCTGCATTCTTGGGCATCAAACCAGAGGGGTGTTGGTTGCTTTAGAAACCATTTCTACATTGTGTCTCTTGAATTACCAATAACCCCAGCTATGCGCTGTTTAAACACCAATAACTAAATACACATTTTAATGCAATTTTTAAACACCAAAAATGAAACCAGGCAGTTGCACATAGTACATGCTTATGGAAAGCAAGGAAAGGAAGGGGTATAATGCTGAAGACTAGAGTCCATTAAGCACATAGTACAGCCAAGGCATTTAGTCTTCACAAAGTCTGGCTATGATTTCTGTTTTACAGAGGAGGCTCAAAGAGGTTACGTGCTTTTTTTCCCAGAGTTCATATAATAACAGGAAGTTGTAATGCCAGTATTCAGACCTAGGTTCATTTGAGTCCAAAGTACAAGGCTTTTCACTACACTCTGTTGTGAAGTCATAGACCTTTGGGATCCCAGATAGAGCTCTCTTTCTCTTTCTCCATCTTTCCTTGCAGGCTTGGAATGTTGAGGGAATGTTTTGAAAAAGAGCTATTTTATATACTTTAGATAAATTTGTAGTTTATAAGATTCCCTTCCCAGCATGGAGGGATTAGGAAGCCAACTAATCCTCTCTCTGACAAAATGCGACCATAAAACTGGGCAAAACTGTCAAAAACAATCATTTCAGATTGCTAAAAAAAAAAAAAAATCTAGAGATCAAACAATACTGTACATCAATATGAGTAGCATTTATGTGATAACTGCTAAACTTTGGGTAAGGACAGCACGCGTCTATGGGGTCCTTGCCCAGGACTGCTCCCATGACCCCACTCATTCTGTCCATGATAATTCAGCCAGGGATGGACAGGCTCGGAACACCAGCAGCTTCACTGTCACTGCCCGTGAGGGCGCACGGGACTATAACATTATTATAAAGTGGTGTGATGGTTAATTTCATGCGTCCAGTTGACTAGGTCACAGGTGCCCAGATAATTGGTTATACCTTATTTTGGGGTGTGTCTGTGAAGAGGTTTCAGGAAGATATTTAGCATTTGAACCCATAGACTGAGTCAAGCAGGCTGCCCTTCCCAATGTCAGTGAGCATCTTCTAAACTGTTGAACGGAGGCCTGAATAGGACAAAAAGGTGGAGGAAAGGAGAATTCTCTCTCTGTCTGGCTGCTTGAGCTGGACATTGGTCTTTTCCTGCCCTCAGAATAGGACTTACACCATTGGCACTCCTGGTTTTCAGGTCTTTGAACTCAGATTGGGGCTAACCACAGTTTTCTTGGGTCTCAGATGCCTTGCAAATGGCGGATGGTGAAACTTCTTGGCCTCCATAATTATGTGAGCCAATTCTTTATAATAACGTTCTTTTTACATATCTATACACACATACACACAAATATATACACAAGTATATGCGTGTGTGTTTATATGTGTATGTGTGGATCCTGTTGCTTCTGTTTCTCTGGAGAGCCCTGACTAATTCAAGTGGCAATCTTGATAGCAAGGGAAAAGAGAGGGCCAGTTGCTCTATTAGGTTGAATGTGAATAGCTAGTGATTGAACAAGGAATTCTGGTAAAGGGAGGCACACATAGGGGGCTTGGTAAGCTTTCTACATATCCAGGGGTGGCCAGAGGCTGTGTGTGTGCAGCAGAGATCAGAGCAGACCAAAGCCACTTACACGTACCTGGTCTATAGTACCAGTGCACATGCTCAAATGAGACAGAAAAAAGTAAAAAGTGGGCAAACTTAATATAGTCTTTTTGAATACACACCTCAGCTCATACACAGACCTATCATCAGAGAGTGGAAAACCTTACTGGCTTGAGGTATTTGAGCATAACCTCTAACTTAGCTTTGGCTGAACAGTAAAGTATGCAGACGGTGGACTACCCCTAGGAAAGCAGGCTCTAACATAAAAACAAAAAATAATAACAACGAAACAAATACGAAACAGTAAAAACATCAGCAGCTACACCTTTGGGGGGAGACAGATGTCACAGATTTTATAAAGAAAACAAAAGTCAATCCTCAGGAGGGAAGAAGTCAATATTATCTAAGATATGCAATATTCAACAAAAGGTCATGCAAAGAAACAAGAAAATGTGACTCATACCCAGTGGAAAAAAATGGCAATCCATATAAACTGTGTCTGAGTGCCCTAGATTTTGAATTTAGCAAACAACAACTTCAAAGGAGTCCAAATAGCTAAAGATGACCATGTTTAGAGAATTAAAGGAAAGTATGAAGACCATGATTCAATAAACAGAGTCTCTTATTAAAGAGATGGCAATTATAAAAAAGAAACAATGATTTTTGTACTTGAAAAGTAAAATAATGAAAATGAGAAATTTACTAGAGAGGTTCAACAATAGATTCATGTAGGCAGAAAAAAAAAGAATCAGTGAACTTGAAGGTAAATCAGTAAAAGAATGAACAGAGACAGACATATATAGAGATTTATAGAACATTGTCAAGCATACATATGTGTAATGGGAGTCCCACAAGGAGAGGAGGGAGTGGAAGAGGAAAAATATTTGAAGAAATAATGGTGAAAAAGTTCCCAACTTTAATGAAAGGCCAATAATCTGTACATCCAAGAAGCTTAGTAAACCCAAACTTCTCTTTCTTTCTTTCTTTCCTTCCTCCCTTCTTCTTTCTTTCTCTTTCTTTCCTTTCTTTCTTTTCTTTCTTTTTCTTCCTTCCTTTCTTTCTTTCTTTCTTTCCTTTCTTTCTTCCTTCCTTCCTCCCTTCCTTTCTAAATTTCTTCCTCTCTCTCTTTCTTCCTGTCTTTCTTTCTTTCTTTCAATTTAAATTCCAAATTCTTATAAGCATTAGTAAAATAAGTAATGCAGACTTGCAACTGCTTTTGAAAATATGTATGAGATATATTGGATTGAGATGCTCAAAGTGAAAGAAATAGCTGTTGGAGAGGTACTATCGTGGTACATGACCTTGACTTTCTGTTTTCACTGGGCATCACCACCAGTTCCTTCTAAGGTTTCCTCTAAAGTGCAGGGAGCTACATTTCCCAGAATTTGCCCACACATAAGGTTCCAGGTTGGAGTGTATGAAAGGCAGGCGCTGGAGTCCAGTTGGTAAGTCTGGAAAGAAGGAGGGGTAAGGGGATGCATAGCTAGACAGAATGTTTGAAGCAGAATGTGTGTTCCAGCCGAACTTCTGATAACCCTCCACCTTGGAATCTCAGACTGAGAAAAGTCACGAGGAGATTCCTGGGAGTTCTTGAGCCCTACAGACACTCTCAGGGAAGCTCCTGAGAATCGCCCACTTTGGTGCTGAGGCTAAGACTTTGGGTGAGGGTTTACCGACTTTCACTTCCCTATCCTTCCACTAGAAGCACTTAAGCCTATAATGTTGTATATTAATAATTTGAGAAAAATACAATTATGCTTCACTATGAAAATGATGCTAACTTTTATTTTACATGGGCCTGACTCAAAAGGCCCTTCGAGTCCTTGGAATGTCTTTACATCAGCATTAGGAGAATAACCATCACCATACTCTCCACAAGCAGGACTGGAAAATTCCATTTTAGTGAAGATGATCTCCGTATCTTATAACAGAGGCCATCCCTAAAATGAGGCAACTTAAGTCACTAGTTTTCCCTCTAGGAAAGTTTATTTTTCTAAAATGTAGATATAACTACAAATAACTGTTCTAATTCTTCATTTCACTCTAACTCACCATGTAAATTTTGACCAGAGGAGTTTAAAAAAAAAAATTGAATTTGCTCAGAGTTGCTAATTCTGGAAATGGATGGAGTGCGATAGCAACAGTAGCAAATGCAAAAAATTTAGTTGCACCAAAGGCCCAGGTTTTAGAACAAAAACCTGTAGGTTGAGTATTAAAATTCCTTTTCAGGAGAATGTGAAAATACATTTGAATCTCTAATATCCTCTATCTACAAACTCCTTCTCATTGCCAACTCTTTATTAGCATGTAAATGAGGAGAAGGCAGAAGCTGACTGCATCTGTTCCAGAGAAATGGATAAGCGATCACCAGAATAAAGGCTCCAACATGCTTATAGCTCATTGCCTGGTCCTCTTATTAGAAATGCTACTATTGTATCTTTGCTGTTTAATAAATTTGAATGATTAATGGTTTATAATGATTCTGAATTATTGACTAGTCCTTTATTTCTTCGACACAATAGGGCACAGATTGAGGAAATAAAAGGAATTTTTAAATGACTCAAGGATAATAGAGAAGGATACATCTGCTTAAAGCACTTGGCCTTAGAGAATCTGGTCATTTCCTCTTAAGACTCATATTGATGGAGAACCCAGTAACATCCTCTTGCACTTCTATCTTGTATGAACATATTGTGAAGATGGTGTCTCCCCCTCTCTTTTTCAGTAGAATTTATTTTTTAAAGCAGTTTTAGGTTCACAGCAAAATCGAGTGGAAAGTACAGAGAGCTCCCATATACAGCCTCTCTGACTATCCACGTCCCCAACCAGATGGTACATTTGTTACAGTTGATGAACCTACATTCACATGATCACATCATTAACATCATCACTCAAAGTCCATAGTTTACTTTAGCGTTCACTCCGTTACACTATCGTACAGAATAGCTTCACTGCCCTAAAAACCCCTTCTGCTTTGCCTATTCATCCCTCTCTCCCCTCTCTGCCTGGCAACCACTGGTCCTTTTACTGTCGCCGTAGCTTTGCATTTTTCAGAATTTCATAGACTTGGAAACTTACAGTATGTCGTCTTTTCACATTGGCTTCTTTCACTGAGTAACATGCACTTAAGTTTTCTCCGTGTCTTTTCACGGCTTGATAGTTCATTTTTTTAGCCCTAAATAGTATTCCATTGTCTGGATGTGCCAGTTTATTTATCCACTCACTTAAGGATATCGTTGGTGGCTTAATTTTGGCAATTAAGAATAAAACTATTATAAACACTCATGTGCAGTTTTTTTTCCTGTGGACATAAGTTTTCAATTCTTTGGGTAAATACCAAGGAGCACGACTGCTGGATTGTTTGGTATGTTTAGTTTTGTAATAAACTGCTAAACTGTTTTCCGAAGTGGCTGTACCATTTTCATTCTCACCAGCAATGAATGAGAGTTGCTGTCGTCTCATATCCTTGCGAGGATTTGGCGTTGTCACTGTTCTGGGTTTTGGCCATAGGCGTGTATAGTGGCATTTCATTGTTTGAATTTGCATTTCTCTAATGACAGATGATGTAGAGCATCTTTTCATATGCTTATTTGCCATCTGCATATCTTTTCTAGTGAGGTGTCTGTTCAGATCTTTTGCCCATTTTTAAAATTGAGCTGTTCATTTTCTTTTTGTTGAGATTGAAGAATTCTTTGTATATTTTGGAGTGACCGTTTTTGAGATAACTCTCAAGAGTGTGCCCTATAGATGAAGGAAAGGCAGAAGTGTCATGGATGAGGATTTTGGTGAGGGGACTTCCCCACAATTACATGAGCCATTAATTCCTTCCAGGGGGGAAAGTACCACTGCTATGCTAATGACTTTGCTTTGCCAAGTGAAATATTTTTGGAATAAGTTTTGGGAAATGGTCATTTGCTTGGGTTTGATCAGACATGAAGTATCAAAAATGAATGCTAAAAGCTGCCGAATACTGCCTCTTTTCTACTTTTTTTTCTTATTTTTCTTACCAGAGAGTGTGTTCAATTATAGAATTGCCCGGTTCTCAATCCTCAATACATACTTACATAAAATTAATTGATGATCACAGACCAATAGGTACAGCACCATAGAGAATGTATTACTTCTTCCTCCCAGACTCAGAAATCCAGGTTATATTGGTTTGGCTATTAGAATTTGATACCAGTTTGCTTTGTATCCTTGGTGGGAATTGACTAAGAACCTTCAACTTCTAAAGTGTTTTACATGAGGAACAGCAGCCTTAACCTAAAAGAAACTACTTCCATAAATGATTTAAAAAATAGTATTAATGAACATAACAATGGCTGTTCTAACTCAGTTTGCAATTCGCTAAATGTCTCAGGCTCTTATTTTCCTCATCATAAATAACTCATCCTCCAAACTGTAGAAGAGTAATATAAAATCAATACCAATCAAAAACAAAAAAAGTGAATGATATAGGAAAATCTATTTTATTTTTTGAAAAAAAATGTATGTCCTTGAAAATATACTACAAAGCCATCAGAAACTAGCTTTAGGGAAATTTTCCATCCAGGGTACCCACAACCATATTTTGATCGCTTCCCCAAGAAAGAGCTTGGTCATGAATTTAGGGGGTCCTTCTATAGTATCAACAGGACATGCAAGATCTATGTAAATAGGAATTACTTCTGTTATTAGATTTACATCAGCTATGAATAGAATGGTATCTCCTAGCCTCTAAATGATGTTAATCAACCCCATAGACCACAGCCTTGAGAATTATGTCAAAATTTTTCACTCCAAAATACACAAAGAATTCTTAAAACTCAATAACAACAACAAATGAACCACCCAATTAAAACATGGGCAAAAGATCTGAACAGACACCTCACTAAAGAAGGTATACTAAGTTTAGGTGTAAATTTAGTGAAATCCGGGCATATATTTCAGGAATAGTGTAAATTAGTAAAGCCCTTTGAAAAGGCAATTTAGAAATGCATGTGTTCAGCCACGAAAAATACATATTTTGGGGGTTAATAACTTCATTCTTGTTTTCTTCCAAAAACTTCTGATTTGAAAACTCTAGAGAGTAAGTTAAAATTTGCTACTTTTTCCTCCAGTTATCATAGTTTTCACGCTATCTGCTGTCACTTCTATAACTTTTTATAAAGGGTTTGCTTAGCAAGGGACTATATTTCCAGCCAGTTGCTTTACCTGTGAGCCAGGTTAGTTATGCTCACTTACTATTAGAATGATAGTGTTAATTTGAGTGAAAAAAAAGAGTCTTTCTCTAGGCATAGCTGAGATACTGAAAGAAGTGCATAGCTGCTCAATGACACAGAAGTTTTTATTTATTGAGCCTTGGAAGTTAAAAAGACAAACAAACCCATAGCATAAGATTCTGACAAGTATAGAATAATGTCCTAAGCTTTTCAAGTCTGAGCTGAAAATATCGCTTCCTTGATCTCCTCGACGTATTTCCTTCTTTCTTTCTTTCTTTTCTTTTTCTTTCCTTGGATGAGGGGCCTGGAGGACAGGACGTGAGGTAAGTCGTTTCACCTCAATTTCAGCTTCTTTTATTGTAAAATGGAGATAATAAAACTCACCCTGCAACAAACTTGCTGTGAGGGCCAATAAACTCATAGCTGTAGACTCAATGCATGTAATGTCTAATCCAAGAAAAAATGCCGTTTTTAAATTACTCATCACTCTGTGCAAATGGAAGATATAAAAAGAGAACCAACACCTTGTACCTCCCAAATTGTGCTCTTCCAGCAAGTCTGCATCAAAAGTGTACATGGTGGGGCTTCCCTGGTGGCGCAGTGGTTGAGAGTCCGCCTGCCGATGCAGGGGACACGGGTTCGTGCCCCGGTCCGGGAAGATCCCACGTGCAGCGGAGCGGCTGGGCCCGTGAGCCATGGCCGCTGAGCCTGCGCGTCCGGAGCCTGTGCTCCGCAACGGGAGAGGCCACAGCAGTGAGAGGCCCGCGTACCGCAAAAAAAAAAACAAAAGTGTACAAGGTGCAGCTCTTCGGTGTAGTAGCTTCTCTAGTATTTAATCCCTGCTGACGCAAACTGAAGGGCTAGTCTTGATATTTTCTGCATCTCTTCAAATCTGTCTCTGCCCGCTGACTGTGACATTCACATGTCTGGCTTTCTGCTCATTTCAGAGATTCCTTTGTATTTATAGCCCTCAGAATACATTCTTTAAATTTGAAAGTCAAAGGGAAGCCTTGTCTTCCCTCATTCACGAAGTTCATTAGGCTATATTTTTTAATGTTGAACCTGCCCTGTTGTTGCCTCAGTCAGAAGAGGATGATTTTACTTTCCTTCAAAGTGTATTCCTAACTTGCTTTGGATACCAGTTGTAAGAATGTCTGCAAAATGTTTTATTTTTCAGAATTCCCTTTTAAAACATATACCTGTTTCTGGGTAACCATTCAAGGTTAACAGAAAAATAATTTTAAATACACTTACACTGATATCATCTTTTACAAAGTATAGAAAAACTTTTCATTTCAAGGTCCATACATGGTACGTATAAATAATCTGATTTTTGGCCCCTCTGGTTAGCTGACCTTCTCAGGGAGCTATCAACAGGTTTCATTTTGGGGTTGGGAGAAAGAAGTAGTTCTAATGATCTCGTCGTTACTTGGGTTAAGAGTTCAATGATATGTTACAGGAGGCCAAGCATTCGTATGATATTTAAATATTTTTCAATGATGTAGATTGTTCCCATTTGATGGATATTTGATTGACATTTTTATTTATGACATAGATCCTCTTGCGCATGGAAAATGCTGGCAACACTGGCTATGACAGAAAGGACCCGCTTGGAGACTGACCATATTTCCATTCACTGCATTTGCACCTAAGACGGGAGAGCCTTCTTCAACATCCTGGACTGTGTAAGAGAATCTTTTCTCAGTTTTATTCTGGTGGAGGGTGGTAGCCCTGAAAGCGATTAAGGTTGAATTTCACATCACCCACTCAAGGTAAGGTTTAATTGTATTTAGATTCTTCTGTTGAGCAAGAGTGATGGTGGCGAATTTCAACTTGGTCTATTACAGGAGCTCATGAATTGCAAAACATCCTTAGGTACCAGATCTCATTGCAAGTCACAGGCTATGAGTGATTGAACTGAGAAACCACATGCAGAAATAGGCTTGTCTCTTAGAAGTCAGTCCTGATTTGAGAAATACCAGCAGCTGCTGATGAAATTAAGATTGAAGGAATAATATATAATGTTTTGAAATCTCCAGACAGATTTGTAGTGGTCTGCATACAGATCAGAACAGAACTAAAGTGAAAGTAAACCTGTTAAAGTTTGCCGAAAAGAGGAATCTCTCTGATATTTATTCCCAACAATTTTTAATTTATATGTACACTACTATATGTTCAAAATACTTCAATATAAACAGTGATATGTGTATATATACAAGTTAACTCTAATCTGTACTTTAGGGGCCTTAGTTAACATTTTAAGAATGCTAATCATAATATATTATACATTGGCTGATATAAACGATTTTCAAGGAAAATATTTGATATTTTATTTCATTTTACATAATAATTTTAGAATTTTTCTCCAACTCACATATACTGATAAAAAGCAGTTGTACTCTATTTTCATATACTGTAACTATATAGTACATTTTAATACATTTGCATCAAAAATAACAAATATTACATATAATCTATTTCACATAATCTATATATACAACATGATTTTGTTGCCCCCAACTTTTGAATATTTATTTACATATTAATTTAACTGTAGGTTGTATTCTTGAACACCTTATACCATAGAGTTTTCTCAGAAATAACCATAGAAGTATATGATGGATTTCTTTATGGGATAATCTACAACTAATAGCCCCAAGCAAAAAGTCTTAGAAAGTGCTGGAACAAGTTAAAATGTGTTCAGCAAAGATTGGTTGAGTGATTGGTAATTATATAATTATTATAAATATCTTTTCCTAAGAACCTAACCACCTTGGGAATCTTGGAATTCCAAACTCTTCAGTAGATTTCAAATATGAAGAGCTTGTTATCTGCATAAAACAGGCTGGGGTCAGAAATGTTAGAAGGGTCAGAATGAGGATGATGGGGCAGCATGTTAACGTAAAGGTCCGCATGCTGGGGACAACCCACTGAGGCAGAGCCGCTTACAGATCAGCTTCCAGAACCTGACTGTACTGATTATCCTTCAGAAAGTGAGTGTTTTGATAGCTCCTAAGTAAGCAAATCCGAGATTTGGAGATTATCCTGTGCTTATAAATAGTGAGGAAAATTGATCTGGACGTTCAGTGCTCTTGGACTAGATTCTTGATCCTCAGAGTTTAGTCACGGTGCAGAATTCCAAACAGGATGATTCGAAGTGTTTAATGCATGTTGCCGGGATATTAACAAATAACTTAAGTGGCACGGACTGCTAATATCCAGACACCATTTTAAAAAAATAATTTCCTGCTTCCTCCTTCTCTGTTCTTCGATCTTTCAAAAAGCAGTGGAAGATCTCAATCCCTTGTCCAAGAAAACCTTCCTCATCCGTAATGTCCCTTTGATGGTGACGTTGACACTCAGCCGTGAGGGAGTGTGATGAGGCTGTCTTTCTCTGTCTGGAGTTACTGTGCTCGTTTATGGGATGTCCTGGGGTAGGCTTGGACAGAGCTCACAGGACCTCTTGTTCTTTTTGAAAAGGTATCAGTTAAATGTTGGGGATGTAAAAGCAATCACCCAGGGGCTTCCCTAGTGGCACAGTGGTTAAGAATCCGCCTGCCAGTGCAGGAGACACGGGTTCGAGCCCTGATCCGGGAAGATCCCACATGCCGCGGAACAGCTAAGCCCGTGCGCCACAACTACCAAGCCTGCTCTCTAGAGCCCGTGAGCCACAACTACTGAGCCCACGTGCCACAACTACTGAAGCCCACATGCCTAGAGCCTGTGCTCCACAACAAGAGAAGCCACCGCAATGAGAAGACCGCGCACCCCAACAAAGACCCCATGCAGCCAAAAATAAATAAATTTATTTTTAAAAAAGTAATAAATGAAAGCAATCACCCAGGTTCCTTCGGCATGGAAGCTCTTACGGCTGTGGGTTGCGGCCAGCTGTTCGCTGGTACCTAATGCTGTACTTGCAAGATTACAACTTTCAGGGTTCTGAGGATTGATTTTATCCCAGACTGCTTTCACTTATCTGTGTTAAAACGACAATCAAATTTTCCAGTATTTCCAAGGAGCTGCTGCCCATCATCTTAATAAAGGGAAGCAATTCAGTTCAATAACTTCAGTATAGGTCCTGAAGCACAAGCCTGTCTACTATAATATTGGGAGGAAGATAGAATGAGTTTTGGAATTCAGTGTAGCTGATTTCAATATGGACTCTGCTTGGCTCACCACCCATCCTGGTTTACAAGATATTACGTGTCCCGGGAAAGACCTGAGCCACCAGGGTGAGTTGGACACTACCTGTACTGCTTTCCTGGGCAAATTATTTCTCCCCTTTGAATAGCAACTATTCTCTTATTTATTACATGAAGGTAGAGTATACTATTTTCCCCTGGGACGATTTTGAAGATTTTATGAGATCACATATTATTTATTAAGTGCTATGAGTCAGAACCTGTGCTAAGTGTTTTATGTACTTGATTTTACTGAATCCTGAGAGTTTAATAAAGTGACTAAGAGCTCTATTCTCTCTGCCTGAGTTTGAATTCTGGCTCTGCCATTCACTAGCTGTATGACCCTTGGCATATTCTTTAACCTCTGAAATGTTTTCTCAACCATAAAAGGGTAAGAGTTTCAACTCCACAGAGTTGCTGGTAGGACGGTGTCTGAAACAGAGTAATGGGACATGGCCTCTATTTTTATGAAGCTTATTTTCTCATGGGGGGACTAAACCAAAGATATAAAAACTAAATAGATGATTTTGGAATTGACAAGCCCTTTGACAATATCGTGTTTGGTGATAGAAGACTACTTCTAAAGATGGGATTGGGGGCTACATTATAGAGAAGTATGCAGAGAGAACCAGTCTGAAGAAATAATATTTGGGCTGAACTTGAAGGTTGAGAAAAGAGCCAGCCAGGGGAAGAGCAAGCAGATCATTCTGGACAGAGGAAATGGCAAGTGGGAAAGGCCTGGGGCAAGAGTAATTTTGTTGGAGCAGAGGAACGGAAAGGAAGTTGGTAAGGTTAGAGTGTTGACCAAAGAAAAGAACACCATGGCAGCTGGGGGGATATGGTTTGCCAACCAACAGAAGCACCGCCATTTAATGATATAAACCTAAGCAACACAAGGTCAGGTTTTCTCTTGATCTCTCCTAGACAGTGAAGTGACTTTCATTAAAGCTGTGTGGCCAAGTGTCAGCAAAATCTACTAGAAAATGCCCCAGAACACAGCCATAGAAGCAGAGGTAACTAAAGAAAATGTACCCAAGCAGCATCACCCATGCATTTGGGGAGGAGAATGGATGGAGCTGTGAGAACCCATTCTTCTCTCTCACTTATATACGTCTCACTTTTTTTTTTACCAGACAAAATTAGCACTGGCTACTTTTGAGGGAACAGAAATAAATTGATTTTTTGCTGTGCTTTCCTAGAAATATTTCTGATTTTATAAACTGTAATGTCCCAGGATTGACTTTTCCTACAGAAAATGTCATTCTATGGCTGCATTCTGGGCTGGGCTGGGGGTGGGGAAGGGAAGATCTTCAGTAAAAAGAGAGCAGTGTGAGCTTTTTTATTATGTATGTATGTGTTCTTGAGGTTAACCTGAAATAATTACGCCTCCCCTCAATAAACTATATCAACCAAACACTACGGCAGCCTGCCGTTCGACTATTAGCAATTAATTGCCTAACGCTGGATTCTCCGTGGAAATGTACATAAGGCTAGGTTAACACCTACATTCTATTTTCAGGTGGCTTTTTTTTTTTTAATTTTAACGAGCGAGTCCCTGATGACAATATAACAATTAACAACAGGTTTTGAAGAAGTTTAAAGATGAATGAAAAGCATCTCAGAGGCATGGTTTAGATGGACAGTTGCATGTGACACATTTCAGGAAATGAAGGTAGAGTGACGTCAGATAATGCTTAAACTGAGGGCATGTATGGGTATAGAGTGTATCTAGGGTAAAGTGTTATTGGCCAATTATTCGTGAGAAATATTTTATTGGCCAAAGCTCTTCCAAGGTCCCTGCCCAACTTAAAGTCTTTGAGACTGTGATTCTGTGAATGATATAGATGCCTTTCCAAAAATTCTCACTAGATTTTACCAGTAGATGTTCCTAGCTTTCATCAAAGAAGTACCAGCAGCCACGATCAGACATGATCTGGCCCCATGCAAGTCACATCCAGAGTTAGAGACAATATAAAATTATATTCATTATCTTGGATATCCTGAATAGCCATCATTCTAACACTCGTTTTGACCCTTCTGCATTCTTTTAGAGTTTTTTATCCAAAATTTGAAGACCAATTTTTAGTGAGACATAAATCTGAGAAATCGTAGTGTAGCTTGATGTTTTAACGTCTATTTTTGGTCTAATGTTCAACGTACAGAAAAGTTGCAAAACTAATACAGAGAATTCCCATCTTACTTCGCTCAGCATCTACTAATGGTGGCATCTTAGATAGCATATGAAAATGATCAAAACCAGGAAATAACATCAGTTGCTTCAGATTTTCTTTGAATTTTACCAGTTCTTCATGTGTCCTATTTGTATTCCACTAGCTAATTGAGGACCTCGTATCATATTTAGTTTTTATGTCTCCTTGGTTGGCTCTAATCTGTAACAAAGTCTCAGTCCTTGTCTTTCAGACTTTGACATTTTTGATGCTTAGGGGTCAGTAATTTTGTAGAGAGTCTCTCAATTTGGGGTTGTCTGAAATTTTGTTTATTTGTTTTTTGCTCAGGAAGAGGTTATGCATCTTCGGCAAAGACACCACAGAAGTAAAGTTGTGTCCTTCTTAGGCATCATAGTATGATGTTTCGTGTTACTACTGGTAATGTTAGCCTTGATCTCTGAATTTTGGTGGTTTCTGCTGTGTTTATCCACTGTACAATTATTATATACAATTATTATATACTTTCCCAGTATACTTTGTATACCGGGGAAGATCATATAACAGATATCCTGGGGAAGATACTTTGAGGCTATGCAAATATCCTGTTCTCCTCCAAAATATGCTCACTAATTCTAGTATTCATTGTAGATCTTGTCCGCAACCTTATTTACTGTGGTGTTTGCTCAATGGTGATACTCCATTTCCATCTTTTTATATGTATTAATAGAATTCTTCTGTAAGAAAGAACTGTCCGTTCTATGCTATTTATTTATTCATTCAATTCGTATGTTTTTTTCTTTCTTTAAGATGATTCCCCAGAAAGGGGTTATTATTTCTTTAAATGCAGTTCAAAATGCATTCTTGGGCTTCCCTGGTGGCGCAGTGGTTGGGAGTCCGCCTGCCGATGCAGGGGACACGGGTTCGTGCCCCGGTCCGAGAAGATCCCACATGCCGCGGAGCGGCTGTGCCCGTGAGCCATGGCCGCTGAGCCTGCGCGTCTGGAGCCTGTGCTCCGCAACGGGAGAGGCCACAACAGTGAGAGGCCCGTGTACCGCCAAAAAAAAAAAAAAAAAAAAAAAAAGCAGTACCTTCATTTAAAATATGTGCTCTTAGATGCACGACTTATTTATATTTTAAATATGTGATTCTAGTTTCAAACTGAAATACAGTCTCCATTCTTAACCCTTATCGACTGCAAATGTCCAGCCATGTCTTTGGGTTACTGCTTTCCAATCCCTACAGGATTCTCTTGTGCTTACAAATATCCTGGAGAATTTGCTAACATGAATTATTTCAGTGTATTGTGAAGTTGGGTTCCTTCCTCAGCCAACTGTCAATGTATGAGAGATAAACAGTGCTCAACCATTTATCAGACTGAATGAAATCTAAACCATAGCTCAAGTGTAAATGCCCTGAATATATGCTCTTTAATACGCACCTGACTACTTAATGTAATCAAGGTCAGTTTTGAAATGCCCTGTTTCTTCATCTTTACTGCTGGGCATATCACACTATTTTTTGCTACTTTGTCCATTCTTAGTCCAGTGGGCCTCACATCTATCAACATAAGCTGTGTATCTCTGAAAAGAGTTACTGCAGTTTTATCTATATCTGGACTAAACTTTGCCAAATGAATCCCTGATGCACATCACATCAGGAGAAATAATTTGTTTTTGAAGATCATGGTATTTCTGAACTGAACAGCAGGTACATTTTATCCCAAGGGATGGAAAATGTCACCTCCTCAAACTGACATTTTTCAATCAACCACACTCTTAAGCCCAGATTTTTCTGTTGTCCACCAAGATGGGGATACTGGGTTATGCTCACTGGGATGGAGGAGAGACTGTATTTGTTGGAACGTGTGTAAATGTGTGTGTGTGTGAGTGAGAAAGACAGCATGCTCACAGGAAAATATTCTCCAATTCACACAGAAGAAACAATACTTGGAAATTCTCATATAATACAGTAACTTGTGTCACTAACCAATGTCCTTAAAGTACACTTTCCTGTGCATTTTACCCATGCAGGCTGAGAATTTTAAGCTCTGTACCAAATAAATGAGCACGAGTGTCAGAGCATCTCTCTGAGAATGCATTACTGGATTCCGTGTATTGTCACTAATGTGTCACCAGATGGCTTGTACTATTAATGCTGCACTGTCCGTTTGTATAGCTCTTTACAGTTTAGTAATGAGTTTCACATAGTTGACTTCATTTCATCTTAATAAAACTACCCAGTCCCTCTATAAACTTGATTATCTATTTCGGGGAAAATGACTTATTCATTCACGCATTTATATATTCATGGAAGCATCTGTCCATTTCATCATGACAAAATTCATGTGTCCATTCTTCAGTTAATCCATTCATTTGTTTACATCATTTTGCCTTACCTACGATTAAGATAGCTGGAAATATGGATTATTTATATGGATTATTTATACTAACATCTCTTCAGCTTTAATGTACATTTGAATAACCTGGGGAATTTTAAATAAAAGTGATGTTCAGATAGTTCTGGACCCAAGATTTGGCATTTCTAACAAGCAGATGCGGCCAGTGCCGCGTGACCTCTCTGACCTCACTCTGATTAGCAAGGCCTAGATGGCCTTCTGTCTTCTCGAGGAGACTCTGGTAAGGAGATTTAATACATATTGAACATTGAGTAATTCAGAGTAGCTTCCCAAGCTCCCAGTTACATCTGAGGGAGTAGGGCTTGGGAAGCGTTTACTACTCTCACAGGGGGTAGTTAATAGAGGGAAAGTGGACTTTCTCAACTAAAGATGCTACACCTATTCATATCATCTTCAGAATAGAGATGATCAATGATCCAACAGAGAAATCATAGTCCTGCAGTGCTCACCTGCTGTACTTTTTTCAGAGATAAATAGGCAAAGATCAAGAATTATCGTGATGGATGAGAATAATTCTGAGACCAGAAACTGCTCTTCCAGGCACGTGGTGCACACGACTTGAATGTCCCAGAGCCATTGCATTTGTCACCCAGCTTAACGGTTGGCTCCAGCTGCTTAGAGAAGGAAACTGATTCTGAAGTCAACTCAATGTACCTGTCACTTGTTTTCAATGAATGTGTGCAATTCTCACTAGAGGAGATGGGTTCAGTGCATTTCAAACAGTCTATTTGTTTTACCTTTTTCCAATCTTATTTTTGTAACTTCATAAAACTCCAGTTTAACACTCCAGATTGATACTCTAGGTATCAATCAACATATATACATATATTTGGAGAGTCATACCCTACGTGAGTGTAAGTGTCAAACTCAATCTCAACCGTTGGGAAACTATAGATTGCAGTCCGAATCTGATCTGCCACCTGTTTGTGTAACATAAACACCCCCGTTCATTTAGGTATCGTCCTTGGCTGCTTTCACACTAGAGTAGCAGAGGTGAGTAGTTGTACAGCGATCTTATAGTCTGAAAAGCTGATAATATTTACTCTCTGGCCTTTACAGGAAAAGGTTGCTGCCCCTGGTCAAGGTGATGGCAAAAATCTAGATTCAACACCTTCCCTTATAAAATTCCATGTGATCAGGGGCAACAATCGCATGGTTTTGTGATCATTAACAATATATGTACCTGTGCATGTGTATACGCACCCACACACCAGGGGGAGAGAGATGCACATTCCTAGTAAATAATTATCTTATGGACCTTCCCCTCATTGTATAAATAACAGATTTACTTTCAAGGAATCATTCAAAGCCCATGAAAGATGGGGTGCTGGGGGCATATAAAGGGAAGTTCTTTGACACTGAAAATAGTAAATGAGTTATCATGATAAAAACAATGTTGCCTGAGTACTGAGAGAGCGTGCATTTGGGTTCAAAACTTAAATACATGGATAAAAGTACAGATGCAACAGATGTAAAGCACTAGCCCCGGGATAAAATTTAAGTTTAATAAATTTAGCACAAATAAGGGAAAATTCTCCGTGCCCTCTTACCTACTCTCCCTCCCCCATCTTCCACCTTTCCAACACCTAAAAAAGTAATTTTGACTCATGTTTTTAAGGTGTCTGGGAACAAATACAGGAAGGGTAATAACAACAAACAACAGAACAAGAAACATAATCGGGATGCATTTAACCTAATGGGAACGTGAATGAGGATTGTGTCCTTTTCTGTTCTGTGATTGTTTGTGTCCTTCAGAGTATCCTGAAAACATAACCAGGGAAAATCCATGCCAAAGAAGGCAGAGAATCCCCTGGACTCAGGGAAAAAAAAATTAATAATAACATTGCTTTGTAGAGCTTGAGAAGTAAAACGTGACCAAGAAAAGAGGAACAAGGTCTGATCAAGAGTTAAGAACTTCATGGGTCTCTGGTCATTTGTCCAGATCTTGTTTTTATAGGTTTCTGCTGATTGTCAAGTTCTGGTTGGTTGTGTACCCAGTGCTACATCCAGCTTCTGCTATGGTGTTGTCATCCAATGCGGCAATATCATACCTCACACTGGAGTTGATTTGTGTTGTTATTATGACTCAAAACAAGTTTGTTGGCTTAATTCATAGTTTCTCTGCTCCGCAGTTGTCTGAGCTTTCTTTTTCTCTTCCCTTCCTAATATCTGTATTTTCTTGTTGTTGTTTTTAAATCTGATAACAACTCTACGTGTGAGGTTTCAGAACATCTTTCAGGACATCCTTTGACCTGCTTGAATCCAGAAGTACTTAATATAAAGACCAGGATAGCATGGTGTTCTGAAAAGATTATGCAGGCCCTGAATGTTCTAGAAATCTGTTTTCTAGTCTGCTGAGAACATTCTGCCCAGCTTCCATTGTCTTTCTTTGAGAATGCACCAAGATATTGGTTACTCAGGTGGTTATTTAGTCACTGTCTTTTCAGACCTTGGCCAAATGATAAACTCCTTGCCCCTGGGGCTCAACGTGGCCCAATTTCAAAGTCACAGCAAAAAATACATCAAAAGTCAGAGTACCAACTGAGTAGAATCAGTCATTCAACTGACTGTAATCAGTCTACCTGACATCTGTCTACGCAGCATCCGTTTGATTGTGACTGATCCCTGCGAACCCACATGGCTACACGTTCCCAACTTGCTGGCTTATGCCATGAGATGAGTATTCTCCTCTGGTTTTCTTGAAACTGTTTGGATCACCATGGACTCTACAGCAATGTCCTGATCTCACGTTTGCCTGCCACTTCCTTTAAGTAGCTAGATTCTGTTCGTTGTGCTTCCAAATGCAGCTTTCCTTCTGTGAATTACTCAGTTATCAAGAAAGAGATCATAACCTCGAGGAATCCTCCTCCTCCAGGCTCCTGCTGCTACTTCTTGCATCCTAAATTCAGCTCTTTAGTTATGAGGATTGGTCCAATCTAATCTTAGCTCTACTGTTGTCTCAAAACCTGCATATGGGTCTCTCCTCTCACCCCATGAGGGGCAGTCCTACCGGGTTACCAGCCCTCTTAGCTTCTACTTGGCCAATGAAACCATCTCATCATTCTGACAACTTGTTTTGTGTTCCCACAGTCCCCTAACTTATAAGTCAGGCTGTGTTACAGACTGAAAGACGTGGAAAATTAGATTTTTTTTGAAAATGAAGGATCTTACCCCAAAGAATCTTTATCAGTGAAGATGCTTAGTTACAAGACACAGAATCTGACTGTAGCTGACTTAAGAAGAAAGGAAATGGACTACAGGAACACAGGGTAGCTTATAGCCTAGGAAACCTGGTACATAAAGAGTTAATAGCCAATGTAGGAAAGAAAAATGAGTATTACTCAAGGTGGAAAGGAGCATGGGCAAGATCACCCTGCAAGAACATTCTCCTAAGGTGACTTTTATCAGGACCACACCTCTGGTACTGCCACCATCAAACACTCAGCACATCTGGATTTTCTGGTGCTGCTACATTCATCACACCTGCCATACTTCTAACTGCCACTATGAATAATGCTTAACAATCCCCGTAAAGCTAAAATGACCACCTAAGATGCAGAGTCAGGTGTGCATACGTCTAGTTGATCTACAGTTTAGCAGTCAAGAACGGGAGATGGGGCTTCCCTGGTGGTGCAGTGGTTGAGAGTCCGCCTGCCGATGCAGGGGACACGGGTTCGTGCCCCGGTCCGGGAAGATCCCACATGCCGCGGAGCGGCTGGGCCCGTGAGCCATGGCCGCTGAGCCTGTGCATCCGGAGCCTGTGCTCCACAACGGGAGAGGCCACTACAGTGAGAGGCCCGCGTACCGCAAGAAAAAAAAAAAGAATGGGAGATGTTGTTTCCATGGTGAGAGTCAGGGTCCTGCCTTTAACCTAGATTTTCAGATAACGGAATTCCTTAAAACAACACAAGAAATCAAGAATGGTTTTCAGATGGGCAGCTCCACTCACTGCCCACCACACCCCACCCCCGCACCCCAAATACCACAAGTGAAGTTGTGGTAGACAGAGTATGACTCCCAAAGATGCCAGGCCCTAATCCCCGGAACCCGTGAATACGCTGACTGTGTTACCTTACACCGCAAAGGGAAATGAAAGTTGCAAATGAAATTAAGTTGCTAATCAGCTGACCTTAAAATAGGGAGATTATCCTGGATTCTCTGGGCCAGCTGATCAGGTGATCACAAGCGTCCTTAGAAGTGGAAGAGGAAAGGCAGAAGGGAAGGGCAGAGTGATGCTCTAAGAGAAGGACTTGACCAGTGGGCTCTGAAGTTGGAGAGAAGGGCCCGTGACTCAAGGATGCAGGTGCCTCTAGAAGCTGAAAAAGGCGAGGAAACAGATTCTTCCCCAGAGCCTGCAGCGGGACAGGTGACCTGGCTGACACCTTGGTTTTAGCCCAAAAGACCCACGTCAGACTTCTGATTTACTGAACTGTCTAAGGTGATACATTTTATATGGTTTGAGAGTCCGCCTGCCGATGCAGGGGACACGGGTTCGTGCCCCGGTCGAAGCTGTGGTTATTTGTTACAGCAACAACAGAAAACTCATGCAGGAGTCTGTGACTTTACAGTTCTTTGGAGATAATTAAAATTTCTACCCCCTGGTGACATTTTTTTTCCCCTAAACACCATTAACCTACATTTAATTAACAGGCAAGGACTTTGGGTATTTTGCTGCTGAGGATTTTTTTTTTCCTCTCATAATTATGGGAAGAGTTTCAAGTTTTAATACCTTCTCAAAAATATGTTCATTAAAATAATATTCTACAATTCAATCTATAAAAAGAGCTCAACACATTCCAAACACAAAGAAAAAAGCTTCAGAGAGTGACACTGATGGACGGCCAAAAGATTATTCCAAATACTCATTGCTGCTAGGCCTGTTTAGTTCTCACTTTATATGCTTTCAAAAAAAGAGTCATGTTGGACCTCATAAAACCTTACCATGTCTCAATTCCTTTGCAAGTTACTGATTTGTAAAAGGTGGAAGGGGAACTGATAATGATTTCTCCTAGAGATCAGTGAAATCAGCACCTTTTTTTCCCCCAGTTGCCCACTATAAGTCGTAAATGGTGGAGCATGTGGTTTGGTAAATTATAGGTAGGTGTGTAGTTTTAGGAAACTATTCGCATTAGGTTTAGAAGTAGGAATGTCTAATCGATTTACTGTAGTGGTTTCTAGATCAGTGGTCAGCAAATTCATTCTGTAAAGGGCCAGATAATATCTTCGGCTTTGTGAGACAGGTCCGTCACGACTACTCAATTGTACTCATTGTAGCATGAAGACAGCTGTATTCAATATACACGCAAAAATGGGTGTGGCTGCATTATAATAAAACTAGATTTGGTCCACAAGTTAGTTTGCCAAACGTTGGTCTAGTTTATAATGTCTGGTTGGAATGGAATTTGGGAAAAGAGGTAAGCTAGAAAATTCAATCCTGTTTACTAGACGCAGTGGTTGGTAGAGCCCAGATACTCTGAGATGTGAGAAGAAATTCTGGGCTATTTCTGGTAGGTGTCAAAATGTAACAGAGCAGTCATGTGGGGAAACCAGCCTAGAGGAGACCAAAAAATGTGATAATTGAAAAGTGAGGCAATCATTTTGACATGTTCTACCCAGAGATCCACATTCCTGTATTTATTTGACTACCACATTCACTCAGGAGAATCACACATAAAAAAGTTATTTGGTCCATTTAGGTTGTTGATTCTTTTACTATTACTAAAATGTCTAAAACTCTCACAAAGTTTACCCATCTAGACAGGAGAAATATAGTCAGTAATAGAGAGACTATGTTTTGCAAGGTTGTTAATGATATAAGGGGAAAAAATGAAGCAGAGAAGCATTTCTTCAGCGTATCAATTATTCCTATTAAGAATAGGAAACATGAGAAGGAAGGAAGGAGGGAGAAAGAGTGAGAAAGATGGGGACAGAGAGAGAGATTTAGTATTAACCTGAGATTGCTGCTAAACTATGTACCTTAAGTGTTCTAATTGTTTATGTCCCTTTGATTATATATATTTCAATATTACCTTTAAAAGTTAAGAGGTAATGTGCTACAGTGGAATGATTATGTAATGGAATATACAATGGAGAAAAGAGAGTCTCTTCATTAAATGCTCTTGGGAAAACTGACTAGCCACGTGCAAATGCATGAAACTGGACCCCTAATCTTACACAAAAATTGACTCAAAGTGGATTAAAGACTCAAATGCAAGATCTAAAACTGTAGAACCCCTAGAAGAAGACATGGGGTGTAAGCTCCTTGACACTTGGCAATGATTTTTTTTTTTTTTTTTGGATTTAACACCAAAAGCAAAGGCAACAAAAGCAAAAGTAAACAAGCAGGATTGCATTAAACTAAGAAGCTTTTGCTTTAGTTTAGTTTAGTGAAGGAAACCATCAACAAAATGAAAAGGCAACCTATGAATTGGGAGAAAATATTTACAAACCACATATCCAATAAGGGGTTAATATCCAAAATACACAAAGAACTCATACAACTCAATAGCAAAACAAACGAAAGCCACCAAAACATCCCAAAACAACAAAAAAAAAACTAGTTAGAAAATGGGCAGAGCACCTAAATAGACATTTTTCCAAAGAAGAGATACAAATGGTCAACAAGTACATGAAAAGGTGCTCCCTGTCATTTAATCTTTAAGGAAATGCACATCAAAACCACAGCGAGGTATCACACATACCTGTTAGGATGTGTATTATCAAAAATGCAAGAGATTACAAGTGTTGGCAAGGATGTGGAGAAAAAGGAACCCTTGTGCACTGTTGATAGGAATGTAAACTGGTACAGCCACTATGGGAAACAGTATAGAGGTTCCTCAAGAAATTAGAAATTGAACTACCAGGGCTTCCCTGGTGGTGCAGTGGTTGAGAGTCCACCTGCCGATGCAGGGGACACGGGTTCGTGCCCCGGTCCGGGAGGATCCCACATGCCGCGGAGCGGCAGGGCCCGTGAGCCACGGCCGCTGAGCCTGCGCGTCCGGAGCCTGTTGCTCCGCAACAGGAGAGACCTCAGCAGTGAGAGACCCATGTACCGCAAAAAAAAAACCATATTGGTCTTTCTCTGTGTTAATAACAACAAACTTTGTATCGTGGGTACCTCTCATAGTTAATAAACATTTAGTCATAGGGCTTTATTCCATCTGCAAAATGATATTATAGAATAAGGAGAAGGCAAATGATTCTCCATTCACTTTTCTTTCCTTTTTACCAACTTCCCTTCACTCACACAAACTGTGTCACGACCAAGCAGATAGCAAAGCAACTCAGAACAAGCACAGCTTTTGCATTTGTAAAGGCCAAGGACCAGGTCTTATTCATTTTTGAATGCTAAGTACCTAGAAAAGTGCCTGTTAACATAGTGGACGTACTCAAAGATTACTGAATGAATGAACATAGGGAGAAAGAATTCCATGTAGAGGACAAGATGAATTTTTTTGGATGCCAGGATTCTGGAAGTGTCTAGGGACTGAGTCATGAGTACTCCTTTGTCAGAAGTACAGGTTTCCTAACGAGTTTCAGACATACATTGCTCTGTCCTTTGAGGAGCGTCAACCTAAAATCAGGTAATATAGATAGAGCAATAGAGTCCTCCTTGCTGGCATTCCATGGAGACCCCATACGAATAATCTCCATTCTCTCCTCCTCATATCTTCAGAGAGAATATCACCTCAAGATTTAGTGTGCAGAAGTTTGCAGAGCACTTGATGGACTGATACAGGGTTTTGAGGTATTTTTATTAGGTTTTCTGCAAGTGGGGAGTTCAAGCTCTCTTACCTCCAGGCTGGAAGAGTAGCTCATCCCTATTTGGGTCTTGAATCGTCATGAAGAAACGCCTATCTTCAGAATTTCAGTGCCCTGGTTATTTATGGCTGCCCATAAACCCATTCTTCTTCCACCTCCCTGGACACCAGTCACGAGGTTCGGATGCCAAGCTGGGAAATGTATTTTTCCAGGAGCAGCTGGCTTCTTGGCGAGACCTTTTGGCAATGGTGTGGTCCCCTTTGAAGTTGTCTGTTGCTCTGACTTGTGTTTTGAAGATGCGTGATTAACTGTTCGGGCTGCTGAGCCGTCGTACATGCTATTTTCCTTTTGACTCACCTTTTAAATTACGAGGAATTTATATCCACTTAAACCACATGGAAGTGGTTTAAAAAAAAAAAAGCCCATATATGGAATTTCCACACAATTAAATCTTAATGCTGGAAGTGACATGACAGCCACCTTCTCCAACTTCCTACCCCTTGCAGGAACTTCCTCCATCACAATTCTGAGCAGAAGTCAGTCACCATCTGCTTAACAGCTCTGGGTGACAGGGTGATTACTACTTCTTAAATCAGGCCACTTTATCACTGGATTGCTCTAATTGTTTAAAAGCCCTTCCTAATACTGAAATAAGATCCACCTTCCCACAGGTTTTGATACCAGTCACAGCCCTGACTTTGGAGCAGCACAGAAAACAGTTCATCACTCAGCAACATGGTAGCCTGTCCAAGGTTCCTCACTTTTTAAGTCTTTCTTTCTTTCTTTTTTTTTGTGGTACGCGGGCCTCTCACCGTTGTGGCCTCTCCCGTTGCGGAGCACAGGCTCCGGACGCGCAGGCTCAGCGGCCATGGCTCACGGGCCCAGCCGCTCTGCGGCATGTGGGATCTTCCCAGACCGGGGCACGAACCCATGTCCCCTTAACCGGCAGGCGGACTCCCAACCACTGCGCCATCAGGGAAGCCTAAGTCTTTCATTTTTAATGTTAACTTCTTCAGTTGTGTCAACCATTCCAATCCTCTAGTCAGAAAAGCCTGTCAATGTACATCTTCAAAGATGTAATCGGGACTTCCCTGGTGGTCCAACGGTTAAGACTTCGCCTTCCAATGCAGGGGGTGCAGGTTCGATCCCTGGTCAGGGAACTAAGATCCCACATGCCTCGTGGCCAAAAAAACCAAAACATAGAAGCAATATTGTAACAAATTCAATAAAGAATATAAAAATGGCCCACATCAAAAAAATCAATCAAAAAAAAACCGATGTCATCAAAAAAGAAAAAAGTCATCTTCCTTGGAAATGATCCACTGGGGTTCACTACGGCTCATTATCAGAACATTACAATTTTGCCAACATCGACCTTGATCACTTAGACTTTTTAAACAGCTTCACCACACTGTTGGCTCCCAATTAATCAGGAACTGCGTTAACCCCGGTATATTCTTGATGTCTCTCTTTTGATGCCCTCAAGACAGCTGTTATTATAACTCCCAATTATATTTGAGAAAACTGAAGATCAGAGAGATTGAGAAATCTGTTCAATGACACACAGCTAGTTCTTTCTGAGGGCAAAGCCCTTAATTCATAAACTACCTTGCCTCACTTGAAATAAATGCCAACTTAAACTCAGAGTTATTTGAAAAAATAAGCTACCATCAATATAACAATAACTAGACTTGCTATAGTGATCATTTTGCAATATATACAAGTATTGAATCATTATGTTGTACACCTAAAACTAATATGTTATAGTAAAAAAAAAAGTTGCTGTCAGGCCAGGACTTCTTCTGAATTTTGTTTGCTTGTCTTAATTTTTTGACATAATGACAATCATACAATATGTAATTTTATCATGAGAATTCACTTCCAAATACAATTAATGAATTTAATTCTTACAGCAAATCTATGGCATTGGTTTTTGTTAAATCATGGTTTATGGGTTAGAATTGAAGCCGTTTCACAAAGTCACGTTGCTAGTAATTGGATCATTTCTGAATCTGCTTCTATTGACCTTTTCATCTTTTGACTTTTAATCTTTTGATTACCAATCACTGTTAGCTGCTCCTTTGCATATATGTAATTGTCTGAATGCTTGCTGGATATTATAGGTGCTACATTAGAGATGCTCTGGACTATATCACCTTCCTATAAATGTTGTTGAGTCTTGACTGTCAGTTACATTGCTGATGGCTCGCTTTGACCTGTCACGTCCTGGTTATGGACTTTAATAAGGATGATACATTTTGGTTTTAAATTTACATCTAGAAAATTTTTCTTCCTCCTAAAGCATCTGGCTTTTCTGGGACCACAGGCAAATTCCCAGGGGGTTCACCGACACGGCTGTATAACAGCTCTGACTGAATTTCATTTCTCTGCAGACTGTGCAGCAGTGAAGTCTTTGCTCTGTTCTGTCCTCTTATCGGTACTCTCTGCAAGGCCCCGCTGGGTGTTTCCCTAAGCACGCATATATTTGGATGTGGTAGAGTACATTCGGTGATATTTTGGTAGTTTATTAGGGGGTTCTTCTCTGTAGCTACCTCCTGTCTGGTCCTCTGCCCCCCAAACCCTAACTTGTGCCTCCACTATTTCCTTTGCTCAGAAATAATGCTAGTTTCGGGCTTCCCTGGTGGCGCAGTGGTTGAGAATCTGCCTGCCAATGCAGGGGACACGGGTTCGAGCCCTGGTCTGGGAAGGTCCCACATGCTGCGGTGCAACTAGGCCCGTGAGCCACACTACTGAGCCTGCGCATCTGGAGCCTGTGCTCCGCAACAAGAGAGGCCGCGACGGTGAGAGGCCCGCGCACCGCGATGAAGAGTGGCCCCCGCTTTCCGCAACTAGAGAAAGCCCTCGCACAGAAACAAAGACCCAACACAGCCAAAAAAAATAAATAATTTTTTTAAAAAAAAGAAATAATGCTAGTTTCTCCTTGTGGTTTAGAAAATGCCTTGGAAGAGAAAGCACACAAGAATATGGGGCTCACTTTATGTCTTTGCCTTGTCTCGAGAATCAAGCATCATCTCTATTAGCAAAGGCCAATAACACCCCCTTGTATTAATTTCTCTCCTTGCCAGCTTCTCCCCTTCTGTCCTTCACTCCTGATTCGGGATCAATCCCAAATAAGTTACCTATGTGTAAGCCTTTATCATAGGCTCCGCTTTCGAGGAAAGCCAAGGTAAATCTTGCCTGATATAAGCCAATCATGGTAGTCTCATTTTCTTGCCAAGTGCCAAGCAAGACCCGAATCTGAAAAAGTCTGCTGGGGAGACTCTAAGAGAGCTTTCTTTCCATTTAAAAATGAGCAAAAGGGAGGAAAGTCTATCGTCTGCTTCTCGAACTTGTAGCCTGATGCTAACTTAGCTGTGATACTTTCTAACCCTGTCATCTTGGGTAAGCTGGGGTTGTTTAACTTCAGGGTATTTTAGTTCCCTTATGGGTAAGCTGGGAAAATACTTGTAAAACCTACCTCATGAGGTTGCGATGAGGATGAAAATGTAAAGCACTTATCACATGCCTAGCAGATACCAAGCCCAACACGATTGCTATTAATACTATTAGCATTATTATTTGATGTGTAGGAAATTACTTTAATTGAATCTGATCAGCTACTATGACTATGTCCTCCTTTCAAATTCCTCACTGTCTCTTTCATTTTCTTTCTTTGTTCCTTTGCTAAACATGCCAGAAATAAAATCCAGCTTCAGGTCCTCTGCCTTCCTTTTGTCACGTGTGATGTTGACACCAGCCCCTTCCAACACTGGTCCTCTCCCGAGTTTGTTCTTATTCTAGTCAATGCCTTTAAGGTCCTATTACTCTCCTAAAGAACCTTTTAGGACCGTTTTGAACTTTTCTCTAACTGGATTCCACCTCAGTCCTTTTAAATTCATCTTTCTTCGTGCATGGGATCAGTCTGTGTTTGGCATATTTTCTGAAAAGTTTTTTAGCATTTATCTGGCTGCTACAATGACTAATCCTTCTACCCCTAATTTATTCTCATTGGAATTATTTGTGACTTAAACATCCAGATTATATCTTTTTTTAAGGAATCTCTCTGACATGGGATCACACTTGTTTTTTCTCTATGAGTAGTTTGAAATCTGCTTTCCCAAAGCCAAGGTCACATCCAAATCTGCTCAGCAAATATAATTATAATGACTATAAGAAAAGCAGATGTCTGAGAAAATAAAAACAATGTTTCAGGGACCTATCCGTTTGTCCACTAAGTGGGCAAGGGAGGAATATGCCTGCCACTTTAATACAGTTGGCAGGTGGAAGTGAGAAGGTCAATAAGTATTGATCTATTGACCTATTTGGCTTTGAAAAAGAATCTTGAATGGGTGAGACCCTAGTTATTCTTCGTTTTACAAACTCCTTCAGCAACCAAAGGTAGGAGGTCTGTTGCAGTAGGAGTGGCAGAGTTTGCTCTATTCAGAGACGTTCTACAAAGAAAGAATATTCATCATTTCTTGACTCCTGATTATATGTCAGGTGCTGTGCTAAATGCTTTATATATCAATAACTCATTCAAACCACGTTATAGGTGACACTGAAAGAAGATGAAAAATGGGTTCAAAGGCACATGGCTAGTAAGTCTGGAGCTGTAGGATTTGACCTCACGACTGTTTAAGCCAACGTCTGTGCTCTCTGCATGCATGTGTCATATAAAATGCTCATTGTAGGCTCACTTTCAAATTAAAATCATTTCTGGAATTGAGGGAAAGGTCAAAGGTTCTACACATTCTGTGTTGTCAAATTTTCAGTTTATGTTTCTGATACCCAAGTTTGAATTTTCCAGCATTGCTTGGTCCAGTTGTGAGCACCTGTATGCAACATTTTCCACTCACTAATTCATATACACAAAACAGGATGTCTCCAGTCCACCACCACCAATTAAAATTTTTTAATTTTTAATATTTCCCTTAATCTCTCTTGATTTCCAGACTTCGGAATCATGTTTTCCTGAATATCTTCAGAGTAAATTGATTTTATCTGGACACACATCATTTGCTTCAGCCCTGACCGCAAAGGTCATCATCAGTGCAGTCATCTGTATGTTTTCATTTTCTAAGGGCTATACAAGTGTAAAGAACAAGACACGAAGTCCAGATAATGAATCCTATGTAAACAGATCACATACCTGTGAAAAATTACGATAATTAAAATTATTTGAAATATTCATGCATTTTGAGTGTGGTGTATGTGTCAACATATATAAAAATATATATGATCATTTAAAATTAATGTAAGGGAAAAAACTAGCCTTTAAAACAAACATACTCTTCTGTTCATTTTCTACTTTGGACATCCAGGGCCAGAAAAGTAAATCTCACTAGAACTCCTGTTACTTGTTCAGTGTTTGGATGTCCATTGTGATGTGAAAGTAAGAAAAGTGTTAGTGCCAGGATCCTGGCAACAGATGATATATTCTTATATAAAGAAGGAAGCTTTGTTTTCCCTGTATCTAGGCTTACTATATTTACCCAAGTGTAATTACACAAGCCAAATCATTGTTGTGTAGCAGACTGTACCCTAGCTGGAACGTATATGTACATGTGTGCCAAAGACAGAAAGAAACAGAAGCACAGAAATGAATGTAACATAGCCAATTTTGAGATCGTGATAATATTCTTTGGGCAGAACAAAGATAAATGTTTAATATTTCCATTCATATCTTTTGATTTCATGTTTTGGATTTTTTTGGTGTTTTTTTTTTTTCCTGAATATCTTTGGAGTAAATTGATTTTATCTGGGCACGTCATTGGCTTCATCCTCCTGACTGCAAAGGTAAAATCCTCAAACTGTCACAGAGCAGTCATCTGTATGTTTTCATTTTCTTTATCATTTTCATTATCTGTATATTTCTACTTGTCCTGAAATCTGTTTTTAACCGAATGGTGTTCTCTCTCCTGGACAATTAATTTATTCGAATGTTTCTAATTTTGCTTCCTCCAAATACTACAGAAACTCAGAAATAACTGATGAATTGTCCCACCCTTGGGACGATCACAGAATTTATTATCTAAAATGGGACACCTTTGAGAGTACAAGGGAGTGATTTCGGTAACTAAATCAGGGCAACAGGCTTCAACAGAGGCAGTCCCAGAAAATCAAGCACAGGGGTTCACCCTACTCATTCCAGACAGTTTTTGGTTACAGTGTCTTTGGCAACATGAAGGTGAATGAATATTTCATCTTCTTGCTTATCTTCGCCCATGTAGATGTGTTGTGGTGTCTGTGTGGGCGTGGGATGTCTTTCGATATGAACTGTTGTTATATATCCACAGTATATAAAAATAGATGAACGGTCACATAAAAATACAATGCATCGGTAATTTTTTCCTCAGCCTTAATTTAGCCAGTGGGCTGGAAAATGTCAGCATGCGGGGGGCTTAGAGGACACCTGATGCCTCGCGGAAACTTTGTAAAACATTCTATTTATAAACAATTCTACTTGGATATCACATTTTCTATCATGCTATTGGCTTGCTTTATTTTTATGCCTTAGAAAGTTTCCGGGAAAGGGGTTGGGCTCAGGGATAACTTTCTTTTAAAGTTTATACCTATTTCTGCTTGCGGGAGTCTGAACTCAGGTTTATCTGATATGTTTAATGGCTCTAAAGGCTTAAATGTGAATTTCACAAAAGTAATAAATTCATAATGAGAAAAATACCTAGGATCATGTTGAATGCATGTACCTGTGGTACGGTTTTGATTAAGGTGTCTCACATCAGGGACGTTTGAAATCTTTGAAATGTAATATTAGATATGCATAAATGATGGCTTCTAATTAAGCTTCAAAGAAGAAGTATATTTCTTAGTCTTTGTGAAAAAGACGGCACCATCAGAACAGAGCAACAGGAAGTGTAGCCTACTGGTTGGAGAAAGAATACTGAGGTCTCAGAAAACTGCTAAAGCCTTTTCTTTTAAAAGGGGATAAATACTGTGATCTGTAAGAAATACATGTTATCAGCACCCCTTAAAAGGACCTTTCGACGTTTGGCACCTTTCGACGTTTGGCACCTTATGACTTGAAGGCTTCCCAAACAGATCCTGGATTGTAACTGTGTATATGAGGAAGCCTGTGTTTTGTTATTTTGAGGACCTGGGAGATAGAATCACCCAACTTGTGGTCAGTGGGGTCCCTCTTCCTTGCTTTCCTCCGTACGGACGACCAGCAGAGTCTACCTTAAGTTTGGATCTGTGGTCATAGTTTCCACCACACCTTGTATTAAAGATGTATATTACATTATCTTTGTCATCTTGTTCCATTTCTTTATACACTGAAAATTATAGGAAAAATTAGACTCACCTTAATTCACAAATGGAGGCTTTTATCTGTGTGTCTTTGCTCATTCTTTCTGCCTGAAACTCTTTCTCTCTTCATCTGCTACCTTTATCTTTATGTCAAGATGTCTAGAATTAGTTGGGCCCCTCCTACTTGGTTAATCTTCATCGTAGGTGAGTAGTTACGGAACCAGGAGGAAACTAAAGGAAGCTGAGCGGATTACGGAAGTGATGTAGATGATGCCATTGAAAGCAGTAAAGATCAGAAGTAACTTTCTAAAAACGTAAAGAAACCACGTGGAGGACAACTTCAACCAATACTTGAAATTAGAGAAAATGACTATTAGAAAAGCATGGTAGATGCAGAGAACTGACAAGACAGATCCAACATACAGGTAACTCGGACAGGAAAGGGTGAAAAAAAGTGGAACAGAATCAAACTTAGAATATAAAAAAAAATGTTCCCTATTTTGGAAAGGGGGAGAGAGAGGAAGAGGGGGGTGGAGCGGGGAGAGAGGGGGAGGGGAAGAAAAGGGGAGGGGGCGAGAGAAAGAAAGAAGAATGCTATGGGGAATAGATACCAAAGTGTTACAAACAAACAAAAAACCCTATATACTGGTGATGCGGCTAGGGGAATTTTTTTTAACTTTTTGCGTGCGTATCTGTATTTGGCAATTTTTAAATCCTCCTGTATTAACTTTATTAGTAGAGAAAATTCAAAGGCTACTTCCGATCTTCTAGGCAGTCTGTCAGTCAGCATTTACTGTAAAGTTACTTCATCCAAAATCTGCTTTTCCATTCAGTGCTGCTCTATGTCAAAGCTTCTAAAATCCAAATAAATATCCCAAGACTTTGCTTTTCATTGTTAGTGTGTGTCACATGTTTGGAAGGAAGTCCTCTGGTCCAGATTCTAACCCCTTTCCTGGGAAGTGTTAGATGTTAACACTTTTTCTGTGGTTCCTTTGACACAGGCTAGTTTTTATTCTTCAAAGGAAGTTACTCTTTGGCTATAGACTCTGTACGAGGCAACATTTCTTGCCACTGTTGTTTCTTTATTTTGTACAACTGTGATTTTCTCCCTGAGAGTGTCATTGTTTGATACATTGTTCTTTCGGTGTTAGGTCGATTTCCCTTTGCAGATCCCAAGGGCTTAATTTAGAGTTTATAGGAATCAAATGAAAATTATTTGCCAAGTAGGTAAAATACGTGGAAAATGCACGTGTTACTTCCTGTCATAAAAACTGTCAGTACCTTCATATACTCTCAGAGTTTACCTTTATTCATCAAAGGCCGTTTACTGTAAACAACGGTGTTTCCTTGTCTGAGGTTTTATTTCTGGCCCAGGAAACACAATCTACCTTCGCACAAGGCAAGCTGAAAGTTCCCTAACGCAGCTCTTAATCAGAGAATTGGTTTACTGTATGCCAGGTTCCTCACTGCAGGTGGGTTACCTGTAAGGAAAGTTTTGCACGGTTTATCAATGTTCCCGGCAGGACTGCACTCTACCTGCCCAGAGTGGGAACAGGCTTGATAACACAGTTGATTGTCTTTTTTTCCATTTCCATTTCTCACTCCTCCATCTGTGGTTCCTGGGATTACCGATCAAACAAAAGAATCTTTGTCTCAGGATGAGATTCTTGGAAAACCCAAACCTAAGCAGTTGGTATTAGAAGTGGCCCAAGGAAGTAGCCCCTGGGGATGGGCTTCTGGGTCCGAATTCCTCACTAGAGTGTAGCTAGATGAATGGTCCTGAACAATGATGTTTGGTTTCTGGGAAGCTCCTGTAAGAGACTCGCTGGGAAAACATATCGGTGTGCTAGTAAACTGGCACTGAAAAAATTCCTCAGTTGTAGCATTGGACAGTGTACATGGTGTAAATACTCCTGCCGTGGCCAATGTCAAGCCATCCATGTGATGTCACTGAAAGTGGAGTTGGAAAGGGCAGATTACAATTAGCTCTCATGAGCAGGTACCAGCCGGCCTCCAGCACGGCATTGGGAAGACCTCTAGATTTTTGGAGCAAGGCCATGCCACAGTCAGCAGGGAACTATTCACTAAGCAGCAGCCCCATAGCTTGTACTGGGCCGTGTTAGGATCCGAACACCTAACCGTGAAACAGCAAAGGACTATAGTAAGAGAGCTTCCCGTCGCGAGCTGAGGAGGAGTCCACAAGGCTGTTGAGGCACAAGAGAACTATGTTGAAAGATGAAGAGGCGCATTCAGAAGTGGTCCTAAGCTGATCCAGAAAGCACAAGTGAACAAGCTTCCCAGACCCCCTTGTCACCTAAGACACGGATATCTTACTCTCAGTTCACTCCTATGCTTTTCTTGATAAGGAAAAACTCAGGTCTGACTTGATATATTGGCACAAGCCAAAGATGCACTGGGGATACCCCACCCTGAGAACTCTGGAAAGACAACGGTGGAGGGAAATCCTCCAGAAAGGTGTTTGAGCTGCACGATTGGCGATGAATTTTGGATGGAGAAAGAAGTGGCTATACAAGGACTTCTGAGCACTGAATGGCTTAGCTGGCTGGGCAGGGCTCCGGAAACAATATTGGAAATCAGATACAGAAACACCTGGGGTAGAGGCCTATGGGTGGACCTCAAGGAATGGGCACAGAGCGTAAGAATCTTTGAGCATCCAGCCACAAAGAAGCCATTGCAATTAGGTAGCTATAATGACTCATCCAGGGAGGGCAGCAAATCTCTGACCTTGACCCTTTCAATACTGGCACAATGGCTTATGAATGAAATAGTTCTGAAAACAGGATGGAGATGGTGCGTGGTTAACTTTTTACTAAGTCTGGTATTATTACCGCCCTAAATGTCTGGCATTCAGCAGCAGCACTATGGCATTACCCCTGGTAAACAGTTACTAGGATAGGTGCGTATTCTAAATACGGGTTTACCTTTTGTGCTCACAATTCTTTAGCCAGCACTATTATCCAGGGCTCACAGATAACGCCTGATTTATTGTCATTGTATCTTTCACTTCTTTTTTTTAACATTTTATATTGGAGTATAATTGATGAACGATGTTGTGATGGTTTCAGGTGTACAGGAAAGTGATTCAGTTACGTATATACATGTATCTATTCTTTTTCAAATTCTTTCCCCACTTAAGTTGTTACATAATATTGAGTAAAGTTCCCTGTGTTTTACAGTAGGTCCCTGTTGGTTATCCATTTTAAATATAGCAGTGTGTACATGGCAATCCCAAACTCCCTAACTATCCCTTCCCCCAACCCTTCCCCCCTGGTAACCAGAAGTTCATTCTCTAAGTCTGTGAGTCTGTTTCTGTTTTGTAAATAAGTTCATTTGTATCATTTCTTTTTAGATTCCGCATATAAGTGGTATCGTACGATATTTCTCTTTCTCTGACTTACTTCACTCAGTATGACAACCTCTAGGTCCATCCATATTGCTGCAAATGGCATTAGTTCATTCTTTTTAAAGGCTGAGTAATTCATTATTTCTGATCAGAGTAACCCACCTTAGGGTCAAGGAGATGTGACAATAGGCACATAACAATTTCGTCTCTTTTCCTTTTTTTTATACTTTTTAAAAAATTAATTTATTTCTGGCTGCTTTGGGTCTTCGTTGCTGCGCGTGGGCTTTCTCTAGTTGCGGCGAGCGGGGGCTACTCTTCGTTGCGGTGCCCGGGCTTCTCACTGCAGTGGCTTCTCTTGTTGTACAGCACGGGCTCTAAGTGCACGGGCTTCAGTAGTTGTGGCACGCAGACTCAGTAGTCGTGGCTCACGGGCTCTAGAGCACAGGCTCAGTAGCTGTGGCACAGGGGCTTAGTTGCTCCACAGCATGTGGGATCTTCCCGGACCGGGGCATGAACCCGCGTCCCCTGCATCGGCAGGCGGACTCTCAACCACTACGCCACCAGGGAAGCCCCGTATATGCAATTTTAACCTGCAGCTTAAAGAATTTAATTCGCCTAAAGGTGACACATAACTCGTAAAATGAAGAACTGTCATTCAGACTCCAGTCTGGGTTTTTAAGCTTCAATTTAGCACACTTACTGACTAGTCACTATAATTTGCTGACAGATCTCTTTTCTAGGTCTCTCCACTAGGTTTCAGAATCAGGTTCTTAACAGCCACTTTCAAAATTTCCCTTTTCACCTCAAACCACAAGGCTATACTCAATTAGGGCATAACAGTAGGCAAGCAAAAAGTGTAAGAATATTTTACTTAAACCAAGGTAAAGAATGGAAAAGGGGGGTTAGTTCATTCTATAAAGCATACCCTATTGTAAGTGACTGATAGATTACATTCAATGTTATAAGGGAATTTTCAAGTGGAAATACCCACCAGGTCATACACATGGCTTATCTCTCTATTTTTCTGTGTTCTCTTTCACTGACCGCTTTGATTCTTTCAAAATAAGCCTGGGAAAGGTTAGTTGTTGTTGATGTTATTTTTTATACTAAAAAAACTGCTATTAATCATAGTGTTAACCTTAGGGGTTAAAATGGAGTATTTTGAAATGATTTTTTCCTAACCAGGGGGAAGGCCATAGGAGCCAATAAGGCTAGGGTTCCCAAACAAAGTATAAATAAAATCAAACATTATCTCAACATCAAGTGTCCATAAATCCTTTCACAAATCATGCTACCACATTTCCTTTACTCTTCCAATTTTTTTTTCCTGTTTCCTCTTAAAATGTTGCCTATAACTTTCCTCAGTTACTGACATAGAATTTTCTTTGTATATAAAAAAACAATGTGGATGGTTTCTCCAAATTTTATGAGTTATTTCCTCATCACGTTTTCCCCCTTCTGACATCTGTAAGAACTGTTTAGATCTAAATCTCACCATCCTCCTTCAGTTGTGATCTCATGTATTACATCAGGCTTACCTGGGAAATCGGCTGGAAAAAGAACCTTCTCTAGACTTTCAATGTTAATGTCACTTTCCAAAGCCTTACTTGGACGCTGCCTTAAAAGTTAACGTGATATTCTAAACATTTGGAGATCTCACTTAGGCCATTTAATCCTTACAGTGTTAAAACTGCTCATCTCTGGGGGTCTAGAGGTGCCTGACTTAGGGATGAGGGATGCCATAATCCCTTCCCTTCCTACAGATGACCATTATTAATCCACCAGGGCCACGAAGAAAGAATATCCTCTAAACAACCTTATGCTTATTTCTACAGCCTTATCACTCATTGGAGTCCACTCTGTAACTCTTAGGAAACAGCTAAATGCACCACTCTAAATATTATGTAATTATATACTTCATAACATGAAGAGTGAGTTGTGAGTAGGTAACAGGTGAGCAGACCAGTAAAACCACCCAAAACAAAAACAGAGGAAAATTTCTCCAGCCCTTTCAGGGGAATGGCACTAGTCTTAATATAGCACAAAGTGCTCCAAATCCTAAAAGCTAATCCAAAATAAACAGAAAATAGTATCAGTGAGTAATTTTCATGAATCAGTTCTCTGGAATATATACTTTCCAGAAATGTCACTTGATCTAATTTATATTTTAACTCACCCATCACAGGGTGAACAATGTTTCTACCAAGACTTTGCTTCAGAGATTCTGAATTTTAAAAATGGAGTTTAAATCATTTTTTTTTTTTTTTACCAATAATACCCTAAAATGGACAGTGTCCAAACTGTGATGATTATAGAGGTGTATCTCAAATAATCATCTTGTAACTTTTATATCCAGTTAGGCTCAATTCTAGTGGGAGCTGTGAGGAACAGTTCTGATGATGCTAAACAGATTAGATGCTATGTGTCTCTTTGCCCATCTTTCAATGATTTAGGAAAATACTGAGACAAGCTCATTTCTGTGAACGTAGTAACTGTGTTGCTTTGACCCCTCTCCCTTTCCCTATCACTCCAGGGGACAATCCGCATTATCCCAAATCCTTCATCACATTTCCCTGGATTCAACGGCACCATTAAAAGTCCTTTCTGAGCTTCTGAAGTTTTGAGTGTCTATTTCATCTATAGGTATATGGATATCTAATTATCTGCAGCACTGCTGGATTTCCAAAGCACCTGCCTTTCTTCTTTGGATTTGCAGTTTTCTGTGCCCACCTCTTCCATGCAACATCAAATGTCCTTGCGTCTGTTTAAAGCCTATCCACAATGGGAACTCGCTCTTCCTTTTCTGATTCTGTACTGCCTGAATTTTTTGGCCTTTTGGAGAGATCATTCTGTAAACCTCATAGCATGTTAGGTAATACTCAAGTGCACACAGGAGCAATTGAATTGGCAACAAATCAACTAAAATAACAGTCACTACAGCAGAGTGATCAAGAAAATGAGATTGGCATGTTTCGGTTCAGGTGTGGCTTCGCCTCTTCCTAGCTATATGACCTTGAGAATGCCATTTATTCTCTGCAGAATTTAGCTTCTTCGCGGCTAAAGCAAGGGTGATTGTGGCAAAAGCATCTTCAAGATTAATGGTGAGAGAAAGAAGGTCCTGTGGAGAATTTAGCATAGTTTCTGGCATATAATCCACCCTTATTGTTTTTACTAAATATGTAGCATTTAAAGTTCATAGAAATAATGGGAAATGGGAAATTTATCTGCATCAGCAACTTCAACTTAAAATATATTAAGCATCTCTCTGTACCAATCACTTGTATGAAGAAAATACGTAGATTTGGTCC
Organism: Orcinus orca; assembly: GCF_937001465.1. Lineage (NCBI taxonomy): Eukaryota > Metazoa > Chordata > Mammalia > Artiodactyla > Delphinidae > Orcinus > Orcinus orca. Next base: position 24,676,451 of record NC_064577.1, on the reverse strand, counting down.
ATGTGTTGGCCATAGCAGTTTTCCCGCAACAGAAGATAAATTGGTAATTAATTCACCATTTCTTTTCTGTGTCACACGTACCTAAAGCTGCTATAAGCCAGAGCAGGGAACATATATCGTTTTGTGTTTGAATATTCAGCTGATTCCCTAACAAAAAGTTCATGAGCTGACCTTCTCAGGGATCATGGAATCTCAACAAACACTACTGGGAAAAGGACGACTTTTCTTTTTTTAAAAAATATATTTATTTATTTATTTTTGGCTGTGTTGGGTCTCCATGGCTGCACGTGGGCTTTCTCTAGTTGTGGTGAGCGGGGGCTACTCTTTGATGCAGTACACGGTCTTCTCATTGTGGTGGCTTCTCTTGCTGCAGAGCACGGGCTCTAGGTGTGCGGGCTTCAGTAGTTGTGGCACGTGGGCTCAGTAGTTGTGCCGTGTGGGCTTCAGTAGTTGTGGCGTGCAGACTCAGTAGCTGTGGCTCGCGGGCTGTAGAGCACAGGCTCAGTAGTTGTGGCGCACGGGCTTAGTTGCCCTGAGACATGTAGGATCTTCCCGAACCAGGGATTGAACCCGTTTCCCCTGCATTGGCAGGCGGATTCTTATTCACCGTGCCACTAGGGAAGCCCACAGGCTGCATTTAAAAAGTGTTTAAGCTTGCTAATTTTCAACAGTATTTTTGAAGAACATTGTATCTACAGTATCGCCTGCAGTAACCAAATCCAATCTAGAGAGGTATTTAGGTTATTTAAATGAGAAGCAAACTAACCACTGCTAACTTAATGCTTAAGAGTTGGAAAGGGTTTGTCACTATTGGTTCTACTTGGGTGCAACAGAAAGAAGACCCTTCTAAGGCAACTTGCAGTCCTTTATTAGGGATCAATTAGTAACATAGAATTAATATTACTGATATTTAGATGCTATTTCAAGTTATAACCGATCATTAGTAGTAGTGCTGATTCAGACTTTCCTGCGCATCAGTGGTATATATTCTTGTTGATGTTTCCCACACCCCCGCCAATAAAAACATATTCTCCAAAGCCATATCTAGATGTGCTATGGCCTAAAAGAAAAAAATTTTTAAAGTGAAGATAAAATTTCTCACAGTTAAATCAGAGTTATTCTAATAATATTTTAGGTTATGGAGAATGGAAGTTGGCCCTATTAAAATAGAGCTAGTCTGCATTTAAACAATGGGAAAATCTTCTTTGTTCTCTGGAATCATCTCAGAATTCTTGTCTGCTTTTCATGGAGATATTTACACATATAAACATTTTCAAAAACATGTGAAGTGATATCCATTTTAGGTGGGCACTGCCTTCTTCAACCTTTTAAAAGGTGCATGCTTTTATGACATATTACCTGGGCCCATATCCATGCTGGTGTAATGGGACCTTGGCTATATACCATTATTCGTCAGTTTCTTATTCAAGTTTACTTCAGATATTTAAACTCTGAATTATGATTCCCAAGTATTAGCTGCCCATTTTTCCAGCGTATTGACGTTAGGTCATTTAAATTTCTGAAAAGTGTCTCTATCTGTCAAGTTAATAGTACAAAAAGAGCATAATGATTGTCATCTTTAAGGTAGAAAAAATGAGGTCATCTGCCCTTCGTGACATGTGAACTTCCGATCACCCCCGTGTCCATTCCCAAGCATCACCAGCGCCTCCTGCTAAGCGTGGAGGCCTCTGAGTGATGCTCCGGAGGGCACAGCCTTGTTGCTTCCTGGTTGTAAATACACAGAATGGACTCTAATTAGACTCAAGGGGAAATGTTGCGCAGGGAATAGATTTGGCACTCATGCAGGTGCTTCGGCAGTTCAGGCTCTGCAGAAAGAGGCTGGTATTGCTGTGTACGTGGTAGGCCTATTGTTGTTTCCCTCCAAAGCTTTACAGAATAAAAGAAACTCTAATAAAGAATATGGATGGCAGGGTGATTTCAATTACATGTCTCAGGTATAAATGAGATGAATTATTCTAGGGTAGCACACCTGCCTCATTGTGCCTAAGAAACAAATACTATTGAGTGCTTTTAAAGCGTATTCGCTTTCATTGTAATCAAGTGAATACGATCGGTTGTGGTATTTGCCTTTGTATAAAACTTTCCCCTCGTAATGATACTTAATCATTTTGGCATATAACATTTCAAGAGACATTCAATTACCATGCTGGAACACTGACAATGGTCCCTAAGACCAGAAACTATTCTCCAAGCTACTTTTTTCACTCTGCTAATTAAAGAGAATTATAATAATCTTCTGCTATCATGCATACAACTGACCAAAGTTGAGTGAGTTAAACCTCTCCTGTAATTATATGGACTTCAAAGACCAATACCTCCCGGGTGATAAGTGGTTTTGTGATTCCAAGATACATGCTCCAAGGGACAGAAAAGGAATAAATAAATTTTCATTACATGTGACACTATTAACTTATGGATAAAAAAACGGAATGCTGTTTCAAATGGCCACACATTTCATTATATAGATGCGATAAGAGATCCTCTGACAGCTGTTGCCCGTCCGCCACATATAAAGCACACTGCTTTATCACATACGTGACAAGCAATACACAGCAGCACAGAACACCACTCAAATATTACAAAGTCTACCTAGAACTCATCATTAAAGCTCAATGTTTGTTTCTCCAATAACTGGAGACTGTTGCATTTTATAAGTCATTTATCTGATGCATTTTGATCTCCGCAAAGCATTAATAGCAAAATGACAAATTAAGTCTCACTTATTTGGATCTTGCTAATTAAGAAATTGTGAAAATTCAGAAAGGCGAGGTTCATATTTACCTTGGTACTCTAGGCGGAGGGAACATTTTTCAAGTTAGGACACATAGCAGTGAGATGTTTGATCTCCACCACAAAGACTTCTTAACGTTTAAAGTCTGTGTTAAGAACATTTATTGACATGCCAACAGGGAACATAGTCTTCAAATTATTATCTAAAGTAGGTCTAGCAGGTAACACTTTTAGCAATTACTGTCTATATTTAATATGGTAAAGTTAGAAATTACTGCCTGTTTTTGAAATAACAGTATAAAACACATAATTTAAAACATATCTGTGTCAGCAATTCAAGCAGGATTTTTATTCCAAATCTCGTTTTTAATTAATTAGGAGTATACTTTAATTTTGTGCTTCTGCCTAATCTCTCATCCAGGAAAATGTAAGGGTGAAGAGCATGGGCTCCAGACAAAATCACCGGGCGTGAGTTCAAATTCAAGCTCTGACACTAGCTAGCAATCAAACACTAAGAATGTTACTTTGTCGGGACCTCGCCTTCCTCGGCTGTAAAGATAATACTAATACCTACTCAAAGGTAGTATCATGAGGCTCTGTCATCGTAATGTGTGGACAGCCTCAGAACAATGCCTGAAACATAATATATAAGTGTTTGCTACTGTTAATTAACTGCTAGAAGTAAGCACTAGGGGAAAAGAGAAAATGAGAGAGTAAGAGAGAGATGGGAAGGAAGAAAAGAAGGAAAGAGAAAACAGCATCACTGTGGGTCATGATATTAGTAAGAGCCAGAGCAACACTCACACGTGCTGGTGCCGGGATCGATACACTTTGTTGGAATCACTCTCAGTTTTCCATATTATTTTGCTTTAAAAGAATATGTACAGGTTTCCATAAGGTGTCTTTGAACGCCCAAGGATGGCAAATTGAAAGGGTCCGCTGGATTCTGTTTTTAATGGAGTGTGTTTATTAAAGCAATGGTGCGTGACACATACTAATAATGCCGTCCTATATATCAATAAATGGATCATAGCTCTGACCAGCCATCAGATAATCTACCTAATTTAAGGGGAGTTTGCGTGTGTGTGTTTTGCTTCATCTACATTCACTCTCTTAGACCCTCTTAGAAAACAAAGGCTGCATCTGAGAGGCATCCAACAGGGGTGAGGGGTAAGCCACCAGCCAGAGAGAACAAAATTGGGGGCATATACATGGACTGAACCTGGCAACCTTATGCACCATGTATGTTCTCCTATTCAATGAAGCTAGCTGGATACAAGCAATAAGACAGTAATCTGACTTGCTATAATTTATAACTTCTGCCATTTGACTACATCCGTAAACATAATTTAACAATAGCTAATCTCAAAATATGAAGCTAAATCTGTAATAATAGCCTGTCCTTATTATTCATCTTCCCAGAAGAATTTAGATCACATGGTATACATGTAGTAAATAAAATATTATTAAAATGATGTAAGCCATCGCTTAATAAGAGAGTACTCTGTGTTCATACAGCTCTTACTGAATGGCAACAGAGAGGCAGATATCCAGAAAAACTGAATGGAAAAACCCTGAACACAAACGTGATTTGCCGTTCTGCTCATTTTACATAGAAATTATGTCCAGGAGTAGAAGTTTAAATTCTAAAGCCTCCAGATAAAAATGTGGGTAGGCGTTCCTTTAGTCTTAATGCCTATAAATAAACTGCTGGGGGCTGGAATATCTGTTATGGTTCTCTACCAACAGTTTAAAGCAGAAAATACTTATAAAGAAAATTAATAAAGAAATATATAAAGAAAAAGGAGGAAAGAAAAATTAGTGCATAGGTATTGCCCCTCTTTCTTTGATTTCTTTATTTGACTGTTTTCCTTCTACCGCCATGTATAAATATACGTATACACACACACACACACACACACACACACATATATATACATTCATATATATATATTTCAATTGTCTACCTCCTATGTGGATAAATGACCTCAACAAATATTACAGCTTATATATCTCTATGTAACTGTCTCTTGGATAATTAAATTATATGAATATTTTACATCTAATACACGGCTTTTTCTCATTATCCTTCACCCAAGTATAGGGAACACACAGGCGATTATGCTGAATCTTTCTCGAAAGTTCTGAGGCATTCAGATATGTAAGAACGAAGAAAACCTGTGACACTACCAATGTTTCTTATAACACCAGAATGTTTATAGTCAACCTATTTAATTTTCATCATGGAAAAACAAATAAGCAAACAAAACCTCTCAGCCTTACCTCTTCTAAGTTATTTTTATTTTTCTTCTTCTCTGTCAGTATACAACCATCAAGGACTTAATATTTTGGAGTGTATAGAAATGGTTCAAAATTCCTCTGCCCAAGAATAGATTTAGGCCCGTAAGTGTGCCTTTAATCTAGGCTCATCTAAGTTTCTTTTTTTTTTCCCCTCATTAAACTTTTTTTTTAATGGGTCTCAAATTCTGTGACAGATTTTTGGTCAAGTGGTTTCCATTAAAAAGTACTGCTTTGAAAAACTAATAACTTAAAACTGCCACACACAAAACAAATGGTCCACAAAACATTCTCTTTTCCTTCTGAAGGATTTACAGTGCATTGTTATCATTAACCAGTCTTCTACTATTAAACTTAAATGGCCAATTGAGATAAACAGTTCTGAGATGGTTCTTTCACCACTGATTAAGACTGGGGTGGCAGGTACTGGGGATAATATTCATTTATAGGTTTATCTGAGTTTCTGATGATACAAATAGGCCCACAGAGAACACAGGCAAAGGCAATATTCCATTCTGACTGCAGAAATTAGAAAACTTTACTAAGCATCCTTTTATCTAGTCTCTGCAAACCTCCATATCTGAGAGAATTTAAAGAATAAAAACATAGTCACTTGGCCAAGAAGTCAAATGACTGTTTCATTAATACTAAATAATAATCAACATAAAATCTGTTGCCTGACTAAGCTCCTAGTCTGGGTATGAGGTTCATTCTGGGCTAAATATTCTGTAAACTTCACATACAAATAATAGATATCAATGTAGATATCATTTACGTCTTCATTATATTTTTAAGCAGGTTGTTTTCCTATAATTTTTATTCTTGGAAAAATAAGAGAGTACAAAAAATGACTTTAAAAAGATTGGCTTGGAAGTCAAGAAGAAAGAGTTTAGATAGATAGAAGGGATGAGCGTAACTCTCAATACCAGTGATTCCTGGACATGCAGCCTTCTGGGAAAATAGATGCCATGGTTGACAAGAAGCATTAATGAACCCTCATGCCACAGGATAGAGGGCCTAGCCGGCTGACTTGCAGTGCTGTTAGAGTATATTGGTTGCTTACTGCTCCAAATTACCTCTGTGTCGTTATTATCAACTCTCTAAAGAATGAATAACAGCTCTTTATTTAATGCTGTCCCACTGGGGTAACGATGAGTTTAGCTCCAACTCACGGATCATGCCGGATAATGGTTTTCTTGGATATCAAGCTACACTTTGCATAATTGGGTAACAAGCTACTTCTCAAGGCATTAAATCAACTCATTCTCTGTTTTCTTTGGAGCCCGAGTCACCGTTTACCCTATTGACTCATCCTCCACCAGGGGTTCTGCTTTAAGAAATGGCTGGTGGCCAAAAGAACATATTTCCTGGAAAAGGATGGTATAGCTGTGGTTTGCAAAGGATCAGTGCAGATCACGTGACTCTGGGTTTAATCATTCTTGACTTCAGAGCAAAACGCTGTGGATTTTTTTTTCTCCCAAAGCAGATTTTTAAAGGATTGGATCGAATTCTGGATTTTAACCTTTGGGCTCTGGGTAAACAAGAGCACTGTGTTGCACAGTTACCCAGATCATGCCATGAATCAACAAGGCTTCCTCAAGAAGCCACTGCTTAGAGGTCTATCTGGCAATTATGTCACCCCTGGGCACATGTGACATAAGCAAATAGACGGATGTACAGACCATGGAACTTGGGAAAAGAAAATCAGCTAATGAGGATAAAGTTCCCTGTTTGTGAACGTTTTAGCTCCTGATTTGAGGACAGGTTGTTGGGAAATTATATTGAATGCAGCTGGGACCAGGAAAGCAATTTTTCCATTCAAATGAGGTGGAATTAACACAATGTTATGCAACCTTGTCTGCCCATTGTGAGCACCTGGAAAATCTTACATTCTACTAATGCCTGAGGCCCACCCTCAGAGGTGCTGACACAAGTGGTCCAGAGAGTGATGTGGGCATCAGATTTTTAAAATACGCCCCAGGTGATGCAGCCAAAAAAGAGAACTCAAACTAAAGTCAGGTGGGTGTAGATATAACGTGGAAAGTATAGACAAGATAAGGTTGTAGAACTCACAGATTAAAAAAAAAATTTGTAATAACAAAAGCAGAATAACAGGGAAACAAGTTCATGACCTCTGATAGCAAGTGGACCAATCAATTATTACAGTCATACAATGCCTTATTATTCAGTGGTGGAAAAAATGGACTCCAACGACACAAGTTGACATCAGTGAATCTTACAAACATAATATAGATTGGCAAAAAACAAACTGCAGGAGAAAATATTTAATGCAGCATCATTTATATACAATTCAAAAATGCAAAACCCCTATTTTAGGGACACACACATTTATTTTCAAGTTACGAAGAAAAGCAAGAGACTGATGCCTACAAGATTCAGGGTAGCGGTCCCCTTTCAGAGAAGCGTATTTGGGAGCTTCAAAGCTCTTGGTAATATTCTATTTCTTCCGCTGAGAGGTAGCTATAATTTTTAAAAAGGGAATTCATCTATAAAACATGCTCTAATTCCTTTATGATCACTTTGATTTATTTCACTTTAAGAGCCTTGTAACTCTTGTGAGTTAAAGTATGAGTTAACTCAGAATGAAGGTGTGCTAATACAGGTTTAAGCTGTGACTATAAAAAAGAGGGACAGGGCTTCCCTGGTGGTGCAGTGGCTAAGCATCCACCTGCCAATGCAGGCACACGGGTTCGAGCCCTGGCCCGGGAAGATCCCACACGCCGCGGAGCAACTAAGCCCGTGCGCCACAACTACGGAGCCTGCGTCCTAGAGCCTGTGAGCCACAAGTACTGAAGCCCACGTGCCTAGAGCCCATGCTCCGCAACAAGAGAAGCCACCACAATGAGAAGCCCTTGCACCACAATGAAGAGTAGCCCCTGCGCGCCGCAACTAGAGAAAAACCCACGCGCAGCAACGAAGACCCAACGCAAACATAAATAACTAATTTTTTAAAAAAGGAAGAAAATCAAGACATTATATAAGGAGATGGAATAGGAATTAAAAAGCAGCTCTCAGGATTCTTACTCTCCTCTTAAATTATTGGGAGGGAGACAGAGATAGACCGAGAAAGGGTGGGAAGGAGGGAGGGGGAAGGGAGAGGAGGAGAGATTGATTTTCTCTCATTCAGGTTGAAAATGAAAAAATATACTTCAACTCTCAAGTGACTGAATAGAGTCACTGAGCTTTGTAGGTAAGAGAAACCCTGAGTGTAGGCTTACCCTCTGCATGCCTTAGGTTTTCTTGTACGTAGAATAGCAATTATAATGGTAGAAGATGCAAAGCCTTCCGAATGACTGACACAGATAAATGCTCAATAAATATCAGCTTTATTTTTGTTTTTGTCACTCAGATGTCATTGGCTTTTTAGCTTCCTACTTTCGCATCCTTCGTTTCTCTCAGGCCTACCTGGATGCAAAACTGAGAACCTCTTAGTTTTGCTGGCATCACGTTATTGAATGTATTTCATGAGTGATGGAGGATTTTCCATTGCATCCCTCAGAGCAACAGCTTCTAACAATGTTAGTGGCCTCTGTGGCCCCGTGGTGCCTCTTCAATCCTTCTGGTATGGTGGGCATCACCTAAATGACTCTGACTTCAATCTTTTCTAGTACACAGGATAGGTTCTCTGTTACACAGGATAACAACTCTCTTCCAGTATCTACTCCAAAATGCACAGAGAAAATTAAATCAATGCTATCCAGTGACCATGCTATCCAAAATGCTATCCAAAGTGGCTATCCAGTGACCATGCACATCACCACGGAGCTTTCTAGAAATTAAGATTCCTGGGTCTACCACAGCCGCGCTGAATCAGAATATGCTTAACAGATGCCCAGGTGTTTCCTATGCACTGTGAGGTTTGAGAAGCAAGGCTCTGCACCCCAGAATAGGGTGGCCACACAGAGGAAGGACCATTGCTCTCCTTGGAATATTTCTTAGCTGTTGGGTTTTTTTTTTTTTTTTACTTTAGCATGCAATTGCAGTCTTACAGCTCTAGACAACTTATCAAAACACATTTTCTAAACAAATATAATATTCTTCCCAGGAGGAATTCTGAAAAATAGCTTTCTATCTGCTATTGATCATTATTATTCAATAAGCCGGCTGTAGGCCTTAAGTACTGAATAAAGGAAGAATTACTAGCCATTCAGTTTTCTTCTTTCTCGGTCTTACTTTCTGGGTCTTACTGACCCAGAGTTATGATCCTAGCAAAGCAAGGAGGACATTTGTTAGGTTTAGAAGCAGACCAGAGGAGTGAGTTTATTTTGTTCTGCTGATTAAAGTGACGAAGCATCTTGATGATCCTAACTCAAGTTTCAGTTGTGCAAAGTATAAATATATTATCGGAGGAGGAAGAATGCGAATATTGTATTTCTAATATCCCTAGGGTAGAGAATCCTGTTCCGGATACCTGTACATCAACTCATGTTTCAAGAAGAAATAATGACTCTGAAGATTCTAAGTCAATGTACATATCCTATCCTATCTGATGGAGCTTTCTCTCTGATTAACCTTACCCTTTTGCTGTTGTATCTCCCCATGGTTTTAGCAATAATAAAGATTACGTGTGTCTAACCAAGATCCAGTAAGGCATTTATCATTGTGCTACCTCAGATATCACGTGAAAAAGAAAATTTAAAGTTGACTGAAGATAATCATCAAACTAGTTCCCTTCTGTAAAAAAGATATCTACATTTCTCTATGTTACCTAAGTGAATGAGATGTGTTTTGCCTTTCATTGATTCTGAAAATTATAGGGTAGTAGATGTTTCTTAGATGGACCCGAGTTCTTTAAGTACGTTCTTGTTCTTTTGTGGCCTAGTTTTGTGCTGATGACCTCCTACTGCATCAATCTTGAGTTTGTTTCTATATATTGAATTTTGAAGCCAGGTTCTTCTCACGTAACATCCTCTTTCGGAAGAGATCATCCGATATGCTGTTCTATCACCTTTCACATTCAGGGCAATATTACCCTGAGGCCCCAGAATATTATCTTACTTTTGCAAAATGGCTTGGTTCTTTCCTCCTAGTCATACAAGATAAGGGGTTGCTTAGTTGTTTTTTATGTATTTATTCCAAAACACGGAAGCTGATTGAATATCTACTGTGTACACGGCCCTATGTGTTGACTACAAAGGTACATTATTTCACCTTTCCCATCCAGTCCGATGTATTTCTGGTTGACACTTCTCATTGAGGAGGACAGAGGGCATGTGTGGCTTGAAGATTTTCACCTTGCATTAGAGCTATTTAAATCTCTGGATGTTCTTTTTTTTTTTTTTTTTCCCCCACCAAGCAACACGGTGATGGGCTGGTGGGAGGGGAGGGGAGTGAGAAAGGGGCTGGGTATGTTGGCAGCTTGCAAAGCCCTTGGTATCCCGGGACTTAACATCTCCTAAATAAAGTGGGCTTTCAGCTCAAGCCTTATTTAAAAAGAAAAGTCTTTTGCAGATGAAACAGATTCCAAATGGAAACTACTCTGGTGACTTTCTCCAAACAGCCCTGCAGCTGTTACCTCTTCCATAACTTTTTCCAATGAAATTTTTAGGCTTCACCTGTTGGATGACATGATGGGATTTTTTTTTTCTTCCCTCCCCGCCCCTAGCCTCACCCCCTCCCCAACTTCCCCTTAAAAGGAGAGCAGCCTGAACTCTTAGAAAGCACAGCTCAGGGTGACATCCACCATGTATCTGTTGTAGATGGAAAGGAAGACACCCCCCAGGGAGCTGGCAGACTGAAGTTAGTTCTAGCTCGTGGTCCAGTGGGCCCACTTCTCAGGGGGACAAGGCAAGCGGCGGAAAGGCAGATCCTCCCCCCTCCACGCCGCTGGTTGTCTCTCTGTATTTTTGCTCTTTAAAAACGGTTTCTCAGAACTTCGCTCAAGCTTGCCCAATTAGGTATAAATAGGACACCTTAGGGTGAGACCAGTGAAACACATTTTTGAATCAGATCCCAACTATAAGGGCAGATTCTCTTCATCTGAAATTGACTCTAGGAGAGAAAGAAGGGTAGGGGAAGGTTTTTCAGCCAAAGAAAAGAATACTTTCTCATTGCCTTAGACAGATGGCTTCACCAGCCACTGGCATCCATCACTGGGCATGCTTTCTTTCTTCTAAGATAATTAGTTCTATTGTACATGCAGAATTTTATATTCCAGAATGATCTAATAGATTTCCCAGCATCTGCTATCAAAGAAACAGAAGACGGCATTAAAAGATAAAGAACTGATAGGTGACGCATTGAAAACTTGCAATAACGTTAATTAAAACTCAGTCAAATAGTGGGTACAGGTTACGTAATGGCGTACATACTCTGCAAGCAGCCTACAATTTTCTAACATTTTTCACGATAAGTTCTGTTCGGGTTTCTCAGGTTAACTCAATCTTTGCGGTTGGAATGGATTTCTTTTTTAACTTTGTGATACTTCCCAATTCTGCCAGCCCTGCCCTTTTCCCCGAGGAGGACGATTTCACCTGCTGCTTCACAGACAAATCAGAAGCCCTAAAATGGAAAACCTCTCCTCTTGCCTCCATCCGCTACATAAATCCACATATGTGTGAACCTTCCCTGGGCCATCCCCATCTCCTCCTTCCCTTCTGACAAGTGCAAGAGCTGAATCCACTTATCTGTGGTTCCCTCCTCACCTCTCACCCTTGTAGGACACTTACTTGACCAATTTTCTCTTCTCTCAGTTGTATGATCAACCTTTCTCTGTCCACTGATTCATTTCCATTTGCTCTTATACATTGTCATTTTTCTAGTATCAAAACAAAAACCTTCAACCTAGCACCACCTTGCAGCCACCCACCCTGTCTCCTTCTGGCATTTGGAATTAGGCATCTTAACCAATGTGTATCTCTATACATACAGACCTACAGTCTTTGTTTCTGTTTTGTTTTTTTTTAACAAGAGACGTTTATATGAAATATCTTGGCCCACTCTCTATTCCTTCTTGAGAGCTCAAGAGAGAAAGGATGAATTTAAAAGAAGGAACCTAGCCTGCCTGGCTTATCACTAAATAGAAAAGAACATAAACCACCTCCACAGAGAAAGACATAGCAGGGAGACATGCTTTCAAGGCCCAGAATATTCAAAAGGTGAGGACAGCCAGTGTTTTATAACACACACGCCAGAAATACTGGCTCCCAAAAGGCTCTAGGGATGAAAGCTGCTGGCCAGCCGCCTGGCTTCAGGAATCCACGAGGGTAGTTTTTCTCTGGCCAAACGGACTGTGGCAATGAGAGAAAGCTTTTGCTTCAACTTGCTTCAAGTATGTTTCCTGGGCTTCAAGATACACAGAAAATATAGGACCCTGGATACTGGGGCACAGATCTAAACACGCCTGCTCCAGGGAGGAAACAAGCTCTGTGTCCCTAGAGAAACAAACACAGCACAGCATCACGGCGTCAGGAAGGCGGCTTCGAGGGAAAGTGGAAAAAGGCCACCTCAGTTAAAACCGGTCGCCTGGGGCGGCCAGAACTGCCCACCAGCTTCGTAGACTTGGGTGAATATCTTAACCAACCTGCACTGCAGTTTCCATATTCATAAAATAGGGTTGATAATAATGGTACCCCTGTGATGATTTCAAGTGGACTGAAGGACGCCCAGATCATTGGTAAAACATGATTTCCGGGTGTGTTGGTGAGAGTATTTCCAGAGGAGATTAGCATCTGAATTGATGAACTGAACAAAGCAGGTGGTCAGAGGCAAAGGCAGAGGAAGGGTGAATTCTCACTCTCTCTTCTGGAGGGGGATCACCCATCTCTCCTGCCCTCAGACATCAGAGGTCGTGGTTCTTGGGCCTTTGGACTCCAGGATCAGGACTTACACCAGCACCCCACCCCGACCCCCTACCCCATCCCCCAGTTCACGGGCCATCAAACTGAATCACACTCTCGGCTTTCCTGGTTCTCTAGCTTGTAGACAACATCTCTTGGTTCTTCTCACCTTCATCATTTCATGAGGCAATTCCCGTCATAAATCTCCTCTTACCTATATTTATATGTATCCTCTTGGTCTGCTTCTCTGGAGAACCTTGATGAGTACACCCACCTTCCTTACAGGGTCATTAGTGAACACATCTGAGAAACTTAGTGTCTGCCACCTATTATATTGAGCTATGTTATTTTATATAACTGCTCCTCTAAGCAAGAAAACAGTGTGCATAGACGAATGTTTATCAGCCCTTTCCCACACACGTGTGCTAATTAACAGAAGAATAGATGTCTCCCAGTGGGATTTAATTCCACCTCATGAAAACGAGACAACCGTCATCGTCTGTGTCTTGGGTCACCCTGAAGAACCGGAAACTTAGATTTTTTTTTTCCATGTCCCTCTTTTCTATGGTGTTGGACCATAGGCGTCTGATAAAATAGTTTCATTTGGTTTATCAGGACGCCGACTGCTCTAGGACTGCAAGTTAGCTTGTTTGCTATATTTTGTGAGTTTTCATTTGGGGCTGTGAACTCATCCATGGACTCAGAGAACGTTGAATTAAACTAAGTAAACCTCTGGAGCACTGAAAGAACTCTACTCATTTGAGATGAAGAAATCGCCTGCTGCAGCATCTAAGGGAACGCCTACTTTATCTTCCAGTAAAATAAAACTTTCTGGCCGTAAGATGATTTTTCGTTTTATATTAGTGTATTTGGACACTGACCTATGAGTTATGGACTTTATATAATACTTGGGCTTTTACATCTCCTTATGAATTTTGAAATGAATGCAAATTTGTATTGAATTTTTGGAAATCTCCATGTGGATGTATTATATTGTATCACCCTTATTCCACCATTTAATTTTATTCCCCGTAATCTCCCTTGAGCGCTAGACAACATGCCTGGGCAGAATTTGGAATGTGAGACAAATTATAAACCACTCCTAGAAATCAATAAGGAAAAGACAGAAACACCCAAAGCAAAATGGGTAAGAGCTTGGAATAGTCACAGCATAAAAGAGGATGTTAAATTACATATATGAAGGTACCGTTAACTTTCTTATGCATGGGGGAAAGATACATTAAATCCCAACTGAGATACCACTAATGGCCCGCCGGAACATGCACATTTTTCTGGAAGAGACTCTCAATACCCACTCTCGGCCAGGATGTAGAGCAACCGGTGAAAGGCAAATACAGAGCTTCCGTGGTGGCGCAGTGGTTGAGAGTCCACCTGCCGATGCGGGGGACACGGGTTCGTGCCCCGGTCCGGGAAGATCCCACATGCCGCGGAGCGGCTGGGCCCGTGAGCCATGGCCGCTGAGCCTGCGCGTCCGGAGCCTGTGCTCCACAACGGGAGAGGCCACGGCAGTGAGAGGCCCGCGTATCGCAAAAAAAAAGATAATATGGGAGGCATCTGATTTTTTTGGAAAAAATCAGAGTAGAACAAGAAAAGGGAATTACGGTTTAAATGCAAGCAATTAAGTAGCGCAGTACCCAATGGGGTATATGGGCTTAAATATGCTTCAGGTGCCTCTCCATCTGGATTTTAATAAGTTTTGAGTTATTGCCAATAAAATACCAAGGAGGCCTCTTCCGGCATTCAAGGACATCTGCCCGCATGGTTCAAACAGGCAGCCGATAGGCTGTAATTGCTGATGCGGACATGATTAAGAAGGAGGCCAACGTTTCAGAGTAAAAGGCAAAGGTTTCACTAGCTACATCACCGACACTCTAACCTCAACTAGATTTGCTCAAGTATCATTTTAAACAATTTTCAAGAACTATGAATTCTCTCTCACATTTTTAAGTAGACATGTTGATATGTGGAAGTTTTTATCTAAAGTTTAAGTAGTGCTATAGACTGTATTTTTAGTGTATTGTAAATATTGATATTTTAACACCCTAACCCCATTCTTTCAATTTTATCTACAGAATCTAAACTCCAAAGGTATTTGGTAAGCATTGCTGTCTACTCAGTACATGAACCAGCTTTTCAATGCCCAGAAATACGATAGGACTTTTTCTCCTTTGAGCCATACTTTCATTCTTCTTCCACAAGGGAATTTTATCTAAACTTCTGATTTATTTTTTTCATTTTAGCCATTCTGGAAGGTATGCGTAGTGGAATCCCATGGTGATTTTAATTTGTAGTTCCATACTAAATAGGTTTCATTATTTTAAAAACTTATTTGGTGAATTATCAATATTTTAATTATTCAAATTATTTTGACATATTTTATATGTCACAGACGTGGCATTTGATGACACTTTTTATACTGACTCTATTTTTGACATCCTACCCCAAGACCTTTAGCGTTTAAGCTTTTTATGTATGTGTGAATGGTTAACACCAACAAAAATGTATAAGTTAGCCTTTCAAGCCATCTCCAACCTCTAATCCATCTCTCATTTCTGATGACTCCAGGGTGAATATCAGACATGGAATGAAGATACTGGTTTCAAACATTATTTGCTAACAGAAGAAAATCTAAATCATATTTTGGGGGTCGTGATAAAGATGTGAAAATTTAGACGGTCCAACACCAAACAGCACGTTTTGTCATAATGTCCTTTGAAATCTATGCAAAGTAGACATTTTATCTGAATATAGAGCATTACATCTAATTTATCTGCTCTTCAGAATTAAACAATGATTCAGATCCAGCAGGCGTTCGATCTGATTCTGGCTTTGTCACTAATGAACTGGCTTGGACTTCAGGTTTGTTCATTTGTAGAATGAAACCCTGAAGGTGCTGACATTTCTGATAAGCAGGTGTCATTTCTGATAAGCGGGTTCTGCTCACATATCATGAAGCCTGAGGTCACAGGTACTAAGTTTAGCCTGCTCTAAGCCTCCTTCCAATCAACATCCAACACTTTTATCAATTAAATCACATCTGGAATATTTTATTAACGTACTGTCTGTTCTTTCACATTTTACAAATATAGTATTTATAATAACTCCACATGTTTGCCAATAGGATTTTTTTTCGGGGTTCATGTGTCATGTCTCTGGAACCTACAATATACAAACATACTAAAATGGTTCCAAAGGAGAGCAGTTGGACCAGAAATTACCACATGGAGAATGAGGAAAAAACTAGCAAGGGCTTAAAGAAAAGATGAAGTAGAAGAGACGTAATCTTCAAATATTTGATGAGTTAACACGTACAGGGGCTTCCCTGGTGGCGCAGTGGTTGAGAGTCCGCCTGCCGATGCACCCGTGTCCCGGTCCGGGAAGATCGCACATGCCGCGGAGCGGCTGGGCCCGTGAGCCATGGCCGCTGAGCCTGCGTGTCCGGAGCCTGTGCTCCACAACGGGAGAGGCCGCAATAGTGAGAGGCCCGCGTACCGCAAAAAAAAGAAAAAAAAAAAAAATGTACAAAGGGGAAGGAAGTGAGCATTAGGACAAAGGCAGATGGGACCTTTGATGCCTAGAGTGTAACCATGGCCTAAAAGCAGTCAACGTAAGAGTTATAGTATACATGGCTCAGTGTATTTCGGAGGAAAGCTGGGATTGCCTCAGAGTCCATACTCTGGGCCTAATTCCCTACTGGTTTATCCCCACAATCTGTAATAGGTCCACTATCACTGTAGTGAAGCAGCTCAACCTCCAGTATAAATCCAGGACCTGGATGAGTCCAACCCAAATAAAACAGGATTCCTGTAGAGATGAAGTAAAATAATAAGCACAAACATTTTTTGAAAAAAAAATAGGGCATAAATAAAACAAGAAGAGATCTCTATAAAAAACAAGCAATTTGAAATCAGGAAAATAAAAACTGTTGTCATTAAACAAAAGATTCAATGGATGGTATACTCTGAAATAGATATTTTCTTTTTTCTTTTTTTTTTTTTTTTTGCGGTACGTGGGCCTCCCACTGCTGCGGCCTCCCCCGCCGCGGAGCACAGTCTCCGGACGCCCAGGCTCAGCGGCCATGGCTCACGGGCCCAGCCGCTCCGCGGCACGCGGGATCCTCCCGGACCGGGGCACGAACCCGCATCCGCCGCATCGGCAGGCGGACTCTCAACCACCGCGCCACCAGGGAAGCCCTGAAATAGATATTTTCAAAGAGAAAATCAGAGAATTGAAGGACAGTACTGATAATTTCATCCACGATGCAGGACAGGTACAAAGGATGTTTTTAACCAAAAACAGAGCTACCATGTGAAGCTGTAATCCCACTCCTGGGCATATATCTGGAGAAAACTACAATTTGAAAAGATACATGCACCCCAGTGTTCACTGGAGCACTATTTACAATAGCCAAGACATGCAAGCAACCTAAATGTCCCCTGACAGATGAATGGATAAAGAAGATGTGGTGCTTATATACAATGGAATATTACTCAGCCATAAAAAAGAACGAAATAATGCCATTTGCAGCAACATGGATGGATCTAGAGATTATCATGCTAAGTGAAGTAAGCCAGACAAAGACAAAACAAAACAAAAACGCTGATACAAATGAACTTACTTACAAAACAGAAACAGACTTACAGTTTCCAAAGGGGAAGTGGGGGAAGGATAAATTAGGAGTTAGGGATTAACCAGCATACGCTACTGTATATAAAGTAGATGACCAACAAGGACCTACTATATAGAACAGGGAACTAAACTCAATGTTTTATAACGACTCATAAGGGAAAAGAATCTGAAAACGAATATATATATATATATATATATATATAGTATAACTGAATCACTTCGCTGTACACCTGAAACTGACACAACACTGTAAATCAACTATACTTTAATAAAAAAATTTTAAATCAACAATTAATTAAAATTATTTAACCCTAAAAAAAGGATTAAAAAATAGCCGTTCAAAACATGAGAGAGAGAATCATAGACAGATAATAGGATTTCATAGAAAGAGAATAGAGGAAATGGTAGAGGAAAAAACTCACCAATTTTAAAAAAAAATCTAGAAATAACCAATGAGAATAGTGTTGTAAAATAAGGACTGTAGCACTATCTAAAGGCATTTCAATTCTTTTTTTTTTTTTTTTTTTTTAAAGCTGAGTAACAACGAGACAAAACTGGAATACTGGACAAATTTGGCCGGTGGATTGCCAGTTTTCAAAACTGATAGTAAATACCACTTATAAAGAATTAACATGGAAAAGAAACCATACAAGCCCTACCAAAAAACCCTACCATAATTAGTACAGTTATAATTCTTAAATTCAAACTGGATTTACTCTAAATGTCAGTGTCTATTGGAATCACACATATGCCCAGCTGCTGACAGGGAGCCTTGTTCTACACTGTCAAGTACCACTGGGTTCATTTTGAAACCCTAGGGATCTGTTTCTATCATCAGGAGTCTGTGTTATTAGCAGCAATGCTCTCTACATATAAATGCCCAGGAGTGTAGGGCAGTTGATTTGTCAGAAGGGAAACCCACCGTAAGACTTCTCTTTCTCTCCTCTCTTTTCTGTACCCCACCTCCATTACATAATCGAGGGACTGTGAACAGCTCCTGGTCATGAACTCTGTGTAGTAAAACAACTCTGAACTTTTGTTCCAACTGTCTTCATTCGTGAGTGTAATTTATGCTTTGTACCACCATCACCAAAAAGACTGAGATTTATAGATTACAATTTACATCATATTGGCTCTATTTTCCTTTAGCTTAATTTTTCTCATAAAAAAAGGAGTAAAACCAGGGAAAGAGTTTTAATAGGACATGTGGGTCAACCTCAGATCCCTAAATGACCTTCTAAACCAAAAGTACATTTTTTAACTACTCATATGTGGGATTCCAGATTAAGTGAATTCCTTGCCACAGCTAAGGAACTGATTATTTTATATATACATAAAATCATTGTTTAGTGGTACATCTTGTAATTTCTTTCTTTTTTTCCAAGAGAAGAAATTACCCTGTATTCTTTTCTGTAGTTTATAGAAAAGATGAAAGACTATGGTTTTACTTCAGTTTCAGGAAATTACCAATTTTTTTCAGAGTTGGAGACTAACTAAAATGTTTGTATTTATAACCTATAATTTTAAAAAAATTGAAACATATATACCTGAGCTCATTTATTTTTAAGTAATTTAGAAGAGTTCTCTCTGAGAGGAAGAGAGACAACTAAGATTCTCCTGCCAACATTTGTAGCTTTTTTCCTAAAAAACAAAAACAAGAAACTCACTTGGCTTAGAGTAAACTAATTTGAACACTGTGAGACACAGATTTTCACTTGTAACTCTAAACATAAGAATTTTAAGTTCTAAATTTGGAGAATGCAATTCTAGCTTAAAAAAAAGAAAGAAAGAAAGAAAAAAAAAGCTTTGCAGTGGCAAAATCTTTCCTTCAGTGCTTAATGAATCCATTTTCCTTCTCAAATAAGATCACTTATAACTTCATAGGCAGGAAACGAACTTCGCGCTCCAGGTGCAAATTAAGAATTACTAGGAATTACTGTTTACATGCATTACTACTTCTAACATCCCTTTAAGACCTTCACTAATTGAACTGAATCAGGAACGTGCTTGAGATGGAAACTCATTGCATAGTTACCATCTTTCTTATATTTCAAGAATTATCTAATAGGATTTATATCTGCAGAGTTAAGCATATTTGTCAGGTACACCTGCATGTACATGCTGATAAAAAGAGTGTCAACACCTCTAGGAAGCATGGATGGATACAGTCATGTGTATTTGCATGCACATCTTTTCATCTCTGTTCGTATTTCTTTTCTTCCTAAGGGTCAAGCAGAACCACTCTTAGATCTGAGCAATTGTGGCCCATGCTAAGTCTCTGCTTCCAATGGCTCTGCACAGGGACACACAAGAATTCACTCGAGAACACCTGGTGCCTCGCTCAGGGGCTGGCACTCAGCAGCTGCAGCAATCTTTCGAGTCTTAAACATCTATGCTCATGACTAGCACGTTTCAGGCCCTCCATGACAGAGCCCCCCCACCTCCTGCACTCTGTTCTTATAGCAAAAGTCCACTGAGTCCAAATGTCTTGATCTTTTGATTTGGGCCACGACCGATGTAGGGGACAGATGCTGCTTAAGGGTACGGAGAGGATTTGAATGGCAGAAATGCTTCACAAACTAAGAAG
The DNA here is from genome assembly GCF_937001465.1 of Orcinus orca. Taxonomy (NCBI): domain Eukaryota; kingdom Metazoa; phylum Chordata; class Mammalia; order Artiodactyla; family Delphinidae; genus Orcinus; species Orcinus orca. The sequence continues at coordinate 24,656,366 of NC_064577.1, read as the reverse complement.
GCAGCTTAATTCATCCAATCTCCCTTTTGAGACAGCACGAGAGCAAAAATTATTGGTTAAAATATCTTTTTCTCAGTAGTGCCGTCCATTTTCTTGCTTCTCGTGTTTTCCAATTCATGATGTTGGAGACAGTCATAACAGTTGCATAATTCTAAGTGTTACTAATACCTTTGAACCTCTAGATATCTATAGCTTAGATGCAATTATGAACCTCAAAAACATTCTTTACCAAATAGACATTGAATATTAAATTCCTAATTAGCTTTATTTTATAAAATAAATTTAACATGATTTAATTAAATTTTCAAAATATAAATTTGAATTTCATCTTTGTTTAAATGATTCTGATTTAAATAGTGATATTTACTAATTATAGATCATCTTTCACTTTAATTTTGATAAATATTCTGGATATTTTAGGAGAAAAATAACTTTTGGAAATGTGTAATAATAATTTTATTTAAAATGTATTTTGATTATGTTAATATAAAGTTATCATTACTAAAATAGTTGTTAAATAATTAAACACACATCTAAAGTATAATTTAGTATACTTTATATTTAATTTTAAAACTTTAAAGCATATCTATCAACAGTACAGCAATTAGGTGAAAATATTGATTATATAAATAACTGATTCTACTAGAATCAAGACAATGAAAATAAATGTTATTAAAATATACAATCAATTATGAATTGTGTATGCCTTCACTTCATTGTTCATCCGAAGGTTGCTGGCTTATGAGAACACCAAGCAGGCACAGTAATAGTGCATTTACTTATCTTTGGTATTTTGCCAACTTTCAGTCATATAAAAGCTAAACCTTTAAACACAGCTTTCAATTTTATAATTATGAAGATATATTTGTATATATATTTGCCAAGAATAGAACAGCTAACAGTTTGTTAGCTTGATATATAACTTTTAAATATTTGACATATGGAATGTGGGCCTCCCTTTTTACTCTTACTCCAGGCCTTGCAAATGTCAGAAATGAGCTTGGTATGAAAGACATGCTCTAGAGATTATGTCTAAGGACCAATACGTAGAAATGTCTAAGCCAATTCTTTATCATGTGGCCAAGCAATGGGAGGGCATAGTAGTCTTTCCAAAAAACATCATTAAATATTAACTATGTTATTAGAAGCATTCTACAGTACTTTAATATACTATATACAGTCACTGGTTCCACATTTTAGGAAAAACATACAATTCCAGTAATTCTTTGTTGTGGATAGACTTTTCCTCTAGATGTACTCTCTACCCCCTTTGACCAACTTGTTTTATACCCTGGGAGGCAGAGCCAGGTAGACTGCGCATTGATGGGTTATGTTGCTGTCTGGCTTCTGGTTGGGTTTGACAGTATTGGATGTGAGAGTGGGAAGGGAGTGAGGTCCATTGCTCTCTGTCTGGCCTGTTCCCACAGGTGGGCTACATCCATCCACTGCAGACCAAAGCTTCTTTCAGGAGCTTCACCTTAACTCCTCTAGACTCAGGTGCTGGTGCTGGATTTCCTGTTCGGGTATGCGTATGGACCCCTAATACCCTAGGAGCATCCCTAGTTCCTTCTTCTCATCTCTATGCACATCTTTGCAAATAGCTCCCTTCCCCCATTTTATACGCTTCCAAGGACCTAATTTGCATGTGCCGACTCTCCCATTTGCTAATGGGAGATCACAGTGCTTCTCATTACTATACATTCTACTAGCATAAGTATGGCTTTGATGCTTATCGTTCAGTTTTTGAGCCACAATTCCGTGTTCCAAATCATAGAACATAAGGGTTCTGCAAAAACTTCATTTAAGAATAGAGAATCAACTCGTTCTTGGAAGTGTATCCAATGTAAAGACTCTTCCAGTTAGTTCCCTTTGGGGAGTACCCTACCTCTATCACTGAAAACAGTGTCGGTTCATTATAGACACTTTGGTAGTTATTCAATAAATGCATGTTGATTCAATAGTAAAGGACAAGATATGACCTCTCAGAGTCAAGGGTAAAAAAGTTGCTTGCTTTCCTGAGTTGGTTTCCTTCATGTATCTGAGTATCTCTATGTCACCTTCTGTATTTACCTGGGCTTGGGCGGTTATGGTATCTGGAAGGGAAAAAAACTAGTGGAAGGGAGATGAAATTAATTGAAAGGGATTTTAGCAGTCTTTCAAATATGTAACGTCAAAATATTGGGCTGGCCAAAAGGCTCGTTTGGGTTTTTCTGTAAGCTGTTACAGAAAACCCAGAACGAACCTTTTGGCCAGCCCAATATTTGTGAAGGCCTCTGTCTTTGAGAGGCTAGGACTTGAATACTGTTTTCCAAAGCACGGAAGTTTTAAGTAGTATACAAGTTATACATTCCCTGGTCTTAGTACAACTTCATTATAAATTAAACTGAGGCTAGTTCCTTTAGAGGAAAATTGATCTGTTATCTGCTGCTCTTTCCTCTATTGATTTTTTTTCCTGTTTCTTATTTTCCAAGTTTAATATCATTTCATATTTTTAATGAGAGAGGTATGTAATTTATATAACTTATTTTTTCTGGGCAATAATGCTGTGCAACTGCATTTTCCAATGAAGTTACACATTGTTCCCTGTACTTCTTAAAAATGTATTTTACCAGTAGTTTTACCATCATTCTTGTTCCTAAAATTTTATGCTTTTTGGTGCACTAAAAGTGAAAGAAGTGGGATTTCCTTAGCAAGTCCATTTCTTATACTACCTAAACCACTCATTTCTGATTTTACATTCATGAGTTTCTTTCTGTACCCTTCACCTTCTTCTCTTCTTCCTAGTGTCTGCAGATAAATGCCTATGGAGTTGTTTTCACTCTGTGATTGACAATAATCATGGAAGCAACTTAATGCTGTGAGGTTGAACTTTGGCTGAAGTCTACAGCGGTCCAACTGGTGCTAGTTACTAAATTGATCATCAGAGCTTTAATTTTCTCAGGGATCTGAGAGTTATTTACAAGTATCTTCTCATTTCTAAAAACTTGGGGTGAAGTTGTTACCAGTTTATTAACTTCTAGGTATAGTACGTTTAGTTAGAGAACCCTGGTTACATGTTTCATAGAACATATTGACATTTCTTTGGGCCTTTAACTTGTTCAATTGATAAAATACTGCGGACATGATAAAGCTAATATATATATAATTGAGGTTTAAAAATGTTATTCAGATTCATTTTTCTTCTCCCTAAAACATACACGTATGCATACATACACATATATATGTATATTGTATATATATACACACACATACATATGTGTGTATATCACCTATTTACCCAATTTGCATGTACCATCTCTCTCCCATTTGCTAATGGTAGATCATATACTTCTGTTTCGTGTGGTTATAGGATCAACGTCCCATTTTCTTTCTTTTTTTTTAAATTTCTATTGGCGTGTATTTGATTTACAATGTTGTGTTAGTTTCAGGTGTACAGCAAACTGAATCAGTTATACATACACATATATCCCCTCTTTTTTAGATTCTTTTCCCATATAGGCCATCAGAGTATTGAGTAGAGTTGGGGGTGGGGGAGGGATAAATTGGGTCCCATTTTCTTGATGGCTCTAAACTTAGGGCCATTCCTAGATTCCAGAAATGGCTTCCTTCCTCCATTGTCAAAACCATTAACTAGTTTGATGGGTCAAGTCCAATCAAGTCAAGTCCTTCCCTGTCACCTCTCTGACCCTTCTTCCATCATCACGTCTCTCTGACCACAGATGCAAAGGTTCTCCACCTTAAAGACGCTTGGGATGAAATTGGGCCCACTTGTATAAACCAGATAATCTCTTCATCTAAAGGTTTCTAACTTCAGTCACATCTGCAAAGTCTCTCTGTTTTTGGTTGTACACATCTGTGGGGAGACGTTACTCTGTCTCCCACAAGTAGATTGACGTGAAGTACATTTGGAGAGTAAAGCGTTGAATTATGCAGTAACGAATGGATTTATCTCAATGATCTAAGTGACCAAAGTAATCCTTTAATAACACAGGTAAAATATGTTTGCTAAAACTATATCCAAACCGGTGAGATTCTTGTCAGTGTTTCCAGTACACAAAAATTGGTTCCAGAACTGTCCACGAGGTGTAAACTATTTTATGCGTGTAGAGCAGTGTTGTTCCGATCTTTATCCTGTTTAAGTCACACTTAGAAAGCTCAGCCCCCAATTTCCTCCCTTCAAAAGGGATTGTTGTTGTTGTTTCAATTTTTAGCTAATTTCCTTTATTTATACTGCCTTTGTCATGCGTCGATAATGTTGACCAACTTCAGATATTTACAGATTCAAAACAGCTGCAAACATATAATTAGATCTTATCAACTTTGGCCATATGTTTGTGAACAAAACTCTCTTCCCCTCCGCCACCAAAGAGCTAAAAACACTTAGGAATTTGGCAAGTTTACAAACTTCCGTATTCTTACTCTTCCGACTAGGAGCCTAGATCCTAACCAGCTTCCTCAGCCTAATCTATGCGAATTGCAAGTCTATGACCTGTCTTTCCAGAATTGTTACCCGATTTACACAGAAGGTTGTATATACTTGCCCTTCTGAGGGTTTCATCCATATTAAACAGTCTACCTAGTACTACTGTATTCCTGACGGTGAGGATGACCTAATATAAACTTATAACAAAATCACCCACAGTCACCCATGACTCACTTCACAGGGAAAGGGTCTCCTTTCTGAAAACTGAATATACCCAGATTCCTCCTCTTTACTATCTTTAGGCATCTGAAATTTAGCTTTGATTTTCTTCAGTTAGGATATCACTGGGCACCTTCCCTTTAATATTGTGAATGCAGAGAGCATATTTCAGGAGAACAGATTCTACAAGACTCAGCTACTTAATACATTCTATTTTATTAGGGCAACTGCCACCTTTCTACCTACACCTCCTACTAGGAGATAACAAGTCTCATTTTAATCAGCTCGCTCTGCTGGGTAAAAGTTTGTACTAACTGGTGTGAGTCATTACCTTGTTGAGATTTTATTCCTTTTTTTTTCCTGCTTAACAATCATTCCTTTAGCAAAAGGGAGTCAGTGATGAGCTGCATTTGGAAACAGGGTAGAGACTTTTGATCCTGGTTACTCTGATTCTCTGGAATCAGCAGCAAATGAAACCAAAGAGGTGACAGAAATCAAGGGAAGGCTGACACTGAAAAGTACAAGGAAGCGATTTCAGAAACAAAGCTTTCAATCTAAATTCAAATTAATTAAAAATGCTCTAGGTCAGAAATCTGCAATGAAATAACCCAGGATAAATGCATAGGGCTATTTCAGCTGAGATTGCTGTTTTCCTTAAAAAATAGCATGATTTTTTTTATAAGACTTTTTTTTTTTTTAAGGGTTTTTTCTTGATATATTTATTTATTTTTGGCTGCATTGGGTCTTCGTTGCTGCGTGTGGGCTTTCTCTAGTTGCGGCGAGCGGGGGCTACTCTTTGTTGCGGTGTGCGGGCTTCTCATTGCGGTGGCTTCTCTTTGTTGTGGAGCACGGGCTCTAGGTGCACAGGCTTCAGTAGTTGTGACACGTGGGCTCAGTAGTTGTGGCTCGCAGGCTTTAGAGGGCAGGCTCAGTAGTTGTGGCGCACGGGCTTCGTTGCTCCGTGGCATGTGGGATCTTCCCGGACCAGGGATCGAACCCATGTCCCCTGCATTGGTAGACGGATTGCTAACCACTGCGCCACCAGGGAAGCCCTGGCATGTGATTTTTGAACTGCATAATACATCTTGCAGGAAGATGACACATTACATTTCACGTTTGTTGCGAGGAACTAGGAAAAAAGGAATGGAAGCAACGCATGGGGAAGTATCTTAGCAAAGCTAATCTGTAGGATACAGAAATAATAATGTTTGCATCAAATCCCTTGTGTCATAGAGCCATGGCTATCGAAGACTTTTAATCGGCGTTCATGTTGAAATGCAACCATTAGCAGTAGTAGTCCGTAAAGGTAGCAAGGAAGTAAACGGACTTCGTAGCTCATTTTACTTTTAAGCGTGAATCCTTTCTTCCTGGGGGTGTGGGTGTGGTGGCGGATGAGGGGCAGAGGAGAGGCGATGGAAGTGGAGCCCATTTGAACAGAGCTGGATTTGGCTGATATTTTAATTCAGTTGTGTGGGTGCTCTTTTTCCAAGAAGACAGAATCCAAATGATCTCCGGGGAAAACTTCAGCCAGAATGGAAGCAAAGCACGTTCTAGAACCAACCAGAACGATGAAGCACTTGAGCTGCTCATTTCCAAATCATATACCCTAATATAAAAAGGTCGATCTCCTAAGTGGTTTTTATGCACTTTTCCCCTTTTCTGCACGATCCCTCCACCAGCTCTTTCTGGTTAGGCCCTCCACCTCCTTCAGGACTTCACCGATGGAGTCCTTTAAAGAAACCCTCACTGAAAGCATCCTGACGTGCTTCTCTTTGACATTTTCTTACAAATAATATAAAGACCCTTCTTGATTCTCCCTAAGCAATTTCCATCCTTGTGACAAAAAGCTCTCTTGGCAAATTCAGAACAGAATACAAATTAAAAAGGCAAAACAGCAGACTTCAAATCTGCAGCAAAGGAGAGCCCGTGGCTTATGTGTTCAGAGGCCTGTGCATCTGAATTGCCTATTAGGAAAGGATGGAGGCTAGAATATGTATGTCAGAGATTGCTGGTGCTCAGAGACACCCAGCCCCTTGTTCCGCTTTGCACCTGGGTGGAGCCACGTGACTAACTCTGCCCAATGGATTGTGAGAGGAAGAGAAGGCTGTTTCTTCCCGACGGAGGCAGTAAAGCCCGCAGGGGACCCTCTCTTCCCCTGACGTACAACCCTCGCACTCATGGGTTCCAAATATTAGACCTGCAAGCTGGGAGTGGCCTGCTCCATGGCCCGCTTGTAAGGAAGTGCCCAAGAAATCGGCTGGATACAAAATGGTTTTCTATAAATGAGAAATAAATATTTACATGTGGGGCTTCCCTGGTGGCGCAGTAGTTGAGAGTCCGCCTGCCAATGCAGGGGACACGGGTTCGTGCCCCGATCCGGGAAGATCCCACATGACGCGGAGCGGCTGGGCCCGTGAGCCATGGCCGCTGAGCCTGCGTGTCCGGAGCCTGTGCTCCACAACGGGAGAGGCCACAACAGTGAGAGGCCCGCGTACCACAAAAAAAAAAAAAAAAAATTTACGTGTGAAGCCACTGATATTTTGGGGTTAGTACATCCACAGCATGACCCAATCCCTCGTGACTTAGTCAAAACACAAATATAAAGTTATACAATTTGCAAATTCAGAAATAAAATTAGTAAACCATTATCCAGTATGACCTGTTAAAAATAAATGTGCAAATTAAAATCAGACATTTTAATTTATTGTTTAACAGCCTTCAGGAAAAAGTCACAACACCCATATGTCACTCGGTGTAGTAAAATAGATGCTCATGTGTGGCTGCCGAAAACTTAAGGGAAATATTTTTGGAATTTTTCACTAAAAGCATTCATAGTTTTGATCCCATATGTACACTTTTGATAATCAAGACAAAAAAAAAAAAAAAAGCTACAGGGAAAGTGTTATATAAAATGTGACTTCAATGTTAATCAGGGCCGTGGGAAAAAAATCGTAAATGTAAGGTAATAAAGCATTTAAGTAAACTTAATAATAAATCAGTGTGACTAATATTAATCAGCCATTGAAATATGTTCACCTCCCCGACTATCCACCATTTAAGATCTCGTTCCTTAAATATTTCAGCTCCAAATCTAAGATGATCCCACTTAACCTTTGCTTTCAAAAGGTTTACGGTCCACTTATTTTCAAAGGCAATTTTAAATGACAGGCAGTAAAACATATTTAAAGCAGGACACTTAAAATAAACAGTCGATGGTTGAGTTCAGAAACCATTAATGACTAGGCGGGTATAAAGATGTGTGTGTTTTCCTATGTCACTCCAAACTCATTTTTCTGTTACGTCCCTTTTTCATAAGAGGTGACCCTTCATTGGTGCTGCGTTATTATGTGACCTGACCATAACTGAGGGGACCACATGCAACTTCTTGACCCAAACTGGGTCAGTCCATTTCTCTCTGTATAGAATTTGGAATTGAGACTGAGAAGGTGTCCATTTAGCTGGAATTATCACATGTAGAGAACACAAGAAGCGAAAAATAAACCTGGGGCCCGGGGAGGGGGTCAGGGGGAAGAGAGAGAAAAAATTGTATTAGAAACTAGAGAAAAACAAAGTTCTATATGATGCTGGCTTAATTGGCAGCTTTTACAAAAGAGAAAAAGAGACATGAAAGTATTTCTCACCTCATACGAGGGAACATACAAATTAAATCTAATATAATATTAAACTATAAATAAAGTTATGGGTTGTTATTGTATTTATTAGCTAATATAATACATTTATAATGTAAACTTTCATAAATGGGATTCTGGGTTTCAATGATCATTTCAATATGCACACAACAAAACAAACCAAAAATCTCCAATGATATTCAGCAGGTATTTTTAGAGCTTGTTTCTGTCTCTTATAGCATTGCATCTGTTGCTTTGCTTATAACAGTGAGAATCCAAACTGCCATTTCCCTAAAGCACTAAACATTTTTTTCAGAAATTAAACAGGATTTCATTATGTTTACTGTACTGAAATAGAGGTATGATCATTTGTAAATAATTTAAAATATTTTCACAAGAAGGAAGCCAAACTGTTTCTTAATTCTTGTGAAACAGAAAGTGTCGTTTCTGTGGGCATTCTGATTTTATCATATCTTATTCCGAAGGCCCAGATATTTCATCAGAATAATTCCATTTTTTTAATGGAAAATTGAGTAAAATGTGTTTTATGTTAGATCACTATAAATAGGAGAAGAATGAAAATTATTTAAATTTGCATTAAATCTGGAAACATTCCTATTTCCTTTTCAACTTTCTGTTAGTCCCATCAGGTAGAGAGAAGATGCTTCGGGATAAGTAGAGAATTTAACGGGACATTTTTAAAGAGTGCAAGAATGTGAAGATGCCACTCAAATAAGATTTTAATCCTGGGATAACTCAGATTTCTTTTTGGAAATGGTGCACTTTTTTTTTTTTTTTTTTTTTTTGCCGTACGAGGGCCTCTCACTGTTGTGGCCTCTCCCGTTGTGGAGCACAGACTCCGGACACGCAGGCTCAGCAGCCATGGCTCACAGGCCCAGCCGCTTCGCGGCATGTGGGATCTTCCCGGACCGGGGCATGAACCCGTGTCCCCTGCATCGGCAGGCGGACTCTCAACCACTGCGCCACCAGGGAAGCCCTGGAAATGGTGCACTTTACAACCAGTCGTTTCAACCCAGGGATGACTTTGCTCCAGAACCACTTGGCACTTGAGTGCCTTTTAGTTATTCATTCTAATTCATTTATGGATTTTCCTTTTTATGCAGGGTGTTGAGTACTCTTCATTTGTCTTATAAATTTAGACACTTGTTCCTTTCTAGTTCTTTCTGGTCACCATTTGCTGGCCCTGGTCCCTTAATTTTCTGTCTTGTTTTTAGAGCTATTCACTCCCCCCATTATGAGGTCCTCTACAAATCATTGTGGATTTGGAATAAAACTTGGATTCAACCCTTTGCGCCTAACAGTCTAGTTAATTTTGGATAGATTAATTTGCCTCTGTTTATTCAAATGGAACGTGGGGAAACTAAACAAAATTTGTTTTCATTAGCTGTTCTGAGAGTGAAATGAGACAACATATAACTAGCAATGTTCAGGGAAAGATAACGCATAAGTATGAAACCGCATTTGCTCCATTGGTATTAGCTAGTATCAGGAGTATGCTAGTATTATTATATTAATAGGGTATGAATCAATCGGGGACAAGGCTGAAAACAAATGGGGAAATGGGGGAAAGTTTAAAAAAAAGGGGGGTGGAGTATTTATGAAAATATATGAGGTTAAGAGAAAGCCCCAGGGATGGTGAAGCACCCTGCGGCTGACTACAGCATGAAATCGTGACCATCCCAAGACGAAGGACTGGGTGCAGAAAATCAGATGGAACTGTGGGGTGGAGCCGACAAGAGCTAAGGCCCTTGGAAGAGGAAACCAGCTACTCTCTGCACAGCTCAGCAATGAGCCAGCCAAGGGAAGAGCTGACCTCATTCTCCTCCAGCCTCTGAGCACCAGCTGACGACCCCATAGGCTGAACCCAACGGGATCTTGGGGGACGGAAGAGACTTGTAGATGAAGGCTACACCCTCCGAGGCTCAGAGCAAGGTGTATCCTGGACAAGAATGGACCTCGGCAGCCAAAGGAAGCCATCCAGCCCATCTACCCGATTCATCCTCAGCATCCACTCTTATCATTTTCCCAACGAAAACCACGTGGCCGCAATAAGAGGAACGCACAAAATCCATTCCGCGGTCATCACTGGTGATGTTCATTTGGGCATAATACCATTTAAATCCCAAACTTTAGTCACCACCAGTTTTATTCACATAAAAGAGAGGAAAGAAACACGAAGCCATACCTGCTACAATTCTCACTTCTACAGCTGGTCATGGGTGCCACAGCGATAACTCCATCAAATGTTCTCACCTGCTCTCCTTCCCCAATTTCAGCCTGTGAATTTCCCATCTCATTCCACCATCAACATGTACTTTGCAAATATAAACCCCATCATCATAAATGGACCATGATTACTGTGCAACAGTTAAATCCCTGGACTCACTATATCTATCCATGTATATTAACTATGCATAGATAACACGGGGACTACATCCATATTAATATTTTTCATAAATGCTCATTTTAGCATTACATTACCAGAAACACTGCATTAACCCGAAGAAGTGTTTTTGAGGTGGTGGTTTTTAGAGCTGGACAAGTAAGTGCAGAAGCTATTTAAGGACAAAAATGATCAGATGCTTCCCAAATTAGACCTCAGGCAGCCAACTGTGCTTTTAGTTTCAGAGGAGCTGCTGAGAAACTCAGATATACTAGGCTCTAATTTTAAATTGGAAAGGTAACATATTTAGTGTTGTCTTTTTTTTGTTAGATATCTGCCAGGATATATGCCCACCGTGAAATGATGAATGCACTACAGCAGAGTTTTGCAAACTCCTTAAAATCATGTGTTTTTTTTTTTTCTATTGTGTTAAAAACTCTAACCTCCATCCTTACAACAGTGCCTGGCACACAGGAGGCCCTCGATAAATATTTGTTGAAAATAGAGGCAGGATAAGTAAAACAAGAATGATGAAAGGCAGCAGGGTACATAATAAGAAGTGACCATGAGGGCATACAAATGAAGATTGCATACTCTGACTCAGTGTTGAAACAGAAATTCTTTTTTTCTAGTTACTATATAGCAACTATATTAATAGAGTTAGGATTCCAAAGAACCAATAAAAGCATGCACTCTTTTTAACTAGTTTTGTTTATGCAACCACAGTGGAGCTGGGGTTGGGACTATTTCCACTAAAACATGCACATGTTTGCACACATCATTGGTGGGAGAATTAAGTGATGTCGATGTGACTCAAATATTTTTATTTCTGAACCAAACAAGATGCATCCGTGGACCAGGCATGTCGTTTGCAGAAATGTGACTCTACAGCAGTGGGACCGATACCCTCCTGTGGAATGACCATGGGCAAGCTACATAATGCGGTACACCTCAATTCTCTCAGCTGTAAAACTGGAAAAAAACGTACCTACATTATAGGCGTTCCTCAGAGATATTGTGGGTTCAGTTCCAGATACCCACAATAAGGCAAAGATTGCAGTAAAGCAAGTCACGTGAAATTTTTTGGTTTCCCAGTACGTATAAAATTTATGTTTACACTATACGGTAGTCTATTAAGCATGCAATATCATTATGTCTTAAAAAACAGTGTACATACCTTAATCTAAAAACACTTTACTGCCTCAAAATGCTAACCATCATCTGAGCCTTCAGCAAGTCACAGTAGTAACAAAAGTTACTGATCACAAATTACCGGAATAGAATAGAAGTTCAAAATACAGAGAGAAACACCAAAACATTACGACAGAGACCTGAAGTGAGCAAAAGCTGTTGGAAAAGCAGCCCTGATAGACTTGCTCGATGCAGGGTTGCCACAAACCCTCAGTTTGTTAAAAAAAAAAAAAAAAAAAAAGTAGTATCTGCAAAGTACAATAAAGTGAAGTGCAATGAAACAAGGTCTGCCTGTACAGGGTTGTGAGCTGAGACTTAATTTAACTCCTGGCACACAGTTGGTGTTCAATAATAGTAATAGTGTGGCTACAGTCAATCCTCCATATCCACGGCTTCTGCATCTGCAGATTCAACCAACTGCAGGTGGAAACAATATTTTAATTCCAGAAAGTTCCAAAGAGCAAAACTTGAATTTTCTGCACAGCGGCAAGTATTTACACAGCATTTACATTGTATTAGATACTGTAAATAATCAAGAGATGAATTAAAGTATACGGAAGGCTGTGTATAGGTTATATGCAAATACTGTGCCATTTTATATAAGGGGCTTGAGTATTTGCAGACGTTGGTAGCCACAGAGGTCCCAAAGTCCCAGTGTCCTGTAGATACCAAGGGATGACTGTATTAATATATTTAAATTGAACACAGTTGTGTTCCCAGGTTAAGAACTTAGACTCCTTAACACTATATATATATTTTTTGTTTGTTTGTTTTTGTTTTTGTTTTTGTTTTGCGGTACACGGGCCTCTCACTTCTGCGGCCTCTCCCGTTGTGGAACACAGGCTCTGGACGCACAGGCTCAGCAGCCATGGCTCACGGGCCAGGCCGCTCCGTGGCATGTGGGATCTTCCCGGACCGGGGCACGAACCCGTGTCCCCTGCATCAGCAGGCGGACTCTCAACCGCTGCGCCACCAGGGAAGCCCCATCACTATATTTAATAAATAAAATTGTCTGGACTAAACCTTTTCCTCTAAACCATTATACCAACCTTCAAATCTCTTAAGGGTCTCTCTCTAGCTGGGCTGTGGGGAAGCTGTTCCTGGAGTTGTCCTGAAAATTTCCTTTTCTTTGGAAAAAAAAAAAATTACCCACATTTTATAGAGATTGTCATTTGTGGCAGCAGGGTGTGAAACTTCCTTGACCTTCCCTGGCTTTCTAGCCCAGCCACAAAACCTTTAAATATAACCAAAAGAGAAGGGGAGGGAAAAGAAAGAGGGGAGGGGAACCAGGTCTTCTGCTTGGGTAGAGTCTCCCTAGAGTGATGCAAGCTCTAAGATGCTTCCTCTTAATCTCCCTGGGTCGGACTGCTGAGTCAGGCAGATTTCCTCATTCTAGAACAAGTGATGGAGCTTCAGCCCTGAAATCGTGGTTGGTTTTGTTTTTCTGATGAGGACATTAAAGTATTTGGAGATATTTGATGTAAGGCAATTAAGAGCCTAGAACACCATTAGCTCGACAAAGGAGCAAAGCCCTTTCCTGGCAGCAACGTAGGCTGTAGAAGATGTTTATTGCCAGCCTTCTGCCTCTGTAATGAGATGTTTCGTGCAGCTTTGCCCTGCAGTTGGGACAGAGTGCACAGGAAGACCGATTAGGAGCAAAGGACTGCAGTCTTTAGCGGAGGTGAGGAATTGGAATTCTCCAACGTAAACAGAAATGGAAGATGGATTAGCATCTTTTGAAAGGAATTTTCATCCTGGTATTACAATTTTCAAAGCAAAAATGTCAATAAAAAGGCTGTATACCAGCTTCAGAAAGTTTAAATCCGTTTATGGAAAAAATGAAGTAATCAAGCTATCTCCTGTGTCAAAAGTTTCCCTCAACTCATCCAATTATTCTCATAAAAACTACGCTATAGAAATAGTTTGGAGTAGTGTGTGTGGATTTTACGTAATGTTTATTTTAAAATCATTGAGAAGTCAAGAACCCTACCTACAGGTGCTTAACCATGTGTGATATAATAATACTAGAACCTCCCGAAGAAAAGGGAGGACTGAAGCCAAGCAAGACCCTGGGGGGCCCTCCCGGGTAAAAAAGTCCCTCTGTGTCCCCCATTTCTTGCTTGTAGAAAAAAGCCTTTAGTCTCCTATGCTTTCCCTGAGTTCCAAAGAGCAGACTGAAGCATTTAATGATTAGAACAATAGAGTCACAGGAGTCCTGGATCCTCCCAAAGGGATGTAGATAACTATCTGATGAATATCTTTGACTTGTTCTGCAAAAACTAAGACCCACCCCCCCCCCC